>NC_142096.1:11963384-12581925 GCF_054644295.1 Miniopterus natalensis | reverse complement strand
ATGATAACCCTTTTTATTCTGCTACTGCCTCCGCTCAAATCTGAGGAAAGCAATTCTTCCTGTACTCTCCCACAGAAATACACCTTTACTGAATGCCTACCATGGGTATTAGCCTCTTTCAAATGTGTTTTCTCATATTACCCTGTCAATAGAAAGTGAAATTAAAGCTCAGAGAAGTATATATTCCCAACATGTTCTCATCACCAAATATACAAATCTATCAACATTTGCACCCACCTTCTCTCTCATATCTTATACTGCATTGGAAGAGATAAATCTCCCATGTAAAAGGAGGTTTTTATTATTACACTGTAAAATAGTACTATTTACACTACTTTTATTTATTTATTTATTTATTTTTATTTTTGTGAGAGAGGGAGATAGAGATATCTCAGTTTGTTGTTCCACTTATATATGCATTCATTGGTTGATTCTTATATTGAACCCACAACCTTGCTGTACTGGGAAGATGCCCTGCCCCGCTTTTGCCGTCTTCACATGCATGTCATGTCTCCGCACTGTGGGCAGACTGTTTCATTTCACCTCCAACAGACGGTGGGTTAAAATTTTAGAAATGCTGAAATCTCAATTAACTCGTCAAGCACTCTAGAAAGGATCTTATTTTAAAAAATCTCTGTGCTAGTGGAGGTCGAGTCCATGAAATGAAGAGGGTTGGATTTTTCTGCAATTTCCTCTGAGCCATTTCTGCAAAATCAGGGGATCAGAGTGGGTGGAACCCTGTGATCACATGGAGAAGCGCAAGGCAGGGAACTGTGTGACAGGACAAACTAAAGTGCATATTGTCAGTGGAAAATGAGAGGGGTGTTGAGTGAGACATAAGGGAAGAGTAAGGACTGCTGGTTTCTGGTTCTGCGTGCAAGGAGTTTAGAAATTGCTACTCCATCCCAACAAGTAGAAAGTTGAAAGGACTGAAGCATCAACAACTCTTCTTTGATGGGTTAATGAGGGAAAGACATAGGGCAAATCACAGCCCACAAATTGGAGAGACAGCGAATAGAGAGATTCATGGTTTACGTCCATTAAATGCACCAAGCTCTTTTGAGGCTCAGAATATTCACACACGATCTCAATCTCTGCATGCTATTGTTACTTATTCATCTTGCAAACCATAGTTCACTCCTCAATCTGATCTACACCCCCTTGTTACCCTCTCTCAGCATACTGAATGAATGCATGGGAAAAGACTTCATTGCTTTTTGTATCTTTCCTTTATCTCACCCACAGTCGCCCTTTATTAAATTCAGATCTAATGTATACCAGTGGTTTTTAGGACTTGGGCCTTGAGTCAGTTTCATTCTATGGCCTGTTTTTGTTTAAAATGTCTTCATACATATTATGTCATTTGATTTCACTAATACTCTATAAAGTAGACATTAGTTTTATTGTAGTTTTACAGGTAAGGAGTGCTTCAGAAATCATCTTGTCCATTATCTGGTACATAGAACCCTATGGACTGAAAAAATACTGGGGTCTGCTCCTCAATATGAGAAATTTTGTATAGCAGCAGTGAGAAACTGTTATGGGACCTAGAGAGATAACAGAGGAATGCAAAAGTCAGAGAGTCACAAAGCATATTAATAGTCTTGTTTAGGCTTTCAAAGCAGCTATTGGCAGGTCTAAATATTTTGTTTTTATCTTTTAAATTAGTTCATTGGTAAAGATGTTGCTGAAATGAAATCAAATACCAGGAATATTTTTTAAATGGGGATGAAAGCGACTTGGGACCTAAATAACCTGAATAATTGCTTTAACTACATGTTTTCCTTGAGTAGGCAGAGCTAGTTTGAGTTTCAAAATAGATCTTCTTTTAAGATGTACATGAGAAGATGTTAATCATCAGACCCTAAGAATATTAAACACATATCAGAAAATCCTTCATTAAAGCACAAAAAACACACAGTAACAATAATGAAAAAGACAACCTTTCTTCCACTTCTCTCCAAACTATCCCCTCACTATAGATACTTAACAGGCTATTAAGTATGAGAGGAAATGTGTTCCAAATAGTCTACTCCAATTTTGATTTCTCAATATGATTATAGCAGTAAGGAAATCAGCAGAACAGCTGTGTTGAAATTTCAGATGTTTATCAGCTTGGCATTTCTGGAGAGAAAAAAATCTCTGAAACCTAATAATTCTATGCCATGAGGTTACACAGAGCCCTAAGAAATAGTGGGGCCTCCAGGATTGTGATACCCATTAAAATTGGAATGTTATCTCCAAGTAGATTCAAGAATGCAGGAACTCAAGGGGAGTTTGTTATAATTTCTTATCTACAATTTTCTCATTGCCATTTGTATGTAAATTATTTTAATATCAAATGATACATAGTCAGAAATTTTAATATTTAGGCTTTTATTTTTGTCTCTTTTTTTTTTGAGCACATAGCTAATCTTGATGGAAATGTTGAAGTAGAAAAATATGTTGAATAATAACTACATAGTCTTGTGGATTTTCAACAATGTTTGACTATAAACCCAGATAATCCTCTTTGGTTTCAGAAAAGAAATAATTTTCAAACAAATGAAACTACAGATTGCAAAAAAGAAGTTTCAAACAAATGAAACCACAGATTATTCAACAGTCAAAGTACAAAATAAATCAGTGGACCTTGTTTAATAATTCAGTCAACAACTTGCTGTTTGGTCCAAATAGGTAGGCCAGATTATCTTTTTGTGTAGAGTAAATAATTTGTTGTGAGCTAATGTAACCTGAAAACTAGGTTTAGTCTAGCTTCTCTTACTGTCTTGAAAAGACATGTGTAGTAGGTTCTACAGAGAATATTTTCGAGAAAAGCTTATTATGTTTATGTGAGTACGTGGGGACAATACCTGATATTTGTTACCATCTTCAGATGAGTGTCACAATTTTAAAGAACTCTGGTTGAGCTTGTGACCACTTCAGGAGATAGAACATGGTTCAAGTGACACCATGTTACTGATGAGACTGGATCATAAAGATAATGCTGTTTCTCCCCGGTTCACTTAAATACTTGCAAATGGAGACCTGAGCTGACATGTAAAAATTCCAAGTACCGAAGCCACCATTCAATGAGGAACACAAATCACATGAAGATGCCACATGGAGATGCTCCTGGCAGCAGCACAAGTGTCCCAACCCAACTGCATACATGCTTGTGAACGATTCTTCATAAGGACTTCAGCTCCCACCTGCATAGCATCCCCAATAGCTAAGCTTTTCCTAGAAGGCCCTAGATACCCTGGACCAGAGACAAGCCATTTCTGCTGTTTTCTATCTCAGTTCTTGCCCTACAGACTCTGTGAGAATAATAAAATGATTGCTTTGAGCTACTCAGCTTTGGGTTAATATTTTTAAGGCAGCAATAGTAACTGGAACTATTAGTGACTGGATTATTTTTTTCTAGTGACCACAGTTTTCAAACTATAAACCCCAGACAGACTATGCAACTCTTTGGCAGATGTCCTCTGGGATAATGTGAGCAAAGGGCACCAGCTGAGTTTGCAGAAGCAGAGGTGCTAATCCTACCTTCTCCACAGATACACCAACTATTTACAAGTGAAATGGAGACCAGAGGAAACAATTCATAAGACTGAAGGAATATGTTAAGTGACGTTGCTTCAGTTACCTGGAGATATCAAGAGGAGGTTTTATATAGCTTAAATTTTCTTGATACTAGCTTAAATTCTACTTATTTTATATGTTTCATCTGATTATGGTATGAAATCTGAGTAAATGTTTGAATTTGCAAATAATAAATAGAAAAGTCCTAATTAATTAATAAATACTAGTCAGCTCACTCATAAGGTTTGACATAGGGACTAGTCAAATGTGTGAAAGCATTTGGTTCCCAAAGGCTAAGTCCACAATAACCATTCCACATAACCCATCTCTTTTCCAGACTCTGTGTCCAATGAATGTCCAGACTTAGACCAGCTCAGTAGTGTGCAAGTAGAAATGATACCATTAATTTGTATCATTAGGAAGGAAAGTGATTTCTTCTCTTTCCCACCTTGATGATTGAAAGAGAACAGGAAAAATTCTGTTTTTATATTGAGCTTTCTCCTTCATACACTTATATCTAGAAATTGGCATTACCTTTGTTTCTATAATGTAACCAATACTTGTCAAAATAATGAACCAATTGAGTCAACATTTTGGCTAAGAGAGAGTAAGTATTCAGGAGGGAACTGATTCAAAAACCTATTTCTAATTATCTCCTCTTCAAAAGAGGGCAGAGTAATCATTGTAGCAAAAAAATTATTTAGAAGTGTATATACATTATTTAAAAAAAAATAGCTAAGTCCCTTTCTTTTAATACTCAAGGAATTATTTGATAAAAATATGCTGTGAGTGATATACATTGACAGCATCTCCACCCAAACTATAAAATATATTTGATCTACAAATAAAATAGACCTTCGTTTTATTCCAACCATAAATCTTTGGAAAAAGAAGGTAAGGCAGAGTAACATTTGATTTTCTTCTTGAACGTTGCACTGTCTGCTTTGATGATGATGAAATTCGTGTTAAGCCATGCATGTGCATGCACACACACACATGCACATGCACATATACAAACACAAAGGCAGAATGAGGTGGAGAATTAGTAAACTGTTTATTTCAGGCTGTGTAGGTAGCCAAATTTGACACCACATGGACCCACATTAAACCCAGATTCATTGTAACAAAGTGGGGCATAAGCAAATTCTCAACTTCGCTTTGGACAGTGAGGTCCCCTGGGCTCTACTACGTTTGATTACATGTGCCATACCAGGCTAACCCAGAACATTAGTGGCCTATGAGTGCAGTGGAACAGGAAATGGCTGGTCCACAGGGGTAACTGGTCATCAAGAGATTTTATGGCTATGGCACTACAGGACAGAGCCCATCATCAGGTTAAAACTGAGATCAGGACTCTGTTTTAGGTCATTACACTGCACACTTTTATACAGGCAATCTGTGTAAACTCACACTTCTTATGGATTAATTGTATGTTTCAGGTACTTTGCAAAATAGACCTGTTATTTCAATTAAGTAAAGAAAAAGAGTAGTTATTTTACTCACTTGTTTCTTAGTGAAACCTCTGCAAGTAGGTTTTATTAACAACTATTTTCCAGCCTATGTATAGTATGTGCATGTGCTTTTGTGTGTCTGTGTATTGTGTGTGTACGTGTGTAAGTATGCATAAGCACACACATATATAAAACAGAGCAACCAAACCAACTTTAATTTTCTTCTGTAGATTTAAGAAAACTTCCCAAGCTGAGAATATGGAATTCTTTATTGTTCATAAATAAAATCATTCTACAAAAAGCCTATGAGCTTCATAAGAGTCATTATTGGCCTCCATATATTTGTGTTTTGGGGAACATGGTATCAGTCATAACCCTTTTTCCCAACAGGCGCTTAACTCAGTTGGTTTCAAACATGGCTTGGCAACCTAATGTTCTTCTCATATTGTTCATTCTACATACAGACCCAATCTGCACCCCTTGCTTTCACTCAGTGTGTGTGTGTATGTGTGTATGTGAGATAAGAAGATATTTTCTCCATTTTCCTTCCTGAATATAGCTTATCAATAATTAACCTAATTAAGGACTAATATGTATTTGACAATGTCTTTTGCGCATATGAATCTCCTTTAAAAATAAATTCATGGAAAAATAATTATTTTACTACCAGTAATAGAAGATATTAAAATATAAACTTTGACCATTACAAGAATGGTAGAATAATCTGTGATATATTTGTACAATGAAATAATATATAGCATTTAAAATGAACAAACTTTACCTCCCTGCAATAACATGAATGGATCTCAGAAACCTAGCATTGGGCAAAAGATGTGAGAATCCAAAAGAATATAACTGTATCTAAATATATACACACACACACACTATATAACATATATTCCATTTGTATGTAGTTAAAAATTAATCTATGCTCCCTGAAGGCAAGTTATGTTGACTCTTGGGGGAGTAGTGCATAGAAGGGGCTTGCACTTATTTGGCTTTTAGGGCACTGAGAATGTGCTTGTTCTTGGTCTGAGTGCTAGTCACTTTACAAAAATTCAAGCTGTGTGCTTATTTGAGCATTTTTTAAATGATATCTCATAGTTCACAAAACAAACCCAAATCAAAAAGTTTAAAGCAAGAAAAGTTTAAGCCTAGCTACGTCTGCATCATTTTGGTCCTAATCTAAAGTAGTATTCAAATTCTTGTGTTTTATTTTCCACATGAATTTTTAAAACTTTCTTTTCACAAGGCCTACAGAATGCTTAGTTGCATCAGTGGTTTCCAGCTGATGTTTGCCCTTCAGGTAGGTAATTGGTGGCTCTTGGCTTCCTGGGCCAGGTCCTCAGTACAGTTTTCTGGATGGTTCCATTTACCTGGGCGGCTCTTGGGCAGTAAAGTAGGTGAAGTTACTTTGCAGTAGCTTTTCTCCCCTCTTCCTCTGCCTCAACTCTTCCTCCTCCCTTTTCTCTCTTTCTTGCTAATATTTCCTCCCTTCCTTCCCTTTGCCATTTTTCTTTCTTTCTTTATTTTTTCCAGTGCCTTTCTTGACCCCTGAATTGTCTGAGTCCTTCTGATATCAGGATCCACAGACCTTCTCGCCTTGATGAAAGCTTACTTTGCAAATGGTGGCTACAAGTCATTATGTGTTTGTCCAGCCCCAAGGGACAGACAGCATTAAGAGTGAACCCTGAGGTAGACTAGGGCCTCTGGCTGACGACTGTCAGTGTGGGCTCAGCAACTGTAACAAGTGCACCACTCTGGTGGGCATGTTAATAATGGGGGAGATTATGCCCACTGAGGGCAAGAGGGTGCATAGAAAATCTTCGTTATCTTTTGCCATGAACCTAAAGCTACTCTAAAAACTACAATCTACTTTTTAAAATGTACTTTGCTAAAAGGAAAATTTCTAACATCTTTGTAAATGAATTAATTAATTTATACTCTCCATTTTAAAAGGGATAAAAATAAAAGAAGTACATGCTTACTAAATGCATGATATGGGATGGGAAGAAGGGTCATCAAGCTATTTTGAGACCAACTTAGATAAATCGTGTTAAGAAAAAAATTTGTAATCACCCCCCCCCCCCCATACGCACACAATGCACAGTAGCTTAGAAGTCAATAGGACAAAGAAGGTATTTTGTTTATCTTTAATCCTGGACATTGACTACCTTGACTGGCACAAGGGAGCTAAATAAATGTCCGACAAAAGAATGAAAGCATAGATAGATGGTATAACCTGTTTCACCTACATTAGTACAAAATGGCTCACTTTTATTTTTCCAACCACTCTTCCAATAACTACTTTTTTTGAGCATCACATGCCCGATTAGAAATATAAATATTTACACCAGAGGACCTTTCTTTCTAGCCCTCAGTTTTTTGTCTAAATAAGAGGAGAGTTAATCCAAAGAGGGTTACCTGGTTTGCAAAGAACAATTAATAAGGATCAGGCTAGAATGAACCTGGGTAATGCCTTTTATGGGCATTAGAGAAAGTTTTCCTTCCTCAAGTGAAAAGAAAATTGGCTTTAAGTGGATGTATTGTTGCACAATTTGAACAGCCCGGCCCAGGAGAGCTTTTGGGAGCTGCAGAGTCTGTGCACACAGCCATGCCCTGCAGGTAAAGCAGCCTGAGGCGTTCGAGGCGGGTAGAAGTAAGCGAGTGATGGAACTGGGTGTCTAGGAACTGTGAGTGGGGGCAGAGGCGGCTTCAGGAGAGGGCTGAAGCAGAGAAGGGGCCGAGAACAGCTGCTCCAGTGGGTGGAAGAGATTGTGCTACTGTGATTGTATGAGCGCGACCCTGTGGATTGGGATGAATTATGCAGGGGTTGCCTCCCTCCTGCTGCTCCAGCATCTAACCAGGAGGCCTTCATTTACGCCATCACTGAAGAGATGAAAGGTGTCCCCTTAGATGCTGGCGCCTTGTGAAACACACGAGCTTTTGGAATTCCCTGGGTGACAGGAGCTCTAACAGCTCATAAATTCTGCTTCTTCTTACTACCATACGTTGACACCGCTGAGCAATTGTCCTGCAGAATCCAGTGGGCCCATCCTGCTGGGTCCTGTGTTAGGCATGATGTTGCAACACGCATTTCATACTTCCACGTTCAGGCAGTCTCCATGTCACAGCACCCGGGACGTGAGCTTTCAGCAATATGCATAAACTATGCCAAACCAAATCAACCATCTCCCATCAAATATATCCCTTTTCTTGAGCCTAGGTTACTAGCACAATGTCTTTTTCCTTAATATAATTTTATTTTAAGGAACTTGTTGCCTCTTCCTAACTTTGGTGACAGTTGCTCTAATAAAGTTTAGTATTGGTTCCTTTGTTTCCCAAATCCCCTGTTTTTTAATGCAGATCGATTTATTTCTATGTTAGAAATCCATTTTGAAAACCAGGTATCTCAGGGTAGTGGTTTTGATAAAGTCAGTAAATGTTTTCATAACTCACCCCCTCTCCACCAATCTTTGCCTGTAGGTACTTCCTTGATTTATATTTAAGTAATTTAGAGAGCCTGTGCTGGTACTTAATTCTCAACAATGATGTACTTAAAGGTGAATAAAATGTCTTCTTTGGATCTAACTACATAGAGAAGACAACAGTTTGTCTTTCAAATAAAATAGAACAAAATTATATTTTTGCTATTCAAGGCATTGTATTCAAAAAGATTGCACAAGTGAGTTTTTGTAAATAAGAAGCAATATGTAAGAGGCTTTTTAAAGACCAATGTCTTGTTAGTTTCTGTCAAATCAAAGAAGGTCATTTGCTTCACCCTGTGAGACCAGCTGAACTAGTCTTAATACAATAGTTGCATTCGAAAGAGTTGACGTATTTTTACTGATAGCCATCATTTGGAATTAAGTTGATTTTAGTCCACAGTTTATATTGCTTTTTCCTCACAATCTAGTTAATATGCTCTAAATGACTTGCCATGAATAAATAATAAAGCCATGATTTCTTCTGGCAATTACATTTTTTTTAAACGTGCAAAATGTAGGAAATTAATTGAGCATCTCTCTGCTCTTTTATCCCTATATTTGTATATCTGGTTTTATTTTTAGAAACCAAATATCAGATTAGTTGAACATATTTTGATAGGTTTAAATGTCTTTAGTGCAAAGGAAACGTCTGAGGCTTTCTAATTTGAGTACATTTTAAAGAAAAGCTGGCTGGCATTAAGCAATCTGATAAATTCCTTTCTTGCAGAGAGCTGTAAGAAGGTCAGAGAAACAAAGCACTTACAAAAATCTTTCCCTGGGGAGAGAAGGTGGGGGTGGGGACAGAAACAGCTGAGAACCAGCTTGTTCAAAATGTTTCCATCCACTGGGTGTCACTGCTGATATGAGACTGAACGAACTGAAAGATATTCCTGTGGCAGCAAGAATTTCTGAGAAACAGGATGTGAAAACCCAGAGGTTTAGATGTTATCACTTTGACCTGCTATAGCAACTGAAAATTCATTGCATTTATTATGTCAAGGGTGGTGAGAATTCTGAATAGAGTAATGGTACGATAAAAAAAGAATGGAATATTCAAATTCCTCCTTGTGGCTAAATCCTGGTAATAGCTACATTCTTGAATGGATTAAATATGCTCTAATGATATATGTCTGTTTTTCTCAGTTTAGCAAAAGAGCATTTAAGAGAACAAAGCTCCACTGAGTTCTTTGGCATTGGAACATACCTGGAGTTCATCCTTGAATTGTCCAGTTTGCAAGTAGTGAACTTAAAAGTTCTCTGGTTTGTTGAAGCAGACAAGAATTATGTTAATTAATATTAGAGCTTTCTTCTTCTCACTTGGTTAAACAGAGCTGGCAATGCCCATTGAAAATGGGTCTATCTATGACGTAGGCTTCCTCTGGAAGATTTTTTTTTTTTATGGTTTGTTTTTAAAACCAATTAAACTTTTGCTAGAAACAGTTGAAAAAAGAAGTAGATAAAAACTGAAACAGCTCAGCCAGTGTGGCTCAGCGGTTGAGCATCAACTTATGATCCAGGAGATCTCAGTTCTATTCCCGGTCAGGGCACATGCCCGGGTTGAGGGCTCGACCCCCAGAGGGGCGTGCAGGAGGCAGCCGATCAATGACTCTCTCATCATTGATGTTTCTCTCTCTCTCTCTTTCTCCCTTCCTCTCTCTGAAATCAATAAACATATATATATTTTAAAATGAAACAGTTTTCTCGTTATGTTCTTTATTGGCTAAACTGCATCAGCAGAATGGTAAGAAAACTAATCACAAATATACAAAAGCTGTAACCAGCAAAGAGTGAGGAATTATCACTCAGTGTCAGGAAGCTTGGACTAGGGTAGTTAGCAAAACCTTCTTAGGGTACTAGTGATTGGGTTATGAGATAATCTTCTAGGGGCAGAAATATAGACTTCAACTCTAAAGACATTTTCAAACTAGAAAACATCTGTGGCTTTATTATTGGACTAGTTCTATATTGATGTGGGCATGTATTAAATGCCTTCTGGGTTTTCTAGGTTTAGATGCGTGTTTGTGTTATTTTTATATTCTGTTTTATTTTTCTCCACTTTTTCCTTCTAATTGCTCGAAAATATGACCAGAGGCTAGTCTTTTATTTTTGTGCTGATTGTGCAATTTTCTTTAAGTACACACACATCATTATGATGGAGATTAAATGTGTATGATTAAATCAACACGGTTAAAATTTAATGAGAAAACTTTCTAAGATCTTGTTTAATAATTTATGCCTCGATTAGTTATTCTTGGCATTGCTCACATAATTCGTGGGACACAACGTGTGTGCATGTGCACCTACGCGTTTTCGCTGGCAAATAAGTTGTGCGATGAAACTGAGCAGCTCAAGGAAGATGGAGACGACAAAAAGCAGGGTAACAGTAGAGGGAAAAGAGAAAACTAATTTTTCCTTTGCAAAGTAGTTATTCTGAATGCTGAGCTTCCCTGCACACGCGGTGCTGACAGTGTCCAAATGGATGGATTCTTTCTGTGAAGCGCCGTTTGGAACTGATGGGCACGTGTCCCCATACAGAAGGACGGAAGGGCTCACCCTGATGTCCCCTTAATGAGACTTCCTGTGCAAGAGCTTGAGCTCACATTGCTGGGTAAAACCAACACATTTTAGGCTGGAATCTATGTGCATAAGAGGCTTTATTGATATTTCATGGCAATTGAAGGCATGAATAGCTTGCGATCTGTAGCGCGGCGCTGCCCAACACATAATTTTCATTGGCTTGGTAACATTTAAGCTAGACACAGTTTAAATCTCTTTAAGCGGGTCAGCATCAGGGAGCAGCCTGATTGCTTCTAAGTGGTTTTAGGGTGGGGATAAACTTTATTTGCATCCCGGTCAGTGAATAATTAGTATTTTTGTGTATTATGTGCAAAGAAAATTATAACCAACAGTAAAACAAAGAGGTTACCTGTTAAATAGAGTTTTAATAGTTCTGTTCTTTTTGGTTTGACTCTATTAGATTGTTAAATGTTCTGGACTCTCAAATTTATTGGGTAGGGAACTTAAAGAAAACAAGTCTTAAAGATAGTGTTGTTAGCTAAGATATTATGTACTCTACTCTTTGTCTCATTTGGACTTTGTCAGTCCATAAAAATAACCATAAACCATGACATCAGTTTGGATTTTTGTTTTTCATTACACGGTAAGAAGACAGTGCCAGTGTGGTAAGTATATCATGTATTTCTCCTATTTTATTTCATTGAGAAAAGTGTTTCCTTTTGGGTTTTAAAGAATATAAGTGTTTTTTTTTACCCTTGTATGAATATTTTAACCAATAAACAATAAACAAAAAGTTCATCTTATTTCCACAGAGCAAATGAACAACGTAAAGTCTCAGAGTCCATTCATTTCATATTCTCATGTTATTCTCAGGTAAACACTGATTCATTCTCTGAACTTATCTAAACCATCTCAGCAGACAGGAGATTATGGAATTCCTTAACCCATGGCTATCACCCCTCTCCCTGGGAACACTGGAAATATTTGAGAATGTTTTTAATGATCACATGCCTGGGGGTTCCAACTGCCATTTCTTGGATGTTGGTCAGGGGATGCTATAGATCCTGCATCACGTAAGAAAGTCCCACACATTGAAGACTATCCTGATCCGATACGCTAGTAGTGCTTTGTAGAGAACCAGTTTTATTCTTAATAGGAGAGAAAACTTTAGTCCTCCCTGATTGCCAGCTAGGTCATGTTAGGTGTTCCAGTTTAGTGTTTCTATAATAGTTTTTATGTATATTCCACATTTTTTACAAGGTTGTCACTCTCTGACTGTCTCCCACAGATAATTTTGAGCTCTTGCGGCTCCTTGTTGATTTTCAAAGTAGGAACTCAGTGCAAAGTTTTGACTACAACAAACTAATGGGACATTCAGGAAGCTTATTAGACAATTTAATTGAAACAAACAAACAAACAAGTAATATAATCTGTATTAAAAACAGAAATAAGATTTAAAATTTAATAGACTTGTTATTTGATAAGAAGGCTATTGTTAATTTTCTTGTGTTGTATCATGAAGCATCATATTTTGATTAAACTATGGTTTGTTGAGAACTTATAGAAGCTTCCTTCAAGATAGTGGAATAATGATTGATATAGTGGCAGTCACCTAACCAATCTTATTTCACAGAAACAGTCCAAAATCAGAGTCTTTAACTGATGTGTCACATGACTTCTTGTTCACATAGATACTTATGATAAAGTCAGAACTAGAAAGTGGTAGTGTTAAAACCCACATGGACTGGTGCTGTGCCATCCAGTATCTAATATGGGGCCTGCTATTTGGCAAGAATTCAATAGCACTGGTTAAATGAATGATGCTTCCTGATTCCTAGTCTACAGCTCATTCAATTACAGCACATTGCCTCGCTGGGATGAAGTCGACAGATTATTTGGAAATAAAACAGATACCCATTGGCCCATAAAAATAGTTCTCTTTGAGCCAGAAAGAAAGTCTTCTGTTAACAAAAATTTTATAAGATGATAAATCAAGCAGCTTTATAATAGCAAATTCCAAATAGTCAATTATTTTACCAATCAAACTCTGTTACATGATGACTGAAATAATCAAACTACATAAAAAATAATGATATGGAACTTGTTTTTTGTTACTCGCCTACACAGGGTGGATGGATTCATTAATGTGTATTGCATGAGCCATGCTAATAATATTCTAGCAGCAATCTGGTTTCTTGCTGTGATTTATATTCTAATGTACAAAACTAGACTATATATTATCACCTTTTCTTTGCATGTTTTCTCCCTAATAACAATATAGAGTTGACAAAAGCAGTGGCTGAAAATCTTTAATAGTAAATGATAAAAAAGGAACAGCTTCTCTTTATCCATGTTTTATCAGTCTATAAAAAGTAGTGATATGAGTAAAAATATGAATGTGTTTACATCTTATTAAGCGTATTAACCTCCTCAAGCATACTTGTAGAATTGACTTTCAACAGTTCTCATCTATATTCTAAACTTTGTTACCTGCTGTGCTGATCTTAATTTTTCCCCTCTGTTCTGGCTCAGAGCTCAATGGAGAGTAATTTGATGAGTTATATTGTGTACATAAGGCTGTATCAATTCTTTGGTATGAAAGTCAGCATTCTCCAGGTTCTGTTGATCAAATTTCATAGGCAAAAAGGGACAGAATTTGGTGGATATTTCTGGCACACTTGAGTAGTAAATCTAAATTCAGGTGACTTTGAAAAGAAATGGATAGATGTAATAACAAATAGCAAAATCAGGCTAATTGTCACTCACGTCTATCTTTTATCTCTATAATTATTAACATAAAGGTTATTTGAAATCATTATTAGTGTTTTTTGTTATCTACTGATGTGTAGAGGGCCACCTCAAAACTTAGCAGCAGCTGAAAACAATTTAATATTCTCTCTCATAGTTCTGAGCCCTGACTCAGCTCACCTGGGCTCTCCTCACTAAGAGTCTGTCATGAGGCTGCTGTTGCATCGTGGCTGAGGAGTTATTTGAAGACTAGTTGAGTTGAGCATCTAGGACAGATGGCTGTTGCCCGGCTGGCTGCAACACCGGGAAGCTGCCTGGGCAACATGTACACGGCTACTTTGGCTTCCTCACAAAATGGCAGCGTCAAGTGAGTGTGACTATATCCATGGTGGTGGGTTCCTCCTCCGAGTGTTTAAAGAAAGCAAGTCAGAAGCTGCAAGGTTACTTGCGACCCAGTTTCAGAAACTGAAAGGCACTGCCTGTGTATTCTATTTTTTATACAGTGTCAGGCTAAATTCACTGTGGGAGGGGACTACAAAAGGCCATAAGTAGCAGGGGATATAATTCTTTGGTAAAATTTCTTTAAGAGACTTGCTATCTTAATTTGTTTAGATAATCTGCATTTTCTGTCTTAATCACTCTAGATAAGTGGTTTATATAAGTGGAAGAAATTAATATAAAATTATAAATTTCTTATTAATGAATTATTTTTCATTTTACATATTTCATGTGAATTCTTATTTCAGCATTTCTTTAATTTTGATCTTTTCTGAGGCATAACATCCAGATGATCTTTTTTTTCTCTGTTAGAAATCTTAGTATATAAGTGTGTCAGTTATTGATTCCTAGTGGCAATAGATTGACAACCAGTTCAATACATACTTTCAAAATTCTGTCAAGGCATGAAAAGAAAATTCAACAGCCTTCAAATATGAAAATAAAGATATGTGTGAGTTTGAAAGCTGCAGATAGTGCCTCTGCCTATCATACCTGTTTCTCATTTATTGATTTATTGATTATTTGTTAGACAGCTAGAATGGTCTGGAAAATATGAATGCCAAGCTACATACAACATGATTTCTGCGTTGCAATTAATGCTTTTGTAAGGTTTTCTTCTATATCAGAGGTTCTCAAACTTAAAGTACAACAGAATCACTGGGAGGCTTGTCAAAACACAGATGGCTGGGCCTCACCCCAAGAGTTTCTGATTTATTTGGTCTGGGAAGGGGCTTGAGGATTTGCATGTCAAACATATTACCAGGGAATGCTGTTGCTGCTGGTCTTGGGACCATACACTGAGAACCACTGTACTGGACAACATTCTCATCATGTCTGTTTCTCATCAGATTCAGGACTAGAGCAAGGTCAATACAAATTGTGCCAATTTGAAAGAAACAACCAAACATAACACAATGATGCTTGTGGACTGAGGATAATCCAGGGGTTCAGTTTTTCCATGAGTAGACCTAGACCAACCCCAGGGGACTTACACTCTTACTGAATCAGAGTAAGGAATGACTGAAAAAGTCAATTGGTCAAATTCAATTTTCAATATTGGAAAACCCATCAACTGCTTCATCTCAATTGGCTTACACAGAAAAGGCCTTAGAGACAACCTAATTTCCAGAAAAGCAATAATATAAGGGAAAGACCATGAAATTTCAAATCAGAAACCAGGATGAGAGTTTTGATTTTACCACTTACTGGCTCTGTTATCTTGGAAGTGTTTCCTTCTTTTCTGAGAATATTTTTTCACTTACCTATAAAATAATAACATAATAAGATTCACATTATAAAAGTGTTATGAAAATCAACTGAGGTGGTGTATAGGAAAGCTTTTTATAAGTTATTCTGCAGATCTTCTAGATATTTGAGTTCATTATTAACTAGTAATTGAGTGAGTGGTGCCTTGTTTTACTACTAATTGGAATCTACAGACCTATTGGTCTTTACTCCCCACAGTTATTCAGGCAACCTCAGGTGATTAATTCATTTATTCTTTAACATATCTTTTATCTCTCCTGTTCTTTCCTTTTTAATAATCACATCATTGTCTTTAACTTCATCATTTCAAGTCTGGTTTAACTGCAGTTTTTCTGCTTGAGGTCAATATCCCCCCAAAAGACACCCCACCTGCTATCTCACAAACACACCCAAATAAGCACTTTATTTACACTATAAATGCTTCTCTCAGGAAGAAAAAGAGAGATGAGAAGAAATATAATAAGTCATTATTTACCAAATACTTGCAATGTTCTAGTCATTGTGGTAATAAACTATCCATGCATTAACTTTTTTGACATTTGCAACAATATTCTATTATTTTTCGGATTTTATAATTGAGTGAGCTGAGGGCTAAGTAAATTTCCACCTTCAAGCAGTAGTAAGGGCTGGAACTCAAATGCAAATGCAAGTCTATTCAAGTCCAGAGGCTTTATTTGCAAGCACCCTTTGGTTGACTCTAAGTCTTTTCTGGCCTCACAGAGCCCAAATAGTAAAGGGAGAATCTGAACAATCCAGGCTCTGGGAGGATCCTTCCAAATATAATTCTCAACACCTCTAATCTGAGCTTGGTTCCCTATGTCCCTTTACTATTATTAATTCACACATTCTTAGATTCTTTTATTCATTCAACAAACATATCTTGTGAGCAATGATGGCAAGGGTGATGATGATGATGATGATGATGATGATGGTGGTGGTGGTAATGTTAATGTTAATAATAATAATTCTTCATCTTTACTGTATATGTATAATATGCCAGGAATTGTTCTGCATTCTTTGCATAACAACATCTAGAGGTAACTACTATTATTACTCCCATTTTGTATGTGATTAAACTGAGTAACAGAGATATTGAATAATTTGTCCTAAGTCATATGCTAGTAGGTTGAGAAACTGGAGTTCAAACCTGTTTAATTGACAGCAGAGTCCATGATCTTAGCACCTATAATACTTGGGCCCCTGTGCCACATACCATCTACCACCTTTCCCCCCACATATATCTTCTCCATTGAAAATTACCATCCTCTTTTTTCTCTATCCATCAAAATCCATTTTTTAATTTTTATTTTATTATTATTTTTTAAAAATATGTCTTTATTGATTTCAGAGAGAGGAAAGAAGAGAGAGAGAGAGAGAAAGAGAGAGAGAGAGAGAAAGACATCAATGATGAGACAGTCCCTGATCGGCTGCCTCCTTCATGCCCCCCACTCGGGATTGAGCCCACAACCTGGGCATGTGTCCTGACAGGGAATCGAACCCCGATCGCTAATCGAACCCCGATAGCCTGGATCCTAGGTCGGTGCTCAACGGCTGAGCCATGCCTGGCAGGGCAAAATCCATTTTTTTAAAAAAGTCAAGCTAAAGTTTCCCTTCACAAAGTTTCCTGGGATAAACTACACCACCCAGCACTTACACCATTCATTTCATATTTTATTTTATTTTATTTTTTTGTATTTTATTTTATTTTATTATTTAATTTTACTTTATTTTTTACACCATTCATATTATCTGTATAACTCAATAAATAGAAAATTTTTTCTCTCCAACTAATCAAACAAATTTGAATGGTGGAGGTATTTTCTATTCCCATTCTCCCTGGACCTGGCAGGGTGATAGAGGGTTAAAAATAGGAGCACAATAGTTTTCAGTGGTTGAGTGGCAAATAGCCTGTATTTTTTTCTGTTTCCCATGACTTTTTTTCTGCCACTCCCACTGGAATGTAACACACACACACACACACTTTTTAAAAATCTGGTCTTCTAAATGTAGCTCAAGTTTCACTTTTTCTATGATATTTTTATAGACTTCCTACTAGAGTGCATGCCTTCTCTGGTTTTATAGCAGTTATTGTCACAATATTTACTTGATTGTACTGTTATAGTTTTAATGCAACACTTTCTGATGTAAATTTGTCAGAATACCAGTCAATATTGAACATCCTTAGGAGACGTTGGTTGGAGTTAGAGTTTAGTCTTCTTTTTGAAATACCCACAAGATTGCTGGCCTTAACGGTTAGTGATGAGTTGCAAGAAAAAAAAATTGTACAAAGAATCAATTTCCGAATGGTGGAGATATCAAAAAACACCTGAAATAAGTCTGAAAATCCTGTTAGAGACAGGATTGTACTGAAGGTGTCTAACGTTTATCAGATTCTTAATGTCTTAAGGCTGAGTTTCAATGCCATTAGCAGTGAAATACTATCTCCCACATTAAACGTAGGTCTTTTTGCTCCTCTCCATGGCATATAAGACCTGCTCTGGCTTTTCAGCTCTTTCTCATTTTACATTTTAAAGTAAATATTGAGGAAGAAAAGTCTGAAAGGTGAATATTCATATTTACACCAAGAACATGGACAGATGAATATCCCAATCCCTATTGCTTATAATTTTTTTATAAAAACTAATGTTCGTTAAAGCGAGATATCTGTATAGCAGATGCCCATCTTTTTCCAACAGTTCTGAGCACCAGCTGTTCAGATGAGGTTTCATGAAGTGTAAAGTCTGCGTACTGCTCTTCTATGTCCTTCATATCTTGTTATTTTTTCAAAGCAGTAAGAAAAGAAAAAAAAAAAAGGCAGCAGGCAGAAAGTGAGGCAAACTGAGACAGGACTTAAGAGAGAAAAAAAGTTGAAGGCATACCAAATATTTCCTTTTCATGTATGAAATATGCAGAACCACTTCCCTTGCTTTATGGTAATTCAATTTTATAGGGTTAGCAAATATTTTTTTCCTCCTGACTTTAATATCAAGAGGACTTTTCAATTTAGAAATAAATATCCTGCCTCTACCAAGGGCTTTGCCTTGAGTAACCTTCCTAACTAACCGGGGAGGTTGCTTGCTGTGAACGTGTGTGCATGGGAACTTCAGGCTGGTTTTATTGACATAGGATGTCAGTCTAACAGGGTCCTAGCATCCAGGGAGGAGAGCAGAGGAGCTGTACTAATTGTGGCCATGAAGAGCATGTGAGTGTTTTCATTAAAAGTCAGTACTCATGCAGATTTTCAATTCACCATCTGGCCCTCTTTGCACTGATATTTGAAATTCAGGAAGCTGATTCAGTTCCCAGACTTCTTCCTCAAATTCTCACATATTTCCCAACTACCTTTTTACCATTTCTAGGTAATGTGAGTGAAAGCAGAGAAATATACTCTGACCTTTCTTTATATTTCTTTGGATATATTAAATTAAATTGCAAAATATTGCTGAAATATAGTTTTAGTTTACTATTTAGGAAAAATTAACTTGACCATCCTATTTTAAAATATGAATCAACCATAGGAACTTAAGCACCGTTTGGAAATGTTGATATTGAAATAAACTCATTTACAAAAGTTTTGATATTTGTGTGTGTGAGAGGGGTTATGGATGTAGGGATAGTCCTTAGTTCTCAGATATACTTATGAAAATTGCAAAGAGGTTAGCAGGTATATGTTAGAGCTACAATTACCACCTAGTAGTATATATAATTAGAAATTTTTATTTTATAGCTGAATTTGTTATCTGCTCTGTTTATTATTGTTTGTTCAACATGTGTGGCTTATGTATGAAGAAGGCACTGTTCACTCACATTTTTTGAATTTATGTTTATTTTATCAGTAGATGAGAATGTTTATTTGAACCATCTTTACTCTTATACCTGTTAAAAAATATAAGTCTGAATGAATGAAAGTCTGAGAGATTTGGGGAAGTTTTAGAAATAATGATTCATGCTGTTAATAAGAACATGTTGGGGACTTATTATATGCCAGACACTGTTCTTAGTGCTGAGAATTTTCCAGAGAGATAAAGTAAGAGGGCCTGATAAATAATGATTATTTAAGTCCTTTACACACATTGTCTTATATAATAATCACAATAAACTCATGACACAAACGCCATCCCTTACTTTTTACAAGTAAGAAAACTGATGCTTAGAGAAGTTAAAGAATTACCTGAGGTTTCACAGCTAGGAAGAAGTGAGTCTAGGATTTAAAAACAGATTTTCCTGGCTTGTCTTTACTGTCCATTTCTGCCTATGCTAATACACAGAAAATGTCAATGGAATTGGCATTTAATATTCTGCTTTTTAGTAAAATTCAGCCAAATGTTATGTTTATAAATTCACTCGCAATAGTGATTATCACCTGTGGCACTTATCCCACCTTGTCTCACGATCATACTTTTCTCTCCGTGTCTTTGTCCTTGTGGTCATGTACTTTATTTCACTTGGATTGCTCACTACTTCTCTCTTCACTCCTTAGGTAAATCTTACCCTCTGGATCCCTTTTTAGGTTTAGTTAAAACTCACTTATTCCTCTCCCAAATCTGCTGTTTTTTCTTCAAATTTCATTGAGCTTCCTTTCTTTTTGAACTTCTGTAAGTACTTACTCTCTGTTGTTTTATCAAACCGAGTGCTAAACTATGTATTATGTTGTCTTGCATTATTTACTTATTCTCAAATATATTTTGACCTTTTAAAATTAAATCTTTTTTAGTGTTTCCACCAAACAGCCAGCCAGCCAGCCAGAGAGGCAGACAACAAGTCAGTATGTTAATGCATGGTAGAGAAGAAATTAACCTGAGATTAGGTGATTGGGTGGATTAGTACTTAAAAAAACAATCTATTCTTATGGATCTAGTAAGTAATGTGATAAAACCTGCTTTTCACTGCTGTCAGTAAGAGGAATGAAGATATTAATTTGTGGGAAATGCCACATTTCAGAACAAGAAATGACTGACAACAGATCAGGAAGTCAATAGGAAATCCATGTGAGGGAAAGGGCATCTCGGTGATCACAGCTAATCCAATCATCAGATGCAGGAAAACTCCCCAGAAGTCACCCAGTCTTTGGGATAAATTGGAAATATTTTATTGATAAGATTAAGAACTTTCAGAATGTCATCAGAGGCCCGTCCTCCTTAAATGCAATCAATCTGAAATAATTTCAGAATGTGAAAATCACAGCACACAATGAAAGTATTTTGCAAAGATTAAGTTTACTGCTTCAATGACTTGGGCAAATGGTGTGGGTGATTATCATAAAGTCTAAAAAAGGGAAGTTGGTAAGAATCTGTCAGTATGCCTCCATCCTGGCTTTGATGACACTATGCCCTGGTTGTGGACAGCAGTACTCTTGCCTATAATGGAAGATGACTCATTAGGTTACCATGGCATTATGAAAATATTGTGTAATCCACACTTTATTGAGTATAAAGTGATTAAACAGAAAGTCTCCCAGCTACCGTTGCCTTGGGAAGTTTTAATGATGTGACACAGTAAGTGTCAGAGTTGTTGCCCAAATGGAGAGTCTGTGCCTCTTTCCGTCTCCAAGCAGGAATGGACTCTTCCCACCAGAGGGTCTTTAGAACTCCATCCACACGTAGGTGGGGAGAGCGCATCACTGGAGCAGAAAATTACATTTTTTTTCCTGCAGACAGACTAGAAAAGAAACGATAGACACCAAATTCTCAACTTAGAGCAGTGCAAGAGTAACATAAGTATACATAGGCATTACATATGTATTTGAGGGGTTAACAAATAAAGGTTTGGTTTTCAAAATGCCTACACTGTATGTTTATGTGAGCAAAGGCCAAGTCCTGGTACTACGGACTTGGAAGCATAAAAGGAAGGTTTGAGAACAGAAGACTGTGGAACACCAAAGCAAGGGCAGACTGCACCATTACCAGGAACATTCTGTGAGCCACACTGGTTCATGCTCACCAATAGCTTATTACTATTAATTAGACAAATCGCCATGTTCCAGACACAGGCTAGATAATTTTCAGTATCAAGGGAAAGTAAACAGATGTGATTCCTCACTCTCATGGCATTTATGGATTAATAGCAAAGACAAATTAAAATAAGAATCATCCAAACAAAATATAATCACAAAGTATTTTAAGTGCTATGAGTAAAAAGTACAGGGAAGGGAATGATTAGAATGTTTAATAAAGTGACTTAGTAAAGCCTGGGGGGTGGAAGAGTAGGGAATTTTCCTAAGAAAGTATCATTTAAGCTGAGATCGGAAGGATGAATGGGCGTTAAGTGAGAAAATGAGTTACTGGCAGGGAAGAAGGTAGGGAGGGGGGAAGAGAGGTGACAGGCCACGTGCCAGCCTTGGAGTTGTGTGGACCAGTGAGCTTGCCAGGGCAGCTGGAACTAAGAGAGAAGGAAAAGTGAGGTTTGGGGAAAGACCTTCCATTCTATATGGGCCCCCTTTGGTATACTGGGCTTGAGTCACTGAAGCTTTTAAGATGAAAGGATGACATTATTTAACATTTGGAAGTATGCCTGTCTATAACATAACCTACGGACTATTGGTACCGAATAAATTAGAAAGGAACCAAACCAAAGACTCCACTCTCAGCTACAGAAGAGGAAAGCCAGTACTGTATTTTTCACAGCACACACATGTGAGATTATGTGGTATTCCACCAGGTGTGAGAGGTTTGCAGACTTTTCCTTGATAGTGGGGAGAGGATGAGGGTTTCCAAGTCCTGAGATTGGCATGGGTCCTGACAAAGAACCTCCAGAGAGAGCACTAGATCTTTGATATTAGAGTTCAGGAATGCCGGTCTATGTGGGCCATTCATGATCAGTGAGAGCACTGGCCATGGGAACCCTAGGTTATCATGGCAATGAAGTGGCACCACTGCCTTTCTTAAAAGACCCTATCAGAATAAGCAAGGAGCAGTTCAGGAGTCCAGTGTGGGAAAGTAGAACTCTTTCTTAATTTTGCATAACACAAACTAGAAGAAAAATTCTCCAAAACTTGGAAACTGAATTGCTGCTAGTTAGTTATGGAGATGTTGAGCAAGGCTGTTTTAAGCCATTAGGTTTGTTATGTAGTGATAAATGACCAGAACATCTGGAGTTGCCCCTTTCCTACACATTTCTTAGTACCATCATCTTCCACAACTAATGACAAATACTGACTTTTCAACTCTCTCCTCCTTTCTCAACTTTCTTTAAGCTTTAAGTCTCCTCCCAACTTTGTGAGCAATGTGTATTTATAAGAAATTGCCTTGTTTTTTTACTGAAAATTCTGTTGCATTTTTTCAACCAACATACTTATTGCTATGTATCTTTATTGTCTTTTTAATTGTGCTTATATTGTTTTTTAAAAGGCTCTTTCTGAACCCCAGTCATAGAGAAGACTAAGAGGTGGGAGGTAAATAATTAAGCTGACATTTCTGATATTCTATTAGATCCTGACATTCCAGAGGATAGGAGCAACATCTGTGCATCAACTGAGATAATACTTACTTATACAGACACCCAGTATTGCCCTATGAATTAATGAGCATATTCATTTTGATAGAGGGAAATACCGGTGCCATAGATGCACATAGATGATTCCTTGGGAGCAGGGCTTCTGCTAATGGGTCAGTTGGTCAGCTGAGCAAAGCCATCACAAGCATTTGTTGAGAGGGCTGAGACTATTCAAGGACTTGAGATAAAACATTTTCCAGACTGCCAGTGTTTATGCTTCAAAGGTTGGGGAGAGAGGTGTTGGAGAAAGAGGTTGGAAAGGTGGGCTGGACCTAGATCTTGAAGAGTTGTAGGTCCCTCTAAGGAGTGTGAAACTTTAATCAGAGGATTGATGAGACCAGCTTTGGATTTTATTAGGCTACTGTGGATAAAGGAGACAGTGAGGGACACTAGTTTAGGGGTTCTTCGTAACCCAGATAATAAATGTTGAAGAACAGAAATATGCAGAAACTAAATCCAGATTAAATACATGAATTAACCACAAAAAAAGAATTATTATTACCAGGTGTCCCATCTCCTGAAAAAGCTTGTGTAACCACTGCCCCATGATTGTAATATTTTATACATATGGAAATTTATGGTAAAAACATGACTGCATTCTGCTTTTATATCAGAAAACCGGAGGCTGCTGCTGTAGCTGCTGCTGATAGTTATCATTTATTGAGCAAGTGCTACATGCAAGAGATTATGCTAAATGCTTTACTTGCATTGTATCTTATTGAATACCACAAACAGCCCAGTGAAGTATTATTTTATATCCAAATTAAAGATAAGGAAACTGATTTAGAGAAATTAAATAATCTGCCCACATATCATTTCTAGTAAATAACAGGATATATGTTTCTGCTCTTTGACTCCAGAGTCAGAGTCGTCACCACTGGATTGGTTTCCTATTGCTGCTATAACAAATCACCATGAACTTAGTAGGTTAAAACACACAAATTGATTTTCTTGCAGTTATGGATGTCAGAAGTTCAAAATGAGTCCTATGGGCTAAAATTCAGGTGTCATTAGGGCCGATCCCTTATGTAAACTCTGATGGGAGATTCTGCTACATTGCCTTTCTTGGCCTCTAGTAGCTACCTGCATTCCTCAGTGCATTACCCCTTTCTCTATCTAAATTCAGCAGTATAACAGCTTTCAATTTCTGTCTGTGGGTCTATTTCTCATTGACCTCTATTTCCATCAGCATACCTCCTTCCCTGATTCTTAGGTGACTCTCCCGCCCCCCTCCAATAAGAACAATGTGATTAGATTAAGCTCACCCAGATAATCCTAGATAATCTCCTATCTCAATATCTTTAATTTAATTACATTTACAAAGTTCCTTTTCGCCATTTAAGGTAATATATTCACAAGTTCAGAGGTTAAGGTATGGGCATCTTTGTGGGAGAAAATATTTAGTCCACCACAACGATAAAGTGAGTTTTTTAGCACCTAAATATGAATTTTTCTTTTATTCCTTGTCCTATGTACTTTTTACATTGATTTGTCACATCTAGTATGATGCACAAGGCTTTGTTTTTTGTAATTCTATAAATTTGGGCACTGGGAGCTCTAACCAGAGTAATTAAGCAAGAAGAAGAAATAAATTTAAATCAGAAAAGATGAAGTAAAATTATCCTTGTTTCTGAAAACATAATCCTCTATGTAGAAAACCCTAAGATTACACACACATATAAAATTTTTAGAACTAATAAACAAATTCAATAAAGTTGTAGGATACAAAATTGACATACATAGTTGTGTTTCTATACACTAACACCAAAAATCTACAAAGGAAATTTTAAAAACAATACCATTTATAATAGCATCAAAAAGAGTAAAATACTTAGGAATTAACTTAGCCAATGAAATGAAAGGCTTGTATTTTGAAAACTGCAAAACATTGATGAAAGAAATTAGACACAAATGAATGGAAAGGCATCTCGTGTATATGGATTAGAAGATTTAATAGTAAAATATTCATACTAGTCAAAATGACCTATAGATTCAATGTTTTCCACATCAAAATTCCTGTGGAACTTTTTACAAAAATGGAAAATAATCCTAAAACGTATATGGAATTACAGAAGACCCTGAATAGTCAAAGCATTATTGAAAAAGAAGAACAGTGTTGGAGGCATCACCCTTCCTGATTACAAAATATGTTATAAAACTACAGTCTTTAAAACACTCTGGTGCTAGCATGAAGACAAACATATAGGCCAGTGGAAGAGACTATAGAAGCCAGAAGTGAACCCATACTTGTACTGTCTACTGATCTTTGGCAAATGTGCCAAAAATTCACGATGGGGAAAGGATATTCTCTTCAACAAATGGTGGTGGAAAAACTGGGTATCTATGTACAAAAGAATGTAATTGGAACCTTATTTTACATCTTACACAAAAATCAACTCAAAACATATTAAAAACTTAAAGATAACACCTGAAACTATAAAAATTCTAGAAGAAAACATAGGACAAAAGCTTCTTTACTTAGGTCTTGGCAGTGATTTTTGGATATGACACCAAAAGACCGGGCGATAAAAGCAAAAATAGACAGGTGGGGACTCCATCAAACTAAATAGCTCTTCCCAGCAAGAAAACAATAAACAGTAAGTAGTTAACCTACAGAATGGGAGAAGATGTTTGCAAGCCCTATATCTGATAAGGAGTTAATTTCTTAATTATATAAGAAACTCCTACAACTAAATAGCAAAAACAACAACAAATAACTTCCTTTAAAAATGGGCAATGGACTTGAGCAGACATTTCTCCAAACAAAACATATAAATGGCCAATGGATATATGAAAAGGTGATGTGTGTCATTATTAGGAATCTGTAAATCAAAATTACAATGAAATATCACCATACCTGTTAGGATGGCTATCATCACAAGAGAAACAAAACAAAAGATAGGTGTTGTGAGCATGTGAAGAACTTGGAACACTTTCACATTGTTCCTGGGATTTAAAATTGTGTAACATCGCCCACCTGGCCTGACTCAGTGGTTGAGCATGGACCTAGGATCCAGGAGATCGAGGTTTGATTCCCGGTCAGGGCACATGTCTGGGTTGCAGGCTCCATCCCCAGCAGGGGGCTTGCAGGAGGCAGCTGATCAATGATTCTCTCATCATTGATGTCTCTCTCTCTCCCTCTCCCTGAAATGAATAAAAATATAAAAATAAATAAATAAAATAAAATAAAATTATGCAGCATCTCTGGAAAACAGTATAGAGGTTCCTCAAAATATTAAAAATAGAACTACCACATGATCCAGCAATTCCACTTCTGGGTATGTCTAAAAGAACTGAAATTGAGATCTTGAAAAGATATCCGTACTCCCATGTTCACTACAGCTTAATCACAATAGTCAAGATATGGGAATAACTCGTGTCCATTGACAGATGAATTGATTTTAGAAAGTATATATATACAATGGTATATTATTCACCTTAAAAAAAAAAAAAAAGGGAAATCCTGCCATTTGCAACAACATGGATGAATCTTGGGCACTTTATGCTAAGTGAAAAAGACAGTCACAGAAGGATAAATACTGCATTATTCTACTTATGTGAGGTACCTAAAATAGTCAAGCTCATAGAAATAGAGAATGCAATAGTGGTTGCCAGGGGCTGAGGGGAGGGGGAATGAAGTAATTATTCAATAGGTATAAAGTTTCAGTTGGGCTGGTTGGATAAATTCTAGAAATCTGCTGTGCAACATAGTGCCTATACTTAACAATATGGTATTGTGCTCTCCAAAATGTATTAAGAAAGTAGATCTCATGTTGAGTGTTTGAGTGTTCTGTTCTTACAACAACCACAAAACAAACCAACAAATCAAAGGGAAACAAGGAAAGTGTGTGAGGTGTTGGATATGTCTGTCACCTTGACTGTGGTGATGGTGTCATGGGCATTATGCTGAAACTCATCAAATTGCACACATTAAATATGTGCATTTCTTAATATACTAATTATACCTTAATAAAGCTGTTTAAAAAAATAGGTAATGGCTCAGATTTTACTCAGGGGCCATAGTTGGTAAACTTCTGCTATACATCATGAAATACTCTCACAAATTTCTTGACATAGGTATTTTTGAATGTTTGTTCATTGTCAAATTCCCATATCTAGAATAGGGTTTGGTACATGGAGGTGATTCATAAATACTTTTCAAATGATCTAAGGAATGAAAACACACTATAGCCAAAAAGAGAAATTCAGTAATGCTTAATTTATGACAATTGCTATATTCATTTTTAGAATTTAAGAATTTTTCTGTAAGGGGGGGGGATTTGAAGGAAGTTCTATTTAATGTAGGTCTGGGTTTTTTAAATTGCCTTTTATAATACAAGTACAAGTCAAAAGACAATAAAGATTGAGAGTTTTTATAATTCCTAATTGTAGAAGGTCATTATCATTGTTCGTAAGTTGTTAGTTTAGAGAGATGCTTTTAAAAGTTTGGATAAATAGCCTCCTCCTACCATCGAGGTGCAAATGGCATCACATTTGAGCCAAGCATAGATTGTCTATCCCCTGGTGCTTTTCCTATCAAGTTTTCCCAGGGTGTGGATGTCCTATAAGTCATTTCTCGTCACCAATCCTTTTCTTATAAATAAACAGTGATGAGAAAATTTACCCAAAAATGATTTCCTAGTGTTTAGTTTGTTGCTGCTCATGGCCAACAAAAAGGTAAATTATTTTATTTATGTATTTTTATGTTTTTATTGATTTTTTAGAGAGAGACAAAGGGGAGGGGAGAGAGAGAGAGAGAGAGAGAAATATTAATGTGAGAGAGAAATATTGATTGGTTGCCTCCTATACGTACCCAACTGGAACCAAACCACAACCTGGGCATGTGCCCCAACCAGGAATTGAACCTACAATCTTTTGGTGCACAGGATAAAGGTCAACCAACTGAGCTACACCAGCCAGGGCAAAAGGTAAGCTCTTTTAAAAGCTGAAACCTAAATGCATATTTAAATGAAAATGTAGCATGTTTTGTTAATGAATTATGTTATTTCACTAAGTGGTATTTTTAGGAAATACACATGCACACACATACACACACACACGCCCCAAACACAGGACTTCTATTCACCTCCTTCCTCTACCTAAAAGGGGAAATAAAGGCTTTGCTCAAAGCAAAGAACATTTAAGAAAGAGACATGAAGCCAATTTTTTGTTTGTCTGAAAGTTTTAAAGTATATTCATTATTAATATAAATGAATTATAATATAGTTTACATTTATAACCATCTGGGATTTTGCCTTCTTAGCTCCAGGTCACATGTGCTAGAAAAAAGTTGAGTCTTCGCTTATTCTATTGTTTATTGTGAAGTAGTTTAATGGTATTACTGTGTAATAGGTAGCGCTACACACTGTTACAGTTAACTGCATTATTAAAGCCCTATCAAATAAAGGCCATATCTCAGAATCCTGGCTTTACCAGCTGGCCATAAATGTGGGTTTAGAAACGGACTAATTAAATTACACCATTCAAATAATAATACTGATGAAATAGATATTTACACAGTGCTTGTCCAAAAGAGTCAGCCATGGTCGGTTTCCAGGGAAAAGAAAGATCGAATCAAGTATGTATATTTTTCAAAGTATATATATATGTTAATTTGAAAGCTGAGTAAGTTGCAGAAGTGTTTCAGGATCAATGACTAAAAAGAGAGTACAAAAAGCGTGGTCCTTGGCAAAGTAGACTGGGGAATCATTAATCATTTTAAAGTAAATGTTTCTCTACCTGAATCGCTGCCAAAAACCTTGACAGAACGCAGACTCCCAGAAGATCCAAACCTGCTGATGACAACAATGTTTGCTATACAGTGTGCAGTGTTACAAAAGATCCTTTCAGTGCCTGAGATCTTGAAAAGATGCCTGGATCTAGGGTTTCTGATAAAGCTTACAACTGGTACGAGGGACACTCGGGTTTTAATACAGGAGACCTCAGGCGGTTCCGCGCGCCCGCCGCATCCTTCAGGCTGCACCGGGAGACTCGGCTAAGCCAACCGGGGCCCGTTCCAGAAGCCGCCTTGCCAATGATGACGTGGCTTCCTTTCCAGAGCCTCTAGTGTATTCTCGTGTAGTCTGACTTATAGGGAAGCCAAGAATTACTGGAGGCTCAGATAATTTTTGAACCACACCTTGCCTTTTTAATCAGTAGAACTTGATAGAAGCAAATGCTGCGAACTACTTCATGCTTATATTGCCTCATTTATAATGTGGCTGTCACATAAAATTATCTGCTCACACTTTACCAGTAAGAATCGCTGCCGGCTCCTTCATCCATCAGGAGAAAGTGACTCCAAGGAAAAAGTTCTTGGCTGCTGTACAGGTCACTACCTATTTTGATCAAGAAAGTGGATGACAAAGCCTTTCAAGTAATGAAGGTTTCCATAAAAAGCCATTTTAACTTGAAATGTTATGATTAAGATTTTTAACATGCAGGTTTTTAAAGGTCAAACATTTAGATAACAGAATTCTTTAAAAATAGAGATGAACAGAAAGAAATGTGTCTATTACATAATAATTGCAGATTTTCTAAAGTACTGATATTTCTGCTGGAGACTCAATTCCCACACTCCTGCCCAGAACACACAAAAAAAACAAATAAACAAACACCATATATATCTTTTCTTATATATATCTGTATCTTACTTTTGCTAGAAATAAGCCTGGCTGGGTAATATTCTGGCAAAATTACAGCTCTCTAGGTTCAGGCACCTATCAGTGATACTTCCTGGACACACTCTTTGACTTTGGATAATGTATACAGTCCAAGGGGATTAATAGAAAATAACTAAACTATAGTAAGGGAGATATACATAATTTAATCTACATTAACTAAAGTAGAATTATATAACATAGAGTGAAGTTGTACTATTTCATCATCAAGAAATTGGTAAAAATCTTTAATTATGAGACTTGAAAGATTTTGGGTAGGACTGGTTTCAATCTCTCCAATTTCTCTTCTTTGATTATTAACAGTTTTGATATTCTTCTGTTGATTCCATCCCATTCTTGTACCACCACAGTGTAGTTGAGTTGCTGTATCTTTGAACAAGGCTCTTTATTATTATTTGAGGGGCACCCTTGGTTCTCTATCTTTACTTGCAAAAATAGGGACACCCTTGGTTCTCTATCTTTACTTGCAAAAATTTCTCTTCAAGTACAGAGGTGATTTTTTAAAATTCAGTTTTCAGTTGTACTTTGATTCCCTGAAAAGCACACTGCAAAATTCTTGCCAGTATATACTTATTACAGAATAATAGTATCACTATTTCTGGGACCCTGGGGCAGGTTCATGAATTTAATTTTTAGTCGGGTTTGTTTTTACAAAGTGTCCTGTTCCACTTTGAATCAGACTTAGATTCAAACTCAATTTAAGCATTTTGTTTAGAATACGTTGCACGTCTTGTTCTGTTTCCAGGGATATAGCAGGTTAGATTATTCAGACCAATCCTCCCATTGAAACCAACAACAGATGCTGAATAAAATATTTTATGATTACTTTTTAAAAACCATCAAAAAGCTGACAAGGTAGTAAGGCATTACCAAGCCAAAATCGGAGGAAAACCTGGAACCCAAGAGGCAAGGAAGTACTGGTGCTGTATTTGCCCCACAGGCAATTACTAATCAAGGCTAATTTGCACTTTAGTTTTCATGGCTTAAATTTGAGGGAATAGAAGTTAAAGCCTAAAGCCTATCAACCACCCAAGGCAAGAAATCTGATAAGAGATTTTTCCTACTTGAAGCTGGGACTTCACAAAGCCACAGCATTAGAGGAATGGTAGATCAGATGTTTTACCATTGAAGATGGTTGCCAGAGGGGAAGGGATTGGAGGACTGGATGAAAAAGGTGAGGGGATTAAGAAGTACAAATTGGTAGCTACAGAATAGTCGTAGGGATGTCAAGTACAGCATAGGGAATATAGTCAATAATATTGTAGTAGGTATGTATGGGGCCAGGTGGGTACTTGAAACACGAGGGAGACCACTTTGTAAAGTATGTTTGTTTAACAACTGTGCTAATACAAAATAATATTGAATGTAAACTGTAATTTAAAAAAAATTTAAATGCTGAAATTGGGGGGAGGGAGGGAAGATGTACTAAATCTGCCCTCCATCCCCTGAACATCCAGGACAGTTTCCTTCAAGTTGTATAGAACAGAAGTGGGAAAAAGCCCCAAGAAACTGTAACCATAGCCAACTTGAATAACAAATTTGTAGCCCAAATTAATATCACCTGATAGTTGTAAAATAACCTATAGATTGTGAATGTCTTTCAGAGTGATCATAGAGTGGCAGTTCCCCTAGGTGTCAGCAAGAAGCCAATCCTTCTAGAGGAAGGATCCCTTTTTTAATCTAGGTAATTTTTCAAGACTAGGAATAGCACACTTAATCAGCAGGAACAATAGATAACAGAAACATATCCACAAAGATTATAGATATTACATTTTTCAGAGAGAATATAAAATATGCTTTTTGCATTTAAAAAATAAGAAGATAAGCTTAAAAATACTGTATGTGGAAAACTATAAAAAAGGCCACCAACCTGCACAGCGAGGGTGTGGAGAAAGGGGAGCCCTAGTACACTGCTGGTGGGAATGCAGACTGGTGCAGCCACTATGGAAAACAGGGTGGAGTTTCCTCAAAAAATTAAAAGTTGAACTGCCATTTGACCCAGTGGTCCCACTTCTAGGATATATCCTAAGAACCCAAGAACACCAATCAGAAAGAATATATGCACCCCTATGTTCATAGCAGCACAGTTTACAATTGCTAAGATCTGGAAACAGCCCAAGTGCCCATCAGTAGGTGAGTGGATAAAAAAGCTGTGGCGCATTCACACCATGGAATACTACACAGCTGTGAAGAAGAGGGATCTCGTGCCCTTTGAGGCAGCATGGAGGGACCTGGAGAGTATTATGCTAATTGAAATAAGCCAGGCAGAGAAAGACAAGTATCACATGATCTCACTCATATGAGGAATCTAATGAACACAATAAACTGATGAACAAAACAGATCCAGAGACATGGAAGCATGGAGCAGACTGAGGGATCTCAGAGGGAGGGGGGCAGGGGAGGAGGCAGGAAGAGATTAACCAAAGAATTTATGTGCATATATGCATAGCCCAGGGACACAGACAATAGTGCAGTGAAGGCCTGGGGAGGAGCAGAGTGGAGGGGGTGAATGGGAAGAAAAAGGGACATCTGTAATACTTTCAACAATAAATATAAATTTAAAAAAAAATCTGCACAGGAATGTTTATAGCAACTTTATTCATAAGTGCCCCAAATTGGAAGCAACTCAATGACCTTCAGTAGGTTCATGGATAAGCAAACTGTGGTCCATCCATACAATGAAATATATTTATTCAGCAGTGAAAAGAAATTGAGCCATCAAGTCACAAAAGACAGAGAAGACTTTAAATGCAAATTGCTAAATGAAAGGAGGCAACCAGAAAAGGCTAAGTACTGTATGAGTCTAGTTATATGACATTTCCAGAAAAGGCAAAATTATAGAGAGAGTAAAAGATCAGTGGTTGAGGGGATAAGTGAAGCACAGGAGTTTTAGGGCAGTGAAACTGTTCTGCGTGATACCGTAATGGTGGATACATAACATTATGAATTGGTCAAAATCCATAGAACTGTCAACAGTAAGAGTGAACCCTAATATAAATTATGGACTTTAGTTAATAATACTGTATTTATATTGGATCATCAATTATAACAAATGTATGACAGAAATAAAAGATATAAATAATGGGGGAAACTGTGAGGGGGCTAGAGGAGATGGGATATATAGAAACACTCTGCCTGTTGTTCAACTTTCCTGTGAACCTAAAACTACTCTAAGAAGTAATATCTATTATTAATAATATTTTTTAAAGGTCATAGGCAAATTCAAGAGGCAAACAGGAGAGAGTGGCAGGGGCCAGAATTAAGGGTGGGGTTCGGTTATTAGGAGTCTACAGATATTTTGAAGTACCCCTTCCACCTCACCAGAGTTTGTAATGCCATCCCCCTAGTAAGAACATCTATTCTACACACTTTAGGGACACTGGTGAATCTCTGGTATTAGGACATGCAGGTCAGAACTAAATTTTTATCATCTAACTTTAAATCCAGAGCCCATTCCTCTACTGTAAGTTACTGTTATAGTTACCACAAATTGCAGGGTGAATGTAAAAAAGGAGGAAAGTTCTGGAAAGATAGTAAAAGGCAAAATAATTCTGGAGGAGATGCTCAAAAAATGGATGTGGTGTTCAGAACGAACCTCGCTGTATTCGACCTGCCCATTGCTCCTTTTTTCTTTAACAAAAAAAGATCCTGCAAACAAATTCAAATTGTTGGCTGTCAGACCCTTGGCTCCTGAGGACCTTAACCTCTAGGGGAAACGACAGGGACTGAAGGCTCTCTGGAATGCGGTTTTCCTAGCCGAGTTGTGTTAACTAGATCAGTGTTTTGAGCAAAGTCCAGCAGATGGAGTGAGAGAGCAGGAGGCGGCATCTGCAGGGTGCGTTTTGAAAGAAAGCAGCCGCATTTTCAACAGCTCCGCGTCTCTGTGATTTCTGGCAAGACACTTAGCAGAGGAGGAGAGCAGACAGTTTTATAGCCTCTGTCACTCTTCTTGGCAGAGCCCAAAGACCCTCTGGTCTATTGGGCTTGAGGATCCCTTTCCTCTAGAAATAGCTGATGGTAGCCAAGTGATTGCAAGTTCCAAGACCCTTAAAAACGACTCTTCTGCGTCACTCAGATGGCCTGGTGTGCGAGGGGGCCGTTCCAGCTCCGTGACTGATGGCAGGCAGTTAGACTAAAATCTGTAGAGCTCTTGTGCTTTTGCCAGAGGAAGCTACTAGAGCTTTTTTATTTTATTTTTTTAAAGCTACCAAAACAAACAAAAAAATATGACTCACATCGAGACAGTGAAACAATATTTTTATTCATAACTATAAGTGCAACATTTACTAACAGCCCATCTTAGAGTTTATTTCTCTTTTTTTAATGAACCACTTTCTGGACTGAGCCAGAACAACATAAAGGAGAATTGTGTAATTAGGACTTAAGAAAATGTCTAAGTGAATATATTATAGGTTGAGACTGGTTACCTACACAGGGATGGAATTACAATGCACTGAAAATATGTCCCCACCTCAGCAAATTATACAGGAAAATTCAACAGCTTTACTGAATTTTCTCTGGGAGCCAAGAATCAAGGAACTACAAAAAATAAATAAACACTGAGTCTGCAATATGGTACCATATATATATGAATATAGTCAGTTTTTTGTGACTGATATTATCTGAATTTATAGTTTCAAGAAGGAAAACCCTGCTATGTCACTGATTAAGTTATTCACATTTCCCTATCTGCCAAGTCCATGCTTCTTGTTTATAAGGCAGTTTCTTGCTCAGCCCTTCCTCTTACTGTAGCTCCCATCTTAGAAGGTCAACTTTTTATTAGTAAGATATGCATTATTTTTTGTTTCTTTCCATAACCAGTGAATAAAGTTATTGCCCCACAGTCACTCAGTCAGCAAATAGTATGAATTAAATACGTATATGAATGGATAAATGAATAAGTATTTAGTGCCTCTTACATACCTGGCATGGAAGGATATGCAGTGAAAAGAACAGGGTCCCTGTCCTCTAGAGGCTCATGGTCAATAATAGGACAAATCCTCGTGAATGAATCACACTCATAGAAGCATTGCTGTAATCAAGACGTGAATAGGGTATCATGGGAGCACAGAGGGAAAAACACTTATCTGTGCTTGAGGATATAAAGAAGGGTATTGCATTGGAAGCTGAGTGTTAAAGGATTAGCAAAATACAAGGTCAAAATCAAGCTATCAGCCAGACTGCATTCTCACGTGGAGTTAGGGTCCTCTGCTGAGGTCATTTAGATTGTTTGGCAGAATTTCACTCCTTGTAGTTGTAGAACTAAGGCTCTCAACTCCCAGAGGGGCCTGCAGTTTCCTGCCCCATGGTCCTCCCCGTAGCAGGGTGGTTTACTTCTTCAAGGCCAACAAAACAGGATAGTGTCTGCTGCTGTTCTGAGTAGTTGACTTCTTTAAAGAACAATTCTGATTAACTTGGGCCAATTTAGGATAATCTCCCTCTTGGTTAACTGGGAGTCAACAGATTCAGAATTTAATTAAAAATGCAAAACCTCTTCAGCTTGAAAATGTAACATAATCATGGGTGTGATACCCTATCATAGTCACAAATCAAGACTGAAGAGAAAGGGATCATACAGGAACTGTGCACCAGGAGGTGGAACTCAAGGGAATCTTAGAATTCTGTCTACTGCACGTGGCCGTGGCACTCTACTCACATCACTACTCTCACACTTTATTTTCCCTTAGGTAACTACATGTGCTTGCATATCTGCCCTTTCCATGGAAGACAGGGACCACATTATAGTAATCTGCTTTCACGCAAGCTCAACAATAGGGTTTTACAGAAGGGAGCAAGGCTCTCTTCTCCCTCTCTCATTTTTTATGTAATTAGTACAGTGCCTTGTATTTAGTAACTTGTGAAGAAATGGTAGTTTTTTTAAATCCTGTATTTGCTTATATGAAATTCTTAAAATATATACCTATTACCATATTATGTATAAATATATCAACCATGATGCAATCAAAGAGATAGTAAAGACAAATTTGTTGTGAAAACAAGACAAAAAATGTATTCTGAAGTCACCTGGGAGTTCCTGAGGTACAGTATAAGCAAAACAGTGCATTGTGATGAGGCTGATGAGTTGCGAGATAGAAGTAAGGAATGAAGCACTGGCATGGATAAAGAAAAAAGAGGCTGTAAATTTTTATAAAGTAAAGATGAATCACCTCAGAGAATATGCACTTTATAGCTCGGTTTGGACTCTTGCAGAAAAATAACTTCCACAGGCTCCATCTGGGTCTTCTGTTTTCCCCTTTGCTGATTTGTACTAGAATGTGAAAACTTACTTTATGAAAAAAATCTAGAAAATTTTAATAATCATCCAGTGACTTTTTTTTAGTCTCCAATGTATCAATACATTTTAGAATAGAGGAGTGTTACAAGAAATATGTGGAAAATGTTCAATTATAGGATGAGTTATGTGTGTGTGTTTTCGCATTTAATAAGACTAAGATTTTTTAAATGATGTGAAATATTCACGTATAAGGTGGTTAGTCTTCCTTCGCCTGAAGCACCTCTCTTGGCCTCCGCTGCTGCAGTTGCTTTACAAAGCACTACTGATTCTCTCCTCATGACTACCTGAGCTTCCTGTCTTTTTTGCTAGACCTATAGCTAGACTCAAGTCCCAGCAGGCTGCAGAGAATGAGAACAGTGTGACCTGCCAGAGTGCAGTGCACTACACAGCAAACTGCATAACTGCGTTTCCCCCCAATGTGTATAGATAGAAATCTGGGAATATATGTGGGAATGGATCCTAAGGGAGTGGGCTAGTGGGGGAAGGAACATCAAGTTGAATCTGACCAAATGTATTAATATGGACTGTATTAGTCAGTGTTCTCCAGAGAAACAAACTATAGGACCTATCTATCATCTATCTATATCTATCTATCTATCATCTATCTATCTATCATCTATCTATATCTATCTATCATCTATCTATCTATCTATCTATCTATCTATCTATCTATCTATCTATCTATCTATCATCTATCTATCTATCTATCTATCTATCATCTATCTATCTATCTATCATCTATCTATCTATCTATCTATCTATCATCTATCTATCATCTATCATCATCTATCATCATCTATCTATCTATCATCTATCTATCATCTATCTATCATCTATCATCATCATCTATCTATCGTCTATCTATCATCTATCTATCATCTATCATCTATCTATTATCCGTCATATATATATCTATAATCTATTTATCTATCTATCCTTCTATCGATCCATCCATCTCAGGTCTTAGTAGGTAATGAATGCTTAATCATGGGCCACCGAATTATCATGTGAAATAAGCTTTCCATCGTGAACTGGGTGTTTGAGACGCGAAGCCATAAAGTTGGACATGCACAGAAGCACTCCATTATGAAATAAAGGTGGTATGCATATATGAGATCATGCTTGAGAGGGCCCTGAAGGAATAAGTAAGTTGCATGAGGTATTAGCCCAAATATTCAAGGCCCCTACTCCTGCTACATTGCCTTCTGTCTCTCAGCTTGCATTTAGGCATGGGAAATTCCCTATGAGTAGCTGACTGAGGGAGAGAAAATTTAGACCTGGTTAATAGACAGTTCTGTATGATATGCACACGCCACCCAAAAGCCATCAGCTCTATCACTGCAGCCCCTTTCCGGGATATCCCTGAAGGGCAGTGATAAAGAGGAATCCTCCCAGTACACAGCACTTCAAACAGCGCATCTGGTTTATTTTGCTTGGGAAAAGAAATGGTCAGAATTATAAGTCTATGCTTTTTTATAGACCCTGACTAATGATTTGGCTGAATGGCCAGGGACTTGGAATATATATGATTGGAAAATTTATGACAAGGAAGATTAGGAATGATATCTAAATGGACAAAGATTGTAAAGACATTTGTTTCCCTTTTAAATGCTCATCAAAGGGTGACCTCAGCACAGGAGGATTTTAATGACGCAGTGGATAGGAAGACCCATTCTCTGGATACCAGTCAGCCTCTTTCCCCATCCAGTCTTGTCATTGCCCAGTGGGCTTATGACCAAAGTGGCCATGGTGGAGGGAGGTTATGCACAAGCAACATGGACTCCCCTCACTATGACTGACCTGACTAGAGTCACTGCTGAGTTCCCACTCTGCCAGCAACAGAGATCTACACTGAGTCTGCAATATGGTTCCATTTCTGGGGGACGATCAGCTAGCTAACTGATGGCAGGTCAATTACACTGAACTACTTCCATTATGGAAGGGGAAGTATAATAGGCACTCTGGATATGAATTTGCCTTCTATGCACACAGTGCTTCTGCCAAAACTACCATCTGTGGACTTGCAGAATGCCGTATTCCCCATCACCATAATTCACACAACATTGCTTCTGATCAAGGAACTTGCTTCACAGCTAAGGAAGTGTGGCCATGGGCCCATGCTCATGGAATTCACTGGCCTCAACATGCTCTCCTCCTCCCCCCCACTCCTGAAGCTGCCTTATGGAGCAGTGCCCTGCAGATCTTGTATATGCTCTAAATCTGTGTCCAATATATGATGCTGTTTTTCCCTTAGCCAGAATCCACTGGTCCAGGGATGAAAGAATAAAGCTGGGAATTGCTCTGCTCTCTAATGCTACTAGCATTCCACTAGCAAAATCTTTGCTTCCTGAACCTACAGCCTTAGGCTCTGCGGGTTTGGAGTACTTAGTTCCATCGAGAGAAATGCTTCCACCAGGAGACAAAACAATTATTGCATTGGACTGGAAATTGAGACTGCCGCTCAGCGACTTTGTAATCTTTATACCTTTAAGTCACCAGGCACATAAGCAAGTTACAGTACTGGCTGGGATGATTGATATCACTTGCCAAGGAAAAATTGCTACTACAAAATGTAAGTATGAACGATTATGTCTAGAACACAGGAGATCCCTTAGGATATATTTTAGTTGTACCATGTCCGGTAATTAAAGTCAATGGAAAACTAAAACAACCCAGTTCAGACAGAAGGGCTAATGGTATAGAACTTTTATAAATGAAGGTTTGGGGTCCCTCTTTTTATTATGACTCTCTATTGATTAGATTATTGCCTATATTAAGCTATATGCTTTATTTTTTTCTAGACCATGGTTCATTAAACTCAATCAAGGGTATGCCAAGATTTTTCTTAGTAAATTTGTCTTACAATTAGCATTAGTTCCTCCCATATACTAGCAATTGATAGCTCTCAGTTTTAATTGTCCAAGTGATTGTGAGATTGCTATTCTATTGAAAAGTCTTCTCATTGCTTAGTTGTGTCAAATTGAAGGAAACTTTCTTAGGAACTACACTAAGCTTCCATTTCAAGGACAAGAGGAATCCCTTTGGTCTCAACCTATATGTCTACTTGCTTTTATTGGATTTTCCCAGCCCTTTCTCTTCTGAACTTTGCTTCTGGCACTGTTTTTCTTTGATGATTTTTTTTTTTCTTTTCATTTTTATTCCTAAAATTACCCTGCCCAGCTTAAGTGTCAAACCTTTTGGGAAATTTTAACTTATCACTTCAACCAGAAGGGCTGTGTGTGTGTGTGTGTGTGTGTGTGTGTGTGTGTGTGTGTGTGTGTGTGTGAGAATTCCTAGAGTAGTGGTGGCAAGTATGGGACTGTTACAAACATCACAGTGTTCATCCCCCGAGCTGGGCTGTAGCTTCAGAATTCTCACTAACATAGCATCCTATGAAGCCACTAAAATTTCATAAGTTAGCACTCGAAGTAAAAATTAATTGTAATACTATCATATTTCTTAGACACAGACTCAACTGTGAGTTCCTTGAAGACAAGGCAGCAAATCATCTTTATTTTTATATTTCTTATAATATACAGCACAATGATTTGAATGTTTTAAATAGCTAATTTAATACAGCTATCTCCCATTTATTAATAACAATCTGTTTATCAAAGTCAGACATTAGGAATAAAAATGCTAACCAAGAATTTATGTCCTTTTTTGGTTTGTTTCCCATTATTTCAAGTGGGAAAAATATAGTGAGTTATATGTCAGTCTTGCACTCCCAATTTCTAAAATACAATAACATTTTAATATATGAGTATCTGTTAAATATTTGAAGTTTTTTCCAGATTACTAAATGTAATTGACATGCTTATTAAAAAATAGTTTGTTTGCAGGAACATGGCCTTTTTTAGTGCCAGCAACATCTAAGATGAATACCCCCTTTGTTGAGATTTGGCCTGCTTCTCAAAATGTCTATGTGATTCTGATGTTCTATCATTTCTATTTGGAAAATTACTTTCCCCCATGCAATTTGCTAAAAAAAATGTCATGTTGACTTTTAGAGACATAAATGTGATTTTTTTCTATATAAATATTGGCTGTGTTAAGAGGCAAGTATTTTCTATAAAGTTGAAGCAGCCTTCTACCAGAAAAATATTTAACTGTATAGATAGTCCATGTGGTTTTGCTTTATTTGTGTGTTAATTCATTTTTTATTCATTCAACACAGATTTATTGATTACCTATCATGTGTCAAATGTCATGTAAGCATTAGTCATGCAAATATAAATATTGATTCCTGAAAATTAACTCATAGTCTAATTAATGCAATAAACGTTAACACAATCTCTAACAGATTTTTGAACTCTATAGTTGGAGAAATTATTAATATTTCCATAGTGAATATTGAGACCTCACAGAAGAGATGCTATATGATTTACCTTAAAGACATAGTAGAAGTGTAACACATAGATTGGTAAGAGCAGTTGAGCTGAGTTATATTTTAAAAATGTTACCTTTGAGGAACTTCAAGAAGTGTTTAATGTCTACAATACAAAATGTACATAGGTGAATGAAGAGAGATGTGACTTAGAAGTTAGTTGGGGCTAGAATGAGTATCAAAAACTCCGGGAGTTTGGATTTTATTTTTTGTGGAGTGAAGCCCAAAGATATAAGTGATGTTGGGAGACAGATGATAAGGCCTCACTTACTTCAGAAAGGCAGATGACAACATTTCTGATTATGGATCATAGTAGGAAGATATTAGAGACAACTGCTTTAAAACCCACTAAGCTCCATGTACAAGTTACAAAATATCAATCACTGGTAATTCTAAGAAATTTCCAAAAATGTATTCCTGTCTAATATAACCTCTCTGCAAGAATGGAACTTACACATAGTCACCAACAGGAGAATATTAATATTTGATGAGATGCTGAGGCCTTAGTGTCTCATGAAAATCTTCCATGTTACGCTCAGACAATGATCTTTAGAGCTGGGTGTCTGGAGTCAATTGGAGACACACCTCAGGCTCTTCTCTCCATCCCTTGTCTCCAGGCGCCTCTTCTGAGCATCTCCTTCAAAGTCCGCAGTGGAACTGACCTTCTGCCACGGTTCTTTAGTCATACCTGGATATTCCTTTACTCCAGCAGTGGTCAAAGATAGGTCAAGCTGGTACCCCCGCCAGATCTTTACCTGTGACGTCGCTGAAGTCTGGTTGAAGAGGCCTGGAGAGCCAGCCTTGGGAGCACCTTTTCTTGAGTTTCTAGGAGAGACAAGCTTTAGTTGAACAGTGCTTTGTAGGAACACCTTTGGTACCCCAAGGAGTTTCATTTAACTCTGAAGCCTCATGCTTCAAAGTGTCAGGTTAAAATTCCTGGGGCTGTCTCGGAGCAAAAGCAGCTCTGAATGTGTATTGACATGAGAAGAGATGCTGGAGGTTAGCCAACCCAGAGAAAACGGAGTGGCAAGTAAACAACATCATTCTTTACAAACATATTTAAATGCTCAAGAAATTCCTTCCTCTTTGCTTTGAAATGTAATCCTATGTCTTCTGGATGAATAGAAAACTAATCATACCTCATAAAATCTTCATACTAGGGTATGATAGGGCAAAAATATACATATTTACCAACTTCATTCTTGTTCATTGATTTTTAGTTGGAAAATAGGATTTTGTTTAAAGGAAAATATTGCTGAGCAAGCAACTCATAAGCATTGTAGTTTTGGAATTTTTCAAATATGAAAGTTGAGAGTAGGGTTTTCATGCAGAAGTGCACAAATTTGTTCAAAAGAAAGTACCGGGGAAAAACACAACACAAAAAAACTAGCAATTAAATGAGGAAAAATTTTCCTAAAAATTTCTTTTTTCATCTCTAAGATGTACTTTATTTGGAAAAACTAAAGTCCTAGGTTTTCTTATTTTAGAAAAAAAAAAGACATTAAATATTGAGAAAATAAGTAAATTGGAAAAAATTAAATTAAATATTTGATGTCCATTGAATGATGTCAAGTTGATTACTAGGATTTTCTACCACCTAAAATATAAATAAATAACTGCATAGTCTTCTACTGATTGTACTGTTTCCATTCATATTGAAATTATTTTGATTTTTTTCAATGATGCTGAAATTTGGAGAGAATTATTAGTCTTAAAATAACTTGGCTTTGTGAAAAATGATGTCAGCTTATTTACTCAAAGAAAATTCAGATTTGGAGATTATGTTTGGTTTTATAAAAAAGGAAACATGCAAACCTTTCAATGTTAATTCATGTTTGTATACTTTTTAATTTTTTTAAATTTTGCAGTAGTAAGCAAAAATGTCTTCAATTCACTCACTTTCAAAATGGCAATAAATAAGTTCTAAGTCTTATAACATGGGGATATAGACTCATACTTTAGGTGGGAGCATAAATTGACATAAATGGTATTAACCACAGCTTTATTTCTCTAAGCACAAATATAAATGCATGTCCTCTGTCCCAGCAATTTAATTTCTAGGAATTTATCTTACAGATATACTCTCACATGCACAAAATAATGCATGTATAAGAATAGTCATTGCAGCCCTGAAAAATGTATGTCAATGGGAACTGTTTAAATAGATTATTGTAATTTCATCCAATGAAATGTCATGCAGATATTAAAAAGAACAAGAAAGATTTATATGCACTGAAATTGAAAAGCTCCTGTTTATATTAAGTGAAAAAAATTCAACATATAGAAAAGGCTCTGTAGCATGCTAATATTTCTGTGTTAGGAAAGAAATCTAGCCTGGCCGGGTGTGGCTCAGCAGTTGAGCATCAACCTATGATCCGGGAGATCGAGGTTCGATTCCCAGTCAGGGCACATGCCGGGGTTGCGGGTTCAATCCCCAGTGGGGGGCGTGCAGGAAGCAGCCAATCAATGACTCTCTCATCATTGATGTTTCTCTCTCTCTCCTTCTCCTTTCCTCTCTCTGAAATCAATAAAGCTTTTTTTTTTTTTTAAAAAAAGAAAAATTTATGTGTACATACTTATATATGTATAGGGTATCTGTGGAAGGATATCTAAGGAGCTAGTTACTGGTTGTCTTAGGGGAGGAAAGCTGGGTAGGAATGAAAAATCAAAATACTTTTTATTGCATACACTTTAATATTATTTGAACTCTCTTCCTGTGCATTCCTTACAAATTCTAAAAAATAAATTAATTCTAAAAAATAAAAACAAAAACTATGGTAGCTATTAGTTTTTCTTGTCAGCATAATCGTCTTAAAAATATTTGTTTGTGTTTTGAGGGAAAATATTAAAGTAAAGGTTAATATTATCAATAATATAGAGCAATATTTGTAAGTTCTTTTTCTCCATCATATGGTTGTCATTCAGGTTGCTGTTTCTCATGCGAATAGACATGTCAGGTTTAGTTCACTTAGTGTAGTGACCTTGGTAACTAATGGAGACCACCTCATGGTTATTTGAGGATGGTGACTGGGTTTGAGTGTGAAGACATTTAAATGTAGAGTGTAAATGTGTCATGCAGTGATCCTGGTACTTTGAATGTGGTTTTTGTGGTGTTTGCACATGGAGAAGTACAGCATAGTTTCACAACTGGTGAGTGGCCATTTGGTTTCCTTACATACTGTTCTGTAACCTCTAAAACTTTATTTCAAAATAAGTGTTCAACGTTAATAGAAAACCTCTATCTATACAACTACAGAATAGTAGTTTTTAAATTATATTCTATTTTGAATGAGCTGTTACTAGATAAATGAGGTTCTACAATAAGTGTAGCTATTGCAAGTATTTTTGGAAATATTCAGGAAAGCCTGTATTTTTTCAAGACTTGGCAATTGAAACACGTTGGCAGACTCCTTAAAACATATTTCTAGAGGACTGAAAATTCTCCACGTACAATTAGCACAGCTATGATTCCTTAACTATTGGCATTGTTTCTTAAACAGTCATTTTATTTAGTTTACATTTCTTATCAGAATATATTTGGCTCAAGACAATAATTTCTCAAACATTTGGAACAGGGAAATGGATGTCCCTTTTTCATTATCTACCTTTTTTTCTGTCATTTTCTTCCTCCATAGAATCCTGACAGTTCTACATTTCGCACATAACCAAGATATGATTTTTTTTTAAAATTCTTTATTGCTCTTCACAGGGTTAGAGGGAAGGCTAAGTAATTCTTCAGGGTATCTACAGTAAGTCTTAATAAGTCCAAGAATTTGTGAAGTCGACAGAATAAAGGTTTGCTTATCTGTGACTGAGAAAGACAATGTGAATGTAAACTTTAATTAGCACTAGTATATGAGAGTAAATCTCTTAAGTATATTTAGTGTCTTACTATAGACAATATTGAGTTAATGGATTGCGCTACGTACTATCTTCTGATTCAGTTTTCTTCATGATGTCTTATTTTAAATACATTCATAAAATTTTAGGTAATTAAGGAAGACTTGTACAAAAGTTGACTATCTCTTAATACTGCTTCATGTTTCATGCTGTAAATTGCAATATTTCCTTTGTAATATGTTTCCCTTCAACAGCTTGGGCTCCAGAATGTCACATGTCTTCATATTCAAATTAAAGCATAAATTTACATATCACTATTGTATGAAAGGTTTTTTTTGTGTTTTTGTTTGTTTGTTCATTGAGACCATGAGAAATTGTAAGGGAGGTTTTTTTTTGTTTGTTGTTTTTAAGTTTGTTTCTTAGAACACTATACTATACTCCCTTAAATTTTCCCTGTGGAGAAAGGGAAGAAAGAGGAAGGAAGGAAGGAAGGAAGGAAGGAAGGAAGGAAGGAAGGAAGGAAGGAAGGAAGGAAGGAAGGAAGGAAGGAAGGAAGGAAGGAAGGGGAAAGAAAAAGAAAGAAAGAAAGAAAGAAAGAGAGAGAGAGAGAGAGAGAGAGAGAGAGAGAGAGAGAGAGAGAGAAAGAAAGAAAGAAAGAAAGAAAGAAAGAAAGAAAGAAAGAAAGAAAGAAAGAAAGAAAGAAAGAAAGAAAGGAAGGAAGGAAGGAAGGAAGGAAGGAAGGAAGAAAGAAAGAAAGAAAGAAAGAAAGAAAGAAAGAAAGAAAGAAAGAAAGAAAGAGAAAGAAAGAAAGAAAAGTTAATTTTCCACTCTAGTTCCTAGCTACATATGGTGAAACATAGATGGTTCCACACATTCTGTTGCCATTCTGATTGTCTGCCTCAGTGACAGGCACATTGCTCTGCAGAGATTTGTGGTTTCTGCCACTACAAGTGACAGCAGTTGGTATCCTTTAAATGATTCATCCTCTTAATAATAATAATAATGATAATTAAAATTTCATCTTCTAAATACCCCAAGGCACATTTTAAAGAGATAAGATGTTAGCAGTCACAATTCAGTTGCACACTTATATGAGTTAATTTTGTTTTCATTTTTTAAGTGAACTTGGTTGTGGAACTCCCATTTTCACAGCTGGTATAACATGCTTAATCTAGAAACTTGTAGATAACTAAGTTACTTCTGATTTACAAACATAATTTTCTTCCTGAGGGGGTTTGATGTACATACCATTGCTTGGTCATCCCTCTGCTGTGGTAGTTCCTGCTCTGTCTGATTTGGGGGCTTTGAGACTGACATCACCCCTACCTTCCCTAGTCCCTTGTGTAGCTGGTCATGTGGTTGATTGCCCTGTCCCAACTTCTGGCCAAAGGCAATTCAGTCCAAAGTAGATTTTTTTTTTTTTTAATTTTTGTTCAAAATATTACAGATGTCCCTTTTTGTCCCCGATGACCCATTCCACCCTGTCTAAGGAGATTCTGAATGTGCTTTCCCTCCCCCTGACGCTAGGGAGTTGTGTCTTCTCATTTGCTCTCCCTACCACTCCTAGTCCTGCTGGACTTTGTAAGGTGTGTTCTTCGTCTCACCCTAGGAAACACCTCTCTGAGCCTTTTCTAATCTGTCTCCAGGTGTATCTTAACATCCTGGCACCTCTGAATATCCATTTTCCTTGGATATTTCCTGTAAAATAAGATGAGTATTTACATCCCACTCTTTTCTTCTCCAAGCAAACAGGGCAACACTCAAAAGTGTGGGGTTCTGGCTGTCTTCCTAGGGAACCAGAGAGCATCTGAACTTTCAACTCTTTTGCTCAAACATTCTCCAGACTCCTTCCTTGTCCAGAGGTGTGCATGCATATGTATGTGTATTTAACACTTCTCTCCTGTGTAGCAGGAAAGTTGCTCTTTGGCTACTATCCTCAATCTGCTTTCACTCTATGCTTGTTTCAGAGACTTTATTTAGCCCTCCACGCTCTTCCTCCTGCTCCTCTAAGACAAGTCTTTTTTGTAATTCAAAACCACAAATTGAAAACTGTCCTCATAATAAATGCCTGGGGTCTTACATATGAATAACTCTTTGGCTTTTAGACAATTGTGTTTGTTATGAATTTCAAAACCCATTAGCATCTCAACTGAGTTCTTTGTTCTAAGCTGCACTTGAACATACTACTCAGGACCTCAAGGCTGATAGTTCTACCACTTTAATAGTGCAGGGAAGGGTAAGGGTAATAAGAATGGGGGTGGGGAAGAGTTTAATGTCAAACAGCCATCCTATACACATTCATGCATCTCATTTATTTGTAGTCACACAATAATACATTTGTGAAGAATGCAGAAATAGTCTACTAACCACATTCATCTTACAGACTAAGGGGTAGAGTCTAAGACATGATTTTTCCCTAAAATCATCCAGCTGGCAAAAACAGGCTAGAACCTAGGTCTTTTGATTTCTTGTAATATGTCATAGTATTCCTCTGTTATTCTTTACTCTGTAATCTATTTGATTTTGCTTTTAGCTGCTCTATGCCCTCAGGAATAGACACTTATAAATTATTTGCATGAAAGTTCTGTTTTTTTGTTTCAGAGGAAAGACACAGAATGACATAGTGGGTGAGATGGAAATATTTAAGGTTTCAGATTTATGCACAACAAACCTAATATTAATTTTCATGTTTTATATTTTTTACTATGAGATTGCTCCTCTCTCCTACTAAGCCACCTGAAATCCACATCCACAATATAAGTTATTAGATTTATATGTGTTTACACTTAATGAAACAGAAACCTGACAAATTAACAAAGAATATTAACTTCAGTATTTCACTGTCACACTGTAGTCACTGCAGGCTGTATACATAGGGACAATAGAGAAATAGGCAGGTGCTACATCCATATTGTGAACTCTTGTAGGAATTGAAGTTTATTCAAAGTGCAGTGAGAAGCCCCTGGAAATTATATGCTAGAGAATGAAGTGATCTGATTACCATTTCTTAAAAAATATGTCTAACTGCTGAGGAGGGACTAAATTGAGAAATGGTTGTGGCAGGAGTGTGTGTGTGTGATTGCGTGTAAAAAAGAGCAGAGGCAGAGGAGAGATAGTAGAAGAGAAGAGGCCGTTAGAGCTGCCCACGGAGAGATCCCCTCTTCAGCCTGAACTGGGGCAGTGGGAAAGGAAATGGAGAGAAGCAACTGAGACAGGGTAGGTGCTGGAGAGAGAGATGAGACTTCCAGAGATCCTTGCCTGGGCTCAGGCTGCAGAGGGATAAGAGTCAGCAGCCCACTAGAATTCTTTCATGTGGCTCAACACATTTAATTTTGCTTCTCTACTAATTGAATATGAAATCAGGAAGACATGTAAAGCCCAATGTACAACAAATAGAAAATGATTAGTACCACATACTTTGATGTTCTTGGTTTCTCAGTATCATGTCAAAAGGCACAATGTTTAAAAAAAAATCTTTCAATTAAATGTTGGCACTAAACAGTTAACTAAAATAGTTAATTTATTATTATCATCATTGAAATTAGAATTTTTCAAGGCCATTGGAATTGGGCTTTCCTTTTGTTTCTAGTCCAGGAAGGGTTTATTTTTGTTGATCTTCTTGGCCTGGTGTAAAATCTATCTTTTGAGATTGGCATTCCCCAGTGACTAAGTGGTGAATTATGCTGTCTGGAAAGTTATTGTGAGTTCCACTGTGGTTTTGGTTCAGTAGGTTTTTATGTATTTTTACAAATTTTGTACATACACCCAGAGGCTTTTTGGCAATGGCTACATTTTGACATTCAAGAAAATAAATATGAGCCATTTAATGGTCTTCAGTTCTAGATTTAACATTTTAAATATATTAAAATATGTATATGAGGAATTTTCTGAAACTTGGAACAGAGACTAATTTGGCAAAGGTTTTTACTAATATTACAAAAAAGGTCTTTCTTTGCAGTTCATTGATTATGTGTCCTTTAGGTCATGAGCAGTATATTTTGAATCTGAGCTCTGGATCTTAGAGGAAGTATACTTAACATTCTGGATATTTATTTTGTATTTCTAGTGTCTGAATAAGACCAATGCTAATTGATTTAACCTATTCCTGGGAAAACTCTCAAGCTTATAGTCAACATGAATTATAGTCAACAGTATAGTAAAACGCAAAAAGGTTTACTTGGGAATGAAGAAAATTTATTTTTTAGCTAAAGCATAGCTATTTCAAGAACATAAAAGCCGTATTTGCTAATCGTTTCCCTCCCACTTGTCAAATTTAAATAGTCCACTTGCAGAATAAAGCCAAATGGCATCTTATACTGAAAATTCAATCTATAGTGAAATAAAATCCTATAATTCTCATATGTATAATTAGCCCTCCAAATTGACTGTTAATCACACAAGAAAATCAATATTAACCAAAGGAATCTTATGATTATTAACGATAAAAATTTACCAAGTATTCAGGATTATGTAACACACGTCTTGGGAATTGCCTCTAACCTTGAAAATGTGCACCTCATTCAGCAAGTTATGATACACACTGACCCAGAGGTAATGGCAGTATTTTAATAAAGGGGTGTTATTTTGTGCATAATTACAATGAGCCCATGTCATGGCAGGCATACAAATTTCAGAGGCAGCAGTAGTAGTTTGAGGCATAGGATTCCTGGTTCTTTTGTTATTTTCTGCCTCAAGGTACCCTCATTTTGGCCACTGTTTTCTCGTCTGCCAAGGGATGTCAGCAACTCTCGTCTGTTAGCACCTTGAAATGTTGTCAGGGATTTCATATTTTGCTTGGTAATCCCTTGAGACCTTTGGATGAAAAGAACCATAAAAATCCAAAACTGTTTTTCTAGGTGGGGGTTTCCAAAATTGGTCCCTTTGAGGGCGCCACCCACTTGGATATTGAATACCCTTCCTGTGTAATGTGGAAAAAGCCTTTGGTGAAAATGTGCTCTTTTAGCATCACCAAAAAAACAGACGTCTTTATTGTTTAGAAAGTGAAACACACCCATTGGGGATCACTTCATCATTTTTTTAAGTGAATGAAAACATCACAAGCTGAACTGATGAAATGCAGGATAAGTGCAAACAGACTCCACCCTTCCTCTCTCGGCCACAAGGAGCGGTGGTCGCCAGCCTCCCCCACCCTCCCTGGCTGGGAAGGGCCTGGTTGGCTCACAGGCCCCGTGGGTGTCTGCGCTCCAGCTAATCAGGCCACCGTGGAGTCACCAGCAGAGGATCCCACACACCGCCTACTTTCCTCTTTGTGGTGCAGGGCGGTGACTCGAAGGCCAATCTTTTCCCTGTCATTTTTTTTCTCTTTTCATCTGCATCATTTTTCCCCCTTTTTCTTACCCACTTTCTTTGCTTCCAGTTTTAATTATCGTCCCCCTCTTAACCCATCTTTTTCTAATCTCAAGGGCTATTTTAAAAGGATGCTTGTTCACCAGACGAAAGTCTGCAAGGGCTCATTCGGAAAAAAATAACAGTGCTTTCTGTCCCTCCAGCTGCCAAAAGTCATTATGAGTCATGTTTTTGACTCAATTGATAGAAACACTTAATATAAATGGTTGGCCTTTCCCAGAGTTGCTCCGTAGTTGCCATTCCAGCTTGCTGATTTCAACAGCTTGATAGGATGCCGCATTTCACCAGAGGAGTGTCCCTGTGGCCTTTGTATTTTGTCTGTCTCTATTACTCTTTGCTAAAGCAATCAGATCAAGAGAGTGGTAAGCAAAATAAGTGATTGTCAGTGAGCTCTAGAATATTTTATTGCAAAGGTACACCCCAAAACATTCTTGCAAAATTAATCCCCCAAATTGAATGGGGTTCCATATGCTAAATAGGAAATTAGGTAACCTACTTTCTAAACAGTATTATTTTTAAATAATGTTATTATTTAAGGTCATTCCTTAATAATAACATTAATTACTAAGGAATGACCTTAATAACATCACTGTTACAACTCAATATTAGTCACTTTGGAACCATGGAGAGAAACTTTTTTTCAAATATATAAAATATTTGGTTTCTTACTGTATTGTGTGTAGCGGAGTCCGAAGGAACTATTGCTGATATTCACTACTTACCTTGTCAAGGAAATGGTTTTAAAAGTTGAAAAATGTGATTCATACAAATTTAGAATAAACATTGCAAAAGTTTCTTTAACCCATTAATGAAGTTTGTCAGTCAGGGTTCTACCAGGCCACCTTATTCTGTAGGAAGACTCTACAAAGTGGAAAGCCTTTCCTGAGGACACACCTTGGGCCCTGTTGGGTTCCGGACTGGTCCTGATCACCATTTCCCAACTACCTGTGTAGAATAAAGTATATAGATATACCTTCTCCCAAACATATATATTTATTTATTTTTAATTTTTTTAATTTCAAGGAATTGGCTTACACATTGTGGAGACTGGTTAAGCAAATCTGAAATGCCATAGGTCGAAAGTCAAGAAGGGAGGCTCGCAAACAGGCTGGTACCCACAGGCACGGGCCAAAGCTTTCTATGCACAGGTTGTCCGGTCATAGTGAGTGTTTAGGAATAGCCTGGAACCCAACAGGGCCTAATGTGTGTCCTCAGAAAAGGCTTAAACATTTTTCTGGCCTTCCTCAGAATAAATCAGGCCCACCTAAAGTAATTGCCCTAATTTAAAATGAATTGATTAGGTACTTTATTTAGATCTGCAAAATCCCTTCACAGCAGCACCTGGGTTGGTTAGAGTTAGAATGGATAAGTGGGAGAACACAGGTTCATGCTAAAAATGCCTGCTGCTTCCTTCTTGTCCTCCAGCTCTCATGAAGAATCTCTCTTGTAGTCCCCATCATCTGGAAAGATTCTAGAAAGGCAATGCTGGAAAATGTAGTTCATCCTAGCTGAGCTGACACACCACAAAGCCATATATGAATATTTATAGTTGTGCTATTGTCTATATCCTTCCAAAATTTATATGTGGAATCTTAACTCCCAAAGGTGATGGTATAAGAGGTGGGAGCTTTGAAGGACGATTAGGTCATGAGGGTGGAGCCCTTATGAATGGGATTAGTGTCTCAAAGAAGAGCCTCCAGAGATATTCCCAGCCCCTTCTGCCAAAGCTATTTTGGAAAAAAAACTAAAAAAAAAATGGCTAAAAGTATTTTACAAGTGGCCATGATTAAAATCTCCTTATCTTTGGAAGGGTATATTAATGAAATACAATGAATTTAAGCCTGTAACAGTTCAAGCAAGCATGTAGTTTGTACCAGAATATAAATGGTCTTAAATTGTCGATCCAGTTGTTTTTAGAGTGTCACTTAAATAGTGAGTAGATACGAGAGCCAGGGTTGGAACTCAGGCAGTTAGTCTCTAAAACCCACACTTGCACCATGCTTGCATTCTAACCAAGGATTACTACTCCTCTGCCCGTCAGTCACTTACATGCTGAATGAGGAGAATGAACCTAGAACTCTGGGAGGTAGATACTAAGAGAGTCTATTTTTTTTCCACTCTGGTTTTATAAGACAATAAACTTTATAAATCTGATAATTCCCAATTGACAAATGTTATACACTTTTGGTGCGCATACTGTTTTCCCAAGTGACTTTTCAGTAAGTGGAGGAAATATAACTATTTCCTTATCTGATAGAGTCAGTGAATACTAGCTTTCCACATTTTTTAAGCAGTTGATAAGCAATTTATTTAAATAGATATTTTTCAATATTTTATTGAGGTACAAATGAAAAATAAAATTAAAGTATTTAAAGAGTACAATGGGATGATTTGATATTTGTGTCCACTGGGAAAGAATTCCCCATCAAGGAGTCAATTAACACATCCATTACTGACACAGCTCTACACCCACTCTTTTTTTCTCTCTTAGTCAACTTCAGTGATACAACACAGCATTGTCAACTACAGTCACCATGTCATTCATTGGATCCTCAGATCTTACTCATCTGAAAACTGAAAGTCGGTGTCTTTTATCAACTGCTCCCTATTTCCCACCACCTCCTGGTCCCTGGTAACCACCTTTCTACTATCTGCTTCTGTGAGTTCAAATTTTCCTTTCCTTTGTTTTTTATTTCTTTTATTTTTTTGATTATATATATAAGTGATACCATGCAGTGCTTGTCTTTCTGTGTCTGGCTTATTTCACTTAGCCTAATACCCTGCAGTTTTATCCATGTTGTTGTAAATGGCAGGATTTCCCTTTTAAAGGCTGAATAATACTCTATTGTATACAGCTAAGTTCTGGAAACAGCCCAAATGCCTATGAGTAGGTGAGTGGGGGAAAAAGCTGTAGTACATTTACACAACAAAATACTACACAGCGGTAAAAAAGAAGGATCTATTACCCTCTGAGACGACCTAGAGGGACCTGGAGATTATTATGCTAAGCAAAGTAAGCCAGTCAGAGAAAGACAAATATCACATGATCTCACTTATATGTGGAATCTAATGAACAAAATAAACTGACGAATAGATCCAGAGACAAGGAAGAATGCAACAGACTTAGGAATCTCAGAGGGAAGGGGGCGTGGAGAGGTGGGAAGAGATTAACCACAGAATTTATATGCATATATGCATAAGCCATGGACACAGACAATGGTGTAGTAAAGGCCTGTTGGGGGGCTCCGGGAGAAGGGGTCAAGGGGGGAAAAGGAGGGACTTCTATAATACTTTCAACAACAAAGATAAATAAATAAAAAATAAAAAATATTTGAATATGTATATACCACATTTTCCTGATCTATTCTTTTGCTGATGGACATAGGTTTTTCCCACATCTTGGCTATTGTCAATAATGCTGCGTGGGATTACAGATCTCTCCTCGAGATAATGGTTTTATTTCCTTTGGATATATACCCAGATTGCTGGATCAGATATAATTCTAATTTTATATTTGAAAAACCTCCATACTGTTTTCTATAGTGGCTTTACCAGTTTACATTTACAAAATAGATGATTTTTAAAGAGATATTGTGAGAGTTACAGTAAAAATTATTTAGAATGTGGATTCTTTTACTTATTAGTAAGTGGACTCTTACAACACTAATAATATCACACCATAGCTGATCTATATTCTTTTCAATTTTTGTTTCTTCAGCTAATTGTAGCTTCAGCAACACATGAATTTTTATGGAGATGACAATGCATTTATCAATATTTAAGACATTTCTTGAACACCTATTTTATCTACAAGTAAATGCAAGCATTGTCCCACATCAGTGATAAATTACAGAGATATGCCGATGATGATATATGCTTGCCTGATTATTGCTTCTTTTTTTCAGTATTGTTTCCTGTCTAACCACTTAGAGGACTTGAGAATCATTCAAGAGATGAGTTACAATAAAATAAAACAAAAATATTGTCTTTGGATCAAGTTATTTTCATATACATCAAAACAGTTTGCAGTAAAATATTTATGATACTTTAAAAAACGTAAGTACTCTTTGTTAAGTTTTAATAACCCTAGTGTGAGATTTAAAATATTTTAAGCACAACCCAGAGGAACTTTATATGCTTTATGTGCTCTAAGTCAATGATGTCAGAAGAACAACTGTGGCCTTTTATTAGCAATTATGATTTGTAGCAATCTTTATTGCCAATTCTCACAACTCTCCTTCCTCTTTTTATTTCTTTTTATTTTATTTTTTTCCTGCAATCAAGTCTTGAACGAGAACTTTTGGCCCCTGGGATCAAGCTCTACCAGACAACACGAAGCAAAACTTCTGCCTGGTTCTGTTCTTTAGCTGTTCCTGGCTAGAATTCAATTATATAGAAGACACAGGGTTGTTTCAAATTCAATAGGATTGAGAACACAACCAAACAAAAACAGGTTTGCTTCTGAGGAAACACTTGTTGATTTCTAATAGGTATTTGAGGCTAGAAACATCCGGAATTTAAAAGAACCCACTTGATAACTTCTCTCTTTCTTTTTTTTAAATCTGTAATCAGGTTTGGAGGAATGTGGATAATAGCTGGAGGTATAAACAGACTTTGGAAGGCACCTTTGAATGTTTAGGAACCACAAGATAACATAAATTTAGATTCAGTGAAAGGAGAGCTGCTTGCTCCTTGGTAATTTTCATGAACAAGAAGTAAATTCTATCATACTTGAACCCATTATACGCTTTGGAGTTTGTTATAGCAGCTAGCATTACTTTAATTCATGCTTGCACTCTACCTAGGCTTGTCAGATTTAGCACATAAAAATAAAGGGCATCAACTTACGTTTGAATTTCAGATAAATAAGGAACCATATTTAAATATGTATGCCCTGTACAACATTTAGAATATGCTTACATTAAAATTATTTGTTGTCTACCTGAAATCTAAATTTAACTGGACATCCTGTATTTTATGTCAACCCTAATTCTTATCAAACTAAAAAATGGACGTATATGGGACTCCCATTGTTTCCCTCCCTTGTCACTCCACTTTCTGAGGCTGCTTCATTCAGAATCTAACTTTCAAAAATATGTAGAAGAGAATCAGCTTTTGGACTCTTCCTTCACAGATGCCTTGAAACTCCGAGGGGATAAATGCCAGTTTCTTCCCAATGTCTCCCACTCCAGTCCACTCTGGTCCTCTGGCTCAGGTTTCTCCAGCTCAACCACCACCCATCTGGGGAATGTTATGTGAGCCTTGCCTTCGAAGACTCCCCAGCCTTTATGCGTGGTTCTCTTGGAACACAGCTAGCTTTGTTTGGAGCAGAGTATTACTATGTTTCTTAATAATTATACAGCTGAACACTCCAGATTAATTCTTTCCTCTGATGAATGTCTTTGTCTTATTTGGGCTAGAAGGGGTAGTGGGAGCGAGTGAGGCAAAAGTTCTGGTTAAATTTTAGCAAGTCCTGTGGCTATGTGTCTAGAAATTCCTCTTCAGAATGTGGAGAAGCTTATTAGCAACTTACTGTTTGTTTGAATCTTCAGCAGGAATTCTGAAACAACTGGAAAAGCTTCATTCTATTTAATTCCATTCAAGTTCCATTCAATTATATATCTTTAGGTGATCCAAAAAATTGGGAAAGTGCAGCACTTCCTTGCATACTATTAATTTCACTTCAGAAAAAAGTTAGACAGCCAAATGTAAAATAGTGTTTCTTTTGGCCAACATAATTCCTTGAATTCACATCTTCAGTAAATTAAGGTTGTTGATTGGCTCATAGATTACCAAACTCTTTGGCAACCCACGTACTACGTTGTTTTGTGCTTTAGTTCTTGTGCTTTATATTATTCTCTCTTGTGTTATTGTAATATTTGGCAAAATGTACTGCTAAAAATTAGGTTAGAATTTTGTTTCTTCACATATTTTATATAATTGTACCTATATTTCCCCTGAAGTTTGATTTTTTTAAAAGAAGGATGTTGTATTTCTTCAGTAAGGGCAGTACAATATAATTCACTGAAACCTGATATTTAATACAATAATTCTCTCAGGGTTCAAAAGAAATAATGCCCCTGAAATATGAGAGCAACGCATATTTTCAAATCGATTTAAACAACATGAAGTATTATTTTAAAAAAATAGTATACTACATGAGACATAAACTGAAGTTCCATCAAAACTGATTAAAAGGTGGACATCAAGCTGAGGTCAGACACAAACATTTATACTATTATTTTTAATTTTTGGCATCTGCTCCTAAATCCATGGGGGGGAGGGGCAGGGGAGATGAAAATAGAAAAAGGAAGGGACTCAAATTATATAATTGGATTACATGTTATTTCTATTGTACAGTATTCTGTTTTCTCAATCTAATTTTCTGTAGTTAGTATCAGAAATATTTGGTTTAATAAAACAATAGAGTTTATTATGGGATAGATGCAAAAAGCAAAAACAGAAGGTACAGTGATCTAATATCTGTTTAGTAAAAAGGAAGGAAGCCAATTCAATGGAAATCAAATTTGATATTTTGCATTTATGCGATTCACTCAATATTAAGGAAATATTGAAAACATCTGCAAAGAAAAGGTAAACAAAACAGACTGTATGGAGCCTTATTTAACTCTATGTAGGAAATATTAGTCTAGAGCAAGGGTTGGCAAACATTTTCTATGACGGTTCAGACAGTAAATACCTTAAGCTTTACGGGCCATAAAGTCTTTATAGCAACTACTCAACTCTGCTGTTGTTGTGAGAGAGCAACCAAAGATAATGTATAAATGAAAAAGCATGGGTGTGTTTCAGTAAAACTATTTATAACTCCCGACCCTTGGCTAGACTTGGCCCAAGGGCTAGAGTTTGTCCACCCCTGTTCTAGAATAAGTGCACACTATGTTACTATCTCTCTCAAGCACAAAGACAGTCTTCTGGTGCTGATTAACTTCTCAGTTTACAAAAAATTTCCAGTTTGGTTCGTGACCATCTTAACTTTCCATTAAGCCTTGCCCTCCTTCGGAAACTCATGATTGGTATATTAAAAGGCTTATTAATTTCTTCATAGCAGGGGGTTTTAAAGAAAATAAATTCTAAATCAGTTCTAACCATTTGCCAAACTGTTTGTGGTTTTAAACTGATGAAAATGTTGAGACAAGAAAATCTATTCAAAATCAAAATGATTCTTTCTAAAGGGGATTGTACTTTTCTTAATTCATTTGATTTTATTTTTAACCCAATATAGGGAAATGTTCAGGTATAACCCCTAGGTGATTTTGCTTTGCACAGTTGATTTCCCATCAATATAATTTATTTACAGGCCATAAGAGGCATTTTAATCAATTATTATATATTTGGCTGGAGAGATCTACATAGCAGATCACTTCCTTGAAATGACTTTCCCGACAAACCACTTCAAGGGATGAATAGTATTGTGGCTTTAAAAATAGCCTCTTGATGGCCATGCATGTTGTCTTCACACCTGAATCCCAAATATGTACAATTCATGCTTCACTCCTTCATAAAACCAACAGATATTTGGAGAGACCTAGCATGCACAATATGCCATTTTTGATGTTAGGCATTCGATAAGTTTTGGCTACATATAAAGACAGGGTTGAGTCTCTACTTATGAAATCAGTAAAAAAAAAAAAAAGATAAATGCTCTAATTAAAAATCAGAATAAATGTATTCTTATGTTTAAGGGAAATATTTCTAGCTTCCATATTATAAACCACCCAGGAAGAGATAAGGATGAATCCTGTGAGAACTGAGTGGCCTTTTGAAGATTTCTAGTGAACTTTGTTGACGTGGAAAATTTTGGGCTAGTTTTCAAAGTTATTTAAAGATTTAGATGTCTCGGCTTCTATTTTCTCTTCCTTTGGTTCCCCTAGAGACAAATCCTTGCTTCATTTTATTTTCTGTCTCTGAGCCACTTTTGGTTTGGTTTTTTTCTCTTGACTGCAAGTGGATAAAATGTTTGGCTAAAATTGGGTGCTCTTAAGTATTGTCATGTATAGATTTGTTAGATGCTCACCAAACTTCTGTTTTCCTATCTCCTACCAATCTACAGTAAATTCTTATTCACAGTACATTCTGTAAAGTTGCTGTGAACATGGAATTAGAGAATAGTGAATATTTGCTCCTACGGGAAATACAGGATTAGGTTCCTGAGTGTCTCGGGCCACATTTTGGTAAACCAACGTATATGTAACCTTGTTTGATGTGGGTTTTTGTTTGTTTATAAACACCTTATTTAATACATGTTGTTGATTTCTTAACCTTAGACTCATGGCCAACAACATTATGACTCATGCCTGAATAAAACTTTTTTAACACATGTATTTTCTCCATAAAGACATCACTTTTATGCTTTGGAAAATTATGCCTTGGAGACCATTTTAAGCAGTGAATTCACCAATAAAAAACACAAAAATGCAAATAATGTGCTACTAAACAAACTGCAAAAAGGATACGGGTTTACAGGATAAAAGCTGAACTAAAGAAGACAGAGAGTCATCTCTGTGACCTCAGTTGGGAACTGCTCTAAAGGTGACTCAAATTTTCAATACCCTATGAGTAACCATGAAGCCACTTCCAGTATTGATTTTAGGGTTATAGATTCATTTTAGCGAGGAGGTCAATTTGAAATTATGAAATCTATAATAGTAAAAATGATGGTTCTTTTATTTTCTTTGTAATGTTTTCTACTTAGTTTTCTTCAAGTTTGCCTTATAATAAGATGGGAAGGAAATAGATTTCCTTCTTATTACTTGATTTATGTATTTTTCACTTAATTTGACACTCTATACACTGTCCCACTGTTATTATCATATTGGTATTTTGATGTTTATTAACAGTTATTACAAGGATTTACTTTGCCCGTTGTCAAAGACTAGAGAGAAAATTTGACTAACAGATTTAGTACCCCATCGTATATAATCTGTCTTCAGGTACAACTCTCATAAGGCAGTATTAAAAAATGAAATAAAATCTCTTGAATTGCCTTGTAACATTTTCACTTTCTGCCTAAATGATGCAAATCTGTGCAAAATTAACTCCAGTAGTAATAATATAGATTTTAATTAATTTTCAAAGTTCAAATTCTATGCTGCATAAAAGAATAATTATTTCCACACATGGTTAAGTTCTGTTTGCACGCTAAAAAAAATTTTATGATTGTGAAATTTGACTTTGTTAATAGAAAAGCACATGGTACCATATCATTTTTTTCCCTAAAGAAGTTTTAGAGTATTTACCTGGTAATGCTCTTTAGAACAGACCCAAATGAAATAGTAATCTGGCATATTTTTGACTCAGTTTCCAATAACTGTCAGATCTTAGGCTCTATGAGGAAAGACATTTTGGCTCTGTTGATCAAGGTTATTTCACTTTTACACAATGCACGACACATAGTCGGTGTTCAACAAATACTGGCCAAATAAAGGAGTAAATGACTCAGTTTATAAATACCACCACCTAAGGAATTAAGAAGGTTCTCTCCTCCAAAGTTTATCTCCCCACAAATTTAGAGCCCTTTTAAAAATCAAAACTTATTTTAAGATACCTTTATTTATTCCTATCACGCTGATTTAAATATACTTTTATAAGTAACCTCATAGAATAATTAATAATCATATTTCACTATAAATAAACGAGTTCTAAAAATCCCCACGAAACATTGTTTTGGCTTTCTTAGGCTATCCAAATTTTATCACCAGTTTACTGACACTTAACTAGCCAACCATTTGGTTTATGTCTCTATACTGCTCCTGAGGGAGGAACGCTCAGCACAAAGCAGAGAGCGTCGGGAAGAAACGGTGACAGGAGGGGCCCCTCGGCGGCCGGGAGGAAGCCCAGAGCCAAGCCCCCGCCCGCCCCCCGCCCGCAGCGCGGGCCCCCGGCCCCGGGAGGCGAGCACCGGGCGGGAATTCCCAGCCGGGGCCGCTTCCATCAGCGCCCGAGTCAGGCTCCTTCTGCGGGTGTCAGCCTGCCTGGGCCAGGCCGGAGTGAGTCCTTGGGGTTTTCCTGGCCTTAGGAATTGTATGATCAAAACTATTCTTTATAGACAGTAAAAAAAATAATTATTTCTAGCTTATCTTAGATTAAATAACAAATTAAATATTCACGTGTTTGCTACCATGAAAATGAATGAGATTTGTCTAAATATGAGAAGTTGATATGTTGCTTCCTCATTGGCCAAATGAAGTAAGAATTCCCTAGAACGCCTGGGAATGCATCACACTTTTATGTGACTATATAACCGCACCCGGCGGCAGCCGCTATCGCGAGAAGACGCCATGGTGAGAGGCAGCCGGCACCATGAGATGCAGCTGCTATCGCGAGAGTTGGCCGCTATCGCGAGAGGCGACCAGCATCCCGACAGGCAGCTGCTATCATGAGAGGCAGCTGTTATCGCGAGAATTGGCCTCTATCGCGAGAGGCGGCCCTATCGCGACAGGATGCCGCTGTCGTGATACGGCAGTCACTATCGCGACAGGGCAGCCACTATCGCGACGGGCGGCCACTATCGCGACAGGGCAGCCACTATCGCGATGGGCAGCCGCTATCACGACGGGCAGCCACTATCGCGAGAGCCGGCTGCCATCGCGATAGGAGGCCACTACCGCAAGAGGCAGCCAGCATCGTGATAGGACAGCTGCTATCGAGAGAGAGACACGGCCGCTATTGCGACAGGTGCCTGGTATCGTGAGAGGCAGCCAGCATCCAGAGAGGCGGCTACAGGAACTGGACTGGGTCATGACAGAGAAGTTTTCTGTATGTGTCACTGTCATTTTTAGTTTATACTGAATAGGTCTAGTAAATGAGTGCATTCAACCAGTCGCTGGGAGTAAACAAACGCCCGGGCTGAGGCCTAGCTCAGCACAAGTCAGAACATGGGCCTGCACTCTAAAACTGGTGCAGAAAGTCAAGCCACAATTACTGCGCACGATGCAGGTGATCACGTGCTGATCATTGGCGGAACATTGTTTACGGGAAGTGACTCTTGGGCTTAAATATGTAGACTATAGTTGTAGATATGTAATAGTTATTTGTCAGCAAAATTACTACAGCGTTTTTTCCAACATATGGCCTATTTGTTAAAAATAGCAGTGAATTAATAAAACAGAAACATAACCTGTTAAATAATTATAAGCAAGCCTTGGTTAAAAGAATTTTAAAATGAACAGGTTGTTAATTTTCACATATATCATACGGACCAGAAATTTTGTCTGTTAAATCTGAAATCCATAAATAGAGATCCGAAAAATCAATGGGTTTGTTGTACACACAAATTATAACTAAATTCCATCAATCCATTGTCTACTTCCACAAGCAAACTTCCTTTATACACACGCACACACGCATGAACGCACGTACGTACGCACGTACAGAGATTAATAGAACTAGAAAATGCTTTGGGTTCCAATCTATTGTACCCATATATTTAAAATATATATATATACAAAGAATAATTTTTGCTCATTTTCTAATGAAAGACAAGTACCACATGATCTCACTCATATGTGGAATCTAATGAACTGATAAACAAGATAGATACGGAGATATAGAAACATGGAGCAGTCAGAGCAATTTCGGAGGGAAGAGAGATTAATCAAAAAACTTAGATCATGGACACAGGCAATAGAGTGGAGAAGACCTGAGGGAGGGGGCTGGGGTGGTTGCCTGATGGAGGGGTTCAATGGAGGGGAAAAGAGGGGACACTTGTCATATTTTCAACAATAAAGAAAACAAATAAAATAAAAATTTAAAAAGATTTCGCAGACTCAAGAAAATAAAAAAATAAATATAAGCAAAGGAAGGCTATTTGAACCTTCTATGATTTAAGAGCTGTGTTCTCAAACAAGATAAACACACAGACCAAAAAACAACCAACCAACCAAAGGTGAATAATACTTTGTTACTGTTATTTAGTAGCATTACTGGAAATTGTCATTTCATAACATGAGAAATTTGCCTTACCAAGAAATCATAGAAGGTTCAAATTGTCAGATTTAACAGACAAAATTTCTGGTCCGTATGATATATGTGAAAATTAACAACCTGTTCATTTTAAAATTCTTTTAACCAAGGCTTGCTTATAATTATTTAACAGGTTATGTTTCTGTTTTATTAATTCACTGCTATTTTTAACAAATAGGCCATATGTTGGAAAAAACGCTGTAGTAATTTTGCTGACAAATAACTATTACATATCTACAACTATAGTCTACATATTTAAGCCCAAGAGTCACTTCCCGTAAACAATGTTCCGCCAATGATCAGCACGTGATCACCTGCATCGTGCGCAGTAATTGTGGCTTGACTTTCTGCACCAGTTTTAGAGTGCAGGCCCATGTTCTGACTTGTGCTGAGCTAGGCCTCAGCCCGGGCGTTTGTTTACTCCCAGCGACTGGTTGAATGCACTCATTTACTAGACCTATTCAGTATAAACTAAAAATGACAGTGACACATACAGAAAACTTCTCTGTCATGACCCAGTCCAGTTCCTGTAGCCGCCTCTCTGGATGCTGGCTGCCTCTCACGATACCAGGCACCTGTCGCAATAGCGGCCGTGTCTCTCTCTCGATAGCAGCTGTCCTATCACGATGCTGGCTGCCTCTTGCGGTAGTGGCCTCCTATCGCGATGGCAGCCGGCTCTCGCGATAGTGGCTGCCCGTCGTGATAGTGGCTGCCCGTCGTGATAGCGGCTGCCCATCGCGATAGTGGCTGCCCTGTCGCGATAGTGGCCGCCCGTCGCGATAGTGGCTGCCCTGTCGCGATAGTGACTGCCGTATCACGGCAGCGGCATCCTGTCGCGATAGGGCCGCCTCTCGCGATAGAGGCCAATTCTCGCGATAACAGCTGCCTCTCATGATAGCAGCTGCCTGTCGGGATGCTGGTCGCCTCTCGCGATAGCGGCCAACTCTCGCGATAGCAGCTGCATCTCATGGTGCCGGCTGCCTCTCACCATGGCGTCTTCTCGCGATAGCGGCTGCCGCCGGGTGCGGTTATATAGTCACATAAAAGTGTGATGCATTCCCAGGCGTTCTAGGGAATTCTTACTTCATTTGGCCAATGAGGAAGCAACATATCAACTTCTCATATTTAAACAAATCTCATTCATTTTCATGGTAGCAAACACGTGAATATTTAATTTGTTATTTAATCTAAGATAAGCTAGAAATAATTATTTTTTTTACTGTCTATAAAGAATAGTTTTGATCATACAATTCCTAAAGCCAGGAAAACCCCAAGGACTCACTCCGGCCTGGCCCAGGCAGGCTGACACCCGCAGAAGGAGCCTGACTCGGGCGCTGATGGAAGCGGCCCCGGCTGGGAATTCCCGCCCGGTGCTCGCCTCCGAGGGCCGGGGCCCGCGCTGCGGGCGGGGGCTTGGCTCTGGGCTTCCTCCCGGCCGCCGAGGGGCCCCTCCTGTCACCGTTTCTTCCCGACGCTCTCTGCTTTGTGCTGAGCGTTCCTCCCTCAGGAGCAGTATGCTCTTCGACAATAATTAAAGCATAACGAGGAAGAATTTGAAGTTAGAGTTATCTCCATTCCCAATGCTAAAATAGATCTGATCTCAGAATTTCCAACAAAACCCAGACCATTTCCTTCCCAGTGTCACTGGTACTTAGGCAAATGTGACCCGCGCTCTCCACCCTGCAGAGGGCTGGTGGCCCTGCGGTCAGAGGGTCTCCACCGACACAAGCCACGGGAACTGTCCATTTGTTTGGCCGCCCAGTAGTTTTTAATCCCCAAGGCAGTTTGCCACAGAAGGATTGGAGCTGGGTGAGGATTTTCACTTAGTATGTTCCCTGGAGGGCAGCCGGGGAAAGGGCCTGCTGCACCTGGGCGGAAACCCGCATTCTCAGCTCAGCCCGCCAGGCTCCTGGAAACTCTGTGCATCATTCAGAATCTAAATTTTAAAATCACCGGTTTAGAGATTTCAATAATTTGCAAAAGGCCATACAGATGAGCTTGTATTTAAGTTCACACTTCCTGGCTTCAGAAACCAAGCTCTTAACCATGGTACCACAGTCCATTTATCTTTATTAAAGATAAATTCTACATCGAAAGAAATTAGTCTTTAGCATTTGCAAGGATCACACTGTCTTATTTATATCTCTCACCCTGATGTCTTTTTAATTGCCTTGATCTGTAACTATGCTTTTTTACTGGGATTTTTTTTTCTCCTTCACGTACTTTTAATTTCTGGAAATTGAATTTAAACTTCAGGAAATAGTACATTTATTAGCAATATCAAATAAACGTTCTACATTTCAACTTAGGAAATTTTAAAGTAGTGAGGTAGTGATGTGTAAAAGCAAAATTTTCATGTTCAGATTTATGGTTTGGCTGTTCTGTGCTTCTCTAGGTTTTTTTTGTTCCACTTTATATTGATACAATGCTACAACATTATTATAAGATAAACATTTCAGCTTTATTCATTAGGAAAACCTCACAATTTTGTTCTAAAAACATTAATCATAGTAATTACACTAACTTATTGCTGTACATTCAAAATAATCTGATTGTCTCCGCCAGCTAAAATCTATTTCTCACTAGGGAATAGCATATAACCACTGTAGAAAGCCCATGATGGTGTCCCCTTCTAGAATATTTTAACTGCCCTGCATTGTTGACAATGGAGGTTATAATACTTTTCTTGTATTTTCTCAAAATGTTGTGGTTTACCATTGATAAATTGTCTTGAGGTATAGAAAATATTACACTTACTTTTGAAATCCAGAAAAGGAGGGGGAGAGTGAGGGAAGGTAGAAGTAAGGAATGAAAGGGAGGGAGGGAAAATAAAGAGAGGAGACAAATGGGTAGTTAGAAAAAAAAATGAGGCATGAAAAGGAGCTTAGATATCAACCAGGTTTATTATTCCTTTTTCTAAACTGGTATATCAAAAACCAGTAGAAATTTGGGACTACAACCCATATATTCCATTGAACATTAAAGAAACAACAAATTAACTTTCCCAAAGATATGCCTTCCCTGGCGTGAAATTCTCTCTCTTTTACAATGAAGTTTTGATGGCTGCCTAGTTTTTTTATATTTTGTTTTGACATTTCCCCCGTAGGTTAATGAATGATTCTACAACTGTTGTGAACTAGACAAACAATAAAAATCTGTGAGCTGCTTGGACCACAGTGGCCACAGTAGCTATGTAATGATTTCACACAGGAAGGATATGGTGTCCTGGTTTCTGCCCAACAGGATGACCCATTTTAGCTTAGATCCCTACCCGGGAATTCTTTTTCCTATTCTAAAGTGATAATATAAAACATGCTTCATCTCCCAATGCAGAACTTTGAACACAGATGCAAGAGGTAATAATAGTTCTTTATTCAAACAATATATTTTCCCTCATCACGAAAAAATAATGGTCGAGATTCTAATGCAACTAACATGAGAACAGAAAACAAAGTTCAAATATCCTCCTGCTCACAGGGCAAGTGACTTTGGTTGACTTCTGTCAGTGCCTTCAATAAATGTAGAAGAGCCAGTTGGAAAAGGCAACTTACTTACCTACCTTCGCTTCTGGGGAAAGTTCTTTGTTCATGTCACGTGGGTTTTACACTAACCCCTCGGGGATATATGAGTTTGTGTGCAGTCCCTTTATTTACTAAGCATTCATTAAACTGATTACCGAGGGCATGCATTTTAGTATTTCAAGTCTGAGACTTATTATTTTTTCCAACTCTGCATTGCTATTTTTATGAAGCCACAAAAGCATACCTCTCTCAAAGGAGAGTTAATGGACTAGTTTTGCCTGTTTTCTAGTTCAGAAGGCTATTCCCCATGGGGGAAAGTCATAGTTTCATTAACCATTTCTGGGGTACTTTCCTGCTTTAAAATGCTGCCTTGGGCTTTTAGTAGGTGTCTGTGAAGGAAAGTGACAGAGGATTTGATGCCATAGGTCTGACCTTCACTTCGTGGATGTAGCTGCTGCTCATTATAGAATATCTTTGCGCACTAGGGTGGAGGAATTTTTCTCCCTAAGGGCTCTCATGCAGGGGTAAAAACAGGTCTTGATTTTTTTTTTTTTTACCATTTTTATTAAACTAGCAGTTTGATATCTGGAAGGAGACTTTGGCAAGCTAATGAATGATGTGTTATAATTACGTTGAAACCCCTGGTCCTGTTACCTTTTCATTAGTCACCCTGTTAGCACAGAACTCGTCAAAGTTGAGATGCAGATGATATGGAATAGGCTGGTTCAGAGTCTGGGCTAGTCAAAAATCTTATCGGCCACTGGAAGAATGCATTTGGAATGGCCAAAAAAAGAGAAGATCCACCTACCGAGCAAGGTATGATATCCACACAATTAGGTGTCTTCTGAATCTTTAGGTTGATCATTTAAATGTGTTCTGGTTCCTTCCCTTGTTGAGCTTCTATTTACACTTACCTTTTCTTAGTTAAATAACAATTCTGTAAAACTTGTTTTTGACAGTATAAAGATTGGTTCTTACTGATTTGAGATTTTGTATCTTAACATTTTCAAGAGCCAAACCACTTATGTATTGTCTAATTGGTAATATTTTTTTGTAAACATCAGATGGTTGAAACAAATCAATGCATTTTGAGTACATTTACCCGTTCGTGCATTTATTTTATCAATAAATATTTCACAATTTGTGCTTGACAGAGGAAAAATTCATTGGAAAGGCTGATTATTGTGTATTTATAAATCATCTATCATCTATCATCTGTCTATCTATCTATATCTTAAATGAAGATAGAAGTTTAGTACAGTCTTACAAAATTCCTTAAATATTTTCATAAATTTGGTATGACTATCACAAACTACATGAAAATGAAATGACTGAGAAAATGGTGCTAGTGATTTCAAGGAAAGGCTAATGATGAAGGAGACAGGGGCTTCCAGACACTAAATAGTTATCTTAAAAGACAATAATTAATACACTGTGTTAGGAGGACAAGGATCAATAGATTATTGGGAAAAATAAATGTAGAAACAAGTCCTATATATGTAAGAATTTAGAATATAATACTCATAGTTAAAGGAGTAAATGGGAAAAATTATGTGATAAATCAAGTTAGAATCACAACTTACATTATTCAGTAAAATGCATGCTGAAAAGAAAGCAAGTTGGCCTTATTAGGTAAAACTATGCGTGAAAAACAAAAAATATCAAAACATTTGTAAACCTGGGTGAGGAATTTCTAAGGATATATACAGTGAAAATATTAACAAAGAATATGTGGTATATTTGGTAGCCTTCTATACAACAAAATCACAGCTGATATTAAAATACCTGTGATACATAAAGAAAAATATTTGCTATAATTATAATGAAGGTTTAACATGTAATAATGCAAAGTATTTAAAAATAGATATAAATAAAACTCAAATTTACTGATCAAAGTCTATGTAATGAGCATGAAAAAATTCAGAGAAAAAATACAAATAACTAAAGGATATGCAGAAAAATTTATTTACATAAGTAATAAAGGAAACAAAAGTTTATCTGCTAGTGAGATTTTTAAAATGATATAACTTGGAAAACATTTTAAATTATATTAATATGCACTTTTTGCAAAGTTACAATATAGTGGTTCTCAATATTGTCAGCTTAAATAATTATTTTTATAATAAATTGTAATGTCATTTGACAATTCTAAAATGAAATTGATAGATTGATAAACTAAAAAATGAATAATTTCTAGATAAAAATAAAGTATAATGCCCTATCTAGAATATAAAGCAGAGAAAAGAAATAGTCAAATTTACTAATAATACTAAGGACCAAGTAACTGATTTATGGAGTCTATCATTAAGATTCTTGGGGACTGAGTATTTTGGATGAAGAATGCAATGAATTAATAAAACTGGTAAGCCTTTTGAAAAGTTGCCTATAACACTTGGCTGAACAACTATTCCTCTTTTTCACATTTCATTTGTTGTAGAATGATGACATTGGAAAGGGATTTCTTTCAATAAAATTACTTTTCAGGTTTTTAAGTACAAACAAACATTTAAAATCCCTTTTAAATAATTTTATGCAAGCAGGAATGCATTATTATTACCCAGGAAATTTCTCTTACTTGACTTTAAAATTTGCTTGGCTGCAGTCACTGCTACACAGCTAATTTTCACATATAGTTTGCCATCTCATCAATTTCTCTCAAAAGAGTACCATTGCTGAATGAAACAGAAGAAATTATTTCATATGAAATAATTTCTTTCTCACAATGGCAGCTGCTCGGATGAATTATTTTGTAAGATTTCACAGCCAGCCATGATTTGTGATATGTGTGGTACTAGTTTGTAAGAAATGAAACTTTCATTATACTTCAATGTAAAAAGTTTTTTGTTTTTTTTTTAATTTTTTACTTTTTAGAAACATTGCTGTGACTGTATTATAACTCTTAAACTTTCCATTAAATCTTGCATGATATGTCTTTGTCAATTTTATAAGCTTATTGCTTTGTAAGCTTTTCCATTTGTACTTTTTATTCCATTGCTCCATGAGAGAGGAATGTGTTGGCAGAACCTTTTAAATATGGGCTAATTTACAGTGAATGTAATTGCAACGAATATAGATTAAGACACATAAGACGTATTGTAACCAAACTGTGTTGAGCAATATCTTTGTTCTGATAGTTTCTTTTCTGATTTTTTTGTCAGTATGGCTAAAAATTTATCAGTTTTATTAATCCTTTTAAAAAGAATCAATTTTTGTTTGAATCAATTTTCTGTACTGTTTTCGTTTTCAGTTGAATTAATTTATGTTCTTTGCTATTCTCTTCTTTCTGCTTTCTTTGAGTTTTTGTATTTTTTCCTAGTTTCTTTAGGTAGAAACTTAACATTGTTAATTTGAGACTTTTTAAAATAGAATATGGAATGCTATAGTTTTCTCACTATACATATTGCATCCCCCAAGTTTTTATTTTTCAATTTACTCTTTTTAAAGTTTAAAGTAATTTCCAATTTCCTATGAGACTTCTTCCTTGACCCATGGATTATTTAAAAGTATGTTTAATTCCCAAGTTTTGATTATCTTTTTAATCTATTTGTTCTCTAATCTCTTCATTTATTTGGTCATAGAATTTACTTTATATTTTCATTTCTCTTACGTTTATTAAAATTTGTTTATGACTCAGGATATGGTTTACCTTGCTGTATGCTGCATGTACACTGAAGAAAAATGTGTATTTTTCTGTTATCTTTGGAGCCTTTATAAATGCCATTTGATGAAATCAGTTGATGATGTTTATTTCAGTTCTATATTTTTCCTGATTTCTGTCTACTTGTTCTACTGATTTCTGAGACAGTGTTAAATTGTCCAACTGTAATTGTCAAATTTTCCATCTCTCTTTAGTTGTTCCAGTTCTGCTTCATGTATTTTGAAGCTCTTAAGTGCACATGCATTAAGATCGTTACGTATTCTTGGTGAAATGGTCATTTTGTTATTATGTAATGTTTTCCTTTACCCCTGGTTATTTTCTTTGCTCTGAAGTCTACTTTGTTTGATATTAATGAAGCGATTCTGGTTTTCTTTTAATTAAAGTTTTCATGATATATCAACTTCCATCTTTTTAAACACACCTCTATCCTCATATTTACAGTGGGTTATTGTAAACATATAAATGTGTTTTTAAAAAATCCAATCAGATTATTTCTATTTTTTAATTGCTATACTTAAAGCATTTACACTTATAAGTTTTGATGTTTTGTTTACTACCAACGCTTTGATTTTTTTTGAGTTTGCTACACTTGCTTTCGTTTTTGTTCTATTTTTCTATTCAAACTTGTTTTGTATTAATTACTTTTTTAAATTGTTCACCTTAGTTTATGTCTAAGTGTCCTTGCTTTGCTGTGCAGTTTCTGTTAACTGTAGTGTGAGGACAGAGAAAGAAAATAGCCACGATGTGCCTAATGCTCTCTGAACCAGCTTCTCTGCTCGAGAGAGGTTCCTCTCCCTTAGTTTCAGGTAGTTGCCTGGGATCGCCGCTTGGCCTGTGCTCTCGGGGCCGCCATGGCACTGCCAGGGTGTTGGGGGAGGAAAGGGCGAGAGGAGGAGACGGGATTTTCTTCCCTCTCTCCAGCTCATAGAGAAACCCTTTCCTGCTGTTTGGCCAGAAACAGAACCTTTGGAACTTCTCTTATTGGCATCCAGTGCACGTCTGGGATTTTAGCTTCCTTTGGGGAGGAAAAAAAGAAAAAAAAGAAAAGTAAATTCACTTTGTTTCAAGAAAACTTAAAGTTCTGATCTCCATTTCTCTTTCCGCCACTACCACTTTCTTTTCAGAGTTCTCCATGCATCCTACCTGGGCTTTTTGGTGGCATTCGATGGAAAGACAGGGTGGGATGTGTGTATCCCATTTTCTCACAACCAGAATTTGTTAAAGAAATTTTTTTGTTGTTTCAGCAACTGTTTTTTGGTTGTTTTTTTTTTTGAATATATGACTTGTAAAAAATGCCGCTTTTTTAAGAAGAAAAAAAGAAATCTTTGTGAGAAATCTTTGTGAGAAAGTGTTATCACACCTCAATAAACCACATTATTTCCTGGAATTGAAAGTTTTCTAGGGTTTTTTTAAAGAGGGGCAGATTTAATGTAATAGCTAAGATTCGAGGTGCCTTGGAACACACCAGTTGATAGTCGCTGATTCCGTATTCAACCACCCTGTGCCTTAGTTTCTATATGTGTAAAGTCGGATACTTATAACACTTACACCTTAGCATTGTTATAAGAAATACAATAGAAGTTACATGTAAAAGGACACAGTAGTACTTAGCAAATAGCACTATTGAAGCGATAGCAACTATTAGTGTAATTATATGGTGCATATTACAATCATGAAAATAAAGGAAGAATATATTCAAATAGAGAGAGTACAATAATCTACAATCCAAATTCTAGGTGTGATAGAATAGAGTTAGCAATTCCCTATGGTTTTGAACATTAGGAGAAGAGTAGATTGCTAAATTTAAAACAGAAAATGGAAGAAAGATTATGTAGGACTGTTTAATATAATTTTGGGGCAAATTATGATAAAATGTGTAATTCAAAACTGTATTTTATATTTGTAAAATCTTTGATGAATCGATATTTCTTCCTATTGCTTAAATTTGCTTAATTGATAAAATTTGCAGCTGTTTGAAATTGTTTCACACAAAATAATTACCATGAATTGCAACCGGAATAAACTTATATGTGGTTGTTACATCTGCCGGTATGGTTGAAATACCTCCTTTCTTTTGTTTCTGACATTAAAGAGATGTACATTTATTGAGAATCTATTTCATGCTAAGCTCCATGTGAGGCTCTGAATGAACAATTAAATTTTGCTCAATAATTTTACTGGGTTGTCTGGTAGGTACAGTGCTGCAGTTTCCAGATGTGCCTCGGAGGAAGGACTCTTTGCCTTGGTTTAAGGGACTGCAGTCAGATGACAGGCGTCAGCTGTCCGCTCCTTCGGGGCTGGCTCTGCTGCAGAAGCGGCCTTGCCCCTGGTCACACTCTTCTCTGGGAAGCCCACATCCAGTGATGGAAGTGGAGGCATAAAAGGACAGTCATTTTAACCCAATGCATGACAAACCCCAAAGGCCACTTTCAATCCTGAGCTCCCTGTGGAGCTGCCATTGACGCTGGCTTTTCTCTGCCTAATTCTCTTTCCTTCCTTTCCCTTCCACAGGTGTTGACTCCAAGGATGCTTTTCTGTAAACACCCTGCCTCAGCTTCTTGCAGTCTCGTTGTCAGAGGCCGATTTCCTGAGACCCCAGCCTGTGACAGGGCATAGTAAAGGGGACTTAGCCCAGCATTTTTCTCCCAGTTAGGAAATGGCAAGATTTCCCCCTAGGTGCTGGGCAAAACTTGTAGTACTGTTGGAAGTTGAATAATGCTCTTGTATAGCTTTTTCCATCCTGGAATTTGAAGACCCAGTATCTTAAAGTCAAGAAGCCCCCTATGTTTTAATTTAAAAATAAAATATTTAGGTTAACATGCTGATAAAGCCAATTATCTCAACAGAGGCCTTGATCAGTCTTCTGTTCTTAGGAAAGAACTAACAGAAAATAAACTTTAAATATTCATGTGCCTCATTTAGGAAAAAAAAAAAATCAGAGTTACTGGGATATGATGGGTTATCACAGTATTAGCACAAAATTTAGATAAGCCAATGCCTAGCTACAAGAGTAGTTACCCCAGGTCAAATGATATGCTTAGCTTACTAGGACCCAGTATTGTCAAAGATCATAGTAAAAACACTGGTGTATGGAAAGGGAGAGGATATGTGGAGGAAAATTTTAATTTTTCTGGATGAAGACACCAGTCAGTATGAACCAGCTTTTCAGATTCCTTATGATATATTTCCAGCTGGGAGGTTAACACTGACCCTGTGTGTTTCCTATACATGGAGATGACATTTAACTATTTATAAGATTCCTTTTTACTAGAAGCAATTGAAACTTTGCTCCTTTCCTTTTCCTTTTCCTTTCCTCTTTCCTTTCCGGAGACACATTGACTGGTTGCCTCCCACACATGCCCTGAGAGGGGCCAAGGATCGAGCCCGCAACCAAGGTATGTGCCCTTGGCTGGAATCGAACCTGGGAGCCTTCAGTGTGCGGGCTAGTGTTCCAGCCACTGAGCCAAACCTGCTAGGGCTTTCTTCTTTCTTTTTTGAAAGGAAGTCTCCATGCATAGTCCACACTGACGAGGTGGGATTATGTTCTATTTCCTGGAAGGGGAAATATCTAAATACATATTTTATTTGAAATTGTTTTGTAAGGAAGATTTTTATCCTTGCAAATAGATATTTATCTATTTATTCAATCATTTAATTATATTATTATGAATGCACATATATTTATATTGTATTTTATGTTATTTATTTGTTAAACTTCAGCTTTGACCGATGGGAGCTCTTTCAGGTGGGCTACTGTATATCTTGGAAATGTCCCATCATTTTTTTTTCTTTTTTTGAGCCTGTCTTACTTTCCGATACCACAAAATGCTCCAGGCTCATCTTGTGTTATCCGTGTTACTTTTTTCCCCCCCAGAGACTGACCATTTTCTCAAGGAGCCCTGTTTCTTTCTCTTTCTTTCTTTCTTTCTTTCTTTCTTTCTTTCTTTCTTTCTTTCTTTCTTTCTTTCTTTCTTTCTTTCTTTCCTTCCTTCCTTCCTTCCTTCCTTCCTTCCTTCCTTCCTTCCTTCCTTCCTTCCTTCCTTCCTTCCTTCCTTCCTTCCTTCCTTCCTCCCTCTCTCTCTCTCTCTCTCTCTCTCTCTTTCTTTCTTTCTTTCTTTCTTCTTTTTAAAATATATCTCTATTGATTTCAGAGAGAGGAAGGGAAAGGGAGAGAGAGAAGCATCAATGATGAGAGAGTCATTGATTGGCTGCCTCCTGCACACCCCCTACTGGGGATCATGCCTGCAACCCGGGCAGGAATTGAACTGCCATCTCCTGTATCCTAGGTCGATGCTCAACCACTGAGCCACACCAGCTGGGCTGGCCTTCTTTCTTGCTTATCTTTATCTTCCCTCTCTGAGAGTTGGAAACCTAATTCCCAGTCTCCAATATCCATTCACTTATTTGTTTAACGGCAGTATTCACATAAGGCAGTTTCAGAATTGTTCATGTGCACCCCTGTTAAATAAAACTTGCCAAGTTCAGAGTTGGCATACTCTTTGTCTCTAGTCTTACAGTTTTCAGTGAAAACATTATTTTCCAAAGTTACTGAGGTAAGCTCCTTTTATATTCTCATTCCCTTCAGCACAGTTATGTCTTATATTCATAATATAATTAAATTCATTTGCCACAGTCTGTACTCCACCCTGGGATCCCCAACATTCTGATTGATTTTTTTTAAGTCTGCATATATTAAAGTTCACTCTTTGTGACGTATAGTTCTATGCTTTTCTATTATCTAAAATAACTTTAAAAATTATTGTGTTAAGAATAACTAACATGATATCTATCCTCTTAACAGATTTTGAAGTGCGCAGTACAGTATTGCTATCTATAAGCACAAGGGTGCACAATCATTCCTCCTTTGGTGAGAAGTTAGAGAGGTGATGGAGAGGAGTCAATATTTTAGGGAAGGTCTTTCCAAATGAAAACAGTGAGGACTAAATATTTTCCCTAACAGTACTGTTTATTTGCCTTCAACTTTCAGGATGAATCTACAGACAAAATAGAGAATACTTAAAATATGATTAGAAAAGAGAATGGAAATGTCATCTATAAATTATGGCAATTTAAAAGTACAGGGAAAAATTATGACAATGGAATAGGAGAAGTGAAATATGTCAAAAGAGTGAGGCTATATTATTTTTATAATCAAACAGAGATCAACTAAACAAGCATTTAGGTAGATGAGGAAGGAGAGGAGATTGTATGGGTTAAATGCTTTTCTTTAAAAAAATTTAAATGACAAAGTGATAAATAAAAATTTATGTTGGTTATTAAATTTAAGGAGCTAACTACCAAAAGACACACAAAACAGAAACAGTTGAAACTAGTTGCCTACAGGGAAACAAGCCTTGTGTTTGTGAGGTTCAGGACATATTATAAACCCTTCTGTAAAATTTTATTTTTACCATGTGCATTTATTACTTGGATAAAAATTGGAAATGGAAAAAGCAATTGGTTCAAACTGTGTGTAACATGTGATTTCAATATTGTAAAAATTTCCTATTTCTAATTTTATGACCATGCACTGAAAGGAAATTTTTTATAAAAATATCATAAAGTAATGGGCAGAATGGGATTCTAACAATTGATAATAAATTATAAATTACTGACATCTTAAAAAATAACATTTATTAAATGCCAGAAGTTGTTTTTGTTTCTTCTGAATCTTGATTTTTTCTTATGTAATATTCTTTATTTTTCTGTGAATTTTAACAATATTCTTGTTTATTGTATTCTAGAGTTATATATTGGGGGGAAAGTTTTTGTTTAAATCTGACATTTTTTTGTTTAAAAAGAGTTTTTCTGAAGTATTTTCTCAAAGTTTAATGAATACATATATTTAGCTTTAGTCTTACTATTATGGATAAGGGCTTCAATTTAGAGTTTTACTGGAAAAAGTCTCAGCATTCCTGGAAGTCCTCTTTCCTCTGTTATTTCAGTGATTCAGAAGAACAAAAAGTACTTCAGTTACTTCTGATTGTATTAGCTTAATTGTTAGAGTAGTCTAACAGACTGCCTGGAGCTAATTTCTATTTTGGAAAACAGAACACTTGACAAAGTGATTGCATTCTTAAGTCTAAAGCAAACTTGCTATTTCCGGTTTTAGAAGTTAGGACTGCTCTCTCTAGCATTTCTCAACCTTCCTAGTGAAAACCCACTAACATTTTAGATATACTATCCCAGCTTCAGCAAGTGCAAGCTGGGTAAGACTTAACTACTGATTCTGCTTTTTTGGTTACTATTTTGTTTTATTTTTATTTTATTAATTTTTTATTTTGTTAAGTTTATTGGGTTAATGTTGTTTAATAGGGTCATATAGGTTTTAAGTACATTTCCATGATACATGATCTGCCTATTGTATTGTGTGCCCACCACCCAAAGTCAAATCATCTTCCATCACCATATGTTTGGAGACCTTTTCCCTTTACTACCCCCAATCACCCTTCCCTCTAGTAACCACCATACTCTTGTCTGTGTCTATGAGTTTCCTAACCAAGCAGCTGCTCAAAACCCAAGGTTACTGACCATTAAATAGTTGAGCATGAAAATCAAGTTGTTCCAAGGGTTTAGTTAGGCTCCCCTAATTTATTATTCATATGGCAATAATATAATTTAGAATAAATATGACTAACCTTATCTAACCACACCAAAGATAAAGATTTCCCAATCGCCTTGGAAGGTAAATTATTCGGTCCTAATCCATCACAGGTTTGGGGCCCCAAAGCCACAATTACCTGTGGGTTTACCCCACCCCCAAATACAGTTTTATTTGTAACAGTGGAGATGGAGTTTGTTAGAGCTGACATTTTTTCTGGGTACTTTTTTATGATGTAACTCCAGTTGGATAGCCTGACATTGCATAGATTGTACATATTAGCTGCATTATATGTTCTTCATTATCTATATTTTACAAGGCTAATCATTCTGGGTAAACGGTAAATTTTAGGGGATCTATCTGACTGCCTAAAAGGCAGATATATATTTTTAAAAAGATTTGAAGGGAGATAAATATCACCCAGTGATGCTCATCATCCTCAGTGTGAATTGTCACTAAGTTATTAACTCAAGTCCCCTTTGTTTTGCCTTAGAGTAAGAGGTAGGGTGGGATAGATTCTCACTAGTCTTTCAACTCACTGCTTGTACATTTAGTTTTAAATTTTCTTACTTCTGTTCCTCTCTGTTGTTTTCTTGAGGTATGACTGAGATCTAGCTGCTTAATTTTAGCTCCAATTTCCTCCCACCAGTCCTCACCCCAAATGTGAGGTTTTAGAATATTCCTTCAATTTTCTTTCTCTATGGATCATTCTGTCCATTTATTTTCTCATCTAAATTATCTGACATTTTTGTGAGTTGTGTTAATTAGAGATTTGGAAGAGAGATTTTTCATTTGTTTGTTTTGTTTTGTTTGAGGAGGGATGCTTTCTCGTAGCAGCTGTAGCACTTCAGGAGGGGGCAAGAATGCAAAGAGCACATTATCCCAACTTCCCTTACAGGAATGGTTTTAGAGTGTACTGCATGCAGAGAAAGCATTTGTTTTCCAAAATTATTTATTACAGGAATCAATCAGATCACCAGTGCACTGTTACCATGGGCCATCTGCTGGAGATGAAACAGCTTTGTCACACATAACCCTTATTTATATCGGCACTCCTGCTGGGGAATTTTAACTGTAATCGTTTCTCAACGGGATTCTTAGGTCATCAGTAGGTTAGTTGTTGTCTAGAGAATACTAGAAATAGTAGAGGGAGAAAGAACATTCAAATAAAATTATTATCCCAACCACAGCCTTTTTACTGAGCTAAATTGATTTAATTTAACTACAGATGGGATTTAACCAGTTAAAATCCTATGTTTTAGCAATCAGGAGCCACCAAGGTACTAGAGATTAGGATTCACGGAGCCTGAAGTTTCCAGCTCATTGCCTAACCTGCCGAGCCGTACAGTTTCTTTATTATTCGATGCAAGAGAACTGTGGTTCACCGTGATGCTGTACTAATGCACGCTGCATGTCTGCAGGTAGGCACTGAAAGTTGGTGCCATTACATTTAACAGAAATTAACATAGAAGTTCAACAAGCTAGAGTTTGTTTGAAGGTGACAATGACCCTTTCTCTTCTCTCCCTCTCTCTCTCAGGGCCTCATCCACTCCTGGCTGTTACTAGGTTGTGGCCTTTGTTACCCCAAGTCTCAGTGTTCTCATTGCTCAGTAAAGATACACACTCTCATTATATAGGGTTGTTATAAGAAGTAAATTTTATGGCAAGCACTCAAAATGCTTAGCATAGTGCATAAACACTTGATAAATACTGAGTACTGAGTAATAGTAATTACTGAGGCATTCCATTGATTATAGTGATCTTTGAACTCCAGGTACTTAGGGTCTGGTTCTCAATAGATGTTGATGAAATGGAACTGTTTAACATATCTTGTCAAATAAACTTCCTGAACACCACACCTGCAGTGCACAGACCCTCATAGTGATCACCTGTTCCACCGCAAAGGCTGCTGCTTGGGTTTTTATTACACGCCACGGCCAAGTTCTGGTAAAATCAAACAAACAAACAAAAACAAATAAACAAAACTACCTTTCTAGGCTCATCTGCAAGTATCATATCCTTTTAAAGTTGATGTTCACCTTTGCTATCTTTCTTTAGATCTGAGCTCTTCTAAAGTAAGAGCATCCTACTTTTTGAAACATCTCCTAACACTTAAATTAAAATTTTATTTTATTCATAATTCCCCAGATACAACAGACAGACGTTGGTTTGATAATTTCCAGGTAAAGGTATTGAAACCGTGACTCTTTAGAGAAATGGATTATTTTGAGGTTTGGACAAGGGAGGTATAAGGTAAGATTTTTTTGTGCATAAATGTAAAAAAAAAGTACTCAGACACTGGTGGAGACAAAATAAAAATAAAGATGAGTCAGGACTCCACCCAACAACTCTCTGTAGCTCAAAATCCCATTCCTTAACCTTTGTATAATACTAAGTCCTTTTGCTCTGCAGGTCTTTTTTTAGTCAATGGTTTTATTTTCATAGGTCTTTGAACATTCTGTTTGACCTGTTTCATTCTCTCCTTCAGTTCAGAGGCATCCATCACTTACATATTGGACTCTTTTTGTCCTTGATTCTCTCTTTGACTTTCCCATCCTTATTTTGTTTCCCTCATCATTTTTTTTTAACCTTTATTTTTCTTAATATCATGAATTTGGTTTTTGAGGCTGGTCTATTTAGGAATTTAGTTTGAACTGCATGATATTAATTTATAACATGAAATGGGTTTGGACAATGAAGATTTAAATACTTTATGACAACTGGTTTTTCAATAACCAAATATATCTCAGATGATACAATATAGCTAGAACATAGGTTAATGCAGTAGATGATATTCACATGTGGGTTATAGGTAGTTAATAACTGCACAATTAAAATAAAACTAATATAACTAGACAGGTAAAGACCCAAATTTAATAGCAGAGAAATAATTGGATTGTTTTCAAATAATTATGTGATTAATTAAAAATTGCATATCTGTATCTTGAAAATCAGACAACCAAAACTGAAAGGGCACTTGGATCAGATTTTAAATAAAAGCCCTTAAATACAATGTAACGTGAATAGGTATCTTAATCTTTCTCAATGTTTCGGTATTTATTAAATGGGAAAAATAATATCTTCTCTATAATAATGTCTTTAAAATAAAATAAATAATGCTTAAAGGAAATTTTCAGCTGTGAAATATGTAAACCATATACCATGGTAAATTATAACTTATTATTTTGATATAAAAATTAGTATCTTTAGCTGTCAGAACTTAGAACTACAATTCTTTGCCTAGTTACTAAAATATGTCATTGCTGCAAGAGACCAAGAATGTGCTATGTCATATCTCTAAAGAAGGAGCTAGAACCAGTATTTTTCCTTTGAAATGTGTACAGCCCAATAATAGATGCCTCCCTCAAATCCTAGGAGCATTAACAAATGCCATTTCAGATATGCAAAGGCTCAAGGGAATGTTTCTGAATACATACCGTACTCCTTTAAAGATAAATAAGAAATATGAAATGTAGGAGCTGGGATTTCAGCCATTTCAGAAGCATGGAGTGTACACTGAGCTTGCCTTGGTGGCAGCAGCAACTCATGAGTGTAGACAGGTTTACGCAGGGTGACCTTCACCACTCAGTGTGGGAGGCTTTGCGGTTCCCAGGGGGGTTACCAGCGGCCATTCCACTGAGGACCACAATGAGCGCCTACCTCCCTGGCAATTTTAGAGCACCTCTTTACCATCAAAGAACTCCAGCCTCGCGCAGGCTTCTTTCTGAAGAGCCACACCACTGGATGAATCTCGCAAAGGATAAGGTTCATCTGCACACTTGTCGACTAGCCACAACCTCGGGGGCTTCATTTATTCTTCCTTTCTTTATTTTTTCCGAATTTTGTTACTTCACTGGCACAACACACTCCAAACCTGAGTTTCTGTCATAGGAATGATTAAATCGTTTCAAACCCGCCTTGGAAGCCGCAGGTGCCCACGGCTTCCGGCTTCCGGCTTCCGGCTTCCGGCTTCCGCTGAGGGCAAGATGCTGAGGTCCAGCTGTTGCTGCAGATCCCTCGGTTTTCCAACGTTTCAGAACTCAAACGGGCTTCGGAACGGGTTACATTAAAAAACCAGGGGGCCACTGTACACCGAAAACATCTCTTTTGTCATATAAGGCAGCAGATTTAAGGACTCCAGAGGTTAGTGCCTAAACATCTGTGGAGGCCATGATTTTTCACAAGGACTGCAAACTGGAGATTTAAAAATAAATTCCATCATTATTTCCACATGTTACCTGGTGTTCTCATGTAAAGAAAGACTGGTTCTCTCCTTCCTACGCATTCAGAGATTATTTACAATTCATTGTATTATAATCTGTTTTTTAATTTTCCTTTTTGATGTTCAGATGGACTCAGATTGATGATGTTTATTTAACTATATTAGATGTTACAGAATGATGTAATTTTCATAGATATGATAATGGCGCTGTGGTTATGTGGTAAGGTATGCTGAATCATTTAGGGTACTGTCACCATAACTGCCACTTCCTGAGAACATAGCAGAATAATGCACTATTTATTTTAAAAGGAAGCTATGTAGATTCCACTTTATTATTCCTTCAAATTGTACGTCTGCTTGGCATGTTTCAAACAAATGAGGCTATTACTATATCAAAGATACATTGCTGTAATGTCAAAAAACTGATCATAACATAAAGAAACTTAATCTGTTTTTCACGTTTGATTTTCAGTTAACACAGATCTTGAAGAGATTTTAAGAAAGTAAAGTAAAACATGCTGTCTGACTCTCCATGTTGAAGGAAGGAGCAAGTCTGGTTCTGCCACCAAAAGTACTTCTTGTTCTTATCTGATTTCAGAACAGATGTCAGAATTCTCAAAAGCATTGGGATATTCAGCACTATTTTTTTCCCCCCAGAAATAAGGTGATTCTTTTTTAAAAATTAAATTTATTGGGGTGATATTTGGTTAATAAGATTAAATAGGTTTCAAGTATACAATTATATAATGTATCGTCTGTATATTGCATTGTGTGCCCAGCACACAAGTCAAATCTTCTCTATTCCCCCAACCCCCTTCCCTCTGGTAACCACCATACTGTTGTGTGTGTCTATAAGCTTTTCTTATTTTTTCTTGTTTATTTGTTGCTTTCAGTTTTATATCTCACGTATGAGTAAAACTGTATGGTTCTTGACTTTTTTGGTCTGACTTATTCCGCTTCACAGGATAGTCTCAAGATCCATCCATGTTGTCACAAATGGCAGTATTTCATCTTTTCTTATGGCCGAGTAGCACACCATTGTGTGTGTGTGTGTGTGTGTGTGTGTGTGTGTACCACATCTTTTTTATCCAATCATCTTTTGAGAGACACTTCGGTTGCTTCCATGTCTTGGCCACTGAATGATGCTGCAATGAAGATATGAACATACAGGTGCTTGTGTTCTAATAGATCTGGGTTTTCCTCAGGGAAGTTTACGTCTGGAAATTTTTGTCTGTTTTTGTTTTCTTTTTCACCTCTTGAGAAAAAAAAATTATTACTCCTGCATTGGAACTCAATTCTCTGTATTATGGATTCAGGATTGTATCATCTGTCTTCTCATCTAATAGAATATATATGTAAGGATTGTTACCGGGCAGGACCCAGCCTGGAGCAGGTCTGCCTCAGGCTGGCTTGTCGTGTGTGGGTTCTTGACTTTGTGTAAAAAGATTTCACAACACATGTCCAGGTGATTTTGAGAGTATGTTTATTAAAGTTGGGGACAGTGAAACAAAAGAAGGGCTTAGGGTAGAGGAGAGAACCTGGGCCGTACTCTGCTTTGGATCCCTAGAAACATTATAGGAAAGAAGTGAGGCAAGGCGGGGCTGCTGTTAGCTCGCTGGGAACTTGGAGAAAAAGGGGGCCTTGGGTACAGGATCAGAGGTTAGCCCCAGAAGAGCTGCCGCTGCCTGCTGCTCCCCTGGTTGCAAATCTCATGGGTACCCTTAGAATTTAGAAGGAAGTAAAAAGTTCATGCCCAAGAGCCTGAGCTGGGTCTTTGTCTTGAGGGTTTTTATCTCTTCTGTGGGTGAAAATCTTTGGTGAGGGTTTCAGCAGAATATTCATTAGCTTTTCAGCTGTGCTTTTAATATGCTGATGCCTCAAAATGAGCGTATCGGAGGTTTGGGATTATCCTTTGGTCTGCTTTACTGTTTTACTTTTATCTTGGGCCTGGGTGGCTTTAACAGGGTTTTTGTTATTTGTTCCCCTGACATCTGTCCTTAGATTTAGCTGGCACAAATGGCATTAATTGGGTCTCTGTTCTCTATTTCTAAGACCAGGGTGATCTAAGCTCTGTATTCTCTGGTTAGGGAGGAGAGGTATAAACCATTTGCTCTCTAGTGTCCTTCGTTAGGGAAGATAAGGTCTTGCGATTCACTAGTTGGCTCTAAGTTGTTCAAACTGTTTGGCCTTGTTTAATTTTCTTGTCTCAGTTTCCCTATTTCACTTGCCCAGGAATGTTCCTAGCTTCCTGCTATCTTGCCACAGGAGCATTAGCCAAATGAAAAATAAAGTGCTGCTTGATAAATTTTGAAAATTATTTGTTAAAATACAGGGTTCAGATAAACTCTTGATAGATGCAGCTTAGTCTATTGATGCTGGTTGAAGTCTTTCCAGTCCTTGTCCCTGAATGGGAAAAATCAAGGTGACATGAAGGTCTTACTGTAAAGAGACAGGCAGGTGAGCCTCACATCTATTGCCTACACACAGAAGTACAGAGGGGAAGTGGCATGGGACATGTGCCTGGGTTTGGGATGCAAAAGAAAAGTAACCAGAGATCTTTGGAAAAAGTAACCAAACCCATTAGGAAAAGAGAGCTTACTGTGGACAACCCTCTCGCCTACCAGGTCAGCCATGACATCCTTCATGGTGGCCCAGCTGAGGAGGTACAAACAGGCTCCCGAACACTCCCCGTAACACTGTAACTGGACGGGGAGGGTAAAGCTTACTCTTTCTGAAACAGAGAGGGGAGGGGAGAAAGCAGTAAACACCATCCAGGCCCCTTTAATATTCATATAACTTGAGTACACTGAAAAATATTAGAATATGAATTTCCCTATGTTTTTCCTGAAAATGTTACCCATCACACTGTTCCAGTTTCCTGTTGGGTAATTTATATTTCATGCTCATTTTAGAGGAGTTGATATTGCTTGTTTTCACCTAAAATTACTTTTTAATTAACATGGCTCAATTTCATGTTGTTCTCTCTCTCTCTTTTAATTTTGCATTATCAAATGGGTTCAGTCATTGAATGCATAAAGAAATGTGTTGGTCAACTATTACATAACTTCTTCTGAAGTTTCTCTATAATTGTGTTGGCCATTTACATGCTCTGTTTTTCTTCCTCCCCAGTTTTTTCTGCCATGCTGATTGGTACCATGCTGATTGGTTTATCTTTTTTATTCATCTTAAGTAGGGAAAACCATCATTAACTATGCATGTGGACTTTTTCTATTACTCTTAACATTTCCCAACTTTCCACCTTCTTTGCCCCTTTCCCTCAGAGGTATCATTTAATTCTTTAGGAGTTAAATTTTAGGATTAGGAAGGCTGGTTTGTGTACCTTCTTAGTCATTCATTTGATTGAAGAGTGTAGAAAAGAAGCTGCAGTTGCTAGTAGCTATTATCATCAAGCAATTTCTCTAAGTTTATTGAAGATTCCAATTCAGGAGTCTTCTCTCAGTTTTCATACTCTGATTGGTAGGGATTTGGGCACCCAATAAAAGTCTAAATCTGTATAGGCATGTAAATATTTTTCCTTGCTCATGTTATTTTGGTCAGAAGCTACAGGGTCCAGTTTCCTATCTACTCCAGTTTTTCCTTATGGGGAGAAAAATCAGCTCAAACAGAATAATGTGACTTGTTTAGGCAGTCTATAAATTAAACATTGATCCTCCACCTGCCATTTCACTGTGATAGAATTAGTCCCACGGGAATGCTTTCCTCCTTCCTCCTACGACATGTTCTCTCCCCAGGATCACCTCCCAACCAGGAGTTGTTAGTAGGCCCCCTTCTCAACTCCTTGTCTTATTTCTTACACCAGATATACCTTTCCAATTGGGGATATGTCTATGATAATCAGAGTCTCTCAGCTTAGTCCAAAATTTTTTGTAACTGACAGATCGTCTTCAGAGTTTACTGTGTGGGCTTATGATAATTCCTAAGCATAGTGGCAGTTTTTTTCTCTAATTTTTATTCATTTTAGTAAGTTTGAGGCAGAGAGGCTATGAAAACATGAATTTATTCTGCCATCTTTCATGGAACTCTCTGCATTAAATTTTTATTTTTGTAAAGCATTAGAGAAATGTGCTTGAACTGAGTAAGTTGGCTACGACAGTAAAGTGCTCTTGACCTTGGCTGGACGCCGAGCGTGAGCATATTCATGTCTCCTCTAGCTGAAGGCAGTGGCACTGTGGAGCTACACCCGTGAATTCTATGCCTCCACCTGCGTAGCAGCACAGTCACTTCTGCCCTCGATTGCTAAATGTAGTTGGCTTAGAAGAGGCTTTCCTTAAAGTACATTCTGTAATTTTAAAACTCAGATCTTTATAGTTGAAGGGGAGTTTGTAGCACTGTAAGTGGACTCTCTAAATGGCTCCGGGAAATCACAGGTGCAAATCCAGATGGGATTAACTCCTGACGCAGATAAACTATCTTACATGCAGCTTACTTGGTAGGATTCTTAGAAACCAAAGTTAAGTCATTGCTTTGTTGACCTTTAAGATCCAAGATCAATTTTCCTAATAAAAGGAAGACTTCTGCACAATCTCTGAAAAGTCACTGAAAACCTTTACCAACTGAGATACCAAATTATATGCCCTGGTCACCCTCAGAGGAATCAAGTTTATTAGTTGATATAAAAATACCAACACAATATTTGCTTCCTTCCCAGTGGCAGCAACCTTCAGAATGTTGGAAGCACCGCACACATCACCACACACGGAAAACTAAGGAATAAAGGGTAGATACAATCATCATCCCCTGAAGACTGAGGGGGTAACTTAGATTTTTTAAAAATGCCTTACTCAGGTTTACTCAGCCGGTGGGTGAGTCATTCAAAATTTAAATTCTAAAATTCTGATTCTAGAGATGTACCATAACTGCTATTCTATTCCTGTTCTTCTATATATGTGTATTTTTAAAAATTCAAATATATGGTTTGAAGAGAAGTGCTTACTTTGGGCATAACATGCCAGGGTTACATTAACTTTATAAAAGTCTAACCAACTGAGCTCCCAGGCCAGGGTCAAAAAGTTCTTTATCTTAATCCAGGCAGTGGTTACATCAGTATGCATATGCAAATGCACACTGTAAAAGCTCATCAATTAGTAAACTGAAAAGGTATGCATTTTTACCTATGCCTGTTATACTTTAGTGTAGAAGTAAAAACAATAAAAACAGCAACAGAAGTAAAAGCACCATATAATTAGCTTTTTGTGGCTTTTGTTTTTATTTTTAAATAATTTCCTTAGGACTAATTTCTGGGATAAGGGCTGTAATGATGTTTATAGTTTCTCACACTTTTTTCCCACTTTTTTTCTAACTAGAAGAAAATGTTCTAATTAAAATTGCCACCAGTGATGCCTAAATACCAGTTTCTATAGACCCTTGCCAACAAATATTATTAAATTGTTTTCCCCTGATCTAAAGTTTATATATCCTATTTCTTTTAGTAATTAAATGCATTCAATTTGGGATACAGAATTTATGTTTACTGTTACATGGGTTTTTCCAGCCAGGGAGAAGTTCTAACAGGAAATACTTCTTCAGTGGTGTTGGGAACGATGTTCCCATATTCTGATATGTTTTTAAAAATCTGACACAAGTGACATCTTGGAAAATGTCCCTTTTTAGTGGTGGGAGAGAGGCTAAGTACCATTTTGCAGTTTTTCAGGAGAAAGGATAGCTGACTGATTTTGAGGAGAAAGGGTGACTGACTGATTTTCATAGACTTCTGGGGAGATGTGCTGATTGCCTTGTGCTTTGAGCATCACGCGAGGATATTGTCCATGGGAAGAACCGTTTCTGCCAACACAATCAAGTGCTTGTGGACCCTACTGAATCCTTTGTTCCTCTTTTAAGTAAGTCCCTCAAACTTTGACATTAGGCTCGTACAAAGGGAAGCAATTTAGAAATGATTTAGTGCTGCTCATAAGCAATAAAAGCCCATGTTGTGATAAAAAAAAAAAGCATCTCATCTGCTAACTGCATATTAATGTATCTTCATTATTCCTAGTTCTATGCTACAAACTTGAAAACCTAAAATTCATGAATGATAGTTGGCAAACGTTGGGAATAATGATAAAACCATATTAAATATCATTTTAGCTGGATGTACTGACAAGGCTTTCTGGTTCCTACCTGAGCAGGACAGCTGTTCCAAATCGTCTCCTCGGATGGGATTTATGGCTTGTTATGGAAGCCCCTTTCCGACACTCATCACTGCCTCTGCCGCGGCGTGGGAAAGGGAATGCAGCCTGAAGAATCGATAGAATAAGTTATCACATTTTAATTAGTACTTATTTACTTCCTGCGGGAAATGATTAAAATTTATTGACAAAGACTCAGAGTAATTAGATGCTGTTAAGAAAACATCAGAGACGACTTGGAAATGATGATCATGCATCAGTAAACCACAAAAGAGGTAAAAAACCGTATGTGTTCAACATCCACCTACGGGCTAAATACACATTTTTAAGGTGTTAGTGAAAAGGTTCCATCTCCCTTCTTCTCCCCCCTCCCTTTCCTGTCCTTCCTCTTCTCTAACGCTTGCCGGTATTTTCTAGCAGTTATTCAATCTGCTCTCCCACCTAGACTAAATTGCAGAAAAAGAGAATTATGTTGGTCTGTTTCTTTTTTTAAAAAATTTCCAGTCCCTAGCATGGATCATGGCTCACAGAAGTTAAGTAATATATTTTTAAATATATTTTTTATTGATTTTAGAGAAAGAGGAAGGGAGCGGGGAGAGAGAAATATCATTGTGAGAGAGAAACATCCAAACATCCATTGGCTGCCCCTGCATGCCCCCAATCAGGGATTGAGACCAAAACCCGCAAGTGCCCAAACTGGGAATCAAATTGGCAACACTCTGGTGCATTGGAGGGCACCCAACCAACGGAGCCACACTGCCCAGGGCAGGCAGTATTTGTTGAAGGGAGGAAGGAAGGGAGAGAGGGAAGGAAGGAGGGAAGGAGGGAGGGAGGGAGGGAGGGAGGAAGGCAGGGAGGGAGGCAGGGAGGGAGGGAGGAAGGAAGAAGGGACATAGAAAAGAAGAAAGGAGAGGAGAACTCCTATTTTTGCATTTGTATTTGACATTAATAAAAGAAGATTGAGTCTGTGTAACCCAGTACAAAAATACCTTCCCCTTAATCACAAAACTGAGATTAGGCTTAAGTGGGGGAATGAGAGAAGAATATTCTTTTCTATCTTTGATAGGCCTAAGGTTGTGATTTAAGAGGCAAAGCATAAAATATAAATGTATTAATAAGTGGTAGAAAACTTTATTGAAATATGTAAAAATTACACTGATTTCTTAATTTTATATTTTTTTAAAATTTGTATTTGACAATTCTTCTTTTACTGTCCGAGGACACACAAAACAAAATATGTCTTGGATAGCTGAGCGTCTGCTAAAATCTCCTCTGGTGACTTTTCTGTATTGCAGAGGCTGGAAAACTTTCAGCTACATTGAACCAACCTTCTATTTTTCATCTACTCTTCTACTTCCCTACACTTTTTATTGCTTTAATTTATTTCTATTTCTGATTTTGTCTTATGTTTTGTCCTTAATGATATTTTACATTTATTTTATTCTTATTACTCTGTTAGCCACAATTAAAAAAAACAATAAGAGAACGCTGGTAGTCTACAGATTAGCTGGTGGGGAAGGTTTTCAGAGATCAGAAAAATGGAATTTCTTGAGTTTTTAATAAGTGGTTATTTTGGGACATAAACCATTATTGGGGATGGACACAAGAATATTGTAGTGTTTTAGATGTTTTAATTAGTGACTGTGACATTATGTCATATTCTGTGGTGGTCTCCTTGTTGCTATAAAATATAGATCCTAGTCTTTGTTTTATTATATCTTTGTTATACTTTCCTGGAAACCTTTGAAACAGATTTTACATGCCTGTCAATCTTTTTAGTCATTGTGCAATGTAAAAATGTCTGTGCTATCAAAAGCTGAAAGCAATTCAATGAATCATACGTGAGGCTTTCTGTATTATTACTTCAAAACCCATGTAGTGAAAACAAAACAAAAAACCCAATGTAGTCATTTCCATAAATAGCTCAATCAAAAATAAAGGTGTAAACTTGGTATGAACTGGTTAATTTCTTTGACAAAGCAAACCGATTAAGTAGCTCTGAGAATACTTTTTTTCCCCTGCTAATATTTGAACAGCTGCAACATCCACCATTCTGAAGCTTATCAAAAATTTACCAATTTTAAATGAGTAGAAAGTTCTACTGTCATTTCTGCAAACAATTCAGAACAAATGACGGTGGTAAATTGAAGGAGAGATGTGGGGAGAAATGTTAATTTTCCACCATAGATGCCAGTCTTTTAAAAATGAAAGTGCTATAGAATTGCTCACTGTTAAAAGAACAATGACAAAAAGGGATAGGAGTGTGAAAGTTGGAGAAAGTAGGCCATGGAAAATAGTCGATATTGTCAAAACTGTAAGCCAGAAAGTCAACTACTTAGGTAACCTGACAGTTGTGTGATTGTAAAAATCCAAACCTATCTTTCTACACAAAAGACTGATTACGACTTTCTTTGGAGCTAAAGCTTGTTTCCATAGAAATAGCTCTAGTTTTCTCATAGACTCAAGATTCCCGTTAGGACTTCAAACCTATTTTGTTCCTAATTTAAGAAAAAAATGCAAGTGACCTTTAGTGCAAATGAGCCAGTACTGTTTTTGGATTTCAAGCAAATTAATGAAAATATCACATATAAGCACAGAGTTCCTCTTATTATAGGACTTTTTATACAGTCTACAATTCTATTAAAATTGATTTTTAAATGCATATAATTGTCTCAAACAAAAAATTTCAAATTCAGGGAAATTTGGGACATTATTTTAGTGAAACTAAAATGAGAACAAGTAGAATTTACTAATACCCTCTGTTTTGTCTATAAAAATGGGAAGAATATTAATTTAAGATGATGTCTTAAAATGTTTAATAATTTATCTACTAATATATTAGTAATAGTTTGTCATTATTTAAAAATATTTTTGACATATATAGTATATTAAGAATAAAAGTAACATAAAATGTTGTTCAGTCAAACCCAGATTACAGGTATAGACACATTTTAAACATAATTTGTCAACAACTATCTCTTTTTTCTCACATAAGTGAAAAGAAATTGTGCCTGATTGGTAAAATTATACCAGGTGAATTTTTTTATTGTCTATCTTCCATTGATATAAATAAGTAATTTTGAAATTATTAATTTTTCACAATAACTTTTATCAGTTGGGTTTATTTATATTTTACAATAAAAACTCCAGTGTATTTTAGGTGTTACTCTGTATAAAACATAGGGCGATAGATTGTATTTCCTGGTGCACATGTAGACTGGTTATTTGTGATTTTTCTATATTTTTATTGATTTACAAATGACAATATAATTAGAGTAACTTTAATTTTGAAAGTTGCTACCTTTTTACATTGCCTTTGTTCTTTATTTTGTCATTTTGAAAAAATTTAACACTTCAGAAAAGTTATAATAAATGGTAAAATGACCATGTGTACTCTTTACCTATATCTATCAGTTTTTAACAATTTTTTTTTTAATTTGAACTCTGTGTGTAGTTTGTGTGTGTATATAGGTGTTTGTGTGTATATGTATATGTGTACGTATTTGAGAGTTAGTTGTATACATCAAGATGTTCCCTCTTAAATACTTTGATATATATTTCCTAAAAATAAAACATAACTATAATATATTCATTATAGTTGAGAAATGTAACATAGATACAATACTCATATATAATATAGGCTCCATATTCCATTTCTACATTTGTCTCAATAATATCCTTTATAGCTGTGCTATTTTACTATATTGTTAATGATCCGGAATCTAATCAGCATCAGACCGGCTTTTAGTTGTCATGTTTCGCTAATCCCCATGCTCTCTCTTCCCTGTCTTCAGGATTCAAAGTGAAGAATTTTGAACTGGTAAAGCCACATGAAGGAAGGAGCCTAGATCCCTTCAGGGCATTTCTTAGAGAAAGCCGCCCAAGAGAACTGCCTCACTAGGAACACCACCATCAGCCACTGTGTGTAAGAGAAAGAAATGCACATTGTGTGAAGCCGTAAAATTTAGGAGCTTTTTGTTAGAGCAGCAAACTTTAATATCCTAACTAATATGTAAAAAAGGAATCATGATTTTTATGTTATTTTAATCTTGGCCTCCTTGCCAGTACATCTTTCTTTATCTTTGATTTGATTGAAACCTTTAGTCTCAGGATCTTTCTCTATTGGTCCAGTGTCTAAGCATCTACCATACTTCTCTTTATTTTCTAAAATAGTCTAGCTGCTATGGTTTGCAACTTTAAAGCGTTCTCATCATCACCCTCAAAATGTTAAACCTGGGTTTTTAAAAAATGCTTCCACTACATCAGTCTTGAGTCTTGAATGATGTAACTTGCTGCTTTCTTTGTTTCTGCTTCTGGGCCACTTATCCTAAAACTATGCAGATCGCAGTCTATAAACCTCAGTTGGGTCTCATGATAGTGGGTATTGTTTAACATTCCTCAATTGCTTTCACCCCATCAATGTTTAACTGTCATCCTCACCTGTCAGATCACTTTTTCAAACATTTACCAGTATTTTTAATCAAGTTATTTTCTACTCCCTCCCCTCATTTTAAGTCAAAATCTTCTTCCTCTTTTCTAGGAAATACTGATAATGTTAAAGAAAGGTATTCCCAACTTCTGACCATCCTATCTTTAAACTCACTTTTTACCAAATTACTTTCCCTCCACTCAGCGAAAGAGGGCCTCTATACCTTGGCACTAAATGTCATCTCTTTCCCAGGTTCTTGTACTTTCTAATGAAACTTACTCTCACCTTTTCATTTGTTATTTTCTATTCATTGTCTCTTTTCTCTCCAACTTTCTTACAGTAATTTTTAGTGCTGCTTTTAAATATTCCCAGCTCTCCACCCTGAGGTTAAATAATAGGATTATACTTTGTGGCCATTGGTGATTTGGTGGGGCCAGGTGACTAGTTACACTAGTTATAAGCAGAAGACATTGCTTGATGGGCAGTTTATTGCCAGAGCTCTATCTTTTTTTTTTTTGATACACAGCTAGAAATGTTTGAGAAGGTTGTTGCTACATCATTCTGAGTGAGAGAGGCCAAGATGATGACTATGTGAACAAGAAACATCCTTGTGGTTCTAAGCCTCTGAGAACTTGAGGTTGTATTATTGCAGCACAGCCTAGCCCAGCCCAGCACAGTTTTTAAACAACCCTTCCTCGGCCTATATATACCCTCTTCAAGCTACCACTCCATCTCCTTTGTTTTTCTCTTTCAAATTGAAAAGTAGTTAGACCCCTTTCTTAGCTCTCATTCTCTTCTCTGATGGTCTTCCTTACATTTTATTGAAACTACTCACTAATTTCTGTTGTCAGGCACTGGGGATGCTGTTCTATAAGGAATGGACCTTGAGGTCAAGTCTTAATCAACTGCTTTCTATACGCTGGGGTGGCTTCAAATTTCTCCTTGAGCAAACTTTTGCTTTTTTGTAATCCTTAAGCTTATCTCAGTGCCTAGGTAGGGTAGCTTTTCCTCCAGAGATCAGTTTTGAAAACAAAATTTAAATCCAATTAAGTAACAAACAAAGGATATGAATCTTCCCAAGACAGGAACTAAGAGCCCTAAAACCCCAGGCTTCTGTCAAAGATCCTACCTTGATTAGCTTTCATGGTACTCCCATATAAGTCTGACTGGCAGAAACTCTACTTAAATAAGATAGTCAAATGGAAGGGTGTTCCCCTGTCCCACACATGCAAAGCAGTGTATTTGCCTCAGTTCAGATTAGCAAAATGTTTCATAACCAGATGGTGCTGGCTTAGCTCCCATAGATTATTGGAATCTTCACAGGAAACACAAATCAAGATGACCAAGTAAGAGAAAACATGGTAGAAAGAATTCAGTAGAACACTATATAGAAAAGGAAATAAATGAAATAGAGTAGAATGGTAACTGATTCATCTTCAAAGTATGGGAAATTTTAATTTTTTAATTTATACTGTTATGATTTTCAAAAATAAAATCAGCTTAGGAAGAAGTGTATTAGAACACTTAGCCCTCAAGTGTTAATTTGATTTTTATTATAAATTTATTTTTAATCATTAGTGTGGGAAATATCAAAAAATAAATGAAATGAAACATGTTTTGTAGAATCAATTTCTGTTGAAGCATTAAATGTCATTTAGCATGGGGCAAATGAATCAAAACTGGTGGAAGTAAAAAAAAAAAATCAAAATGACGAATGAGGGAAGTAGACAGGCGAATGGTAAAGTCTTAGTTGCAGGAATCAGAAAACAGAATATGACGTATAATCAAAGATGAGGAATGATCTGAGACACCTACGCCTACTGCCCATCCAATGTTCACTGTTTAGCTGTGAAAGTGGAAAAGAAATTTGACCTGGTTGGCATGTTGGCTGTGTGTATTTTTTCTTTAATGTTTTTATTCAAATTTGATAAATTTAATAAGTATGACTAACAGGTATTTTTATCAAGGAATATAAAACAAAAATTTATGTAAAATTGAAGCCCAGGTACAAAATGCAGGTTAAAGAAATCCAGACTGTAATTTTCAGACAGCTTCCTGTGACTGTTTTGTAATCTGCAATATTGGAGGAAAAGGCAGAAAAGGCAAATTACTTATTTTGGGTTTTTTTCTCACTGAAGTTAGGTGAGGCTATCCTGAATTTGAAAGTCAGTTTGCAAAGAAATAGCAATGCTTTGCTATAGATTTGAGTGTGGAGGCTGAAGGTCATTTTCATATGCGATATGTTCCCTGCAGAAAATACGGAATGAGTTACTTCTTACTCCTCCTTTAAGTGCAGAGCAGCTTTACAATTCCGTCTCAGCACTCAAATCTGCAAGATAGCACTGCATTTACTTCTCCGTTAGTATTATTCGCTGAGCTCTTGAGCCCCGTACTCTGCCCCAGAGCAAAATGAAATTAAACTTGCTTCTTTAATAACTTGGTTACTCCCAGGTTAACTCAGACTCTCTGGGATAAATAACATTTTAGGTTATTTTCCCTTAACTCTTCCTTCTGGGTGCCCTCAGCAGAATGTATGTTAAGCAGAAGCACATATAACATCATGGCAACTGGGCAATGCCATCTGGTTCCACATGTTCTTTTTTGGTTATTCTATGGTTAGTGTTGTGGGGACACTTTCTGCCTAGTGTTGCCTCTCTTCCCACTGTATCTGAACTACCACTGTTGTGATTTATTATTACCTTCTCAGCAAGAGTGATTCATGGTCGTTGTCCCTGAGAGCTTGGCCATATCTGCCTGCATCTCTTGCACCTGACTGAGCCTCTACCCTGATGTAAGCAGTGATACAAGCCCCCTGAGGTGAGAGATTCAACTCCTAAGATATCTCTAATCTAGCAAATCGATCTAATCCTCCCAGTCCACCCAACCATGGGCAACTGATGGCCAGCACTCTCAGGTGACAACCATAAACAATTGATAGACAGAACTCTCAGGTATCTTCAAAATTCTCCACTAGAGCATGTGGGAATTTTTAATATTCTTCTCACAATATAGAACCCAGGGGGAGTTTCAAAATGAAGGGGAGTGGATGCTATGTCAGACTCTTTCATGACCTACTTTACCATGCTTTCACTTCTATTTTGTCCATATTAACATGGTCAAGAGCCCATTGAGAGTCTACATACTTACAGGGTTCCAGACAAAGTGAGGCCTAGTTCCTTTTCTCTACAAGTCCCTAAACCTGTCAGGTCAGTTTCTATATTCCAAGACCTCATCCCTAAAAAATTAAATTCTGAATGTGAGCCAAAGATAAGACTGTATCAAGGCAATATTGGTTTAATTCTCATTTTTCCTTTTCAAATTTTTTTTCTGTCCTCTCAATCACTTTTTGAGTCATATATATTTTTTCTCTTAGAAGCAAGAAAACTTATCCCATGCCCTATCATGTGTTCTTTATTGTTTGTTAATAACATTACATCCAGAAATTCAGGTTCTGTCTCATGAACTGTCTGGAGTCAAGCCAAGCCAGACCAAGCCCTTTGTAAAATTCAAAACAAACTTTTCTTTCTCTCAAGTGCCTAGTTATTACAGATCAAAAGTTCTGTGCTTTTGGTCTGTTGTGTCTGATGTTGCGAGTTGAAAATCCATTCAACAACTCAACAGATATCTTGGTTCTACTGAGTTGTAACCAGCTTCTTCTTGAAACAATGAATACCTGTGATTAAATGGATTGAGAATGTTTGAGAGAGTAGAAACAATTCTGACTATAGGGATAAAAAAAATTGTTGGTTAATATTTCAAAATTTCCTCCAGACACAGATATACATTTAAAGTAACCAAAAAACAAAACCAAAAAGAAACTGCTTTATTTTAATGGGGGCTTTTGCTTGTTTCTGATGTATAATTACATAGAGAGATGCTGTTTCTACTGGTATTTTCATCTTATTTTGGCCTTGGCATCACACAAATAAATAAAGCAAAATTTATTCTCTCAGAAAGCACACATACCGTATAAAAATTACATTACAATGTCAAAGAGAGAACTTCTTGTCTTTATTTTCTGGACTAAATACAGCTGAAAAATTGTTAATATTTTCATAATCTTGGAAGAAGTGCTGGGGAAGGAAATGTCAAACTATCTGCTTGTTGGGTAGCTCCATTGGTGCCAATGTAACACACAGAGGACCATATTTACTCCAGGGTGGAGTTTATGATATGTAGTATATGTTCTCATATTTGTTTCAGGGAAAAGATAAAAGAATTAAGACTCTTTAGGTTCTTATTTCTATTAGGTAGAGATAGTCTGGAAAAGAGCCTATGCAGAAGTTTTGAGACCAAAAGAGAAATGAAAACCAATAGAGAAGTTAAAAATATGGGTAAATGTAAATTAGCTTTGACTATTAATGCAATAATAACAATGTGTTGTGAATATTAAAATGTAGAACTAAGGTACATGACAAAAATAACATATAAGTCAGGAAAGAGGAAAAAAATGGAGTTGAAATAGTCTAAAAGCCTTGTATAATGTCCATGTTATGAACTCTAGGATGCTCAATAAAGTAACAGTAAAGAGTGTGTAAGTGCCATGCCAATAGAAAAGGGGATGCTATAAAAAACTAATCAGTGAAAAAAAAAACAAGAAAAACAATTGGTACAAAGAAAGAGCAGTAGTAAAATGAAATTTAAACTCAACTGTTTCCTAATAGACAATTATTTGAATAGATTAATTACTTCATTTAAATACAAAATTTGTTAAACTGGAATAAAAATAAACAACTATATGATCTTAGAAAGTCACAATCAAATACAAGGTGCCTTTAGGTAAAACGTGAAAGAAAAAGAAAAGGGAAAAAAATAGCCCATGCGAACCCTAACCATAGGAAAGTGTAGCTGCATTAATGTCAGGCAAAGACACTGGCTTTAGGGGACACTGCAAGATAAAGAATGGATTTACCACGAAGATACAATAATTCTAAATACAACTATGTTATCCTACATAAAATAAAAATAAGGCAAACATTAAAGAATGAAAATATCCACAATTATTGGGAAAATTTTAACATATCTCCCTTCATAACTCAGAAAGATGAGAAGAAATATCGGTAAAGATATAGAGAATTTGAACATCAAAATTATCTTTTTTAAAAAAGAAAATATAGAAATGATGAATTGAATAATTACAAATATATATTGTTTTCAAGTCCACATGGAATATTTGCTAAAAATTAAACATATTGGGCCATAAGGAAGTTTCAACAAACTTCTGATAATTTAAATCAGGAAGTATAATCTCTGAACACAGTATGAATTAAACTTAAAACTATTTAGCATAAATTCCTTAATCACAGTAGAATTCAACTGGAAACCAAGTCTGAAAATAAAACAAAATATCACTAAACATTTTTTTTTCACTCCTTACTCAGGTCTTTGTATCAACTCGTTAATATTTTTAAATCTATTTTTTATTTTAGAACATGTTTAGATTTACAGAATTATTCTGAATCTAGTATTGGAGTTCCCATATACTCTACACACAGTTTCCACCATTATTAACATTTTACATTAGTATTGTACATTTGTCACAATTAATGAACCAATATCGATAGATTATTACCGGGACTAGGGTGGGCCTGCCTTGGCAGGGTCTGGAAATAGGAGTCTTTTGAGGTGTCGCAGGAAAATAATTTCAGGGACACGCACGTAGGAGGAGTCTAAGTGATGGTGGCGAGATTTATTAGAGCAAAAAGGGACAGTAGCCCTTGGGGAGGCAGAGAGGGCGGCCCTGAGGTCCTTACTATGCCTCCATATATTTTCTTGGGCTGGGAAAAGAGCAGGCTTTCTTTCAAACTATCCAATCCCTCCCCCGGCTCCTCCCAGGCTGTGCCCGTCCCACCCCAAGTCCAATCCCTCCCCCGGCTCCTCCCAGGCTGTGCCCGTCCCGCCCCCAAGTCCAATCCCTTTCCTGGATTTTCTGGGGTTTGGTCCCTTACCCAGCTGATCTTTTCCCCAGATTTTCCAAGGCTAGTCTCCTCCCCGCTCTGGTCACCACTTTGCCTTCTGCCCTTGCCCCGTAGTTGTGCTTCCTCACTTGATTCCTAATCCGGGGGGCCCATGCCGATCACCCCCCAGAGTGGCTGTAAGGCCGCCGTTCCTGCCTCGTCTGCTAGGCAAGATGTTCAAGATACTGTCCAGAACAACGCCGGTTTCTCCCCAGGGGGACTGTGAAACTACTGTTTCCCGACTAAATCAGGCCTAGCAGATGTCTGCCATATGTATATTTTGTGTACTTTTCTGAATATATGTTATATATTAATAGAAATTTATCTACCATCTATCTATCGCCCTCATAGAAAAGGCAATAGAATAAAAAGCTTGAGAGCGCTGCTTCTGTAGTTAGGATCTATTCCAGGAATCTTGCAGAAAAAAATAATGCAGATCAGTAAACTCATAATATTTGGAAAAGAGAAATGTAACTGGGTACCTGATCTCCTACATATTAAAATATATTTGAAAGATATACCCCATAGCCCTTGGAGCACATAAATAGGTATTTTGATCAATGATAATTTCCTAGATAAAATTCTAGTGTTTAAAATGATTTAATAAATTATGTGCAAGAATTACTAATAGATAGAGAATGGGCATGTGATAAAGTAAATAGCACTAAAAAATTGATCATTAATATTTAATTTATATCCCAACTTTACAGCGTGTATTTAAATAAATGGCAGGTGGATTTTCTTAAATAAGTTTAGAGCTTAAAATATTAAAATATCTTTAAAAACCTGACTCAGATATTCACATAATCATATCACAAGGGATATTCTAGTCAAAAATACAATGTCAGATATTCAATAAAAAATGGTTGATGCAATTTCCAAATGCCAAACAGCAATCTGAATAACAGCTTTTTATATGCATGAATGAGAAATGATAATGCCCTTACTATTTAAATAGTTTATGCAAGAAACAGCATTCAGGAGTACTTTAGAGCCCTCATTTAGGAGTAGGCAAGTTTGAATTGCAGCTTCACTACACATTAGCCTTTTAACCATGGAAAAGTTACTTGGTCTCTTTAAATATTAATGGCTCATATATAATGTAGGGCTAATAATAGTACCCACTTCTTAGTTTTGTTAGAAGATCAAATAAAGTAATGCAGAGTGTGGCACATTTTAAGCATTCAGCTATTATTATACTATCATATTTCCTATTATGTTATAAACCAATATAAATTTTTATCATATTCATAAAGATAGATATAGTATCAAGTTTTACTTGTTACAGTTTAGGTAAAGAAAGATAATAAATATGTTGTTTTGCTCATATGAGCATAAATCGCTACAAGTTTCTCATCCATAGTTAAGAACCTAAGGAATGTTAGTGTCCTTCCTCCTAGTGGAATGACGTCCTTTGCATTTAAAATTTAATCTGGTTTTATCTTAGACAGACTCTTATTTGATGTGACAGTCTTATTTCCTTCAGTGTCTATCATTTTTGTAGTTGTTTTAAAATATTTATTCTGTTTCTTTTTCTATCTGGAGATCACTTAAAGTCTGGTTTTAGTTTAACAGTTCAATGTCTACATTTTAAGTTTTCTCATTACAGCTTTAATACAGGTTATAATTTTCCTCTTTAATATTTTTCTTACCCCTCTTCATCTTACTTCCTTTTTTAACATTTACTTTACCTGATTCACTCTATCCACTCACAGTTATTTGATGTTTCCCTCCCTCCTCTGCTTCTTTCTCCTTTGTTCTTTCTTTCTGGACTGCAGACACCATCTAGAATGTACTTTGTTTTCTGTACTATTTATCCAGCACTTGGTTTTACTTTGCAATTTCAGGATAATTCCTGTCTTCAGAATATCTTTCAAAACAAATTCTTGGCTTTTCTGATTATTAATTCTTGAATTAACGGGAGTCTACCAAGTTTTGATAGGTGTGCCTAGGACAGCATTTATAGATTATTTCCCCCTTCACCCCATTGCGGCCAGCTTGGATAGAGTTAGCATCCGCCTCTCAGATCTCACCCCGGATGATAAATTGAAGCACGCCACTGCACAGTCTAAGTGCTTAGTACATTTGAAGGTACTGTAGCTCTGTTAAAATGATAAATTTGCTTTTGCCTAGCCAACCCACTGATTTTGAAATGTAAAATTTATTCCTTAGAAATATGATATATTTTGACCACATAAAACCTTTCCAAATACACTTCTCCAGGGGCTCTTAGGACTAATCTTCATGTTGTTCATGGACAGTTCCTTTTGTGGTTACCCTTAGAGTTTCCAATGAAAACATTGTTTTTCAAAGTTGCTTAGGTCAGCTCTCCCCTATCCCATCTTTTCAGCGAAGTTGTGTCGTACAGTTGAATACAGTTAGATTTGACATTCTGCACTGCATCCTGGGTTAGTGTGTGCACGTGTTTCGTTTCATACTGTACAATTCATTTGTGATGCATAGTACTTCGGGTTTTGATAAACATATACAGTCATAAATCCACCCCACAGGACCATACAGAAAACGCCATCACGCTGAAATTTCCCATGTTTGTCCCCTTTCCCGATTTCTGTCTGCCACTGATCTGCTTTCCATCCTACAGTTTTGCCTTTTGTAGAATGTCTTATAAAAGGAATCAGGCATGTGTAACCTTTTGGGTCCAGTTTCTGTTACTTAGTAAGATGCATTTAAGATAAATCCATGTTTTTGAGTGAATCAATTACTCTTTCCTTGTTACTGATGCACGGCATTGCATTCTGTGCATGTACCACAAATAGTTTATTTATTCCTCTGTTGAAGGGCATCTTGGTTTCTTTTGGCTTTTAGTGATTGTGAATAAGGCTGCTATAAACTTTCTTATACAGGTTTTTGTTTGAATATACATTTTCAACTCACTTGGGGAAATATCTAGATTTACGATTGCTGTGTTGTATAAAGTCTATGCATAATATAAAAAGAAAAGGAAAGAGCCCTTGCTGGTTTGGCTCAGTGGTTAGAGAGTTGGCTTGGGGACTGACGGGTCCTGGGTTCAATTCCAGCCAGGGCACATAACCTCGGTTGCAGGCTCGATCCTGGCCTGGTTGGGGTATGTATGGGAAGCAACCAATCGATGTGTCTCTCTCACATCGATGATTCTCTCTCTCTCTGTCTCTCTCCCTTCCACTGTCTCTGAAAAGCAATGGAAAAAATATCCTCAGGTGTCTGTTTTCTAAAGTGGCTATACAATTTTACATTCCCATCACCACCAGACGGGAGTTCTTGTTCCATGTCTTTGTCTACATCGATGTTGCCAAGTTTTTGGATTTTAGCTTTTCTAATGGGTATATAGTTGTATCTCACTGTGGTTTTTATTTCCATTTTTCTACTACAAATTTTGTTAAGCATCTTTTCCTTTGTTTATTTGCCATCATATGTCTTCTTTGGTGAAGAACCTTTTTGCAGTTCTTTTGCCTTGTTTTAAAAATTGGGGTGCCTGTTTTTTTATTTTATTTTTTTAACCTTTCAGTATTTCAATATCCCCCAAGCATCCACATTCCTTTAGAAATTTTAATCAGATCATTGCTCCCATTCTTAAAACCCACTCATGTTGTTCCCCTTTCACTGGGTATAAGACGCAAAATTATGAGCACGGCTTGGGTGACTTACTCCTGCACCCTTCGACGTCTCATGCCTTACTTCTCCTACCTCAGAGTCTATACTCCAACCACACTTGCCCTGGATTCTTCAAATGCTCAGTGTCTTTCCCAATTCAAAGATCTGGAACATGTTTATTCCTCCGAATATTTCAGCTTTGCCAGCCATTTTGGTGCAGGAACGGGGAAACTTAGATCAAGTTTAGGGTTTCTCACCCTAGCACTATGGACATCTGATCTTGCTGAATAATTCTTCCTGAGGGGGGTGCCCTGTGCGCTGTAGGATAGTTAACAACACCCGTGGCTTCCGTCCACTAGAGGCCAGCAACATCCTCCCAGTTGTGACAATTAAAAATATATCCAGACATTGTCAAATGTCCCCTGGAGAGGAAAATCTCCTCTGGCTGAGAATAATGGTCTAGATAAGATAGTGTGACAAAGAAGACAGTTTGGGCCGAATCGGAAGAACTGAAACTAGATCATTACCCAGGTTGGCACTCAGATGGAGCGCATGCTGACCACCGGTCAACGAGGGGCATTAGATGAAGTTACAGGAAGCTTGAGAAAAACCCAGGAGCTTAATTTATACCAGGGAACGTATACCACCAAGACTGGGTATCACTGTCCTCAACCATAAAACCAATACAGCGGTCCCTCGGTTTTCGAATGTGATCTGCTCTGGAAGATCATTCGAGTTCTGGAACATTCGAAAACTGAGGGATCCACAGCCGACAGCTAGGCCTCTGGATCTTGCCCTCAGCTGAAGCCGCGGGACATGTTCGACTTCCAAGGCGGGTTTGAAAACCGAAGCATTGCCTTCCAAGTTTACGGTGTTCACAACCAAAATGTTTGTCAATGGAGGCACTCAAAAACCGAGGTGCCACTGTATTTGAAATTCAGAAGGCTAAGCAGTGTCCCTTTGACAAAAGAAAGAGCCATAAACCCACCGTGGTGGTCACAGAGTGTGTCTATTTCTAATATCCAGCAATGCCTGCACACGTTTAAATCTCAACCACTGAGTGATATTTGTTTTTTCTAACTATATTTGATCAGTTTGAGCTTCTTTGATATTATGAAGTATACCCATGATTTCTAAGAAACCAAATTTCATGCCCAAAATAAAGTTATTCTTTATAATTAGGCAAGTTCTTAGGTGAATAGCTCTTGATCAGCTTGTACTAATATTTCATACCAGCTACTATGGTGACCGGAATAACACCTAATTACTTCTTATTTCCTGCAGCATCTTTAATGGAAAATGTCATCCATCAGCTACTGCACAGTGTTTTGGTCTAAATGGTTGTGTTAACCCAGGTGACCCTGGAAAAAAAGGAAATGAGTGCCTCGGTGAAAGTGTAACTGCTGGCAATTTGTTCAAATTTTTATAACTTATATAGTTAAATTTACTATGAACTGTGTTACTTAAAGACAAAATATTCTCATCAGAGATGGCTCCTGTTTGTGTGAAATGCTTTCAAGGCACAAACTACGGATGATGCAAAACTCTGTGAATCAAGTATTCACTATTACAAATGAGCAGCAGACTGCCTCTTAGATTTACAGAATTACTCAGAGCAGACACCCACAGACACAGACAGGATTCAATTTATCCTGCTCCTCCAGGGCTGAGAGGCTTGCTTAGTACATTTGATGATATGTATTATGGCTTGAATTAATATATGCTTTTCATTAGTCTAGCTCTCACAGAAACTGAAAGGACACCAAATCCCTAAGATTTGGGGGGCACAGACAAAAAAAGGTTTAAGCAAATGGGCTGTCAAGACAATACTACTATAACGTATTGCATAGGTTTTATTATGCTTTATCTCAATTAGAACTTTTATCTTATGGATATTAAAAAGTTCACAGATATTAAAAAATTAAAAATGAGGAAAAAGCTTGCAGAATTATTTTCAAAGCACAGAAGTAATCAGCATATTATTGAAAACATGTTTTTGGAAAGCAAACCATGCTTAGGCTTAGCATATGTTCCCCATTCTTTATTTTCTTTTGCCTTCCTCTTATTAATTTTACACCTACTTTGGAAATGTTTTGCTCAGGCATTAATATCTCTGCGCTTTTGGCACTGCTATATAAAGGGTAGGAAAAATTATCTAGGAAAATCCCAGCTGATAAAATATTTCACTCAGCCCTGTGCGGATTTACTCCTGTGCATTAATGGGCATCCTCTATTCCAACGGTCTGGACTTATCATGTATACACACATAAGGTTTGGGGAATTCCAAAGGTTTCTGAGAAATCTGGCTCATTGTATGATTAGATCAGCATACATCTGTGAAATGTCACATATGATCAGAGCTCAGGGGAAATATTTCTGAATCTCAGGTGCCAAGAGAAGTTCCAGGTCTTGAATAAATTTTTCTTGTGTAAAATTTCCTGACCAATGAAAATTCAGTCCACTTCTGTGGTTTGTAATATCCATGGCTACAGGTAGAGATAGGGGATTTTAGGGTTATGTCTAGTTTGGGGGGGCATCTATTGATATTTTTACATGATTTATAAAATGTACCTGTTTTTGAGATCCCAGATACTTTGCTGTGGTAATATGAACAGCCTCTAGACCAAAACTGGCCCTCAGGTGTCTAGGTTTCGAAATGCTATACTAAATTGAATTTATTTTATGAATAAATATGTGCAACTGACACTGCTCCCTGCCTGGGTCAATATGTGTGTGATAAAAGGAGTTCTGACTGCGATTTGGAATTGGAGGTTGTTTTTCAGCTAGGGGCCCTGATAAGGAGTAAGATTGGTTTAGGGAGGAATCGGGAGGAGAAATTCTGACAAAGTTTTGTAACATGTGTCCTTATGTTCATAAGCAGCTGACATTTGGTGACATTTGATGGTGTTATTCTCACTATAGATTAAGGGGTCATAAAACCTGTTTTCTAATAAAGGCCTTTCCTCACTGGCAATTCACCCTTTGGTAATTTTCTTAACCTCTCTAATATTCGAGTTTGTTATTTATAATGGGAAAGAGTAACTCCTGACATGATTATTTTAATGAAGAAAGGAAGCACTAAGCACCTTTAAGGCAAGCAGATGGTTGGCAAGAAATTCCAGTGGAGCACTGATGCCATTCTCTATATATGACCAAGAGGACAATGGATCCACCGGAATAGGTTTACTGTCTTAAGCTGTGGGATTTCGAGGACAGGAACTATGTCTAAACTCACTTTGCACAACAGCATTTAACACAGTATGTAGCATATAGTACTTGTTGAACTAACTGAGTGACTGTAGCTCCATTTATAAGGAGAAAGAAAATCTGGCAGCATGCTGCGATACCGTTGAGTGCTGTGGAATGGAGTATATTATATAGAAGAAAGGAATCACTGGCTCCAGATTTTATTATCATCACAGATGCAAATTATTAGTTCACTGACCACAGTCTTAATGTTTTGTAAAGGAATTATTTTCTTGCAATTATTTTACATGAGGATCATATCAATATATCAGTTCAGATAATTTGAGGAATGAATCATACATTAACAATATTATGGAAGGCCATTCAATCACTGGATATTTATAGAGTCAGAGGCTGTGCTCTAGGATCTAGTGTAAAAGAGAAAATAAAACCAATATCGACCCTTCCTTCTTGTGCAGCTTACAGTCCAACAGAGAAAATGGATATGAGGTCAAGCTACTGCATACATAAAAATATAATAACCTAGTTAATATCTGTCATTGTTTGAATTAGACATAAGTAATATACCAAATGAAATAATCAATACAAGGCTATTGTTATTATTAAGATTTCAACTTTCTCACTAAAACCTATTTTACTCAACAGTGTGAATGTCTAATTGCAACCATCTTGAAAATGTGTGCAGTGAGTCGCAAGATGTTGACACCTTGGCATTTATGACTCACTCAGTGGAAGCCATCAGCACCTCTGAAGTTTTAAATATATATTCATGCAGGTGTGAAAGCACATTCATACATGTACACTACACACACACACACACACACACACAGATAATATTATAGGAAACATTCAGAAGTCCTTTTGTTGTATCAGAAAATAGCTTAGCTTGTTCTTGTGCATAGTTTTAATCAATTCACTTTTCCCATTTATTTTCTGTATTCAACTTAAAAGAGTCTAGTAAAGTCATATGAACTCCTATATAAACTATATAACAATCTGAAATCTATATGTACTTTTCAAACATAATATTAAACCATGTCTTGGTGTATGCTATGAAACCACAATTCCATGCACAATATTTGGATTAGATCTCTTGGTGGTATCCAGCTACTTCAGATTCTAACCATGCAGAGTCCCTTGGTGATAAGAGTTTTAAGTTGGAACCACAAAGAGAAACAAATTCAACCAATCTTATATTTTTAAATGTTATTACATAATAGACAATACATGAGAGCAATAAACTTTTGATTTCTAAATCTAGGAGGGCGTACTTTTGGCAAATGGCCAAGCCTTATGAGCCCAAACATTCTTCTTAGCATTGCATCTAATTTTAGCATAGTGCAATACATGCTAGTACTGCTGGCAAAACAGGAGCACCTGAGCCATTCCCATCAGCTAACTATAAATTCTGACAGTGGAGTAACTGCCAATGCCCTTCTTCTTTTGTGCTAAGCCAACATACGTAAGTATTTGGGCAGTCATTTTTAAGTGATCTAGCATCGTGGATTCAGGCTTTCCAAGACACTGTAGTGCTATCCCGTAAGGTACTCACTTGAGTAATGTTTTCCTAGCATCGACGTTTATTTAGCCTTTAGTGTTTTCAGATGGTTTCCCTAGAAATATGCTAATGAACCCAAGCCTTTGGAATAAATATTCTTACTATCAACAATAAGCCAGAGTGATTTCTGGTCAAGGTGGCAGCATAGGTAAGTGTGGTACTTGAATCCTCCCACAGGCACATCAAAATTACAACTAACCTACAGAACAAACATCATTCAGAACTGCCTGTAATCTGGCTGAATGGAAGCCCTGCAGCCAGGGATTTTAAAAAGAAGCCAAATGGAGACTGGTAGGAGGGGTGGAGATGCAGAAGGGGCTGGTCCCACACCCACGTGTGGTGCTTAGAAATCGGGAGGGGTATCTTAGCTGGAGAGGTCCCCCCTCAGGAGCAGGTCCCCCAGCCGAGGGTTCCAGCACCAGGAAGAGAAGTCCCCATAACTTTGGCTATTGAAAACCAGCGGGGAGTGTGGCTGAGAAGACACGGAGGGCTCCTGGAGCCCCAGGTGCTTCTCTTAAAGGGCCCAAGCACTCCCTCGGAGCTCCCGAGCTGGGCAGCAGCTTGAAAGGCATCAGGGCCATCCGGGAAGAGCTGAATTACCTGGCATTAGGACAGGAGCTGGAGGGGCAGCTTTCTGCCTGACAAAAGTGCTGGCAGAGACCATTGCTCCTTCTCTGAAACTGTACCCCCCCAAAGCCAGCAGACGGGGCCATATGTGTCTCCATCAGCCTGGCTCACATTGCTCACCCCACCCAGATTGTGGGCCCACCCAAAACGTTTCCAGAGGGTTTTCCATACAAACTGCCTATCTTGGCTCCTGCTGCAGACTTTTCTAAAATCTCTCAAAGGTTCACAAATTGCAAATAACCAGCATCTGGCCTTGGTGTGCCCTAGGCCCAGCACTAGTGGCAGCTGGCCTCAGTTTGCAGCTTGGCCTCTCCTAGGCACCTTTAAGCCCAAATCAAGTCATCTTCAGATTGCTTTGTAGCTCATGCTGGGTGGCCCCAGGCAGGGCCCAGGCAGTGGCTGACCTTGAGCCTCCTAGGAGGCCCCAGAGCCAGTGCATCGGTGAACAGCTTCGGACCACACAGATTACAGTCCTACCACATCCACGAGTGGCACACTCAATGGGCGGACTCAGTGAGCACCAAAGCCCCACTGCAGCAAGTCCTGCTCCATAGGGTCCGCTCCTGCCCAGTGGGTGTAGTTGCAGCTGGCCCTGGCAGCCAGTGCACCTGAGAGTCAGTCCCTCCCAATGACGCCAATAGCAACCAAGGCTCAACTACAACAGGACGGTGCACAGTTCACACAGAGGCGCACTTGGAGCACCCAGCTCCAAAGACTTGGGAGGCTACCAACAAGTGAAATAGAAATGATTATATGAGCAGTTTCAAGTGAGAAGATCAGGATTTTGAGAGTAAATGAGCAGGGGTGGTCAGTATCAAATCTCATGCAGTTATCTTGTAAAATAAAGGCTAGAGAACTATCCGGTAGATTTGCTTCTGAATGGTAAATCTGCGAGAGCTGATGTAGTGCAGTGGTAAGTAAGATACCAGGTTACAAAATCCAAAATGAAAAATGAGAGGTAAAGATGTGGAAGGAGAGATGAAGGTCATCTTTTTAAAGGACTCTAGTTCTAAAGAAATGGGGATAAATTGTAGGTAGAGGAAGATAGAAGTTTAGGGAAGATACTTGAGCATAATTATATAGAAATGAAAAATAATTTCCTACATGTTTTACAATTCATTTTATGACACCGATTTCCATTTCTTGTGTGAGTGCATTACATGGCTATAATTTAACTTGGAGAAGTGCAAAATGTTTTCCTGCTTTTCAGAATATTTATCTCAGGATGAGTTAAATCAGGAGAAAATCCATGAACCCGACTTCTTCACTCTAACAAATTAAAAAGGAAATATACTTTCTTGGGTACCATCCAATACGATTAAGATGATGAAATGTAATATCTGTGAGAACATCTACTTTTCTCTCTCTATCATTTTGTGTTTCCTGAAACTTTGGCATTCTTCAAAAGTGTTTGAGATCAGCTGGTGGCAGAATATTTTTTAAATTAAGAACAGTTTATTAGTGACACACTCCTTTCTCTTAGTTAGATTTTGTAGTACCTCACTTTCACCTCGGTGATTGTTTTTCCTAAATGTTACAATAATTCATAGTAACTCTTTCCCAATGTTCCTCATGGTGAGTGTGACATTTTAAGGCTCACTGTTGTTATTTTTAAAGTAGGTACATAAAAGCTGTTGTAGTGTCCCCTGTGTGATAGAGATTAGTGACTGAACCAAACAGCTGTTTTTTAGATGAGCACATGGCATCCCAAAGCAAATCTTTTATTTTCCCAACTTCCTTTGTTCAATGATTGATGTGTGACTAGTTTGGGGTCAATGGCATGAACAGAAATAGTGTTGTGGCAGTGTCTTTGAACTTCCCTTAAGTGACATTTGCCTCATACCCTCCCCCCCCCCCTTTATTTCTTCCCCAGTCCTACTGCCTAAGATAGAGTTTTATTATAGTTTTAGCCTTTGTCATGTGCCATGAGGACAAGCTATATACTTTAGGGATGGGAAGTAATCACCTGAAACTATCTGCACCCCTAAAACATTTGGGGAGCAGAGCTAATATGCCACCCTTGGATATTTTACTTCTAAATTCTTGCATAAGATAGAAATGTTTTTAATTCACATAAGCCACTGTCTGTGGTCTTCATAGTTTATGACTGAATCTTACATGATACATCATGATTCCCATAATGAAATTTTACAATAATGAAGGGAAGAAAACATGGATCTGAAGTAAAATAACTGATAATTACTATCCTATTTTTACCATCCATTTCATAGCCATATTTTAACACTTTCTTAAGAAGTTTTTCTGAAGTATTACATACACCAAGAAGAAGTGTACAATTATGAAGGAAATCTAGCTGTATAACCTGCACCCAGATAAAGAAATAGAACATAAACAGCAAACCAAAAGATTTCCTCATACAAACCCTAGGATTTAACAATTTTGAAGATAAACACAATGTTGACTTCTAACAGTGTGAGTTGGTTTTGCCTGTTTTTGAAATGCATATACTATACTTGGAATCATTCTACAGTCTTTTGGGGGAGGGTGATTTCTTTCACTCAACAAGATATTTATGAGATTCATGTGATTTCATATAGTAATTGTTCATTCTTATTCTTTTATAGCTTTCCATGTGTGAAAAGAAAGAAGCATATATTTACAAATACTATGTCACCACTTCTTGTGGGGGAAAACTGGCTAGTTGGTTGCAGGTTGACTAATTGGGTCCTTTCACTTTGGAAGAGTCAACAGTTCATTGTCATAGGGATAGACATGGATTTTGAGCAAGGATTTGCCTTTTCTGTCTGCATGTCCTCAAGGAGTTAAAATGGAAGTTAAAATATTCCATATTCTTATTTCTTAAACTTTTGTCAGTAAATTGCAATCTGTATTTCACCACTTAGGAATTAACTAAAACTTTTCTAATCAAGTCCACCAGTAGTTGTATCTATGTAAATAAGATATTTTGCTCCATATTTGCTTAGCTACAGGTATTTGATATTGTTTTTTTGATTATTTCCTCCATTATAAATATTTTATTCCATTGGCTTCTAGTTATAATTCTCTTCTGGATTTCTTTTCTGCTAGAATGCTCTTTCTGTTTTCTGGTTATTTGCCATCCCTTAAATGTCACTATAATGAGGGATTCTATCTTAAATCCTGTTCTTTTCTCATTCTACATATGCAGTTGAGTTATTTAACCTATTCAACTTGTTTGAATTATAAATGAGATGCAGATTGTTTCCAGTTTTAAAACTATCCGGTTCAAATCTCTTCTTAGACATTAGACATTTTATCATATGTCTTCCTAAATAAATGTCTCAAGGGATATCAAGATCAATATATCTAAACTAAAATCTATAATCTAATCTTCCCAACCTAAGCCTTCACATGTGTTTCCTATTTTAGGTCATCCATTTACAAAAATATTAACATAATCATGACCAATTTCTCTTCTTTCTCAAATTCAAAAATTCAATGAATTACCCGATAATTTCTCTCCTAATATGTTGGCACTACCTTATATAAAATATGCTGATTGGGAGCACTTTACCTCACAACAGAATCAAAACACTTAGAATTCTATGCTAACATGATATGTATTAAAATAACTTAGTATGTATATCTAAGCTCAAAAAATAATAATAAATTATCAAATATCAGCAATTAAAAGTTAACTCAGAGATAATGTTAAAAGGTTGCTGTAGATGAATGGGTAATGGAATTAGGAAAAAGTTAATATAGCCATAAGAATTAGGGATTCAAGGTCCTTGGAGAGATAGAAATTGGAGCCTCAAATCTGTGTGAGGAAGGGAACCGCAACTGAGCTACAGTAATACAGATAACAGCCCAAGGTAATTTACTACCCATGAAAGAGAAATTTAGAAATATGGCTACGTGTACTACTAAGAAGCAGGGCATTTATTGAGATCTGGAATAAGAGTTTCACCTGTGACTATTCTGCAAAGTCAAAGTTGGATCATTCATAGTCATGAGAATAAAATGCATACTATCTAAGATAGTGACATGAAAACAGATATAAAACCAGGATAATCAATTAGTCTCACACTAGAGATGAACACAACCATGTTCTGCTGGTTAGTATTACAACACGGACACATAATTCCTACAGAATATCTCAGCCCACTCTCCAGATAAACTCACAGTTAAGAAAAACAAAGAAATAGTATGAGAAAATAGAAAATCACTGAGTTGAGAAAATTAGAATATATAAGAATATCAGATCGAGAAATAATAATCTAAAAGAGTTTAGAAGTATCATGTTTAAAATACTAAAAATTATGAAAGAAAGAATGAGATAAGAACAGAATTGAACACACAACAAATGGTCAGTCATATAAAGAAAACAGAAATTCTGGGAGTAAAATGTATCATTATTGCAATAAATGTACACAATGGATGAGTTAAAGAGTAGACTGGATAATAATGAAGAGATTTTGTTAATGATAAAATATACTTGAGGAAGTTATCCAGGAATCGGCACAAAGTAGAGAGAGAAAATAAAAAGGGAGTGTAGGGGTTATAGAAGCAAACAAGACAAAGTTGGGGGAAAGAGAATATTCCAAGTGATGATAGCTGAGTACTTTTTAGAATTGAAGATATGTTTTGAGTCTAAAATATGTGTTCAGGCTGTGAAACCATCGGGACTGTCACTGAGGGTCGTGGAGGCTGCGGGAGCCCCAGGAGCTCCTCTTAAAGGGCCCAAGCACGGACTCACCTGAATGCTCCCTCTGAGCCCAGCGCCGGGCAAGGACCCGGGACACTCGGGTGGGAACTAACCTGCCTGGAATCCGGGCGAGAGCTGGAGGGGCAGCTTCCTCGCAGGCAGAAGAGCTGCAGAGGCTCTTGCTCCAGTGGCAAACCCTCCCCGCACACAGCCGGCAGGCAGGCGCCATGTTTGAATCGCCAGCACCTGACTCACAATTTGGCCCCGCCCCGTGATTCCCGGAGGCCCCGCCCCTCCCCACCTGCAGCTCATCCAGGCCATTTCCAGGGGCTTTTCTGTGCAAGTGGCCTCTCCAGCCTCATGCTTAGGACTTTCCTAAAATCTCTCAAATGAGCAGCAGCGGGCCCCATACGGCTTGATAAGCGGCCCCAGGCCTGGCACTAGCAGCAGCTGCACTGGCTCATAGCTTGGCCTCTCCTGGGCACCTCCAAGCCCAGCACAAGGAGCAGCCGACTATGGTTTGCTGTGTAGCTCATGCTGGGGGGCCCTGGGCAAGGCACAGGCTGACTCTGCACCTCCTGGGAGGCCCCAAAGACAGTGCACCTGGTGGCCAGACTCGACCACGCTGGATTACAACCCTACGACATCCACGAGTGACACAGTCAAGGGCGCACTTGGCGAACACCAAAGCCCCACTGAAGTAAATCCTGCTCCATAGGGGTGTCTCCAGCACAGCAGCTCTCTGGCTGTAGTTGCAGCAGGTCCTCACAGCTGACTGGCCTGAGGGTCAGTTCCTCCCAGTGACGCCTACAGCAACCAAGGCTCAGCTACAAGAAGTCAGATCACACAGCCCACACAGGGGAGCACCTAGAAGGCCCAGCTCAGGTGACTGGGAGGCTGAGCCACTGGGCCCTACAGGACACCTTCAACACAAAGGCACTCTACCAATTCCAGGAGACATAGCAGCTCTCCCTAATATATAGAAATAAACACCTGGAAACAGCCAAAATGTGGAGGCAAAGAAACATGTCACAAAGGAAAGAACAGAAGAAATCTCTAGAAGAGGAACTAAATGAAATAGATCCAAGCAAGCTAACAGATACAGAGTTCAGAATTTTGTTTATAAGGATGTTTAAGCATACTATTAAGGAAATAACTGAGAAAATCGATAACATAATAAAGTACCAATTTGAAATGAAGGCTACAGGAACTGAAATGAAGAATAATTTACATGGAACCAACAGTGGAGTAGAGGATGCTGAGAATCAAATCAGCAACTTGGAACATGAGGAAACAAAAAATACCCAACCAGAAGAGGAAAAAAAAAAAAAAGAATCCAGAAATATGAAGATAGTATAAGGAGCCTCTGGGACAACTTCAAGAGGCCCAACATTTGTATTATTGGGGTGCCAGAAGGGAAAGAAAGAGACCAAGAAATTGAAAACCTATTTGAAAAAATAATTACAGAAAATTTTCCCTACCTGGGGAAAGAAACAGACTTACAAGTCCAGGAAGCACAGAGGATCCCAAACAAGAGGAATCCAAAGAGGCCCACAGCAACACACATCACAATTAAAATGCCAAAGGTTAAAGACAAAGAGAGAATCTTAAAAGCAGCAAGAGAAAAACAGTTACCTACAAGGGAACACCCATACGACTTGTCAGCTGATTTCTCAACAGAAACTTTGCAGGCCAGAAAGAAGTGGCAAGAAATATTCAAAGTGATGATAAACATGGAACCTACAACCAAGATTGCTCTACCCAGCAAAGCTTTCATTTAGAATTGAAGGTCAAATAAAGAGCTTCAAAGATAAGAAAAAGCTAGAGGAGTTCATCACCACCAGACCAGCACTACAGGAAAAGTTGAAGGGTCTTCTTTAAGAAGAAGCTAATGAACAAAAGAATCTGATGAACTAAATAGATCCAGAGACATTGACACATCCAACAGATGATCATATTTCAGAAGAAAGAGGGAAGGGGGGTGGAGGGTGGGAGGAGCTTAACCAAAGAAGTTATATGCATATATGCATAACCCATGGACACAGTTAATAACAGGGTGAAGGTCTGGGGAGGGGGTGGGAGGGAAGTGGAGGGGATCAATTGGGGGGAGGGAATGGGACACCTGTAATACTCTCAACAATAAAAATAAATTTAAAAAAATAAATAAATAAAATAAAATATGTGCTCAAATTTTGAAAGATCATATGTGATCTTGAGCAGGAAAGCATTTTAAAATCCGTATCTGAAACATTATAGTTATACTGTAAAAATCTTGTTTTACAAATTTTACAGGCATCAAAAAAGTAGACTGTTTATAAATAAAGTAATGGCTTTGTTCTTTTCACACAATTTGGTCTGCAGAACCTTATATCCCATAAAAGAAGTAAGATGACTTACCTACATGAACATGAATAGCAGTAACTATGGCCAAATTCCCCATAACGTTTATGCATAATGACCACATACGTATATATTCATATCTAACACTTTGGGAGACAAAATCTTGTACAACATGCTCTATTATGAAATCATATTATACAGCACACAGATAAATTAATACTGGTATGTACTTGACTATAAATTATTATCATTTTGACTATTTTATATGGGTCAATGTGTTTTCTCAAACATTTTGTTCCTTAGACTTCTTAAGGAATTTCTGGAAGTGGATTAATATAATTTTTTTTTTTTTTAACATATACTCCATAGGAAACTGGTTTCTGCTTTGGGGCAGAGGGCAAAAGTCAGAAATCCCGGTACATAGTTTAGTTTGTATCTATGGACAGAAGCAGCCTCATGTAAGTTCCATGAAGCTGTACATGGCAGGAACCGTTGAAGCACTGGGTGTATCTGGTGCAGTTGACCCAGAATTGTGATATAAGTGGTAATCCTGAGGCTTCAGTCCAGGGACCCTCATGCTTCCTAAAGTGGTGTGGAGGTTGAAAGAGTTCAGAAATAGCAGGGAAATTTTTATCCCATTTCTATATCAAGTTTTGCACAGCAGCTGTTTCAAACGTTTAACTGTCTTCAAATTGCCTGACACTCTCTGTCTTGGAATACAATTTCAAAGATATTTTACTATTAAGTATAAGTCCGTCTTGCTTGAACTTATTCCATTTTTTTCCTTCCCCCTCTTTATAAGCTCCCTGAGGCTCATGATTCATTCCTGACTCCACTATTTCTTTCACACCTCACATCAAAACTTTCAGCAAACCCTGTGAGCATTACAATAAAAATATATCCAGAATCTTACCACTTCGGACCATCTCCATGGCTATCATCTGGGTCCAAGCCACAATCCTCTCTTTCCTGTATTTTTTAACAGCCTTCTTCCTGGCTTCCCGGCCTCTTCCCTCGAGTCTTACAAGCTCTTCCTAGACTCTCCAACGGTCACTCATTTCACTCAGGAAGAAAGCCAAAAATCTTGAAATGGCCAATCACATTCTTTATGTGCTAGACTCTAGTTCCTCTGCCTAGAATTCTTTTTCCTTAGATTTTTATAAACCTAACCCTTGTCTTCATTCGGGTCTTTGTTTAAAAATTTTGTTAGCAAACCTTTTCCTTACTTTTTAAAAACTGGACCACCATTCCCTCTAATATCTCCCGTAGTATTTATCACTTTTTCTCCCTCCCTCCCTCCCTCCCTCCCTCCCTCCCTCCCTCCCTCCCTCCCTCCCTCCCTCCCTCCCTCCCTCCTTCCCTCCCTCCTTCCCTCCCTCCCTCCCTCCCTCCCTCCCTCCCTCCCTCCCTCCCTCCCTCCCTCCCTCCCTCCCTCTTCCCTCCCTCCCTTCCTTCCTTTCTTCTTTCTTTTCTTTCATCATTTGATTGAATGATAACTTTGAGTGATTAAATGGTTGGCTTGTGCCAACTAGAATGTAAGCCCCAAGGGCAAGGGGTTTTGACTGTTGTGATCACTGCTTTTCTTGAAGAGTCTAGACAGAGCTGTGCCTATGGGCAGGCAATACATTTTGAATAAAGGCATGAATTAATTATTTCCCTCTTTCTTTCAGGATAGAATGGTGGAATAATGACTTCCCAAGGCTGACTTTCTGTCTGTGCTATAGATCCTTTACAATATATGTGCAATAAGTACTCCTGTACTCTTTTCCTTCTGTCTTTACCTTTGCTTATCTCAAACATTCAGATAGGTTTTTAGAATCTGAGTTCTATAAGTAGAGAAAAAAATGAAGGGATTTAATAAAGACTGCAAGGCTTCAACAGGGCATAGAAATTCTCAATACTTTACAATATGTGGCAAATTGGATAATATAATGGATTTAACTACGCCCATATGTCAGTAGCTTTAAGAAAATATAAGTAGGGCCTTGGCCAGTGTAGCTCAGTTGGTTGGGTGTCATCCCATGCACCAAAAGGTTGCCAGTTCGATTCCCAGTCAGCGCACATGCCCCAGTTGCGGGCTCGATCTCTAGTAGGGGGCATGTGCGAGGCAGCGATTGATGTTTCACTCTCACATCTATGTTTACCTCTCCCTCTCCCTTCCTCTCTCTTTAAAAATCAATTTAGAAAACCTTAGGAAAAAACAAGAAAAGAAATGAAAATATAAGTAGACTACCATAGTAGTTGCCTGGTCATATCTCTTTGAGTTGTGTATTTTAGTGTATCCTGACCTATTTTCAACTGTCTGAGGGCTCTCTCTGGTGGCTGAAGCCTGCCCTGGAAGGAAAATGCTGAAGAATAAATGTCTTTTGGGGCTACCTCTGCTAATGACTGAAGGTAGTTGGTGCATTAATACTGCGGCTTCCTCACTGTTGGCTGGATAACTCAAATGCACATGTTCTTCACTGATTCCATGAGTCCCCCAGCTGGGTAAGGCTCCAGTTGCCTTGTGATAATGATTATAATAATACATTCCTCATTGGCTGCCTTCTCCTCCCTGTTTCACTCTCCTTCTCTCCTCTTGGGGTTGCTTGGGATTCTATCTAATAAACTAAACACACTCAGCTGACTGTCACAGACTACTTTGCTACTGGTGAACTAAGACACATGGATTTAATTGACATTATCTAAGAATCATTGAATCCTCTTATATTCTGTATGATGGTATTGTAGCTGTATCTTGCTTTCTCTTCTTTCAAGCTCACCAGCAAGTTACATAAGACAAATAATGTAAATATCTAATTTAATGTAATGTGGAACCTGGACATTTTAGTACCGCCCTTTAAGAAATTTGGTCTTCATTTAAATACCTTCATAATTTCATTTAACTTCGTTAAAAGAGGTCATTGAGCAGGCTGCTTAAAAGCCAAGAATTGGGAGTTGGATCGTTTGAAGGTTTGTGTCCTATTTCTCTGTTTTCTAACTGTTTGAGCTTTGTCAATTATTAACACTTCTAAGCCTATTTTATTAATAGGAAAAATAAGAAAATTATAAAAGTAAATGAAGTATTTAAATCCTAAACAGAGTTTCTATTATATAAAAGAATACTTGTTAATTATCACTTACTACTGTCCTTTGTTGATTTTATTATTAAGCTAAGGTGTTAAGGTACTAAATGTGCAGCAAAATGTAAATTAAGATTTTAGCTTTGAAATTAAAATATATATTTGCCTTCCAGGTTATTTTATTCTGTTGCCTCTTGAAGATCAAATAATAATATCTATAATTTAGTGAGCTTTACTTGGTATATGCCAGACTGTGTTAAATGATATTCAAATATTTTGCTTTTCAGTGTGCACTTATATATTAAATTTCATATAATTATAAATTATTTCTCCTTTATTCTCCATTTTGTTACAGTGGACATTACTATTGTTTAAAAATTATGTGTTTGGGTAAGCTATATTATCTTTATTTTTCTACTAAAACTAATGTTTAATTCACCAGAAAACATTTTATGGCTATATTACCTTTTAATTTAATTTTATAGTAGTTAGAATTATGGTGTATTTGCTTTTTAAAAAGAGCCATTGAATCAAGCAGGGTTGCGAACATTGACATACAGATTTCATGTGGTTACCTTCAGCTAAGAAAACAAGTTGTTTACAAATAAAATGAATAATGGTTTTTAAGAAGTAGATGAACTTGATATAATCAGCTTTCTCCACTAATGACAGAGTGTAAGTTTTAGGAATTCCATTTAGATAAGAAAATATATTCTTGACCACCTAGCACAACATATATTCTGCAGTGAGATTTTCATATTTTGAGACACAGCAAGATATGATCTCTGAGTGCAGCATAGAGAAACACTTTTGGAGCCAGTTGGCAAGGATTGTGTGAAAGGAAGTGTGGATGGGCTACAGCTATAAAGATTTACAGAATCTTGTTAAAAGAGAAGGGGAAAGAAAGAAAACAAGGATCATGATGCTGGGGAATGAATCTCAGAGGTACTGTAAACATAATGAGACATCTATGTGTGTAAAATAATACTATGGAAAAGACTAAGAAACAAGAAAAGACTAAACTTGAAATTCACATTTTTAAGGAACTGAGTTGTGATTAATTGAGAGAGTTCACTGAAATAGCTTTATTTGGTAATAGGCAAGGTTATAGTTTGAAAAATAATAAAGGCTAATTGCCCAATGAAACTTTTATGAAATGTTTTGTTGTTTTTAATTTCTCCAATAGAGAAAATTTTATCTTTCTGCTATGATTTAGTTGTGGCTGGGGAAATACGAATAAGAATTGAGTGATAAATCTTTCACAGTGTTTTCTAATATAAATAGCAAATATTATCTAATGAGGAGTGCTCATTTTGTGCTAGACAAACTGGCCATAGTTTATCTGTGATGTTCTTTATTCCTTTCAATGACTCCGTGTTAAGTGTTATTTTACCTACATTATAGATAACAAAACTGAGCCTAAACAGGTAATTTGACCAATGTCATAGACATTGCATGTGGTGGAGGTAGAATTCAAATACTGACATAAGAAAATGAGAACTATGATTAGCAAGCCAATGCCAAAACACTAGCTATCAAAAATTTACATCAATATCATCCTTAAAGAAGAAAATTTGGTGATGTTCCCTTTAATTTTGAGGGGGGGGGGGGAAATACCTTCAGTGCTATTGTGAAGCATGATTGTGGATGTTAAGGTCAAATAATATAACAAAAAAGGAGACCTAAAGATCAGAGGGAAGTATTAAAATTCTTTTTACCTGGAGATAATACAATTAATAATATAGGTTACTATACCGAATCAACACATAATCTATTAAACTAGCTAAACTAATAGCAGATTTGGGCAGATTTGCTGGAAAGGTCAACTTAAAAAACAATGAAATTTTTTCTATGCCATCAATGTACATCTAGCAAATAAAGTAAAAAAAACAAAGTATCATTTACTAAGGCAGCAAACTATAAATATTTCCCATGACCTATTTGGAATTGCTTTAAAAGAAGGTATGACAAAATAGGGTAATAAGGTATTGCCATACATGGGGCAACAGAATTTTAATGTAATTTTAGTAGAACTCTGATCCAAATTCCTCAAAGATATTTGTAAAATGAAATAAATTTATTCTAATATTTTGTGTATGAGAATGGATGTCTGCTAATAACTAAGTTTCAGTTCTTCAAAAGAAGAGCTAAGGGGGAAGAATTACCAATTACCATATTAGATACTAATTTTTCTTTTAAACATTAAACTAGATTTGCAGGAAATGGAAAGCAGATCAATAAAACAGAATTTAAGTTGGTAACACATTTTATTATAAATAATAAATGTAGCACAAAATTCAATGAGATGGATTGTTCAATATATGGTGCAATTAATATTGGCTCATTGACTATATATACGCCTATATAAACAGCTCATTAACAAATATGAAGTTAGACTACTACTTTGCATTGATGGGGTTAGAACACCCTGCCCCAAATTATGGTAACTTGTCATATGAAATATGTTAAGCTGAAACATCATAAAGCCCTCATGTGAGAGGGGCCTCTCGATTCCTGGAGGAAAGGGGCACTATTATGCCCGAAGTGACACCAACAAGAATCCAAACAAACAGAGCTTGTTAAGTGTCCCCAGCTTCAAGCAGGACGTCACACTCCTCAGCTTGCCACAGTCCTCCGTGGCGGCCCACTCCGTCAAGTCTAGCATTAAAATACTCAGGTCTATTTCTTCCAGTTTTTGTTTTCTTTAAAAAGGCTCCAGAGTCATGTAAAACTTCTGTTCAATAAATTTTTACTCTTTTCTCCTGTTAGTCATTGTCACTTTAATTTTCAGGCTCAAGCAGGGTCCCTGAGAGGGTTGTGGAATTTTTTTTTTCCTTCCCTAAAGCATTTTGGAATCTAATTGGGTGGGTTAGATTAAGTGTCTAAATTAGATAGGTAAAATTATAAGATGAAAATTTATCTTCAATCTAGAATTTGCAAAAGGAATCCTAAAAAAACAATAACCCGAAAGCATATAATAGTGAAACATTAATTGGATTATCTCAAAATTGAGGATTTCTGTTGAATGATGATACAGAACATCAGTTAAGTGACAAAGATAAACTTCGGGTGAAAACGCAAAGTAACTAAAACCATTAAGTATAACTGTATTTTATCAACTTTAAGATGCCTTTGATTCTTAGAAATATTATTATTTTATGCAGTGCTAAAAGATAAAGACATACTAATCAATAAATTATGGGACAATATTCTATCATTACTTCAAATTTTAAATTTATAAATATTAAAGTCATTTATTTAAACCTATCTGGATACAAAAGTGATGTTTATATGAACAGCTGTGGTAAAGTTCATATATATAGGATACATCTTAATTTCAGAGATATTTTAATGTATAAATAAGGTGCATATTATAAAGGGCACATGATATCTAGAATAAACAAAAATGTTGTAATAAGCAAGAAATACATTGATATCTAATTGGAAAATGGGGAAAGGATTTGGATAAGCCATTCACAGAAAGGAAAACCTAATTGGCTATTATAACACAAAGAGCTACTTTATATCTACCTGGTACTTTTTCGTACCAGGTAATTGCAAATTTAAAAACCGGACTTTTTTCCCCCAGCCATCAGGTAGGCAACAATTAGAAAGCTGTATAATACAATAATGTGCTAATATATATTTAACCTCAATATTCATATAGACTGCAATCTATATTCTATTCCTAGGCATAAGCCCACAAGCTTGCCTGAGAATAATTTTTGTAATACCTACTAACAAGAGCTGAAAGCAACTTTTGTGCTCATTAGGGGAATGGACAAGTAAAATGTGGTAGTGACACACTGTGGAACACCCTTCAGCAAACATGTTTGTATATTTTGCAAAAATACATACATATTTAAGAACATGTAGCAAAGACATTAGTGGGGTACAGGTGAAATGGCAAATAAAACAAAAATAAGTAAAAGCGAAAAAATAGGTTTATGGACAAAGGATGGAAATATCACATAAAATGAGGAGCAAGATTATCTCTGTTTATAATTCAACCATTCATAACCAAAGAACTATGTGGTTGCCCATGATTCTTCAGTATTCTATTAGCTCGGCAAATTGATTTTTTTCTTGAAGGAAAATTGTGCAACGAAAGGCAGAATATGACTCACTGATTCGGGCATATTAATCGTTGTTATGCCTGCAACTCAATGAAACAAAACTTCCTAACTGGTTGTTTTAACTTTGTTTCATTTTGCGTAGCTACCATTAGGGAAAACAAAAGTGATTTGCTCTCTCATAGTCAATTACACAGTTAAACTTGCTTGTAATTTTTCTTATTCTTGAATTTTTACGTTGCTTTATAGGCAGTGGTATGGTTCATTCCCTCCAGGGGCCACCCCAGGGAATATGAGATTATAGGCATGGCTGTTCTTTGAGCTTTTAAGATGCAAAACACTCCACTAAGCTAAGACATTCTCTTTAGTATTAACTAGTTGGAGTTGACATAAAGTATCAAGAGTATTAACAGATAAAAGTTAAATTACTCCATAAAATTTAAATAGAAAAACTTGTTTCCAAATGTCTTTATTATTTTTAGAAGAAAGTGCACATCAGTTCAGTCAATGGAAAAGAGCAGGCTAAATTTACAGTAAAACTGTGTTTATTTGTTTTATAAATGTACAGTTTATAGAATTTGCAAATTAGATAAGGGTAGACAGTAAAATTTACATCTTTCTCAACATTTCTCCAACTTCTCAAGTCTTTTTTTCATCTAAGGAAATCACTAATATTAGAGTTTTATTTAATTTTTAAAGATTTTTCATGGATATACACACATTAATTTAAATGTGTTTGACTACAGATTTTAAAGCATACGACTGACTATTCATCAAAACTAATTATTTGTAAAACAAAGCGAAATAAAAAGTTTTGAATGACTGTACAATCACTTTTACAACTACAGAAACAGATAATAGGAGACCACCAGGTGTTGGTAACCTGGTTTACTGTCTGGTTGCAAACTCAGTCATTACCCCTGGAATCTCCCAAACCGCTTCTTGTATTTGGGTCACCCATACAGAAGTTCATTAGGCACAGATCTGTTAAACTTTCACACTAGGGGCTATAAACCCCACTGTTATTTGAAAAGCTCATGCTCTGGTTGCAACAAAACCCCTGAAACTTTAACTAGCAATACATTTAGGGACCAATTTCCTTTCAAGCCCTAGGAAGCATAGAACTAACCTTGGCGTGCAAACTGTTTCCCTTGCATACAAAAGTTTCTTGTTATTAAGAACTACTAGAAAGATGACATTTAATATTTCTAATCTATGACTACAAATTTCTTTCCAAATTAATTTTTATATTTTTTCTATACTGCAAAGGGTAAAGAGTAGAAATTTATTCCTTATAATAAAATTTGACTATAAAACATAGATAAATGAAATTAATGTTATGTTCTCCGTGTGTGTGTGAGAGAGAGATTTTTGCATATATGATGAAAACAGGCTTTTGGTGTGATAACAGTTTCAGAGTTTACAAAAGACATTAAATGCTGCAAAGGAAAATTATTACTATTATTCAGGTGTTATATAACAACTATTTTCTATAACTGCACAAGGTTCTAAAAAATTTTAAATACCTATCTCATTTTATGTGATTAATATACCATTTTCTACCAAGATAGGCAATCTCTTTTAGTTGCTTTTTAGTGATTTCCAAATATTTAATTATCTCCTGTGGTCTTAGGAACTTTAAATTGAATATTAAAAAAAATCAAATCTGGGACACTGACCATAAACTTCAAGTCCAAGAGAATAATTTTCCTAAAAAAGACATGAGCTATGAAGCTTCTTGTAGCTAAAGCAATAACAGATGTAAATTTTCCAATTAGTTTTAATAAGAAAGACTCTCTCTTCCCCTAGAAAAATTAAATATACTCATGATCAGAAAAGTGTTTCACCTTGATGCCATTTGATTATACGATGGAGAACATTTCTTTTGACATTTACGCTTCTGGTAAATGAAAACTGTGGAGCAATAAGTAATTCCAGCCCGGCCCTTGAAAGCTCACTGCATCATTTGCTAAATGTGCACATCCAGAGGAGGGACACAAGTGCAGAGCAGCTCATGGGTCCTCAATCATACCCAAGCTTCTGCAGAAGCCCTTGAAGCAGTCACAGAGAATCTGCCACACGCTGATAACGGCCTTCAGCGAACCCACTCATCATAAGAAAGGATGGTGAATTGTTATGCTGAGTCAGTGCTTACAAGTCGGCAATAAAACTGAAGAAAAGTGAGGTCATCTGTTAGACGTAGAGCATAAAACTCTGCCTTGAGACTCAAAACATTTCATTGATAAAGTGGAATTAAGTTGGGAGTGGCTTGAGAATAGGGTTCTTGGGGCTGCATTGTGCCCAATGGTATACAGGGAGCAGGGAGAGCGAAAAGGGCAAATCCAGCACTTCCTTGCTAAGCAGTAGATCCTGCGAATCTCAAGTTTTAGAGGGGACCTAAGAGCCACAACACAAATTTTACCTCCTTTTCTGGAGTTTAGTCTGAGCTATGAAAACGATGGTTTTGAATCTCAGAATTATTTTATCGAGACTCCCTACCTACCATGCAACAACTGTGTATTGAAGAACCACATGCAGAAAGTCTGAGTTAGAGATAACAGCCCAAAGGATGTGATTTTTGCTGCAGAGAAAGGAATATGCTTGCTAATTCCCATAGCTTGCTCTTGGTATATGATCCAACATATTATTGATACTTAATTTCATATTTCAGTTCAAGAATCCATTGGTGTTTATCTCTATATTTTTAGTTTCTAAGATAGAACCTTATAAAATAGGCATGCTTTGCTCTTAAGGTGGTAGGTCTAAAATGGCCATTTGCTGTCATTTCTGAGATTATATTTATTGGTGCAAACACTTTGGAAGTGTCCTTAGGATTCTGTATAATACAAGTTTGTCAGCTCACTCTGTTCCAACTGTGGACTTATGTTTCTTGTTTTTTATATTTATTCATGTGATTCACTCTACGAAAAATGACAGTTTGTTCATTTTCCTCTTGCTGACACCAAGATGTTCCCAGTTTTGGACCATTATGAATGAGGCACTGAAAGTTTTTATAAAGTCTTCTGGTGGCATTATGCTTTCATTTTTCCTGCATATGTACTTAGTAATGAACTGCTAGGTTATAGGGTAGATATATGTTTAAGAAACTTTCAGATTTTTTCCCAAAGTGGTTGCACAATTAACATTTCTAGAAACTATGTATGAGATTCTGATTCATGTGAGTCAAGCCTGGAACTTGACTCACATTAAGCCTTGTCTTTCTTTGAATTAGTTTCCAGTGGCTGAGGTTGTTCTGAAATCTCTCCATTTGGTTTTCACTTCAGAAAAATCTTCAGTTTTATTTTAATTTCCCCAACTGATGCTGTTGGCCTGCCTTCAGATTAAGAGCCTTGAAAATGGTTGCTCACTCAGTGTCGTTCCCTTTTTCCATTTTTAGACTCCCCTCTAGAATCTGCCTGCTTTTGATCATGTTCCAGTGGCTTTAAACTTCATTTGTTCTCTCAGAATTTGTAATTATCTGCGAGAGCTTTGCAGCCAGTGGGAACTTAGCCATATTGGAAGCTGAACACATCAAGTCTTATAGGCTTATTTCAACACCATCCTGATTGTGCTCCTGGATTTCATTTTTCAAAAGTTCCCCACCCATCATTAACATCAATCCCAGATGAAACATACTAATGCACACAAGCCATTCCTCTGTTAAAATGTCTTTAATGGTTCCTCTACTCACGATAAAAATAGTCCCAACCCCCACAGTCTTAGCTTGGTGTTCAGGGGTCTCCATTATCCAAATCTATACCAGTTTTCAATTTCGTTTCTTATAATAGAGATACCATGCGAGAGAAAAGTGCTACAGAAAACTTATTCTCTTAACATACACAATACTCTTACTACTGAGGCATTACTTACAATTTTGATCCTTAATTTTAGTCTCCTAGATTGTTTGGGTTTGAATTCCAGGTTTATCATTTATTAACTACTTGATCTTCAGCAGTAAACACTGTAATGATAATAAAAATATGAATGTTAATAATAATACCAGCTAAAATTTGATAAATATTTACTATACTAATTGTGTCAATAAAGGTTGTAGAATAAGCACATAATTTTAGATAAGATTGTTAATATTTTAATTTATATACCTTCTCCCTCAGTATTCCCAGACCCCCAAAATAGCCTACCAAATCATTCCAAATAACACATAAAATCTAAAATAACACTAACATGTAGTAAAAGAAGGAATGATTGATAGCTACTCAGCCTATATGAAGTAGAACTAATGTATGTACAGAGTAGTTTCACTTATTAAAAGGCTGATTTATTTTTAAGTATACAAGAACTTAATGGAACACCACATTTTGTACACCCATCAACCCACTCAAGCAAGAGACTTTCCATTTTATTTATTACCAGATGCCCACTAAAAGACCACTTTGCTACTATCACAACCAAGAGGAACTTCGGCTGCTTTCGAGATTCTCTCTCTGCGTGTAAATAATACAAATGGTGGACACAGGCAACTTCGATGCATCTACAATATCTTTGTTTTGTTCACCACAATCAAAACTTTTAATTGCATCCAGTTTACCCCTAAGCATCACAAAGCCCCTTAGGACCTCTGTTAGGCCTCTCTGATACCTGAGGACACTTCTTGCTAACGGATGCACAAAATAAACCGAAGTGAAGCACAGATGCCTGCAGGCGCATTTCAAAGCGGCGCCGGCTGAGCTGAGATGCTGAGCGCCGCTCCCAGGGAAGCGGTTGGCAGGGCCCGCCTCACTGCTCAGGGCGCGGGTGCCTCTGCCGTGGCTCCCTGCAGACAAACACTGGGTGCAAACTGCACTTTTCACCTTTTCTTGTAAAGGGGAAAATCCTCTTTGGCTATATTTTGGTGGCCAGTACTGTCATCATTACCCCAGTTTTGTAAAGCCTTTTATCGGGTTTGCATGGCCTGTTACCCTCTGCGGCGTGCAGCTTCCAGGGGAGAGTAATGTGAGCGAGGGCCCGGGAAGCACAGTGCAGGCCTCGGGTGAAGCTGTGCTGACGACGAGGGCCCAGCGCCTCGCCCCGAGAGGCCGATCCCTCCTGTGCTGTAGCAGACGGCTGCTCAATCCCCACATATCATTTTTACCATTTTTAAAAACTGCTACAGTCCTTATGAGGATTGTGTTATTCCTCAGTTATCTTTTTCTCTAGGTGCTAGAGGTGAATAGATTGCATTAAAATACATAAAATACAATGTGGTATATTAGGTGTATCTTGAATCCCATTATAAACCTAATAAAATAACTTAATCATTAAACAGCTTCCTTTATATGAAGTACACATCGAATGAAGATCGCTGAGTTCATTCACCCTATTAACTTGGCAAACTGTAGCAATAAGAAAGAAAAATCATTAATTTCAGGATAATGGTTATTTCCGGGTTTAGAAAGGGTAATAGAATAAGAAAAGGGGTATGCAGAGAGCCTTAGTAACTTTATAATATTTATTCCTTAAACTAGGGGTGGGTATAAGATTTTGTGTGTCATTATGTATGGCTTTTTCATATATTTACTAATCATAATACTTAGAAAAGAAAAAAAAAAGTGTTCATGATGTTACCAAGTAATGAGATGGATCATGCAGAAAAGGAGTTTGATTTGGTGATGGATGGGGACCTTGTGCAGTTAAAATAATTTTTAGATGTATTATGTTGATTCGTCCGGAGGAATTGAATAGCATATGTGGGTCTGAAGCCCAGACAGACAGCTTGATTTGGAAGCCATCCATGTACCAGTTATTCTTGAGGCTAAGGGGGCAGATAAAATTTCCTTAAGACCTCAGCTTGTAGACGAGTGAGGAGAGAAAGTGCCTAAGATTTTATGATGAGATAAAGCAAATGTAATGAGAGACGCAGAGGAAGGGGAGTCAAGTAAAGAAAGTGATACAATGGGTTTCCAGCTCTGAGCACAACAGCATCCTGCCCTGTCTCTCTTTTAGGGATAGAATATTTCTCTGTAGCTTTCTAGGATATTGTTGGAAGACACTCCTCAGATAGTCTTTAGTTTTTCTAAAACCCATTTATTATAATTGCCATTTATCAAATTTATGTCCAAATATATATTTTTTAAAGTTCCCTATGTTTAAAAAAGCTATTTTATGGTGCAAGACAATGTCAGTATTCCAAATGAATGAGACATTTATAATATACTCATTCATTATAATTTACATCAGTTATGTCACTAAAAAAATAAAGTATTGGCTTTCTGGTATTCTTTCCAATACAGTAAATATTTGTTGAATTTCCATCATGTGCCAGGTACAACCCTTGGTTTTGGGACTAGAATAGTGAACACACAAAGGTCACGTTCTCATGAAGCACATTCTAATTTCTGGAAATAGATGAGAAACTAATAAGCGTGTAATATTTATTTTGGTAATAAGTACCTCTAATAAAAAATAGTGAAGGTACATTTCCAATAGCTATGCTAAGAACTGGATATGTGGGGTTAAAACATATGAGTTTTCCCTGCAAAATCTTTCCACTGTGCAAGTTAGACTTTCAAATGTATATAGGTCACTTTATAACTGATCTGTCTTTTAGAAGATTAATTCTTAAATATTCTATTTGTATTATACTGCAAATAACAGGGAGTCAAATCAATAAGCATGGAGTTTACATATGAGCTTAGAAAGCTTTGGGGTGTGGATCTACCAATTCAAATACTTAACCATGCTGAATTTATTCAGTTCATTGCCTAAGATAATATTCTACTCATATATTCAACTTACCTATCATCCAAAGCGTTGTTCAGATTAAAAGAATGGTCTGACCATGTTTTTTGGCATTCGCCCAGTGTCCTATAAGTGACAAAAAGGTAACTTTCCCTTTGTTTTTCATCAAGGTTATGCTTAACCATAGACAGGAGGATTCCATATCTCACTGAAGATAATTTTAGCAAACATTGAGAAATATAAAATTATTCATTTTTTTTGTTTGTTTTTTATTGCATGCCATGCATATAAACCAGTGAGCACTAGCTATTGGACTGCCTTCAACAGCATGACGAACGCTGTTTTGACAAAACACTTTCCCTCTATCTACTGAATGCTTCATTTTTTGAAACATACAGTGTTTTCTACATGGGTTTGCTCTTTGTCAAAATACTTTTTGCAAGTGTGGAGACACAAGTGATGTGTTCTTTGATTCCGTGTGTTAAGAATTAATGATCTTATGATAAAAGGTAGGAATTTTGACATTTTAGTTTGTTTCTATTTTGTTGTTCTTAAACTTTTTATTAAAGGCATGCTGCTCCTTATAAACTGTAAACTTGGCAAACAAGGCATCTAGGATGTCTGGCAGTAGAAGTAAATTCATTTTTCAACTGTAAAAGGATAAGAAGTCACAAGTCGATAGTAAATTAAAGATAAAAGCAGAGACCCAAAGGCTAGTAAGTGACAATAAATGGTATTTTTCAATGTTATATTTGAAATGAATAAATGAAAATTACAGTCAGGCAGTATGCTAGTTCGAACTTGAGACAAATTAAATGTTGTTGTTTTTCAAGTAAACAAATCATTATAACCCTGGGTTTACAAAGTTATAGTAGGTATTTTTTGTTTCATAATATAGTGACTGACTAAAATCCAATAATATTTTATTTGTAGAAGACCTTGAGGCCCCTGGCATTTTTTCCATAAACCTTAATAGAAACAAATGTCTGTTATTTATGTTTATACACATAAAGAACTTGGGTGATTCTCGTCATCTAGTGAAGTAAAGAAGTCTCATGACCAAGGTGAACTAAAATGAATGCCTTCATCAATGAGATTAGAATTTGTTACCTTAAAGATTAGTATTTATTCAAAAAAGTATTTATTCACTTAGATGTCTGCAACCAGAGATCCATAATGTACTGGAAAGAGCTAGAAGTACGTTCAGAAGACCCACCCTATGCATATACTTCTTTGTATCCCTCAAAGACTTAAGGGAGTTCTCTGGAGTTCTTTTATCGCACACTGTCTCCTCTCATACCTTGCCACATAATTTTTATTGGCCTCAGTCTATTTGATTCATCAAAACGTCTATGCCCTGTTTGGTTTTCCCTTCCCTGCTTATGCATCATAGAAATTGAATCCAGAGAGAAAGCTAGAGCAATTGCATGACTCATCATTCTTGTATTCTGTTTCTTGGGATCACAATCCTATGATGTCTCTTGTTCAATGTTTGAAACTACTTTTATATGTCTGCTTAGTTTCAAGGCTTTTATAGCTAGAGGGAAACTCTATTCCCTAATATGCCATCACATCTGAGAGCAAAATTCCATCTATCTATCATTATCTATCTATATCTATATCTATCTATCTATCTATCTATCTATCTATCTATCTATCTATCATCTATCTATCTATCATCTATCTATCTATCTATCTATCTATCTATCTATCTATCTATCTATCTATCATCTATCATCTATCAATCTATCAATCTATCTATCTATCATCTATCTATCATCTATCATCTATCTATCTATCTATCATCTATCTATCTATCATCTATCTATCTATCTATCTATCTATCTATCTATCTATCTATCTATCTATCTATCTATCTATCTATCATCTATCTATCTATCATCTATCTATCTATCTATCATCTATCTATCTATCATCTATCTATCATCTATCATCTATCATCTTTCTATATCTATTTATCATCTATCTATCATCATCTATATCTATCTATCTACCTTTCTACCATCTATCTGACTGTTTCACTTACATGCTCATCAGTGCTCATTAAGTGTTTTTAATGAGGTTTATGGTATAATTTGTTTATAAGATTTCTACTAATAAAGCATGTTGTAAGAGAGAGTTAAGAATATAATTAAGTCCTGGTTCACATTAACAGTCACTATGTCAGTGTAGTCAAGCTTGAAAGACTTCGACTTTTAACATTAGTTTGATAAGAAAGTCATTTTTCTGATGCTTATGCAGATTAAATAAAATTTAACATCCTCTTATAGTTTGCCTACCAATGCATGATAGCTAAATTATATTAAGAAAAGATAAAAATAAATCAAGAAGATTTTTTTTCCCTTCAGTGAAGCATTTGCTTGCATGGTTTGATTGATAAAGTGAGAATAAATCGCTTTCTCTTGTACTCTTCAGAAATTGGTAATCATTGGATGATTAGCTGACAACTTTACATTTGAAATGTGCTGATTAGCTTATTTTACCTTAATAACACTATGATAGTGACCACCTTATCTTGCCCTTTAATTTTAAAATTAATGAAGTAATCATTTATCGTAGTCTTTTCCACTGTTCTAACCAATTACTTTAGTGCTGAATGATACTTTGCATTTTTGCAGGTCCATTAGTCCCATATCATGCTTTCTCAACTTCCATAGTCAACTACGGTATAATTAAATGTCATCTTTTAGCATCTTATAACCTTGACACATACATTCTCTTTTCTCAGTGACTAAATTAATGGATAAATGACAGCCTACTAGAAATTATAATGAGGCACTACTATTTCTAAAATGTTAATGCACATTAAATGCTAAATAAGAAACAATAATATGTGGTAATTACTCCATATAACTGAATAATATGGCATAACAAGTGAATATTAAACTTTTAAATTATCATATGTATGTGATATATGTATATATATAGTATATCTATGTGTAAGTGTACAAATATGTACTTAAAATAAATGCTTTGAAGCTAAAACTCTGTAGTTTTTGTTTCCAAAACACTGATTACATATGTATCATATGTATACAATGTATGTATATAATGTTTAGTATGCATATAATAAATATACACATACATATATACATGTATCTCACATACTATGTTTTTTGTTTTTTGTTTTTTTTAGGCGGGAAGAGCTGTATTGCAGGGTTTGGGGGATGGGGCTGAAGATCTCATGGGGGAGGGCAGTGACCTGGGGACAGAGCTGTGGCTGTTGGTCCACAACATAAGCGCCTGGGTCTGGGGCATGGCTGGTCCCAACATGCCACCACCGCAGGACGAGCTGCAGGGGCATGGGAATCGCTCGCAGGCTTGGCCTTGTATAAATATTTCTGAAGGTTCCAGGGTGAGCCCGGGCTGTCCTCTGGGTAGACAGCGATATGTGTGTCTCTGGTCCAATAAATTAAAGGGCAATGCCAAAGCTGTGCCACCTGCCTCCTGGCCTAGACATGAGGCTGGAGGGAGCACACATATTGAAAGGGGAATCTTATTTTTTATTTAACTTTAAAATTTTTTCAATTATAACTGATATTCAATATTATTAGTTTTAGGTGTGTAGCACAGTGGTTAGACATTTCTGTAACTTATGAAGTGACGAAGAGGAACCTTATTAATCTTGGAAGAGTAGGTCAGTATAAGTGTTTGTGAAGTAATGAAATATAAATTATGACTTAAATTATGCATAGAGGTGAGTCAAGATAAAAATATTCAAAGAAGAAAAGGGGGAAAAAGATTATTTGTGGAGATCTTGTGATAAGAGATATCTTAGTGCACTTGAGAAAACAAAAGAAGAACTGTGTAGCTTAAATAGAGATTATGCAAGGTGCTGTTGGAGAAACCTGCTAGGGGGATTATATGAATATAGAATGACAAGAATTAAGGGAATGTGGAATTTTTATGTACTTATTTAATCATCCATTTAACATGGATGGAGGATGGAGCATGCTGATTGGTCTACTCGAGGTCATGGGACCACCCACGTCAAGGCCACTTGTGAGCTTTTCACCCTGTTCTGGGGTGGCCATGGTCTTGGTGCGCTGGCCTTGAACATGAAGGCCCCAGAAGTGGTGCATCCCTCTGTGGGTCTGAAAATTCTTCAGCTGCTCCAGGTCTTCACAGAGCTTGTTGTCCAGACCATTGGCCAGGATCTGGCTGTATTTTCCATGTCCCACAAGTCCTTCTGTCTGTTTGAGAACCGGTCTGGAATGTTGTACTGGCGTGGATTCTGCATATTTGTAATAAAGTAGTTTATCCATACCAATTTTCTGATAATAAAGGGATGTTTCCTATTATATCTGATTTAAAAATGTTTTTCTTCCATTTTCTTTCCATTTTTGTCAAAGCTGGGTAATAGATTTAGCGGCAAATGGTGTTAGGTGATGGTAGGAAGGCTTGCCTGGGGTCAGCATGCTTTACAAGCAGTTTAAGGATCCTTTCCTTGACCTATGGCTCTGGCTTTCCCTTCAGAGTGCTGAAAGGTTGTCCCTCATATCTTAATCCTTCACAACCATGTGCATGTCCCGCAAAGATGGGAGGGCCCCTCGTGGAGTGCCTAATTCCTCCAGCCATCTGCTTTCCCACATCAGCAACAAATGCACTGGTCAAAATCTTCTCTCCAACAGGCAAAATTAGAAGTGATCATTTTGAGGAAGCGTTTTCCAGAGGCTATGTTTATGCATGAAGAAAATGTCATCCAGTAAAGGGATGTTGTTGAAAGTGCAAAACTCATTTTCCAAGATAATAATTCTTCAAAAGCAGGCTAAAGCAAATGGCATCTTTAGCCTATACAATGAAAAACTAAACAAATTATGTTTACTGTTGCAACCAGCTATGAGTAAACAGCCTCATTTAAAAAGCTGATGGTCGCCAGAGGGGAAGGAGGTTGGCGGACTGGGTGAAAAAGGTGAAGGGATTGAGAAGTACAGATTGGTAGTTACAAAGCAGTCATGGGGATGTAAAGCACGGCCTAGGAAATACAGTGAATAATGCTGTAATAACTGTGTATGGGGCCAGGTGGGTACTGGAAATATCAGGGGGGAACACTTTGTAAAGTACATGATTGTCTAACCACTCTGCTCTACACCTGAAACTAATACAAAATGATATTGAATGTAAACTGTAATTGAAAAAAAAAGTTATTTTAAGTTAAGTAAAGCATGGGTGAAGAGGCTTTTAAAGCAGATTTTCTAGTTGTTTATGGAATGTTGGTTATGTGACTGAGTTTTAAAATCAAACAGATTGAAGTTTGAGTTCTACCCAACCACCTTTATGACTTGATCAACTTAATAACCTTTTATTTAAGTTGCTTTTGACTGCTTTCAAATTAAAAAGGGGGGGGGGGGGGTACTAATGTAGAATTTTTGTTAAACAAAAACACTTTATCTTAGCTATCTGCTTGGCTCATTTTTGGAGGCTCTTACTCGTACATGATGCAAGAGGGAAGGAGGGCACAGAGGAATTGTTCTTCCTAAAACGGGATGTAGGAAATTAATAGCAGGTGCTCCGGCATTTGGACAAACAGCCCGGAGGCCCAGTGTGCAGCAGCCTTTTCCCAAAAAGACCTAACTTGCCTGTTGCCGAGTTCCTCCTCAGGACTTAACAAATTTCCACTGCACAGGTACTCTCTTGCTCATGTTGCTGTTAGTTTCTTATCTATAATTTATTTTTTATGATAAAATTCAGAGGACTGAGTGTTCCCTTGCTCAGTAGTGGCTCCTGTGGTGAAACAGAAAGCTTTCCGCAGCCCCAAGTATCAAATACTCTTTCATCATGTTTATGACTAGATAGTAGTTTGTAGATTCTCTCCCTAGCCCAGCAGGGAGGACCACTATTTACCCTTATCTCATCCCATTCTTATTCCAAGATCAAATCAAGTGCATCTTTCTTAAAAAGAGATAATGAAGTGTGTATTTATATCCTACAGGCTTTTTCAAGCAGTCAGCTTCAAAATTCCATTGTTATCTTAAAAGCATATTTACCAGCTGTTATTTATAAATGCAGCCATTCTTTAACTTCATGAGGAATTATCGCATAGGATAAATAACATGTTGTAGCACATTATTACCCTTCCCATGGAATGTTGGGGCTACATTTGAGGTTTCTCAACAGAGAAACTTAATTATATCTCCTCTAATGTTTCAACTGCTGCTGCTAGAGGTGTTGCCAGCATCCTAGAGAAAAACAAACTTAAGATTTTAATTATTATCATTAATGCCTTAATATTGGGAAAGGTCACAATACATTTTTATATGCTACCAATTGAAATGCTGTTAATTAACTTGGCTTGTGGATTCTCTTTAGAGATAAACAGGAGCAAAATGTGATCCAATAGTTTTCATAATTTGAAGATCATAATTCAAGCACAATAGTCAGTCTAAATAGGTGTAATATCAGAATTTTGGCAAGAGTTTAAATCTTAGCAATCTTAACATATTTACCTAATCAAGCTAATTAGTTATTCAGCTCTTTACTTTTAGGAACTGAGGTGCTTTTATTTGAAAAAAAAAGTTTGTTTTTCTGATCTTGTTGCACAGTATGGAATTTTTCATTTTAACCATTTCAGTATTTCTTCATTTTGTTATCTTTACTGAATATGAACAAAATATGTAAGAATGCGTATGAGCCTTTCAGTATTTGAAGAGAATTAAACTGTAGAATTGTTTTAAACACTATATTGATGCATTCCCATGTTCACTGCAGCGTTATTTACAAGAGCCAAGATATAAAACTATTTGCTGCTGTCCAGCAGCAAATGAATGCATAAAGAATATGTAGTAGATATATACAAGAGAGTATTATTCAGCTATAGAAAAGAATGAGCCCTGGCCTGTGTGGCTCAGTATCCAATGCAGCTTTTCCTAAGGTCAGCTGTGGCTGCTTTTGTTGCTCTTCTGGGCCTAGAGCTGAAGTACAATTGAGGCCTAGATGTTATCTCCCAGGAGGAAAGGTCTGGGGGTCCAAACCACATGACCAGTGACATGCTAGTGGATGAAAGGCCACCTTGGGGGCGAGGTCCCACCCTGATGACTTTCTCTACCTGGCCCATCGTCCTGGCTCTGCTCATGTCTGTCTAACTGCCTATCATAGTTCTAAAGCAATTTAGTCTGCAAACTTTTTTTTTGTCTATAAAAATATTGATACATAAATGAAAATTAAAAATTTAGTAACTACTATAGACATTTCGCAGAGTAATTTTATGTCTGCTGAGTTATGTCAGTCTTCTAAGAGAATCTGGACTTGTATCTTGTGTCCTTATTATTAATTTCCTGGCAATTAATTTTGCTGTATTTTACAAAAGTATTACAAAAGTATGATAGATTAATGATAGTGGCAATAAACTTGATCTTTTACCACAGTTAAAAAACACTGTTCCAGAAGATCTTTGAAATTTGAGTCAACATTGACTCAATTTCAATTTCTTTCTCTCTGCTGGCTCTTCTTATGGAATAAAAAAATATCTTAATATGCCACATTCCTCTGAAGGGTAAAAGAATCACATGCTTTCTGCCCTCAAGCAGGTTACAACCACAGTGAGATCAAGAAGCCAAGGCACTCTGGCAGGGCAATGAGCAATTTCCAGATTCTAAGCCCCTGATCACCCTCAGGCAGCAATACAAAGGAAATTTCCTTAAGGCTGATGGTTAGCTGCCTGTAGGGGTCCTGCTCAAACTGCAGAGTTCAGGTTTAGAGTGAAATGCAAAAGTGACGTGTGGAGTGTGTAACACAGAAGCAAAGAAGAGAGAACTCTCAAAGCCCAGGTTTTGCTTAGGTTTTGTTTGTTTGTTTGTTTTGGTACTGATTTTTAGAGAGAGAGAGAGAGAGATGGGTTGTTCCAGTTATTTATGCATTTGTTGGTTGCTTCTTGTATGTGCCCTTTCCCTTGTATGTTGATGCTGATACAGTGTTCCTTGTATTTCTCTGGACTTTATTACATAGACATTCCTCCTGGCAACTCACCTGGCAAAACATAAGGAAAGTACTTTATCAATTGGCTTCAGGGAAGCAGAGTCATTTCAAAATTTATTAAAGAAAACTTATAAGGAATCAGAGATAGCTCAGAATTCATGGTTTGGGACTGAGTTATCCTAGCCTCCTAAAGAACACTGCAAAATATTAGTGGTCAGCAGATAAAGAGATGCCAAGAGCAAGGTGGTGGGAATTTGGGAAGAGCTGTGATCAGAGAGAATGTGCCTGGAAAACCCTCACAGAATAAAATTATTAAATAGCCTGTTATTTAGTTTCTCATTTTCCAGCCTCATTTCCCTTCAATCTATTTAACAAAACACTGCTAGAGTTTCACATTTAAGAATTTAATGTGATCATATGACTCCTCTTTTCAATGACTGCACAGCTTTTAGAACAAAAGCCTGTCTTTGACAGGAGAAATGTTACTTGAGACGGACCAATAAGCCAGGGTGGCTGTCTCAGGATGAGATACACTAAGGACCCCCTGCCCTGGCACCGACCAGTCAGTGGAGACCACGACCCTGAAGAGCACACCTGGAAAGCTGATGAATATTCTATAGAGACACTCCCCTGAGACCTCCCCTAAGATTTCCCACCTGCAAGAGAGAAAAGCCTCAAGACAAAGGCCCCTCTAGCTCTCCCTCAGGGGAGCACCCCTCGCTCCCCCCCCATTCCCTTGCCCCTCTTCTTCCCGCTTCCCCCACAGGCAGGCATCTCCTAAACTCTAAGGGACCCATGAGACTTGCAACCAGGACAGCAGTGGGCAGAGGCAGCTCATCTCAGGCTAGTCCCCTGAACCGGACCCCAAGGCTTCCTTTTGTCTGACTTCCCAGAGAGCCGGGGCAGTCCAGCCTAGGCTCTCCTGTTGCTTCTCCTATGTTAAACCCTTTCTTGTTCTACTGTCCCCAGCTTTAATAAATGTTCCCTCATAGTCATCTGGACTCCTGCGGTAAAATTTTTCCTGTGCAAAATCAAGAACCCACACACTGCCAGGTGGCCCTAGGCAGACCGGCCAAGGGCCAGGTCCCCGTTCCGGTAACACTATCCCACTCTTTGCCTTTACAATAGTACCTAGGTTTTACTTGGGAGAGCCAAGTCACATTTCAGACAGCTATTGAATTTTGATTCTATCTCAAGTTCCAGAGGAAGGCCCTGATTGACTTAAGCTAAACATTGTAATTCTATTGTTGCTGCTGTTCTTGATGCTTGTCACAGTGATTGTTCCAGGGCTGGCAAAAACTAAGACAAAACTGAAACCAAGACAAGCTAGCATATGGGGTCCCCCTGGCCCCAGTGATTGGTTCATGGGACCTAAGTCAGTCCAACTGGAAGGAAACCAAAAACTTTTCTTAAATAATTGCAGACTTAACACAATGCTCTACTCTTAGATGGAAGGAAAAAACACACACCAGTGCATGTAGCCCAAATGGACAGCCATCTGGCCACCATGAGGAAAAACAGGCTAAGGGAAAAGCCAACACAGCAAGGAAGCCAGAGCTAAAAGGGTCACAAATAATGGATACGCAGCCTTAAAGATATCATCAGCCTATAGATCAAGCCAAGCACTCTCTAGCTCTAGACTTTCCAGTTTGTGAATCAATAAAGTCCCTTTATTATTTAGTTAGTTGAATTTTCTCTTACTTGACCTAACCAATATTCTAAGTGACTTGGATAGATAATAGGTAGGTAGATAGATAGGTAGGTAGGTAGGTAGGTAGGTAGGTAGGTAGGTAGGTAGGTAGGGATAGGGCACAAATATCACAGCACAGGATGAAATGACTGAGTACAATGGCATAACTTCATGGAATGAATATCTGTGCTATCTATGAAAAATCTATCTGATTTACTGGTTGCTAGAACACTTTAGTTTTCTAAATGCTTGAAAGCAACCAAGCTTTTATATATGACCATCTCGATCATCAAATCAGTTCATGTGGTTTGACAGGTGGTGATCAATCTTCTGAGGCAATATTCAGAGGAGGACTACAATGACCATATGTTAGTTGATTCAGTTGAGTTGAATACAAATGGTTGCATTTATTATGGAATTTTAATATCTAGTGAGTAAAAAGATATTTTATTTTTGATTTTATAACCTGTAAGTATAAGGAAATGTTAATTTTTAACAGCAAAAGGAAATGTTAATTCTTAAAGTATGAACTAACAGAAATCCCTTAGTACAGTGTGAAGCCAGCAAACTTTCATTTGAATTGGAGCATTTTATGTCTAAAGAAACAAAAGTAATACCAAAAAAATTGACAACATTTTAAACAATTTTCCAAAATTTGAATAGGACCTCCCCCCAGTATTATAATGGTATTATTTATATGCAATAAAATAAATCATACAGATTCAGAATAGCGTTTGAATTCTAGCTCTGTCTTTAATATCTTTACTGAAGATTAGTTGAGGAATAAGAAACGTAAAAGAGTTTTTAAGAAAATAATTTATAAAAGAAAAATTTAGTGATCTAGCGTGAACATAATCTCTTCAAGTTAAAATTTTCATTCAAAATTTTTAAAAATCTTCAAAATTGATAGAACACATCAAAGACATTATGAGGTCTGAAGAATATAAAGATAAGAACTAGCCATCAAAGCTCGTGTGAATTTATGTAATACATTTTATTTGGCCTGGATAAGTGAGAAGAAAAATGTCTCAAACTGATTCCTATTTTCTGATTTGGTCGTCTAAACGTCGACACTCAGCTCTGACAGGGTGGCTTGACAATTGTGCTACTTACCAGGCAAGATACTGAGGGAGTATTTCTTTTCTCAGCCCCATTAATAAGTTAGATGTCCACAACATACACACAGAAAATCATTTCTTATCTCTCCTTGTTCTTTCTTTAACTCTCCAGGTGGTAAAGTCTGTACAGTATAGTGCCTGTTAGTAACACATGCCACAGAAGTCAAGGTTAGTGTTTTTAGTGTCCCTCTTTTTTTTTTTTTCTACCTTCTCTGCTGTGGAAGACTAGCTCTGCTAAAAATAATGCTTAGTTCAAGGAAGGGATCATTACACACTGGCAACAGGAGGTAACTCTGCGGCCAGCCTGGGCACAGAGAGTCTTAAAATACATCCATGCTCCAAACGGGGCGTATTTTGAGTAAATACAATTGTGTTGCTTCAGGCAAAGTGCTTCCAGACCTAAGACCAGACTAACTGGCAAAATGTGTGCAACAATTAACTTTTGTATTAAATTAAAGCGACTTTCTTTTAATTTCAGTTGATCCTAAGGCATAAAAAATAAAGAAGTTAAAAAATAGCTGCAGGGTGTATATGACAGAAAAAATAACTTCTTCGCTGTTCCAATTTACTAGTAATGAAGACAGCTGTGCGAACGATCAGCGCGTGAACGATGCCGCTTCCCCCACCACCACACGGCCAGGGAATTTTGACCTGAATTTATACGAAATTATAAATTTACTCAAGGAAGTCAGGATTTTTTTATAATTTAAGGAAAATATTATTGTAATTTTCTGCTCGTGTCATATTTGTAAATTGCAGAGAAGGTAAAAGATATGGCATTTTTTAAGAAGAAAGCTCAAGTTGCCCGGTATCTAACTCACCCAGCAATGAACTATTTTAAAAGTTTGGATTTTAGTCTATGCAACTTTATTCAAAATTATATTCAGAAGTGAGGGGCTGTGGAAGCACAACCTGAACACTGACATTTTACAAATGTCTCGAATCATGAATTTGGTTTGGACAATATTCTATATTGTGATTCCTTATTATTGAAACTTTTAATTGTTTTAATGTTTTATTATTCTAAACAATACTGTGTTTTGGACATTCCTAAAATAAATCTATCATTTACCTATCTAAAACTATACATATGTTTATGTATATATTGCTAAAACTATATATGGACATATGATATATATTACACCAGACGTAAACAGGCAATGAAGACTTTATTCAATACTGTTGTAATATTATTGCCATAGGGGTCAAGACTATTGCAGTAAGCGAGAGAGAGTGAACTCACCTATGCTGATAGAAAAGGTGGGAGGGTTTTTAAGCACGGGGTGAGCTAGTTGAAAAATCCTGGAAGACATTAAAGGGAATCTTGGTCAATGTGATTAGGACATGTGGTTGCCAATTGTCAGCTTATAAAAGAGAGTGCCCTATGCTCCTACAGAGAGAGGGTAGTAAGAACACAATCTTTCTTGATGATTCCATTTCAAAGGGATGGTTCTCAGGCCCTTGAAAGACATTCCTGGCTTGTAATACTGGCAAGAGGCTGAGAGAAGATTTACATTTCAAACGGGTAGGGAAAGAGTTTGTAATTGCAAGTTTTCTAAAGTAAATGTTCTAAGAAAAGACAGGTCAGGGGTCTATAGTCAGGTAGAAACCTGTTTAAAATTTAGTCAAGCTGAGGAGAACATTAAGTCTATCTTGGTAGGTAATAGATAGATAAATATAGATAGATGATAGATTAGATAGATAGATGATAGATAGATAAATAGATAGATAGATAGATAGATAGATAGATGATAGATAGATAGATAGATAGATAGATAGATAGATAGATAGATAGATAGATAGATGATAGATAGATAGATGATAGATAGATAAACCAACCGAAATAGTCCTGATGCGATTTACGTTTTCATGTATTGTGCCAACATTATTACTAGCCTAGGTTTCTTTCTTTTATCTCTAACCCTTCTAACTTTGTAAATTTTAGTATTACAATTTGGAAAATCATGCTTACATTATATATCTTCTCATGCAATATTTACATATATAATCTACTCTACTATCACATTTACAGTATGTAACTGCATCTTTCTGGCTTCAAATATGTAATTTAAACTTCAAAAAAAATCTGTGACTGGTAACTAATGGGTAGATTTTTATGAACTCTTATATGACTTCTTATAGAATTCAAAGAAATATTTTTATGTAAAGCAGAAATGTAAGATTCTTTAGGGGAACTAAGCAACAAACAGATGTTTTCATTAGATTGAATAACAAATAACAGCCCTTAGATTCCACAACTGCAGCACAATACACAGATACTGATCAGTTTTCATGGGAGAAAGATTGACAAAAATACAAAATTAATAGAAAGCATTCACATGACACTGACATGACTGAGCAGTTTAAATTAACTTAAAGGGGTGGTATCCAGAAGTTACTATTCTTTTTACTGTGATTATAGTTCTCATTAAGGAAAATTAAAATTCCAAGTACTTTTGTAAATTATTACAAATTTGTGCTTCTGGGTTTCTCTCTCTGCCATTGTCTCTGCCTCTGTAGTGTTAAGTGACCTCAGACAAGCTAATTAATCTTTCTTCTTCGCCTCAGCCTTTTCATCCATCCATTAGATGTGCCTACAGGGAGATTTGTCAGCCAGCACAGAATGGAGCTCCATCAAAGCATCAAATTTCCAGCCAGAAGAATACAAAATAACAGTGTTGCCCAACAGCTCTGCCTTCCGGAACACTTTTATTTCTAACACCTGCACTTCACATCAAATTGCAAATTACAGTTGCCTCTGGGAAGATCTGGGAAATGTAAGAGTTAATGCCAACTCTTCAGCATTTGGGATCATAATGTGAACAAAATAAGTTTTAATTATTGTTGTAATGCAACTTTAAATAGGTGTGCTCAAACAGGTTGTCATTAGCAGAGAGGGATGGGGAAATATGGGAAATATCACAGAGAGGGGTACAGACACATACATAAGGAGGTAGAATTCCCCAGGTGGGTGGATGGATGTTATTTTCCGCTTTAAAAACAAAGGGAGCAAGACAAGATTAGATATATAGGGGAACAAACACTGGCATGTACAGAAATAAATTGTGATATTCTCCATATACTTCCTTTAAGTCTATGAAATGTGACTGCCAGATTTCCAGTTATCTCACTGAGGCAACCACATATTACGGGTCTGTGATGATCAATAGAATCGCCACTAGTCCCATATGTCTCCTTTGCATCTGAAATGTGGCTGGTCTGAACTGAGGCGTAGTGTAAGTATGAAATACACACAAAATTCGAAGTCTTGAAAAGAGTGTGAAAGATGTGTTCCTCTGTGGGGCTGTTGTAACAGAATACTAAAAGCTGGGTGGCTTATAAACAACAGCAATTTATGTCTCACAATTCTGGAGGCTGGGAAGTCCAAGATAAGGCACTGACAGACTCAGTGTCTGGTGGGAGCCCGCTTTCTGGCTCATAGACAGGCTGTCTTCTTGCTGTGTGCTCCCATGGCAGACGGGGCGAGGGAGCTCTTTGGGGCCTTGTTTGTAAGGATACGAATCCCGTTCACGATGGCTCTGTCCTCGTGACCTAGTCACCTTCCAAAGATTCCACCTCCAAATACCATTGTATAGGTTTTAACAAATGAATTGTGGGGAGACACAAAGATTTAGTCTGAAGCAAGATCTTACGATTTTTTTATACGGGCTACATATTGAAATGATGTGAATATATTGGATGAAAACATTATTAAAATTAATCTGTTTTGTTTTACTTTTTTTTGTTAACCCTCACCTGAGGATATTTTTTCCATTGATTTTTCAGAGACAGTGGAAGGGAGGGGGAGAGAGGGAGAGAAACATCTCTGGGAGTGAGCCAAATCGACTGGTTGTCTCCCAACCGGGCGCTGGGAGTGAACCTGCAATCCAGGGATGGGCCCTCAATGGGGAATCAAACCCGATCTCAATTTTTTTCAGTGTTAGAAAATTCTTATATCATTCTTTTTTATGAACTTTGATTAAAATTTTCTCTCTCCTCTGTAGCTTTAAGACTGTTTATTCATATAATTTTGAGTATTTTGTGTTTTGGTATGAGGTTATTTTAATGTGCTGCACTGGTTTTTGGTGGGTTGAGCCTTTCTATCTAGAAAAGAATAATTTTGGGTTATGGTGTTTTGTTTATTTTTAAAAAATATTTTAAGAAACTACTTTGTTGCAGGGGGTTTTAAATACTTAAAACACATGAAAGAATAAAACAGGGAAAATCTGTGCCTTCATGTACTTTATATTCTATTATAAGGTGATCGATATTAAAAAAAAGTAGCTCTAGGGTAAGGGATATTGGGAGGTTTTGGTCACAGAAGCTAACTGCATTCTTCAGTAGGGTGGTCAGGACGGGCTGCTCTGGGACAGAGGGAAAAAAAGATATGGAAAAAGTGAGGAAGAAAGTTATTTGATTATATGGGTGAAGAGATTTCAGGAAGAAGAAAGTCTCCACTGCTCCGCAGTAAACCAGGCACTTCACAAAAGCAGAAGCAAATTTCTCTCTGAAAGATTAATTTTTATTTCAGGTCTAAATTTTCTACAGAAAAAAAAGAATTCCATGGAAAATTGGCAACTGAAAAAACAAATTTATTGAACCCACAAAAAAATCAAATTGTCATGGTTGGAAGCCAAAAATGACAACAAATCATATCCTCAAAAGGATCATATATTGAAATCATCAGAGAAAAAAAATAATTTAAAAATGACTATTAATTTTAAGGAGTAATCGAGGTGTTTGAATGTTTGGGTGAAGACCAAGCAAATTGGTGTTAAAAATTTCAATTATGTCATTTAAAGTTATAATTTGCAGCAGAAGAAAGAAGAGAGAAGTATAGACGGGGGAGTGTGTGGAAAATAACCAGCAAATCTCATCTTCTTTAACGCATTTATTTTTTTTAAGTATATGGCTTTACTCTAGAATATCTCCAAAAATTTTGTTTCCTGAAATACAATCCTCTATTACATATAGATTATTTTGTTTGATAACTTTCATCACAGCTCTTTTAGAAAAAAAGAGATGAGTAAATATGTTGCCAAAATATGAAATGTAAATCATTTAACATATTATATGCAAACTTTAATAGCTTAAATTTAGACAGTGTTATCTCATGCTTCTGAGAGAAGCTATTTTATAAAGTAAATATTCTTTAGGTTGTTATTTCAGCATAATGTTTTAGGTTTTGCCATCAAGTGTGAATGATAACCTGAGGAGAATCATGGTACGTTAGATTTTTTAGAGTCACTGGAAATTATCCAGTCTCATCCATTATTCTAGTTACCAGAAATCACGATGTAGAAACGGAAAACATAGTCATATAATTTTGAACTTCTGATAACTTCATTGTGGATATTAGTTGTTTAGGTTAAATATTCTTGCTGGAGCTATAAAGCAGAAACTTGAATTCAAGGTCTATCAATTCAATTTCTAACACAATTTTTTACTCGCTGCATGAGCTGATATAATTAACATCTCTGAGCATCACTTTCTTGTAAAAAATAAGAATAATACTAGCAAGTATGGAATACTCTTATTAGGAAAAAAATAAGACAGTATATGAAAAGCGCTATTCAAAGCTAATAAATATTTTTACTATTAGTATTAATAATAACAAAATTAAAGTAAAATATATGAATTTATAAGCATTCCATAAAATGAGTTTGCTTGAAATATTGAATCACTGTGTGAACTGGCAAATTAATAACAGCATTTTCTTTTTTATTTTACTCTGAGAAAGTAATCTTTGAAACATACAGCTATGAACTCCAGGAATTAATTCTTCAAAGTCAACATAGTCACAAATAAGGACACATGATATAGATATAATTAAAAAGGAAAGCACTATGCTGCTACATCAGAAGCAGAGTATGAAAAAAGAAGTAGGAATGTCATTTCATAATGGGAAGCAGGAAGAAGCAACTTTAAAAAAAAAAGTTTTTTTTAAAAAAAGTAGTCATGTTGAAATAGCACTCAGCCTGCAATTGCAGTTTAAAAAATATTTATGTTCTTGTTTAACTAGCAGAGGCATCACCACAAAGTGTCTGCAGACTTTAATGGCAGTATTCACACTTCACAATAAAAACACACATATATTTCCTAATTTCTAGAATTTAAATTTATCTGTGCAACAATTAATAGGAAAAGAAATAACCAGAGTACCTTTTATGACACTTAAGATTTTTACAACTATCTTTGTAAGTGGGAGTATTGGTAGAAAAAACTCCAATAAACTGTAATTATATTATTTTATGTGCAGTTGCAGATAAATACACAGATACATTTGTTAGCTTTTGCTGCATAAGAAGTTAAATTCTAAAATGCCGTGGCTTAAAACAACAATCTATTATATCACAGTTTTTGTTGCTCAGGAACTCAGTCCCATCTTGAGTAGGCTCTCTGGCTCAGGGTCTCTTACATGTCTATAATCAAAGCACTGGCCAAGACTGAGATATCAACTGGAGGCTCAACAGGCTTGGAAAGCTTGGAAGCAGGGAGGGATCTGTTTCCCAGCTCAGGCATTGTCGTTGGCAATGGATTCATTTCCTCAGGGGTAAACTGAGGCACTCAATTTCTCATTGGCTGTTGGCTGGAGGCCTTAATTTCTTGCCACATGGGCCTCTCCACAGGGCAGTTCACAACACAGAGCAAGTGAAGGAGCAAGAGAAGGTGAGCAAGAGAGAAGCCAAAGTATTTTTGTTGCCCAATCTTTGGATTTTCACCATATCTACTCATGAGAAGAGAGTCACTAGGATTATGTATAAAAATGGAATATCAGAAGGTGAGTTGCTGAGAGCCATCTCAGAAGCTGACTGTCTCAACATACCTTACATAGATACATAAATATGTATATAAATATATATAAGAATATATAAATATGCATTCATATTGCATATTCAGTAAACCATATACTTTTAAATTTAGTTTAATTTCTTTTAAATTAATTCTTTTGGTTATGTTAAAATGTTCAGATAACTTTATTACTAGAGTGCTCTTGAAAATTTCTCATTCTAAAACGCCTGTTTTAATCACTAATATCATGCCTAGAATTTGTAGTGCTTATTTCAAGAATGGTGGTTAAAATGCAATCCAGTTTTGGTTGGCTACAGATTATATTTGATATTTATTTATTTATATCTTTCTGAAAGATTATTTGAATTTTTTTCAAATATTTTGGCAAACAAATTAAAGTATTTTAAAACATTGTTTTCCTCACATATTCCCCAAACATTATTTCTATGTTATGAAGCTATAGTGACACACTTAGTGACAACTAACTAGTGACAACTAATTAATTTCTAAATAAGTATGTGATGGACTCATTTCATATGAATATGAAAATAAGAAAAAAAAAAAGTAATAAGTTAAAGTTAAATTATCGTCAAAGGCAATGGAGAAAGAAAAATATTACCAAAAAGAGCATATTGGCTATCATACAAAAAAAGAATCCTACAACAAACCTTAAGATAATTAATATATTACAAACAACTCATACAGTTATATTTTAATATTAAAAATACCTCGCTGCCAGACAAATGCTGAATTATCATCTCATGCTCCTCTGAGGGAGTTCTAGTAGCAAAGGTATTTTATGTTTTTCTACTAAGGGAATTCACATTTTCTGGCTCATGGCCAGTGCTATCTATAATAATAGCAAGTTCAAACGAATGTCAAGCTTGCTAACATTTAGAGTCACTTGGAAAGAATAAGCCAGTGGGGCTAATAGCAGTTCCTTTCGTGAAATTCTCTTTTGGGTTCTGATTAGTCAACTATTAAATAAAGCAATTATTCAAAAGCTGAGGTAAAACTCAAAACACTGTATTTAACAAACATTATTGCACTGTCAGTAATCAACAAGATTAGCCCTGACTCTGAGTGTCAGCCTAGGATAGCAGAACAGGCTTATAGGTGCTCTAAAAATTACCTTTCAAGCAATGACTTGTGGGCATTCTAATTTTCATTTTGTAATTCATACGGGAACATACTGAGAAAAAAGTTTGTAAAAAATAAAATGGAACTTAAAGATAGAGCTATAACCAGATAAATATGAAAAATGTTTGTCAGCCCTATTCTGTATATTTTATGATAGATACAGCATATACTCAAAAGTAATTTAAAAAGTAACATCACTCAGGAAATGGAACTTTAAAAACACAAAATACAGTTCTTAACAGTTTAGTCTCTCTCCTTGCTCTTGAACAAGGGCACTATAGTCTTATTTATTTATTATAACTTACTTATTGAACTTTTTAGAGCTGTAAGTCATCCTCACAAACAAATCCAGGGTCTCAACACTATTTTTTAGCTTTTGACATGTTATCTCTGATCAGATTCCCACATGCGATCTCTCTACTGTGGAGATTGCAAATACATGGAAGAAATAGCACTCAATAGAAAGAGTATACAAAATAATACAAAAATGTTCATATATTAATTCTGTCATGAAAACCTTGTTTATTTCCTGTTGTTTGTAGTTCTAGGGCCCTAAATCTTTGTAAGGCAGTAACATCACTCATCATTATCTGTGGCTCTTTATTTCCATGGTTTCACTTACCTACAGTCAACCTCAGTCCAAAAGAATGGAATCAGAAATTCCAGAAATTAACAATTCTTAAGTTTTAAATTTCGTGTGGTTCTCAATAGTGTGATGAGATCTGCTGGAGACATGAATTGTCCCTTTGCCCAGTACAGTCACTCGTTAGTCAGTTAGTAGCCTTGATTATCAGGTCAACTGCTGTGATATCGCAGTGCTTGTGTTTCAAGTAACCTTTATTTTATTATCATCGTTTTATTTTATTATTAGTTATTATTGTAATCTCTTCCTGTACTGAACCTAATTTATAAATTAAATTTTATCACAGATAAGTAAGTGTAGAAAAAAATGATATATATAGGGTTTGGTTCTATTTGCAATTTCAGGCATCCACTGGGTGTCTTGGAATGTTTGCCCTGCAAATAAGGAGGGGCTACTGTATAGTACAAAATACTTCTGTCTTATGTCCACAATCAATGGTTCCACTCTGTAAAATCCCATCCTACCTAGTCCTTCTATCATGTATCCCCTCTTTTAAAAATCTTTTTCATTTCTTCCATTATAGTATATCCTTGCCTTAATTCAATGATCTCCAACTTAAAACTAACAAATAAAAAAACTTGACCTTCTTTAACAACTTTATTTTTTTCATCACCATTTATCCCTTCTATGCTCTCTGTCACCTCCATGTCCCCTCTCCACCCCCTGCAATCACCACAGTATGGTCGAGGTCCATGAGTTCTCTCTTATTCCCCCCTTTTTTTGCCCAATTCCTCAACCATCCCTCCGACCCCCCACCCCACCAGAGCTGTTTGCCTGTTCTCTATGAGTCTGTCTCTATTTCTCTTGGTAGTTCAGTTTGTTCATTAAATTCCACATATGAGTGAAGTCATATGGTACTTGTCTTTCTCTGACTGGCTTATTTCACTTAGCATAGTGCTGTCCAAGTCCATCCATGCTGTCTCAAAGGGTAATTTTCCCCCCCTTTTTACGGCAGAGTAGTATTTCATTGTGTAAATGTACCACAGCTTTTCTAACAACTTTCTTAATATTACCTATTCTTTCAAAGCAAGATATTTGACAAGATGATCTATGTATATTGTATTTCCTACTCCCATACTTCCCATTTGTCTTACATACTGAAATTAGGTGATGTCTTCCCCTCTCTGGGAATTCCTAAGGGAATGCCCCAGCCTCCCAAATGCAATTGCTTCTTAAGGGGATTACATGTTTTACAGAGCAGAGCTCTACTGTGTATTCCCCTCTTCCTCTGAGTATGTCATCTAATTGCAACCCTAGTCCCTTAATAATTATAGTGAGAGAATTGATGACTAGTTTTGGGAGAGTTGGATAACAAAGTCAATCTCCTCAGGAAAAAGCTTGCATGCAGTTGTAGTGTAATGGTGACTATAGCTGCTCAGTGTTCTGGTTAGAACAACTTTATACATTAAATACAGAAGCAGAGAGAGGTGGGCTATTTCTTTCTAATTTGTTCCCTTTTATGGGTTGAATTTTTTCTCTCAAAAGATGTGGAATTCTAACCCTCAGTACCTATGAATGCGACTTTATTTTGAAATAGGGTATTTCCAGAAGGTGAAGTTAAGCTGAGACCATTATAGCATCCCTTATCCAATATGAACGTGTCCTTATAAAAGAGAGATTTGGACACAAAAACACACACACAGGGAGAACATCATGGGAAGATAAAGGCTGATCAGGGTGATGAACTCTTTACCAAGTTATGACAACTATTGTCAGCAAACAACCAGAAGCTAAAAGACCATCATGAAACAGATTCTCCCTCACAGCCTCTCAGGAACTAACCCTGCTAACACCTTCATCTTGGACTTCCAGCTTCCAGAGAAGGGAGATGACAAATTTCTGTTGTCTAAGCCTCACAACTAGTTACAGCAGCCCTAACTTATTATGTATTCTGTTTTAGAAAACCAAGTGTTGATATCATTCTTTTCCCTAGCAGGACGTTTGGTTCATGCCAAAACATCCTTGATGTTTAAATCCTACTCTTCTGCAAGATTAGAACCCCAACGCATCTATCTAATCCCATGTGCCATTACCAGCTGGGTAATGGAGGCCAAAAGGGTTATTATTAGCAATACAGCCAAATGCAATTATTGGACCAAGAAAACATGATAGTATTTTTTATGTATTAATTCTGTAAACTAAAAGTATAAATAAATGTTATGGGCTATTTGAACCCAAGGACATTTTCTAAGCACGGATGTTTGGATGTTTTGGACCTTTTTGCATGAACTAAATGTGCTCAAGGACATTTTTTAGACAGGATCAAATTTCAAGGACCTTTTGGCATGGACCAAATGTCTCTGTGGATGTTTTGGAGAGAACCAAAACTCTGGTAATCTTATTTTCTGTTTCAGTCAGTTTAATCGGAAATGCACTGCTAGAAAAATTCTCTCAAACCTAAAAAGATAAATTTTGTTTCTAATGACACTGGAAAATATTTTGAAATTTTATATAATGATTATAAATGGGTACTTTTTTCATAATAAATTAGAAGAGAATTCATCAGGTATGCAAAGATGAAATCATTTTAAACCATTAATCTAAAAATATCTTAGATGTTTAAATAACATTTATTATAATATATTATTATATAAACAGCACATATTCTCTGTTAAAATTTTGAAATACAATCTGATGTATATATAAAAGCAAAATAAAAACTGGTCCACAATATCAATACTCAGAGATAATTATTATTCTTGTCCAGCTATTTTTTAAAAATTTTTTACATATAGTTCTCTAATCTTATTTAAAATATATTCTCAATATTTCCATATGTCATTAAATAACAATAGCAAGAAAATGTTAATTATACTAAGCAACATTCATTGAGCACTCATTTTCTGCCAGCAGGGTATGGTTCAGCCTATACTTGAACATCAACACTATATTTGTTTTAATTTTTAGCTGTTAAAAATGAAAAATAGAGATTTTAATTATATAACATTTTTATGTATTTCTGAATATTTCCTTTGTGTTCACACAACCATTTAAAATGGTTCTGGCAAATATTGCAAAGCTACCCTTCAACAATATTATATTGAATTGCAGTGTTTCTAGAACATGATGAGAGTGCTCATTTGGCCCAACCCTATTGATAGTGGGTATTTTATTAAAAATCAAAATATAAGACAAGAAGAAGAATTTGATAGTCAAATCTGGCAGTTAACTTACATTTGTTTAAACATTAAATATATTTATGGGTCATTAATATTTATTCTTTTTAAATCAGCTTCTGCAATATGTATTCGGCTGTTTCTTTCTGAGATTGTTCTCAACCAAGGATTGTGACCTGGTTATATTTATATTATATAATCTACCAATTCCTTTGCCCTCATTGATTAAAGTGCAGCAATAGCTGCATTGGAGCTGTGAAATTATCTTCCTCAGCAATTAAAAACTTGGACGATCATAAAATTCCGTCTCTATTAGAACCTTTAACTAGGAATAACTATAAAGCTGGGTTTCAGCAGCCACTTCTGGGTAAGTTCATCATGAAGTAGATGACAGAATGTTATACATGTTTATTATGCAAAATGTACTATATCTGCATTATTCAGTATGGTAGCTGCTATCCCCCTGTGGCTCTTGGTTATTTGATGTGACTAGTGTATCTGAGGAATTGAATTTTTAATGTTACTGAATTTAATTAGTTTCAATTTATTTTAAACAATTTTAAAGGCTTGGGAGTTCTGCTAATTTTTAAAAATTAATTTTAGAGAGAGAGGGATGGAGTGAAAGAGAAACATCAACGTGAGAGAGAAATATCGATCAGTTGCCTCCTGGATGTGTCCCAACTGGGGATCAAACCCACAACCTGGGTATGTGCCCTGACTGGGAATCAAACCTTCAACCCTTTGGTGCATGGGAGCATGCTCCAGCCAACTGTGCCACACTGGCCAGGGCTAATTAATATAACTGAATAAAGAGCTATAAGTGGCTAGAAACTGCTATACTGAACTATGCAGCTACAGACCGAAAAGGATGAGCCTGGGCACAGAGGAACGGGATTCTGTGGAACTGGAGAAGCGGAGGAAGCAATGAGAGTCCCTGAGAGCTTTTGAGCTTCATGCTTCTTCGTTCCAGTTTCTGATGAAGCTAAGCGGCACATTTCCTGCTCTGGAGTCAGTGATACTTTTCTAGCATTAAAAATAAGGCTCTGGTTCTTTTCTTGGGTTATTTTTCCATCCATGTTTTCTACTTGAATCAATTTTTGAAACATAAATTTTCCTAGAGGATTATTTAGTTGGAAATTTAACAATCACTTTTATTTTCTAAAAAATAATGTTTTTTTCCTCCCTGTTCTTATTTTTATTTTATTTTATTTTTTATGTTTTAATTTATCTTCAGCGTTGAAAGTATTACAGATGTCCCTTTTCCCCACCATTGATCCCCTCCATCACCCCTCTCCCCGCCCCCCCCCCCCCCCCCCCCCGGCCTTCACCACACTATTGTCTGTGTCTATGGGCTATGTATATATGCATATAAATTCTTAGGTTAATCTCTCCCCACCCACCACCCCTCTTGCCTTCCGTCTGAGATTCGTCAGTCTGTTCCATGCTTCTGTGTCTCTGGATCTATTTTGTTCATCAGTTTGTTTTGTACATTAGATTCCACATATGAGTAAGATCACGTGATACTTGTCTTTCTCTGACTGGCTTATTTTGCTTAGCACAATACTCTCCAGGTCCCACCATGCTGTCTCAAAGGGTAAGGGATCCTTTTTTTTTACAGCTGCGTAGTACATTACTAAACTGATAGTATGTCACAGTATGTTACTAAACTAAAATTTAATGTAGTGAAATTTATCTTGTTTAATTAAAACATGATATATTTGTTTCCTGTGGCTTTTGTAAGAAATTACCACAACCTTAGTGGCTTAAACCAACAGAAATTCATTCTCTCACAGTTCAGCAAACTAGAAGTGCTCACTCTGGCAGGGCCTCACTCTCTCTGGGAGAGAATCTATTCTTGGCCTCCTCCAGCTTCTGGTGGCAGCAGTGCTCCTGGTTTTTCCTAGTATGTGGCTACATCACTCCAATGTCTGCCTTTGTCTTCACACTGCCTTTTCCCCTGTCTATGTGCCTACTCTTCTATCCCTAATTTCTTTCTATCTTTCTATTATATGGATATTTGTCATTGGGTTCAAGGCCCACTCTGATAATCCAGGATTGCCTTCATTTCAAAATCCTGAACCACATTTGTAAAACCATTTTCCAAATAAGATTAACAATCACGAACTGCAGGGATTTGATGTGCATATCTTTTGTGGGGATATTTTTTTGGCCCACCACGTATAATTATGGTATTCAGTAAATATTACATGATTGTTAAATCAAGTTAACATATTGAGACTAAAGTTTTTTTACAATTGACTAAAATATATTCCTTAAATGTACTGTATAAGCAAGGCACATTTTATAATTTAAACTGTGTGGTATGCCTACACACTACTCTGAAAACCTGCATGCCCATTCTATAAATCACAGAGCTTAAAAATATCTCCAGGGGTCGGTTACTGTCTTTCCTTGCCTCTAGGCACAGCTGCATTTAAACTAACAAGGGAGGAGAGGTGTCTATTCTCTTCTTAAAAATCTTCAACAAAAGAGATTACATAACCTCTCCCAACAACACATTTTGGCATTTCAAGCACTAAATATTTAAAATCTAACTCTTACATTCCAGAGGCATGGGAAATAGTAAAGCCTTTATAAATTGCACATTTACCGAGAAGTTCTAAGAATCGATGCAGAGGACTGTAAATATGAGGCACTCCCACAAATGTTTCTCTCTAATAGCACGTCACAGTGAGACAGGGAAGAGGGAATGAGGCTAAGGTAAGGGGAGAACCTAAAGCAAATATGGAAATGAAAATTAGGCACAAAATAGCCTGCTTGTTTTAACTCTTGAATTATACAGGAAGTTTGACAGTTTCACTTGAAAAAGATATAAAATGTGGATGGGTACCTAATGTTAAAAAAAATTTCTGTTACTTAAGAGATTTACTCCAGATGAAAGTAGCAGAGTATGCTTCACTCACAATATATTTTGATTATGTCCTTTACATTCTCAGGTACAGTAAAGATATCTTTACTGACAGTATTTCCACTGATGTGCAGCTCAAACAACGTTCCACATTTGCCAAGGCAAGGGTATCTTCTGATCCATTGTCCTTGGAAATCAGATTTCACAAGTGCCTGCTTTGCTCTGTCCCTCTAGAGATTATTCAGGATATGGCCTGGGTACTCCACCCACAGAATAAAGAGCAGGAAGGGGTTGGTCAGGTGAGTCTGGGTGACCACCTACATGTCTTAAATGTGGAACAGCTTTTCTACATGTCTTTCTATTTTTAATGGATTTTTTATTTTTTTATTTTTAGAGAGAGAGGAAGGGGGGGAAGAGAAAGAGAGAGAAGGAGGGAGCGAAACACTGATGTGAGAAAGAATCATCGATCTTTGGCTTCCGTATGCACCCTGACTGGGTAGTGAAAGCACAAGCTAGGTATTGCCCTGACTGGGAATCGAACCCACAACATTTTGGTGTACTGGATGACTCTCCAACCAATTGGGCCAACCAGACAGGGTAGCTTTCCTACATTTCTATACTCTGGAGACTCTGATATTTAGTGTAAATAAGATAATACAATCTATGTAAAGCAGGGACCCTGCTGTTGACTTTTAAAAGTTTCTCTGAGACTTTCTTTTGGGAAAGAATTGCTTTAATCCCAAATGTTCTTGATGATTAATACAAATTGTCTAGTGTTTTTATATACATCCTGCTTATAATCTCCCTATTTCATGCAACACAGATCAACTCCCCTGATTTTAAAAAAGTGATAGTTTGCCAATGTGCCTCATCTTTGGCGATACTGCTTAATCACTGTACTTTAAAGAATGGTTTATAAGTGAGGTGCAGAATATCCCGCAGGAATTGTTCAGCATTTGACAAGTTTAGGATTTAGTCAAATGGAAGTATAAAGTCTGAGATAAAAATTTAGCACTTGGGAAAGCGACGTCAAACTAAGGGGCTGCTATAATCTAGCAGCTGCTTAGCAAAGACTGACCTGCAGGAAAGGAATCAGGAGTGACGAGAGCTTCTTAAAATGTGGGTGTTCTGCTTAAAGTCTCCCTGTATTTTGATCTCCTTGAATGTATTGCAAGATGCAGAATAATATCTCAAGAGGGTTGAATGGTATGTGATTTCTTACTAAACAGTTTCTTCCCTAATACATAATTGTTAGATGATTACACCTATTTCTTTCTTCAGCTTCAAATTTATAAGAACAATTGAAAGTGTGTTCTTTGTGAGAGATTTGGTCTTCTCTCTTTGTCTCTTTGGGGATTTCATGAGCTTAAGATTCCCAGAAAATGGAAATGGTCTTCAATCAGGTAATGATGAATAACGTCCCATAGATTCGTATGGATGTGGGGGGACAAGGGAGGAGAGTGGGGAGGAAACCAACTGTAAACAACGGAATAGCTTTTATCTTAGGAAAACTGTACATTTTTATCTGAATGTCAGATAGAGATTAAAGCGTTTTGAATTGCAATTTTTTTTTTTTAAATGCAATCTATCAGTTACAAGTTTTTGCTTTAAAAGTTCCCCGTAAATTATTAGACAAAATATTTTAAATCATGACAACTTTTCCAGCAAAACAGGAAAACTGAAGTGGGGAAAAAAAGGGGGGGGATTCCTTACTAAAAGTACCTGGATATGGAATACAGTCCAGAAAAAAAAAATCTTTACCGTCAGTTGTCTTTTTAACATCTTCCTTTTTAAATCCTTCACCTTGAGAACCCAAAAGACTGGCCAACCCGCTTCTCTTTCATTTTCCTTATGATGTTTCCCCAGGGACGGGGCGAGTCAATGAAACTTAGCCACGGGGGGGGAGGGGGGGACATATAATAAAAAAGAAAACTACCATAAAATAGAGGCCGGACGAGAGAGCTCTCGTGCCCGCGCCACCCGACGTTACCGAACCCCAAGGGGAAGGGACTTACCTGCGCCTGGGGAAGGAAGCGACACACCTTGACCATCCCAGCAAGAGGCAGGTGAGAGTCCTCCTTGCCCGGTAACAGCTCAGCCAATGGGAGGCAGCTGTGACTCAGCCAATGAAAAGGCCGGTTGCTTCGAACTTTCTGCCTCCTCCAATGGGCTCCTTCCTTACAGCAGCCCCTTCCAAGTCCGCACGGGGCGCCCCGCCCCTCAGCTACCCCGGGCTTCCCGTGGTTCGCAGGGACGCCGCGTGTCCCAGGCTCCAGCTCTGGCTGCTCCCGAGCCCGCCCGCGTGCTGGAGATCTAGCTGGCTGCCCACTTTTTTTTTTTTTTTTTTTCCGGTTGTCTACTTTTTAAGGTCGGCAGGGGGGTGACCGGGAGTGACCCTGAGGGTTTTATAGCTCATCCTTCCTTTATTTCCGCTCCAGCTCCACTGCTCTCCCGGGACAGCCCTATTTCGGACCCCTTTTTTGTATTGTTGACTTGCAAACAGTGGTATCTGTATTAGCAGGAAAAAGGGAGGAACAGAAAAAGAAAACCCCAAACGCTGCTTTGTGGGGGAAAAGCAAAATGTCTGTAGATCCTCGCTCATCTGGGCGCAGGCAAGGAGGACTGGGTGCGAAGCTTCATGGACGTACCATAGGCAGATGGGAGTAGTGGATACCAAGCTACTGTTTTAAAATAAATTGCTGTGCATGCGAAATAGTAATGCGAAGAATGGCAATAAGCCATGTGAATGTGTGCATTTTTAATTTTATCATATATCGTGATTTCTTTTTAAAATGAACGGAGACCTTGTTTTGAGTCATTGTGATAGACCCCCAGGGAAAATTATACTACAATGGCATTTGAAAGCAAGTGATACTGGATAAAATACTTATCATCATTGGGAAAATAGACGTGGTTCATGTGTCAGACTCATGTAATTAGGAGCCAGGGATGATTTATACAAAGAAAGCGTGCCTTTGCAAATGAAGGGAAACACGGATACTACAGGAAGAGTGTTTATTGCGTAGGGCAGTTGAATAAAATGATGAAAATGGCTTTACAAATGATAGAAGTATTAGAAGAAAATATTTGAGGGGGCCAGACTAACTTTTATATACAGTGTTGGTTCAAATGACTCAACTATACAAATTACTGAACATACACTGATCAATCTTATTGACAATTCAAATGTTTCTTTTCAGGTTCCAGAATTGTGATGTTCTGCAGTCATAGTGATTCACAAATTGAAATTATTTTCACTTCAGTGTGTTTTTTTATTAAAGTTGACATAATGCTAAATAATCTAAAGAGTGAGTCCCCTGACAGATGTGAGACTTAGACTCTGCATGGTTCTGAATGGGGAGGCAATGTTTACCTAACAGAGGAAAAAGACAGACAAGGTAAAATATCAGGCTCATCATAGCCAGTGGTACTAAATAAATTAAAGTCAAATCAAAATTTAAAAGTGAATATCAAGCATATTCATAAATCCCTAAACTCTTGGATATGCTTTGAAGTAACAACCAGAGCAGAGATTATTTATAGCATTCTAAACTCGTTTATTTCTTCAGGGAAAACAATCAATTTGAAGATAAGTAGACATGCCACTGAGGTGAGAAGGCTGCAAATGCTTTTCAAAATACCTAAGAATAATTTCCATTAACATTTCTCCAAAAATATTTAGTTTTGTTTTCTAGTTAAAATATAATGGTTTACCCTGAAGAAAATGTCTTGACACTTCTGTTGGAGAACTGAGAAGCCAATATTATCAGTAAGAAAAATAGGATGTTTCTATCTTTGAGAGACTTTGGAATCTTCTAGTCATGCGTAAATTTTTTTCCCCAGCCTGTTTTTCCTTTAAAAAGTAAGTAAACTAAGCAAGCAGAATAATAATTCAGAGAGTTCTAAATTGGCTATGAAATTATATAACGTGGAATGTTAAAACCAGATGATTTAAATGGAAAAATACCACACAGAAGTTTCTTAACAAGTGCCAGAGTGGCCATGCAAGTTAGAATGGAGAAATCATTGCCCCTTGGAACAAACAGCTGTCATGTGGAAGAAATATGCCAACAACAGAAGAGCAAACTAGTGGACAAAACTGGAGAAAATGATGCCTGACATTGTTACTGCAAAGCCTAATAAAGACTCCCATGATTAAATAATAACTATTCATTCTGTAGTGTCATGCTAGAGGTGATACCATATTTTATAAATAGATGAAATTTTAGGGATCCATAGATTTCTTTTACAGAGAAAATTTTTTATATTTAGAATTAGCCAGCTGGACTCAGTTTAGATGATTCCAGTTTTGTCGCCAACATCCAAAGCATCATAGTCAAGAGCCAGTCTAACATATGCCTTCTTCTGTCCATTGGGCCCGATCAAGGTGTTGACCTTGGCCTGACCTTGACCACATTAATATCACAGAGTATATTCACAGCCTGTTTGACCTGGTGCTTGTTGGCCTTGACATCCACAGTGAACACAAGTGTGCTGCTGTCTTTTGGCTGACTCGGTATCCAAGGGGAACTTGATGGCATAGTGGCCAAGCTTGTTTTTCCTGGGGTGCTCTTCCAAGCATACTTAGGCTGCCTTCAAGAGGCAGTGTCTTCAGCTATAGGAAGGCGGGTGACATGTGGCTATTCATTTTTTGTGTGGCTGTAAATGCCTTTCAGCACTTCTTTTTTTGCCTTCAAATCCTTTGCTTTGGCTTAGACTTTGGGAGGGGCAGGGGCTTCCTTCTTTGCTTTAGATTTTTTTTAAAATTCTGGATTAAATTTTTTTTTTTTTTTTAATTTTGGAATTCCACCACAGGCTTACTCAGAACTTCCCTGGATGAAAGCCTGATTTTTTTTTTTTAATCCCCACCTGAGGATACTTTTTTATTGATTTTAGAGAGAGAGGAAGGGAGAGAGAGAAACATCGATGTGAAAAACATTGATTGGCTGCCTCCCATCCATACCCCAACCAAGATGGAACCTATAATCTGGGTATATGCTTTGACCAGGAATTGAACCATGAACTTTTTTTAATTTTTGGTGTATGGATGATGCTCCAACCAAAGGAGCCACCCAGGCAGGGAGAGTCTGATTTTTAATGTCTGTGATTTAAAACCAAGCACCCAGCAAACAAATAAATAAACAACAACAGAAAACTCTCTAAGAACCACTGTTCTTAAGCCTAATTTTTCTGTAGCTCTATTTTTCTATATTCTCTAAGTTTTATATCCATATATAGTCAGACTACCATAGTTTGTTAAAACATCTTGTTCCATATTTGATGATTTTGTTTTTTACAATACTTTTTTTTAAAAAATATATCTTTATTGATTTCAGAGAGAGGAAAGGAGAGGGAGAGAGAGAGATAGAAACATCAATGATGAGAGAGTCATTGATCGGCTGCCTCCTGCTGGGGATCGAGCCCGAAACCGAGGTATGTGCCCTGACCGGGAATCGAACCCCCATCACCTGGATCCTAGGTCGACGCTCAACCGCTGAGCCATGCCCGGCCGGGCAATTTATAATTTTTATATGGCAGCAATTGGATATGTTTAGTACACAGTTTATTAAACAAGTCTCAGTCTCAGAAGGGAAATCCAATGTAGATTTGGGAGTTACCAGATAGAAATTAAAATCATAGGAAGAGCTGAAGTCTACAGGGGAAATGATATATGCTAAAAATAAACAAAGCCAAGGATAAAACCTTGGAGAACAGGAACATGAACAGAGAGGAACTTGTGAGAAGTAATTGTCAAGGATAGAGGAAAAGAACAGGAAAACCAGAAAAGAGAGAAACTTGAGGTCCTATCAAAAATTTATTTTGACATCAATGGTTTATATGTATTCTTTCTAGAAGGTCCCTAAGCCGTGGATGTAGTTTGAAGTAACAGTAAGACCAGAGCTCACAAATGATAATTTTCACAGTTAATTTAGTTAGGATAATTTGATTTCCACTGGAGATAAATTAAAATTTATTATAAGGACACAGGCAATCACATAAGAACCAATGTTAGGAGTAAGACCAGAAACACACATACACACAAAAATAAGAGAAATAGACTTTTTTCCATTTCTCATTCCTTCTTTTTTGTTCTATGTGCACCTGCCTGCCTGCTGTGACTCTGACTTGCCTGACTTCCTTTTGCCTTCCTGATAAATCACAAGTGGCAGCTCTAGAGTTAACAGCTTCCATCATTCATGGACATCCAACTGATTGAGGAGATTTTGCCCAAACCTCATAATGAATGGGCTCACTAAGACAGCTGGCAGCAATTGCCCACCGAGGGCCTCATCAACAGTGTCAAAGGGAGGTCATCATTTGATATGAACGTAGATGGTCATTCTAAAGAAGCCTCTCAATAGAATTGAATTGCAGGGAAATATTCCTGGGAAGCTTGGGTCCTGGGGCAGACAAAGCTGTAGATAACCACAAATCAGAAAGTGGTGAAAGGATAACAGACAATGCAGTGTTTTAAGGCACAGGTATCCCTCAATCACCACATGTCTTGTTCTTTATAACAGATAACAAGGATTTGAAAAGAGAGCCTAGAGGCGGGAGACAGTTTTGTCATCCAAATATATTTGATATTTGAGTTTTAGGTAGGAGAGAGGAAGAGTGTATAACAAAGCTTTATTTGGGAATTTATTCAAACTTATGCAGGTAGCAAGCATTTGGATAGCTAGAGATTCCTACGGTGATGTTGACACTAATATGGAAACCAGCACAAATCTATTTTCTTTGAAAGAATAATCCGTAATGGGATATTTTCAAACTTATTGATCTCAGGATCCTTTACAGCCTAAAAATTATTGCTTAACAGTTTACCAACTGTTGTATTTCTATCTATAGCAGAAGTGTTTTCCATTTTATCACATAGCATTTTAAAAAGACATATATGCAGGGGTGGAGATTCAATCCGTGCTTCTTCCCTCCCTAGTTCCTTTTCCACCATCAGTGAAAAGAAACAGTAACATTTTAATATTGTGATGAGCATAGTTTTGATCTTAAGGAGCCCTGAAAACATCTCAGAAACACACAGGAATCCATTGACCACACTATAAAAACCACTGAAATATAATCTAGACAAGATGAGAATATTAAACACAGGCACAAGGAACCAAAGAAACATGTGAAAGTCTTTTTTTCTTTTCATACAGAATAAAATAAAGAGATTACATCTAGGTAAAAACTTATCTTAAGGCAAAGGAATAGAAAACATGACTTTACTAGGTGCCTCTCAAGCCCACAATTGTTTAAAAGCAAAGATAAAAGCTAATAGCTTTTTTAGAAATGAAAATAAAGCAGGCCATGATTATATATTCTGTGTGTTTTTTAGTCTATCATCTTGCCTTTATGACATTTAGCAATGCTAAACGTTTCCATGCTTCTCTGCCTTCTCTGTTCTTTTTGAATGTGTTGAGCACTCCTTCATCTAGAACTGGGATTAGGTATCTTTCATTACTGTCAGTTACACAGAAAGGCCATTTGGACATCCTAGCCACAGCTGGCTAATCATCTCTTAGATATTATCTTTCCTGGAATCCTTTTAAAAGTCAATTGTTGATCCATTCCCAACTCTCTTCCTAATGTTAACTAAAATACGCAGCTGCATTAAAATGTGTTCACAGAGCTCACAATGACCAATAACACTAAGTAACATCTAGATATAAAAAGCAAGTTGGGCGTGTATGTATCCAGCACACACACACATGTGCTTGTGCATTGAGACTAGTATCAAAGGTTTGGGGCCCACACTACTTCTGTTTTTCTGTCAATCATATGTACAGTGCAAAGGTTACTTAGAGAGGTAAGAAAGGGTGTTTAGTGATTTTTTACACATCTACTTTTTCATGATTGACCTATACAGTTGACCCTTAAACAACATGGGGTTTTGGGTGCCAACTCTCATGCAATAGAAAATCCATGTATAACTTTTGACTCCCCACAAACTTAGTTGTCCCTAGGTACCTGCAGGGGATTGGTTCCTGGACCACCCATGGATACCAAAATGCAGGATGCTTAAGTCTCCTATATAAATGGCTTAGATCAATGCATACAGTTGGCCCTCTGTATCACCAAACTCCCAACCATGGATAGAAACAGTACAAGTATTTGTTGAAAAAAAATTGCATATAAATGGACCTGTGCCGTTCAAACCCATTTTGTTCAAGGATCAACTGTATATATATTTTTTTTGCGTTTTAAGTATCCATCTATATTAGAAATGGTTTTCTACACACACACAACCATTAGGAGATACACACACACACTCACCCACATATCCATACACATACACACAAAGAGAAAGAGAGAGAGGTTTTAAATAATTGTCTCACGTGATTGTGGGGGTTGGCAACTCTGAAATTTGTGGGGCAGGCCAGAAGACTGGAAACTTGATTACTTGATGCTGCAGTATTGAGGGGAAAAATCAGTGTTTTGCTTCTAAGGCCTTCACCCAATTGGATGAGGCCCACCCACGTTTTGGAAGATAATCTCCTTTACTTAAAGTCAGCTGACTGTAAATGTTAACCCATCTACAATATACTTTCACCGCAACACCTAGATTAGTGTTTAATTAAGTAACTGGATACTGTTGCCCAGTCAAGTGGATACGTGAGGCTGATTACCAGCCGTTCATTACACAGGAGTTTCTCCTCAGTTGTGTTTCTTCACTGTTATCTGTACATTTCAATTTCACCTTTTAATCAAGGCCCAAGGACTAAGGCTAGATTCTGAGATAATGGCACCCCACGGGGAATACAATAGGGCACAATTTGGGTCATGGACTATTTGGTTTTATTTGGAGAAAGAGGATTTGAGCTGTCAAAACTCTGTCTCACGTTAGGCTATGGAGACTATTCTAAAGATTAAATCCTAAATTTCTGCCCTCACAGTACCTTGACCTGGTCAGATACAGTTTTAATGAATCCCTCAGGGTATCAGAATAATTCCGTCAAACGAATGCTTTATTTTAGTAAATAGAGCTGGGGCAGCCGAGCCAGAAAGAGTCCTTGATCGGGAGCATCAGGAGCCAAGCAAAATAGCACAGCAAGGCACATGACGTTATCTGCTAATAGTGGCCCATCTGTCCTTTCAAACCCTGCAAGAGTTCTCTGCCTAGCCGCCTCTTATTCTTAATCTCAGAAAGTGTGCCATTCCCAGATGCCATACTTTTCTTCCTCTGGGAAACAAAGTACCTCGTGAAGAATCTGCCTGGAAATCTCATGCTCGTCTCCCTTGCTCGCCTTGGCTTGATGGTGGGAGCACTCAGCTCCCTCCACTGACAGTCCTCACAAAGATTGTAGCTGCTATATTTGGAGCCATAGAGCATTTAGGGTTTTGTTCTCATTAATAGAAAATGAGCCACTTACGCTTTGCAACATTAAAACTTTTTTTTTTTTTTGGTTACCAAGTAACAGTATTGACTTAACAAAACTTTCACAATAATATGGACAAACCACTCAGCAGGCACAAATCAGCACTTTGAACACAATGTTATAGAGAAGAAATAATGTCTGTATAAAACAACATAAAATAAATTGTTTATTTTAATTGTATGCTATTAAATCATGTATACTAAACTGATTATATTTATAAAGATATTGAATTTTCACATAATAATTGTGAAATTATGCTCTAAAAGTAGAAATTGTGGCTCAAGGCCAGCAGGTACCATAATGTAAACCAACAGCAGTCCAGCCATATAGTTTATGTAAAATAAAGAGTGAGAGCATGCTGGTCACTCAAAATCTGCAGTCATTTGGGTTCTGAATTTTTTTACTTGAAAACAATGTCATGCTTTCACCCCTTCAAAATTTACTAAAAAACTGTTGTCTCAACTTATACAGATACCTGTTAGAATTCTCTTACTTAATATGATCATAGTCTTAAATGAAGAAAAATTCAATTGGCAGCACACATGTGTTTAGAGTCTCATCTGTAGAATGCACAAAAATAGGCTGTGGCACTCGAATATAGTGGCACCTAAGAAAAATGTGTGTTCTGTTCTTGGCTGGAATGTTCTATAATGATAGATTAGGCCAAGTTAGATAACAATGTTATCAGGTCACCGATATCCTTACTGATTTTCGGACTGCTTGTTCTATCCATTATTGAGAAAGTGTTGAAGTCTCTGGTTATACCTGTGCTTTTGTTTATTTATCTTTTTAGATTTATCTTTTTATGCCTCATATATTTGAAAGCTTGGCTGTTAGGTACACAGGATTTCTGCTTAGAGAATTGACCTCTTTATATAATATCACTCTTTATTCTTAATAAAATTTCCAGTTTTGAAAACTTCTTTTCCTGAAATTAATTAAACTACTCCAGCATTTTATGGTTAGTGTTTACATGATAATTTCTGTCCATTACTTTACTTTTAACCTTTTTGGTGTAAAGGAATTTATCATTTTGATCAATTAAAAATGAAAAGATAGTTTACCTTCATTCATTACATTTCTGGCACTCTTCATATTTTTATGTAGATCCAACTTATGACTCTTATATTCCTCTGTCTGAAGAACCACCATTAATAGTTCTCATAGAGAAGGTCTGCTAGTAACAAAATACTTCCTTTTTTTTTCTTTAAAAGTCTTTGTTCTTCATATTATAGTGGGGACTGGCAAGGCATGTCCAAAATCCATAGGGCAGGTCATTGGGAATGGGAGATCCAAACTCTTAGGCATGACCTGAAACATCTATCAATAGGTATAATTTCTCCATCAAGAAAGATTCAGTCTACAATTAAGACCTTTAACTTGACTGAATTAGGCCCATTTGTCTAGGATCCTCTTATTTAAAGCCAATTGATTATGACTTTTAATCACATCTACAAAATACCTTCACAGCAACACCTAAAATAGTGCTGGATTGAATAGCTGGGGACTGTAGCTTAGCTACGTGGACCATCACCTCACTTTTATTTCCATTTTCCTTTATATTGTTTATTAGAATAATGAAAATTTCTCTATATTTGATTAATATGTATTTCTTACTAAATAATAAATATATCATTTTAAAATGAGACACTTGATAGTTTCTATCTGATTACTATAGATATAAGTAAGAAATGTATTTTTCTCTAATTATTTTGCAAATGTTTTGTAAGCTTCTACAGTTTTTCACTTTTGAAGCAGTGGCCATTATATTCCATACCTGCTTCCACTGAGCTTTGAAAGTTACTTAAAAATTTTATCTAAAGATATTTTCTGCTTATAACTTGCTTACTTCATTATTGTCAATTAATTTTTTAACTTAGCCATACTCTACAGCTCTCTCTCCTTTTTTAAATCCTCACCCGGGGATATTTTTTCAATTGCTTTTCAGAGAGAGTGGAAGAAAGAGAGAGAGAGAGAGAGAGAAACATCGACGTGAGAGACGCATTGATTGGTTACCTCCCACATCAACCCGGATCGATCCTGCAACTGAGGTGCATGCCCTTGGCTGGAGTCGAACCTGGGACTCTTCAGTCCAGGGCCGATGCTCTAACCACTGAGCAAAACCAGCTAGGGCCCTACAGCTCTTAAAGTAGCAAATGTTTTGTTGTTGTTATATTTTTGGACAATTTAAAAGTTTATTGGTATTTTAGACAGAGTTTTAATAATATAAAATAGTTAGAATCACCCCATATAATTATATCAGGCTCAAGATAAATTAGCTTACTATGGCAATCCACAGGCTAATTAATCAACATAGCTGCTATGGAAATTTATCTATTCCATCAAGTCTGAGTAAGTACCGCCATGTTTTTATCTGAAAGCTATAGCATATGCTTGTAGTTTTGAAAAAAAAAAATAGCTATTGTAATAAATTATGCATAATAGTGAATTTGTTGTGCTTAATTCAACAAAGGTAGAGTGGTACAGGATCATGACCCAAAGTGTATAAAATGTTCCTTTAATATTTATTACAACACAAATTTTAGTTTTTCTTTTCTGTAAACATTAATGACTGCAAGGTAGATGTCAGAACATGTACTGCCTATTTCAGTTGCAAGTGAGCTAACCAAAATTGCAAAGAATATGAATTCTAACTCAGCATCTCACTATTAACTTTCTACACTTTTACCTTCATTTTATGCCATGATTCCATAGCAGATTCTTAATGGATGCATGCTAATCTAAACTCTTTTACTTCCTATTCATCTCTACCCTTCTTGATTCTATTCCTTAGGCTCTTTCTACCACTCAGAATTAGTCTACACTCTGTCAATTCCCTTATGGCTTTGATGTGTGTGAGGCACATTAGCCTGATAAATTAATTTGTGCTGAGGTGTCAGTTGCTCATATTATCTCTGCTGAATTTATAAGAGTCTTCAAAGAAACAATTAATATGCATATCTTTGTAATTGTCTTCCTGTGAGAAAGCCTCCTCTTCCCTTTAGGAAAAATCTGTGTTGCAGTCTTCTTATTTTTCTTAGTCCAGCTGCTATATATCAACAAATTTGTTCATTGGTTTAACATAATCCATATGCAGGTGATATTCCTTAAGAGGCTGGGTGGTAAATATGCATCAAATAATTTACTTTTAAGTTGAATTTCACATCGCTGGCAATATTTGGGAAAATGTGAAAACAACTTGTTAAGTATCTATCTGCCAAAGTCTTGGGATTTCTTCAAGAAGTCTATTTATTGAAGTCAGTCCTTTGGACTCCTCTTAAATCAATTTTTCTTTAAGCAGATAGGCTTCGAACCTGAGAGGCCAAACAAGAGCTGGAGGGGAGCCAAGGAGAAAAGGGTGCCCTTGGCTTAGGCTCATAGTTTATGCAAAAGGAGCCATTGCGACTGACACCTCTCACGATCAGGAAGGCCTAAGCTGGGCGCTCTGACACAGTTTTTGGTCTTAGCTAGTTTACATATATCTTTCTTGAGTGCTTAGAACAGGAAATCTGTAGCAATAGTGGATTTGGAGGTTTAAGTAAAATGTTGGTTATTCTTGCTATGGTTATCGTTAATAAACAACTAAGAGGGGACAGTATGCTAACGCTTAACATATATCCAAAGGCTGAATCTAACCCGCCTATCAGCCAACAGGTAGAATTGTTGATTAGCTTTTTCCTAGGTTGGTAGTTCAATGGGATAGCTGAATATCAGCTAAGAAGACAGACGCCGCAACAGAAGGAAATGAGAAAATAAAACATTAACAGTCAAAAATTTGATGGCACAAAATTCAAAACACATACTCTGGTCTATTCATTATTATCTATTAATAACGACTATTTATTATTCTAACATTTTGTCCCATTTTCAATGCTCTGCCTATTGGTACCCTGACACGAAACTTCCATTTTCTTTATATTAAACCAACACATAAGATTTATACCTTGCTCCTTTGAGGAGAAAGAATGACGTATACTGAATCCTATAATATTGTTTCCAAATGGAGTAAATTCACAAGGGTGCATTAGGTTTCTGTTTAACTCTGATTCTCATTTCTGTTACTGAAAGTCTCTGAAATGTCATTGCTTTGCTGTTCTACACCCCATGTGGTGGGTTCATCGCTCATCATGGGAAGAGGGTAACGAGAAGGTGGTCACAAATTAGAAGTTGCTTTATGTTTATCTTCCAACAAATACTAATGAACAAAGTGACTGAAATTGACTTCTCAGAATTCATAATTTTTCAACATCCATTTGTCTTCCCAAACTTCTTGTATTGATTACTAGGGTAACACCACCAATCGCCCACATAAAAATCCGTGTCATGTCCTCTACCTTGACCTACTTCCAAGAAATCACAATACCGCATCGATTTCACATCCAAAGTGCTGCTCAGTTCCCTTTCCTCTCTTCGTCATCTTGATTTAGGAATTTCATCATTTTTTAATTTGAATATTGCAATAAAAATGCCTTATTAATAATTATCCAAAACTCTTGACTTTCGGCCCTCCTGCCCATTCATTACAGCTTTATCATAAGATCTTGACAGAATTTAGGTCTGACCGTGCTATCTTCCACTACCACCCCACCAAACACCCCTCAAAATAGCAATGCTATTTTAGTGCCTGTGGACAAACCCAAGCTTTTTGAAAGGGTATTTTAAGCTCTGATCGTCTTTTCCACCCTCTACCTCATACTTGCGCGATATAGTTAAAACTGACTTGGTTAATAACCCTCCCCCAAACATATATTGCCAAATATTTTCTGGAATTTTTTTGTGAGAATATAAATACCTTAATATTCATGAAGTGACTTTCAAAAAGAAGGAAAAATAAATAAGTGTTGGGTTAGAACAGAGTTTTAATGTAATATGTTTCTGAAGTGCTTTCCACAAGGGGTGTGATTTTATGAATGAAACAACATAACAACAGGACTTTGATATATAGAACATAATCTGTTTTTTAAAAAAATAATAGTAGAAATGGTGGCTTGCAAAGACAAAGACATTTCACAAAAAGACAGTGAGTATCTGCATGTCTTCCTGGTTTCAGTTAAGTTGCAACTATCTACAAAGTAAATTTTAGTTCCACTTAAAAAGATTGAATATTTTGCAATCAAAGCTATTCCTTGGATTTCACTAAACTTTCTGGTTGTCTTTGGCGTCTTTCACTTTGTGAATGAAGAACTTTGTTCTCGCTGGTCTGGGAATAGTTTTTACTGGTGATGTTTTCCTTTGGCTGGGAAACAGATTAAGGGCCTCTCTTCCTGGCAGATCCTTCTTTCTATTGGATGTAACTGTTGAACTTACTTAAAAGAATGCTTTTATTTATCCTGGCTGCTCAGATTCATCTTGTAGATGTCTATAAATTTGAAAATTAGAGGAAATAAAAAAAACACACCAGAGTTTCTAAATGTACACCTGCAAATGGGTTATCTTAAATATACCCTGGAGAAAATAAGAACAAAAAATAGTAATGATATTTTAACAGAGAGACCGCACACAGGAGGAATTTGTAACTACAAGAGCTCTATTTTATCAAAGAAATATGTATGTACATTTATTTTTAGTCATCAGCTCCCCTGCTTTTGCACTTTGAATTGCTTTGGTCCTCGGGACAAACAAAGCCGTGCGGTTTCCCATAACTGTTTGCTGATTTTCCTGGGATGCACGCAATGCCTTTCAACTAGATTGTTTGAAATAATTACGAGAAAAAGTGAAGCATAGCTGCTTCTAACCGTGAAGTGTTTTATATTTGCCTGTTGAGAAGATCAGGGTTTTCTTTGCTCCTGGAAAATAAGTTTTATACACTATAAAGTTTTTTATTGTAGTGGGTATTTCCTGTTGTCCTGCTGGCAGCCAGCGCTTGGAGCCGGCCGTGTCCTGCAAGTTTGCCAAAGAGAAATGCAGTGGAGCGAGATGGAACATTTCACACGAGCACTCTCTGGGCTTTTCTTAGACTCTGTAACTGAAAAGACAGGTAAACCCCGGCCTAATCTACAAGGAAAATGCACCTCTTTCTTACACTACTTTTAAAGCGGGTGATAAAAATCTTTTAAAACATAATTCAAGTGCTACAGGGGAGGCTGGAAAGCTGTCTTTTCCAGCTTTATTTCCCATCTGTGCATTGGTTTGGAAGCAGCGATGTTTACGTTGTCTCTGTACCAGAAATGATTGATCAAATATGCATACAATCAATCACCACTAATTGGAAGCAAATTCAAAAGCACAATTTCAGGGTGTTCATTCCCTTTTCCACAGGAATGGTAACAATATTATCTGAAGTTTGTAGTCTCGACTTCTGCGAGGAAAAGCCAGGAAACAGCGTTGTTGCTATTTTTCCTCCATAAATGACATAATGAAAAATTATTGGCAATACAGTAGTTTCCTTTGGTCTTTAAAAGAACATAACTCATGGACAGATTATCTGACCTAGAGTTGTGGCTTCTATATTTTTATTTATGTGACAGAAGGTTGTGTTTATTTAAAAATTTTCTTTTTCTTTTTTCTTTTTCTATTATAGGGTTTCTGTCCAAAGTGACTTGATATTCTTGTTCAGAAGACTTTTTGTTGTTATCATTGTCGAGTAACATAAAAATGGAGATTTATTAATTAGGCACATCTGATTTTGTGACGCTTTGGATAACCTTATAATAATCTAATTAAGTTTCTCTTCTTTACAATATTCAATTTCTGCTAAGGATTACTCACTTAACCTAAGAACCACAGAAGTCTTTTTTTTTTTTTTTTCTGTTGGCATCAATCATCCCCTCCCTCAAATAGAAAAAAATTAGCAGTAAAATGTCACACTTCAAAAAAGAAACTCATCCCTGTATGAAACAAATGATGTTTTACTTCCTGAATTTGTGCCCTTTCAATAGGAGATTGTGTTAGGGCAGGAACTCTGTCTTCCCTAATAGCTTGAATAAAGCCAAGTACCTGTCATCACTCCACAAATAAATAAATGCTAATAATGGTGAAAAAATGATATATTAAAACCAAACTTTTTCACTAATTCACTCTTCATTTCTCTAATATGTGGTATAATTTTCATTAGACTATTTATAACTAAAATTGCAGTCTTCATATGGGAGGAATTGCTTTTCTGTTTTGCTTGTCCATTGCCTCCATCCATCATGCCTTCAGCCCAGTGCCAAAAGGAGCTTTCACAATTCTGGCTATAAACGGCTGACTGAGAATATTAAAACCCTGCTCCACCCAATATATCACTAAAGAAAGAACTATATTTGCCCTATCTTGTTACATTTTTAGCTTATGGGGAATTAAGGCAGTTATAAACATTAGTTGAAAATGTTGGCAAGCAAATAGGAGAGTGAGAAAAGGGAAAGGAGATGGAAGAATAAAAAGTAGACATACTCTTAGTTGGATTTTGGCATGACTGCCATGCACATGGGAAAGCGAGTGAATTTTCTAGTTCAAGAAGTTGATATTCATTTGAGGGCCTGAATTATTCACATTAGCTATCTTTGTTGCATACAGACCCAAGATAATTAACTCCATCTTTTGTTCAGCATTTGCAGCTTCTGACTGATTGCCTTTTAGTGGTTGTGTTTTAAATAGATATTATGTAATTCAGGTTGAATTCTTCAAAATTGTAGGGGACTTTATTACAGAGCTCCAATTCAACTGCAATCATAATAATCTTTGCCATTAAAAGTACTATTGATCTATTGAATTGCATAGTCTGTGTTAGGGAGCTGATGAGCACGGGGGGAGGAAATTCTAGAGTTATCAGCTTATCCGATGATTTCAGGAAATACTGCATCCCTTGTGCTACTCTACTCATAAATATCCACTCCCTAGCCAATCTTCAGGCCAAGATGACCTTGAATATATCCACATAATTGTAAATCACAAAGTTAGTGTCCAAAGCCACTTTTCTGTAATATATTTTTAAAAATCTCCCACCATGATCTTATCCCTTCTGTGAAGAGGGAAGAGGGATTGTTATGCGTGGCCGCACTCACTGTTCTATTATTGATGTACTTTCTGTAGCACAGACCTGCGATCCCAGTGCCCATGTTTGCGACCCTGTCTCTTTTCACTATCTGCTTGACTTAAGGTGGTTGTCTCTTAGAAAATCAGAAGACTGGGCTGACAACTTTCAAGCTTTAAATAATCAGAGCGTCTGTCACTCTAATAGCAAAACCAAAAGATATATATTGTGCAGGCTGTCACATTTCCAGTCATGCAGAGGAAATTGACCTGAGAAAATCAGGCAGAAAGAAGAGATGAAAGGTGGGGAGCACAGGGTTTTAGAAGTTCCAGTTAGCCACAACACCTAACTAAACAGTAAGCAGTTATTTGAAATTCCCTTGACCTACCAAGAAAATTTCCTTCTCACCTGGCTTTCAGTTATTTGTATCACAGTGTCTTGGCTAATGCAACTTCCTTGATTTCTGGTGACAAAGGCATATTTTCCAGTTAGTTTGAAATATCAATGCTTGTTTCTCAAAGTCTGTTAGACACCCTTTTCAAAAGAATATACCTTGCTAGAATTTAGCTACAGAGCTATTTCATATTTTCTAAGTGTGGAGAAATAGCAATCAATATTTTGTTTATGGGCAATGACTATTTCACCTCATGGCAATTCACCTCAGCTCTTGGTCAGCAGAAATGCTTTATTTCTTAAAAATGATTCCTGTTAGTATGTTCTCTGCTACTCTATAAACATCTAAAAAGATGTTGTAATGTCATACAAATAAAATGATGGCAATAATATTTTTATATTAAAAATACTGAGAATAGTGAAGAAAAATAACAAGCTTAGTCTGAAGCTCTGACATTGTCTGCCAGTCCTGATCCCAGCACATTAATGCTTTGAGAAAGCCACCTAACCCCTGGTACTGTATTGCCTCCTTTGTAAGGAAGGAACAGATGTATGATTTATATGGATAATAAATGAAGCTTGTGTAAGAATTGCTTGCAGAGAGAGTACCCCTTTTTATTGAGGGGGTGTATGATAAGGTTACTTCAGGTTCATGTGCAAGAGTTTGAGGATGAGCCTTGATTCAGAATTTTATGGAGTCATTTAAATGTTTCACTCATTATTTCAACAAGAAAATTTAATTGTACAAGGAGATGAATTCCATTAAATAGTGTTTTAAATATAAAATCTAAGAATAGATTGGAAAATGAGGCATTATAACAATAGCTATACACATGTATAATGGACTATACGGGCCAATGTGCTATGGTATAATTCTAAACACAGAAAATTATTGCCACATAAGCACAAGCGAGACAGTCCTAGTATAACATTGTTTAGTGTCTTTATCGCCTGCGTTTCCTTTTATCTTCCCACCTTAGAGGATTTCCTACCACTGTTGGTGCTGGCTTTCTCTTGTGAGGAAGGAAATCACTGAGCTAACTTTGCTTCACACCAACAGGTTAGTTACGTTTTTTTCTTTCCCAGGACTATTTCTTTTTAAAAAGAAGACTTTAGGGATGGCACGACATTTTTCACAAAGGCTAAAATACAAGGAAGGGTAGCATGTCAGCTATTAGCCATAAATAAAGGGAGAAATATTTCTGCTGTTGGACCCATCATTTGTTTCCCCTTAAATTGCCCTTTAGTGGCAACCATACGTTCCGCCTTTTCAAAGATACCTATCAACATAAAAAATATGCAGACTTCTCCCATAGAAATGTGTCAGTTCTTTCCCCTCTGTGTTCTCCTCAGCCCTGGATGGCAATTCCCTGTTGTTCTCTCCCGCTTCGGTGCATCTGGCGCGGGAGGCGCTGGCTCTCCCTGCTTTGGGCTGTCTTTTCAAGGCTGTTTACGTGGCACACGGTTCAGGGAGACAGAGACGGCTTCTCATCTGGTGCAAGGGTCAGGTGGGCTTACATCTTTCGGAGACACAGAGTCGTCCTCTAGGCCAAAGGGGCAGCATCCTTACTGGCCGTTAAAAAGGACTCAGATTCCCTAAGCTCAGATTCCCTTCCCTGCGATGTCAATCACTGCATGTTCATGTGACATCTGGCTTTCTTTATAATGCCTTTTAGGAACTAGAGCTCAGGGAACCGGGGCAAAAATGTTAGTAATCTGCCTATTGCTATTGCTGTGAGTAATAAACCATCTTTCGTCTCTGACTAGTCAGAATCCATGTATTCCACTAGCCACCGTGACCTTCTGAGTTGTTAGCTTGTAAGTAGGCTGCAAGAATTTTTAAAACATGCAATACCTGACTATTTAGTAAGGGACACTGACCTCTTTTCCAAAAATGACAATAGCAAACACAACAGTAACTGTTCAGTACGAATGAATCGAAATTATACTTTTTAACAGATGGACAAAGAGTATACATATATTTTGGTGTGCTGCAGAATTTCAGTAATTTATGTGCACCATGAGATGAAATAGGTTGAAAATCACTGTCCTTATATCAGGGCCTTTGCACACGTAGTTTCATCTGCACGAAGCCCCCTTTCTCTGTCTCAGTCGAGGTGACTCCTGTGTGTTCTTCAGCTCCCTGTGTGTCAGGGCCAGTGTTTGTACTGAGTAACTGCAATACATCTAAATACCGCCTTCCTGTTAAAATGTATCACGATGAAAATTCTTCCCCAAAGTGTTAATTGCCAAATTGTATTTTCTCAGACATTTTTCTTTCTTCACTTGTATATGTTACAATTGCAATAGAATTTCTAAACTCAACTATAATATTATTACCTACTATATTTAATTCCAGATACTTCAGAAGAGACCTTCATATTGGACAATGAAAAACAGTGAGTGTGTTTTGGGGTAATATTCTTACAGCATATTTGACTTATGCTCATACTGAGAAAATTACCTGATTAAAAGTTCTGAACATGTCCTGGGATTTTCATTAAAAGGAAGCCAATGAAGGTGGAAAAAATGATGCATGGGAGACAGAGTGAAAATCAAATCTGTTCATTGCTGGAAATCTTTTAAAATATTTTTATATGATAGAGACTCAATATTTGCCTCTTTTCCTATAATGTATTAGCCCATAAAATGTATTGCACTATAATTAAAATGTTATATAGAACAAATAAGAGTGCTATCTATATATTTTTTTGTTTTCAGTCCATGGATACACCTTATAGTTTGGGAATAATTTTCTTCCAAGTCTCTCAATCACTAGAAGATTTAATAAATGTTAAGTTTATTTTATAATATTTTTTATTTCTCCGTTGCCTTGTAACATATTTTTTATGATGTCAGTATTAACATTTAAAAAAAAAAAAAGCATTTGGTTTTGCTTTTCTTTATCTCTTCTGACAAGATATGAAAACACATTTTAAGTATGTCTTTGTATTCTCAAAATGCTCGTATCTTCAGCTGCAATATATCCCATGTGAACTGAGCTATATTTAAACTACTGCTCTTTGAAAACATGAATTTTATTATCAGTTCATAATTAAGATTAGCATTTATTCAAGGTCATTGATGAATTGAAAGCTTTCTGGAAAATATAGTAAATCTCAGAAAGGATAGAACTGTACACATCAAGCCTATTGAACCTAGGAAGATAAGGCTAATTAAGCATTTTGAACTACTTATCACTTTCCTAAACTTGAAGTTGCATGTGCACCAAGGGTTTCAATGAATACTGTAGGTGACCTCAAATACATTTCATCACTGTATACAGTAGTAAGCTTCCTACCAATCATATATTACTGTGATCTTACAGAGTAGGGCAGACATTGCTGGGTTGACTCTCCAGGGAAGAGCACTGTTGTTTCATAAGTAGCTCTATTAGTCATATCAGTATATTGGAGTCTTAGCTAAGGAAAACATTCTATTTCACTATAATTCTTAATGACTTAGAAATATATTTCTGTCTTCCTATCACTCTATTGCCTCCTGCAAACTTATTATTGACAATATTCCTTATGCTGAATACTGCATCCCCGCAACTTATTTATTTTATAACTGGAACTTGTTCCTCTTACTTCCCTTCACCTCTTTACCCATCTCCCCACAATCCTTCTGGCAAACATCCGCTTGTTCTCTGTACCAATGAGCCTGTTTTTTAATTGTTTTATTTGTTCATTTGCTTGCTTTCTTTTTAGGTTCCATATGTAAGTAAAATCATATGGTATTTGTCTTTTTCTCAATGACTTATTTCACTTAGTGTCATACCATCTACTTCAATCCATGTTGTTGCAAATGAAAAGATTTCATTCTTTTTTATTGCTGTGTAATATTTCATTGTTGTATATAAAATATGCCAAATTTTCTTTATCCACTGATCTATCAATGGAAACCTAGATTGTTTCCCTATCTTGGCTACTGTAAATAATGGTGCAAATAGAGGTGCATATATCTTTTTGAGTTAGTGTTTGATATATTTTAAATGTTTGCCTTGACAAGTGAAAACATTTAGTCATATAAAAGTTATATGATTATACTGGTTATATGCAACTTACATTTATTGGAAAATTAGCAAAACTTTTGATTTGCATAAAATCATCATCTGTATTTTATTTGAAATACTTTTACAGTTGTAAGTTTAACAATAATAGACAACAGAGAATCTTAGAAAAATATAAAAAGTAAAAGTAATGCAAAGGAAGTTTGAGCAAAACAACATGAAAACCAAACTTGGAAAATATAAAGTGCTCTCCATTTCATATTGTTGAAAATTTTTGCTGTGGAGCAAAAGAAAACAAATTCAGAATTCTAATTTCAATGTGATAACTCACACGGTATGTTTTTTAGAATAATAAACTAAAAATTCACAGACATTTTCAGCATTCTTCAACACATTCAGCTGAAATATATCAAATATTCAGTAACTGGATAGCATGATATATCTTTACTGAAATAGGTGGCATTATTTCATGCCGAATTCTCCTTAGTGATTATTTTTAAATTTTTTAATGTACTGTGTACATAATGCTCAAAATCCTGAGAAATAATATCAGAAAAAACCTTTAACAGATCATGGGGAGCATTATTTTCAAATCAGCTAGCTCAGTTTTACAGCAAATATTTCAGCCCTAACCTCATTAAACAATTAATTTGTATAATATGAAAATGATTCATATGATATGAATATATGACAATATGTTCTAATTATTCTTTCAAATATTTTGTTTGCTCTCTGTAACAAAGTTTAGAAAAAACAACAACCTTTTATTTTGCACTTGTGGGTGTGAGTGTGTGTGCTGTCATTTCAACTGCACTTTCACTTTAACTTCTAAATGTACAAAGTGATTTGCCATTTCTGTAATTCGTTTTATTTAAAATGGAATTTTAACCTATATGACACATTTTTTATAACTTGAAAGATCTTTTAAAAATCTTTAAAAAATTAATGTTGGTCCTGTCTTTAATATTGCATCTGATTAAAAGCATTACTTTTGCAGAATATTGATTTGGAAAAGTAAAGCCTACGCAAGTGAAGATAGAGCGTCTATGAAAGAAAATGTTCACATAAGAAAAAGATTAAGCCATAACATGTAATGATGAATGATCAAAAGGGACCTTGAAATTTAATTTTATTTTAAGAAAGAAAAAAAAGAAAGAAAGAAAAAAGAAAAGAAAAGTAGGAATTGACTTCCCTTAATCACTCTGAAATATTTTTAGGCCTTTAGCCTAATCACCAATGGGAGACCCCCGGAGATTTCCAGAAGTTATATACATAGAAAAAAGAAAACAGCAAAAACTCAAGGAAAGAATGAAATAATTCAGTGAGTAAATGAAGCAAAATCAGTCCAATGCCTTCTTCAAAAGCGCAATGACTATAAGCAAAGTAAACAGGTATAAAAGGTCTCTTCAGCCCAGCTCATGCTGAGTGGTTGCCGAGTTCTTTGCATCGAGAGTACAATAGGAGGTCAGTGTCTGCATTCTACACACACACATGCATGCACATGCACATGCACACACACGCACATGCACACACACACGCATACACACGCACGCAAGTAAAATAGGAAATCCTGAAGGCTGAACTCCAAGTGACCCCTGGGGGAAATTACCTTTATTTATTCAGGTTGGCCTGGTCCTTGTTTACATCTATTTTTATGGAGTTTCGTTTTTGGAGAAGGTGAGGGTAGGCCAATAGAAGCAACAAAATGAAGTTTTGCCTTTTATTTGTCAGTGAAATCCAAGTGGGTGCTCAGTGGGCAATTTAAGTACCTGCAGGCACTGGGATGGCCCGAGAGAGGCGGGTGGGGAAGGCACAACCCTTGCCTGCCCTGAGCGGGCTGTGGGAAGTCAGAAAAAGTAAATCTAAAGTAAATAACTTTTGTGTGTGACTATGATGCTAAAGGGTGCTTTGCAAACCCATTGGAGGTTTGCTTGATGATGGGACAAGAACAGAAGAGTCACATTCTTGTCCTAAGGGAGAAAATGGGCTAAAATTTGTGTTTTTTTCAGTATTATAAGAAAGTAAATTGTGTAAGTTTCATATTATATGTTATATACATAGTAGGATATAAGTATGTACATTATAAAATATAGGATATATATGATATAAATGATATAAAATACAAGATACTATTAAATTTTATACGTGTGTGTCTGCGTATGCATGTGTGTGTTAAGACAGAAAGGAGACAGAAGACTCCGGATGTGCGACACTCTAAGGGCTTTTACCTGAAGCGAAGGGAGTTACTGATAAGATTGGGGGCAAAAAAAATAAGATATTTATTATTTCGAGAGCCCAGGGGTAACTCTCAGAATTGATTAAAAATGAACACATTATAAAAAAGGAGATAAGAAAGTTGCTGTAAGGCAGGTAAGCAAGGGTGAGGGAAAGATGCATCATCTGTTAAAACAATAGGAAGTGTGCAGAGTAACCAAGGAGCAGGGCGGGGTGGGCAGAGGCCTTGCCTGGGGCGATGGGACGACGCAGTGTGCAGGTGACGTTTTACTGAGCCTCACACCTGAAACCTGTACGGTTTTGTGAGCTAATGTTACCCCCATAAAGTCAATAAAAAAAGAAGTGAACTCGAAAGACAAGGAGGTGCTCAGAGGGGCATCGCTGTTTTTCTCAGGAAAGAAACAAAGCTGTTTTACTCATGGAGGAAAAGATAAAAAGATGGTCCCACTTACAGCAACCACAGATCCGTTTCTAATGCTCATGAAAGATTTTTTATAATACCTTCTGCTCGGCAGGTTAGAGCCTCATAATTAAATGGTCCTTTGTGAACCAATTGGTATGTAAATAGGAAAGTAGATGCTGAAGACAATCAGGTTGTTTCCTGAAAAATTAACCATTAAACATGGTATATAATTAACATGAATATAGTCCAAGTAATAAAATGCTGGCAATGGAAAAGTTTCAAATTAGTCAGAGCCTGTGAAGCTGAATGAAAAGAATTTTTCAAAAGCCCATGAGCAAGATAGAAGGTGGCCAAACCCTTGGAAAACAGTTTTGCTATAAACTCTTTCCATCACCTCTTTTCTAGCATGTACGGTAAAATATTATACATGGCTTGCAACCTTTTTGATCCATTGAAACCTCTGGGCACACTCGGTAGGTCCTCACCTCTGTCTTGGCATGGGGTACACAGAGTTATCCATTTGAATATGTAGCACAGTTAATTCGTAGGTTACACTTGCTGCTGTTCTTATATATCTACTCTCCCAGCCTCAACTGACCCTTCAATTTTCTCTGTGAGAATCTCTTATCTAAGGCTATAAACACAGCCAAATATCATTTTTTAGTCTATTTCCTGTCTTGTGTAGTATTCAGATTTGTGGTTCCACCGAACTCACTAGAAAAAAAATGTATGGATGTTATATAATTAATATCAATATAGTCCAAGTAATAAAATGCCAGCAATGGAAACGTTTCAAATGTTATAGGATAGGAAAAGTTTGGCCACTGCAAACTTCCTGCCACTACCAAATTATATATCCCCTCAGAACTAATTAAAATTAATCTCTCCTATCATATTCACACAGAGAATTTAATATCCAAAAATAAAATCACGATCTGCATTTCTGCATATTCTCTTGCTCCTTTGTTGCAGCCAAAGTGGCTTCCTCAGGAGTGTCTGACCAGAATAGATTTCCTCGCCATCAGAGGCAGCCTGCAGCTTTTTTCCTAGAGCCATTCCTTAAGCCATTTCTAACTGGGATAGCTCTATGTCCTGTGTCCTTTCTTCAAAAATTTTCAGAAGAGAAACAGCACACAAAACAATATAAAGAACCACTTTCACCAAATTCGGAAAACAGAACCAGGTCCTCAAACCAAATGTGGCTACTGCATTATCATGTCAGCAATTGTCTTATATGACAATATTTCACTAACAAAAGAGGGGCTTTCAAAGTTAAATGTGTAAATTGCATCCTTGCACTCTGGGCCTAGATCGCTGTTGAGACTGTAGTCAAGATTGTTAGAGAAACATGAAGGAAAGAGAATAAAAACTGTAGGGCATACAAATCCTATGAGACATATAATGAGAGAGAGAGAGAGAGAGAGAAAGGGGGGGGAGGGAGGGAGAGAGAGAGAGAGAGAGAGAGAAAGTGGAAAAACAGAAATGTCCCAGCTTGACTCTACCATGAGTGTATTTAAAGCTCATTAGAGAGAAATTCCCTCTCAAGGGGGTAATTATCTCCCTGAGATTGCCACACCTTAGGCAACAAAAAACCCACACACAACTCTTCTTAGGAGCTAATATAAAGCAATCTTACCTTGGGTACTTCTGCTAATTATAAACTTGCAACTAGTAGATAAATAAGTTCCGGAGATCTGATGCACGGCATGGTGATTAGTCAACAATGCTATATTTATATTTTTCAAAATTGCTAAGAGACTAGATCTTGACTGTTCTCACCACAAAAGAAAGGAATGATTGCATGAGGAGGTAGAAGTGTTAAACTAAAGCTGCGGTGGTAATCACATTGCCATCCATAAATGTATCAAATCGATACGTTGTATACTTTAAACTTGCCTAATGATATATGTTAATGATGTGAAACATTCAGAAATAGCAGAAGTAAAACCACTGGATCACTAAAACCGTAATTAGTCCAAGTTTATTGTGCACATAAAAAACAGTTTGCAAACCGGGAGCTCTCAGATCAGCAGCGGGAATGAGGCTCAGAGGTACCCTGCTGTAAAACAGTTTGTACAGTGAGAAGGCGGAGGCTGTTTATTCTTTATAGTGATTGGACAAAGGATTAGAGCTTCCCTAGTGATGGAGGATTGTTTAAAAGTGGTTCCCTCATGTCAGTTTGGGGGAACAGTTTGTTTTGTTTATGATTTTCAGAGGTATTTACAAGAAGCAGCCCAAGTTCAGTTTTGCTTGCTTTGCAGTATAAGCGAAGATTTGCTTGTAGGGCTTAATTGGTTTTGGCTGCTCAGGGAATTTTCAAGTCTGGTCACCATTTTGTGTTTGATTTTAACAATTATATAACAATTTTAAAAAAAGATTCATCTCTGATCCTTGGACTTTTCTGGAGGCTTACTTCTTTACACACACACACACACACGTTTTTACTGATTTTAGAGAGAGAGGAAAGGAGAGGGAGAGAGAGAAACATCGATCAGTTTCTGATTTTTCTTTGTCATTTGTCCAAACCATGAACATCACATCATCAAAAATATATATTTCCCAATTTATGATATGCTTCCTCCAAAGCCAAACCAATAATATTGTTTACATTCTGATAACTGGAAACATTTCACTCACTGTCTGCCTTTGAGCAAACACGATGTCTAGAATTTTAGAGATAGAAGCATGGATTAGTTTTACTTTTTAATTAGACAGTGGATTTATGATAATGCCATTAGGTGTGTTCTTTACTACAGCCCAAGAAATTAAAACATCCCCATAATACTAGGCTTCCCCATTCCTTTTATCTATTTCATTGTTTCTTTATTTTAAACATTATCATTTCTAATACTTTCGGGGTGCTAAAGCATGTGCATGAACTAGATAGGATTCAATCCCTAACATTAAACCGGCACACTTTATTATTTACAAAAATTTATTTATGGATCTTGAAAAAAAAGCACTTATTAGCAATTTTGCATTAATGGTGTGTATATAGTAGAAGTAAAGTGGCTAAAAGGAAATAATCTCATTCTCTCATTAACTTTATTTTCTTAACAAGAATTACAAAATGGTTTAGTCATCTAAAAATTCATAAAGAATCGTATAATGAATATCTGTGTAATGATGACCTAGTATAAAAAAGAAATGAAAAATGCAACAGAAACTGTGGGTGTTTCTCTTCCTACAAATTATTGTCTGCCCACCTAGTTCACAACTTGTACATATCTGTTCTCTTGAATTGTGTGTTTGCTGTGATATCTTAAAACTTTTATGTACACTGTGTGTGTATACATTGTATATGTGTATATATATAATATATTGTGATATATGCACATAAATGTATACAGGTATATATGCATGCCTATTTGCAGCCTTCATTTTATATTATAGCGTGGGACCATAATAAGGACTATACAAGTTAAACCCATGCCGAACAATTTGAATAATCAGTGGAAACAATGACAATTTCCCAAGACCTTTAACTTTTTTTTTAAAGCCTTAAAGTCTTTCTTACTCTCAGTGACAATATACAGGAAAATAAAATAAATAGTAAAACAAATATTTACTTAGTATCTTGTTATCTAAAATATTAGAAACATTGGCCATGAAAGTGCTTTATTTCTTTGTGGGAACAACAGCAGTAGGTTTGAACAGCTCTTGCCTTCTCCTGTCGTGTGGCTTCTGATACCGATGGGGCACCTTCGCCGTCCTCACAATTGTCACACTCCTAAGTTTCAGTCACTTATCGGAGCTTTCAGCGCTCACCCTTTGTGCTTTTACTGTTGTGAGTTGTCTACAGCCGGGCCTTTACAGCGAACGCTTTCGGGCTGTCCCTCCTCGGGGCACCGTCATTCTTTCCCTCACTGCCATGAGTCCGTGAAGATCAGGCTCCCCTGCCTTTCAGAAAGGTCCCCTCGGCCAGGCGCCTCCGGCTGCGTTTCCCGGCCCTCTCCCAGGCGACCGTGCCAGCAGCTATTTCCTTATAACTCTATTGCCATTAGTTTGCATTCCACTTCCAGGGTTATCACATTTTATGTCTTTGCTGCACTTTAATCGTATTTGGCCAATTTCTTTATTCAATTACCCATTCAAATAATATATCATGTGGGTTTCTCACTGGGAGACAGAAGGACAAGCGAGCTTGCACTTCGCCGCCCTGCATGAGCCGAGTAACAGGTGTGCAGCGACCAGCAGGGGACAGGCCTTGAGCGAAGTGACCCGGCTGGTCGCTGATGGTGACGCAGGTCGGTGGTGGATTCTGAGCAGCAGAGCTGGCGCGAAGCTTGTACTTTGCATAGTGACTCACAGATAATATATGACGGTGACTAAAATTTGAATTGTGTTGTTGGGTGACTGATTTTTTTTAAACTAATTTATGTTTACTGAATTTCATGCATATTTGAACCATGCAATGTGAGTATTCTACATATTTTAAATGTTTGTAAATAATATTATATTCAGTATTCCTTTACAATTTAGGTTATCCTTATGAATGTTTGTATGCCTGTATGTGTACCACTAGTTCATTATTTTTTATAGCTCTATTTAATGCAATTAAATAAATAAAATATGCCTTTAAGTTTAGTCGTATATTGATAGTCAATTATATTTCCTCAAATATTTTGTCATTATTTACAGCGCAATTGGCCTTTTATACCCAAGGGTGGCTTCAACCAACCAAATACTAAAACTATTTTAAAATGTTACATTGTTGCTGTTATGCGCTATGTAGCTAGGCCTAGGACAGTTGTCTATCCTGATCACGTACAGACAATTTTCCCCTAGAAAATACAGCATAACAACTATTTAGATAGCGCTTACATTGTATTAAGAATTACAGTATTATATCCTTGATACTCATTAGCAGAAACAGTGTTACAATTTCCCACACTTGACTGAAAGTTCTAGGGTAGAGAGATTGAGGTTGACAGTTATTTCCTCTCAACTTTGAAGATATTATATCTTGGCTTTCTGGCATATAGTATTGCATTTGGAAAGCCTGCTGACAGTTTAATTACAATTGCTTCATAAGTAATCTGTCTTTTCTTCCCAGCTGTTTTCATTTAGTTGTCTTTGGTGTTTTGCTGAATCATGTGTCTAAGCCTGGACATCTTTTTACGTATTTTGTTTGGTATACATTGTGCTTATCAAGTTGAATACATATCCCTTTCAATAATTCTACAGAATCCTTAGTCTCTATATCTTCAGATGTTACTGCTAAATCTTTCCTTCTAGAACTCTGGTGGGATGAATATTAGTTGTATTCTATCTTCCAGATTCCTTTACCTCTATTTAATAACTTTGCATCTTGCTTAGTTATGAAGCAAGGCTTCACAGGACTAATTTATTCACATCTCTCTCATAATTATTAGTTCTCCTTAAGCAATTTCTATAATGTTGCTTAAGCTCTCCACTGAATTTCTAATTTCAATGTCATACTCTTTATTTTTAGGAGTTCATTTATTTGTTTTTTATTTTGAATATTTTGATAAATGGTATCTTATGTTCTTCTATTTTGAGTAACTTCTTTACTTCTTAAATGTATTAAACATGCTTACATTATATCCTGCACCTGATAATTTTAACATCTGAAAATCTTTCCATCATAATTTTCTTGTTTTTTGTTGCTCTGTTACTAATTGTTTGCTAGAATGTTTTATAATTTGAGGATGTGAGTTTATGCTTATATGGTTAGTGTTTTATCTAGTTTAAGATACAAATCCAGCAGGAAATTGTTTTCGTTTTGACCTTGTATCTAATGACATCCCCAAATAGAACCATTTTACAGCAATTTATTAGGTTAGCTTTTCTGAACTATTTTGGTAGACGGCATATAAATCCCAAACCCTGTGAAATTGTCTGTCTTCTGAGTGGAGTTTTAAAATTTTAACACCATTCTCAGCCACATATGTTTTCTTGTCTGTTTTTGCCATTGCCATTTTTTATTTTATTTTTTAGTTCATTTCTTTTCTCCCAGTAAAAGCATTGAGGACGTTGGTTATGTGCGGCATTCTCAGTTACATCTCTCTATTTTGTTTGGGCTCATGGCCCTGAATCTTTTCTCTGGGAAATTAAAATGCAAGGCTCTTTGATAATGGGATAGTCAAATGCCAATAAATCAAACGAATCTTTAGTTTTATTTTACCCCTTTAACGCCATGTTATGGACTGGATCCTGTCTCTGAATGTCACATGTTGAAGTCCTAACCCTCAAAGTGACTATACTTGGAGATAGGGCCTTTATGGAGGTAATTAGGGTTAGATGAGGTCATCGGTGTGGGGTCCTAATCCAATAGGACCAGTGTCCTTATAAGAAGAGGAAGAGACACCTGAGATGTGGGCACAGAGAGTACAGGGTGAGAAGATAGCCTTCTGCGAGTCAAGAAGAGAGACTTCAGGAGAAACCAAACCTGCCAACCTCTTGATCTTGAACTTCCAGCCTTCAGAACTGTGAAAAAATAAATTTTCATTGTGTAAGCCACCCAGTCTGTGACTTTTACTATGACAGTTCTGGAAAACTAATATACCATTTATAGTTGGTTATTTTTGTGTTTTTTTTTTGGAGGAGGTGGTCACTGGGAACGATCACTTATCTTGTATGAGTTTAATTACCTATTTGAAATATTAAGAAAAAATAACAAAAACTTGGAAATAGCCAAAAGAGTTTACTTAGTTTTATGTAGTGTCTTACTGATGATATCTCTTTTTCTAGGGTTATTCAGTTCATTTGACATTTTATTTACTGTTGATTAGGATATTTTACAACTAAGCATAGAGGGTCACTTGTGAAAGACGTGTTGCTATGTAAATTGTTCTTGTCTGAGACCAATGTAAATGACCGCTCTCCTGTTAAAAAGATAATCTCAAAGGTTATCCTTTATTGTCCCAAAGAACATTTTCCATTTTGTATCTCATTTGGCAATCTTAATCCACTGTTTATATAAAGTTTCTTCTGGAATATAAAACCTCTGCTCACAAATGCCTTTGAACCAGCTTTGTCATTTTACTGGCTCCCTCGTTAGTGAGTTATTTAACAAGTCTTTGACATGCACTAATTTTACATGTGTTGGAGTATCATGTTTCTAGCTTTTTGAATATTATACTTTAAACATTTTGGGGCCTTCCACTAAGATTCCCATGGGGACTAACCAGCCAGGGACAGTTAGCATGTGGCCCAAGTGGAACAAGAATATCCCCTGTGCTGCCCAATCCCAGGCAGGGCTGCTCTTGGCTCCCTGAGTGATTCCTGAGAGAGGCTGATAGCTTTCGCTGTTCTGGTTTTGATTGTTTGTGGTTCTTGGTTAAGTTTCATCCTGGTTCTGGTTTGTTTTTGATCTTTTCCTCCTTAGTGGCAGCAGCTATTGGAAATTTGGTTTTACGATCTGACCATCTGGTTATCTCTGCTAGTAGAAATGGGAATCTATTCTATGTTGAGTGAGAAAAGAAATAGGTTTTTCTCTATTTTTGTTATTGTTATTGTTTGTATCATGTTTATCTTTTTTTTTTTTTTTTTTAGCTCAAAGCAGTTAAGAAAAGATGTCAAGACTATTAAAAAGAACAAAACTTTAGAATTAGGCATTTTATTAATAAACTAGTGCTTCTTCCTATGTTCTGATTATTGCCTGAAAACTCTGCTGTATACTATAAGGTAAAAATTGGATATTCTGGAAAAATAATGATTAATAATTGATGCTTTAAATACTAGTTTTAGATACAGGCATGCGTACTGACTTCTCTTAGAAAATTATCAGAGTATACTAAGAAACTGAATCATGATTTCTGCATTTCTTTTGTCTAGACATAGACAACTTCATTAGCTGAGTGCTGACCCAAGACTCAACAAAACAACAAATAATTATTTATAGTTTATAAAACACTGTATAAACTGATTAGAAAACTGTATTTGTACTTAATTGTTTTGCAAAATTGTTATTATATTTTTGTTATTATCTTAATAGTCCGTTTTCTGATGAGTAAATGAGGAAGTAGTTTATTTTTTTATCTTTAATATACAAATTAGTAGACTGTGCTTTTACAAACTGAAATCTGAAAACCTAAAACTGCATGTGACTCTCACTGACCACTCAAAATTCAAAATTAAATATTTTTACCGAGCTTTCTTCATTTTCATGACAATATAATTATACAATTTGTTTCAATGGGAAAATGTCTTCTCTTTAACAGGATATAATTGGACAGTACATTGTGTAACCAAGGCCATGAGTGTCATATTTGAGAATACAATTTATGTAATCAGGTATGTTAAGCCCACAATTAAGGATCAAGTGCTGTGCTTTATATGTGCAGCAAATGCCAACACAGCCCTCGGACAAAGTTGGCATGTTGCCTGCTTTATGGCCCGTGGAGCCGAGCCTCATAGTAAAAAGTCACTTCCTAGAAGGCCAGGAACCTTGGCATATTTTGGGGACCTCAACAAGAGGTGATGGCATCTTTTTTGGTTTTGGTGCCTAGCCTGAGCCTCGTATAGAAGAGCAAATAATATATCCTCTTGAAAATAAAACCCTAGATTTCTTATATAAACTCCAGATGGACATTAATTTTCTGGTCTAATATTAGCTGAACACCAAATGGCTCTACATTTGCTGACCAATATAAGGAGATTTATACATGTTAATTAATCCTTCCCGTGCCTGTACAAATGAATCAGGCCCAAGAATAATGAGGCCATCCTTCTACGGTGAGTAATAATTCTTGAGAATTATTTATGATTACAAGGGTGAACACTATTAAGAAAAATATCTAAAACTTGGTAATCGACAAATGGACTAGTGGGGTATTTTTCATTATAGTGCTAGGCATTGTGTAGCAGGAATTACCTGTTTCTCTAATGTTACGTACATGTGTCAGGCATTCTATTTATTATTGATTAAAGTATTTTACAACTCTGTAAGGATAGAGGGTAACTTACAGAAAATCAAAAGTAATAAAGAGAATTCTTGTCATGTAGCAATAAAAATAACTTCTGTTCAGCAGAGTAGATAACCCCAAGGGCTATAATTTATTATTACATAGTATTTTAATTTTGTATGCCATGCTAGCAATGTTTAAAAAAATTCCTGTTGGAATATATAAATCATTCTTTCTAAAGTGTTCTTTGAACAATTACCAATTTACTACATCACTCAATCTGTTAATAAATTGTTGATGCCTGTTCATTTTATATATTTATTAGAGTTCTACTTTTACCTTTGGAAAATAATGTTTTAACAGAAAGGATTATGTCCCTTGCTAGTCAGCATTTAAAAAAAAATAATTTCTCAAAATGTGTGGTGTTTCATGCTATCTAATCTTTCCTATTTCCAGGAATAGATGTTTTCCTTCTGTCTTTGGACTCCATTAACTTTTCTGTACAGTGTGTTGGAGTTGAAAGAGATGTGCATTTTCAGATTTCTGATTAATTTTGGAGTTCCTTTAGAAGTACTTTTCTTAGACACTGGCAGAGGAGAGTAAAGGGATTCTGAGGCCAGTAAGACACTAAAATAGTTTACTTGATTTTCTGAGGTTTTTGACTTAGGATGAAGGGCAAGAAATTTTCTGTGGACTAAGAGAAACAACAGATCTTTGATCAAGGTTTGAGAAAATGTGCTAAACCTCCTTATTCCAAATGTATTCACATAGCCTCATGGATTCCAGACACTGTGATGGTCCTATTACTCAGCCTCACAAAATGGAAATCCCGTCATTTGCAACAATGGGGATGAACTTGGAGGACACTCTGCTAAGTGAAATAAGCCAGGCAGAGAAAGACAAATACTGTATGCTGTTACTTATATGTACATAGAATCTCAAAGGAAAAAAAAGTCCGACTCTTAGAAACAGAGGGTAAAATGGTACTTGTAGGAGCTGGGAGTAGGGGAAATGTGGAGAGGTTGGTGAAAGGGTATAAATGTTCAGTGATAACATGAATAATGTCTGAGGATCTAAAACACAGCCTGGCAACTATAGTTGATACACTACCCTGTATAACCGAAATGAAATGTGCTAACAGAGAAAATCTTAAGTGCTCACCCTCCCCAAAAAAGGTAAATAGATAGATGGATTATTTAACTCTAGTATGGGAATCCTTTTACATGGGTATATCTGCCTATATCTATATCTATCTATATCTCCATATGTCAAATCATCACATTTTATACTTTATATCTGTTACAATTTTATTTCTCAAAAATACCTCAATAAATCTTTTCTTTTTATTTTTTACAATTTTTGAGGTAAAATTATAAATAATAAACCACACATTTTTAACACTATTCTTTTAAATCTTTGCTTAATTTATCAAAAATGATGTCTCATTGATTGTCTCATCGATTTCATTCACATTTCTTTCATTACAAGTCAGACTGACCTTTAAATAAAAGTCAATGGTACTGTATGATAATTAAAACAAAATTTTAAAAATTTAAAAAATAAACAGAAACTTCTAAGTATTAGTGGGAACAAGTATTTTAAAAATAAACATCCCCTGAAACCAATTTATTGCCTAAGTTATTTCTCCAAGCACTTAATATATCAGAAATATGTTTGCCCAGCTCAAAGTAGATTTTTTAAAGTAGAAAAAATATTTATTTGTTAATTACTCAGACCATTTTTATTTAAGACTTATATGGTTCCAGGCACTGGAAGAGATGTGGAAATCAGTGTTGAATAAAGTAGACAGATTTTCAAGTATAAAGATATGCAGAGGGACCATAACAACAGAGTGCTATCAAAGCGAAGGCAAAGGGGGGTTGCAATGTGTTATGGTACACACAGGATGATGGCAAATCCAAAATTTGGGGGTCAGAGAAGAATCCCAGGGGAAGGAATTGTTATCCGTGTATATTAAAGAATAATACAAAAGAAGGGGTAATGAGACATATGTCTTTAGAAATACAGAGAGTAAAGATCACACAAAGCTTCATAGGCCATGATAAATATTTCCAATTTTATCCTAATTATAATGACAGTCCACTAAAGTGTTTTAAAGAGGAGCACGACAGAACACAATCCAGATTTTCAAAGATTTATTTACCTGGCAATAGTTTAATGAACATCTTTGAGACAGTAGGACTAAAAGCAAATATTATTGCAGTTGAGAGATTATAGCTTACACTGGTGAAATGAAAGTTGGAGTTATATAAAATAGTTGAATTAGATAAGTATGAAGTGGACTTACAGGAATTAGTGACCAGATGTGAAAGTCCAAAGAGAACCTGGGACACAATGTTAAATTTTTTGACTATACAACCAGGTAGATACAATGCATAACAATCTAATGTATTCATTTAATTATACCACCTTGCATTTTCTTTAGAGAAATTGCTGTGTTCTTTGAAGTCCTTTATACCTGGTTTTATTTAAAATAATAGATGTTGCACTGAAAAACTATTCTTTGGTATTTTATTTAGTTTTATAATAGTAGACAGGTTGCCTTATTATTAAAATATCTGAGTCATCGATTATATATGGCAGCAAAATGCTGCAAAAGCTATGATATTTAATGAAGTCTATTTGATAAAAAATTTAGAAGCTGGGACTTGTCAAATGGAATAGCAAATGAAAATTACAGTACAGATGACCTGATTTATGCAGTTGTCCTGTTAAGTACTTTTAAGAAAATACAAAGTGCAAACACTTTCAAATATGCTGATATTATTTTACATAACAATTTTATATGCAAATATCAAAGAAAAATAATATGCAATGATATGTCCTTATTGTGCTAAAAAGCAATTTGTGTCTTTTTCCTATTTAAAGATAGATCTAGTAAAATTGGAAATATCAATATACTTTGAATTAGAGATCCTCCAGTTACAAAGAAGAGACAACCATTCAAACTAACTCAACTCTAGAGAATTTCTTCTATGATCTAGCAGGCAATATTATGAGTAGAAGTATTGAATTATATGCTTGTGTAATGAGAACTGGAGTCAGGGAGCCTCCAGGAAGAAAAAGAAAAGCTGCCCTGTATTCCTGTCTTCAGGGCCTCGTGATCTCTTATCTCAGCCATTCTACAATTTTCTCTCCTATTCTTTCAAAGGGCTTCTTCACGTCCATGCCCTGACACCGATGTTATCCCTGAGACTACCTGTTACAATTACAACATTATCAGCCACCGCTTGACTAACACATGTATTAGCACAGATTTTGGAGAGAGACTGTCTCTGATTTCAGAATGGTCTCAGTTCAGGTGTACAAGTTAGCAATCTCTGGCCAGGGACACAAATCGTGTACTGTAAGTCATCAAACTTATGACTATGGTAATTTTAAGCCTCTTCACGATTTTGTGTCTAAGAAAGAAAGAAAGTACTACTTACATGTAAGATGCAATGGGTTACATGGTGAATCTCAATCTCAGAAACAATAAATGCGATAGAATATGCACTTTAAAATCATTGACTAATGGTGGGACACGCTTCACTCTTTTAACAAAGGCTGGGAGAAGCAATTTCTAGAGAAGAAAAAATATGTGTGTTCAGGTCTCTCGCTCACCTTTGACCAGTCCTGCGCTTAGGACTTAGTTGCTTCTATAAGACTTTTAAAAAATTCTTTAATTAATAGAATCTGATCTGAAAGGCAGTCGGCCCTTCGTTGGGTCACAACCCTGTCCAGGAGCTTCCCGGGTATAATCTGAAACCAGCCCCGAAAAGGAGGGCAGGGAGAGACCTAAGAAAAAGGGAAAGCTCTCCAGATTAAGCTTTTGTTTACTACCAGAGCCTGTATTCCATCTACATTAAAAATACATAAATTTCTAACTTAATTTACCTCTGGCACATGTTCATCATCATAAGAAGCCTGCAGACACCCCCGTGTGGGTCAGTTCTGTGTTCCTGTTCTGCTGAGGCCCTTCGCAGTGTGGAATAAGCACTCTAATGGGGAAGCCAGACAGGTCTGATGGGGTAGGAGAGGTTTTTAATACATTAGAACAAGTGCAAGTTTTCTTCAAGACCTACTCTACCGAGCAGATGCCACAGAAATGAATACTGGGAGGTGTTAAATTGAGGTGTGGGCATAAATTTAGAAATACCTTTGTACTTATTGAAAGTAGATAAAGCATTATATAACGAGGTAAAGAATACATAATTATAGCACAAAGCACAATGTAATCAAAACACAGAATATATCAGAATAACTTATCAGAGACCCAAAGCTTCATGAAGAAGTATCTGGAAGATTTAAAGAGAACTTTGATTTTTATATTTCACTTATGGTACATGAATCAGGAACATTTTAATAAATCTTTCTCTAATTAGAAATGTAAATAGTAATTACATTTTTACATATAATTTTCTTGATTGTAGAGAAAGTACATTGAAAATACTATTAAGCCCTTTTTTTTAAAAAAAAACAAACATGGTACTAACAAAGAAAAAAATTCATACCCTTATAATCACAAACACACCACTGCTACTGCTTGTATTTATGACAGGATAAGATTGCATTTTTGAAATCATTCAAACACAGTGAAGGATAAATGAAAAATAAAGCACATGGTCAGATTGTCACAGGCAAGCTGACACTTGGGAAAGAAGGTTATTGGAGTCTAGAATGTGGACATGAGCTCCTAAGGGGACCAAGCAGAGCTTGCCCTGTGTCACACACATGCTTCAGCTGTCTGTCTCCCTCACCATAAAAAGATCTTGAGACCAAGGTTGTAAGTAGACTAATAAAAGCATTTTGCAATAATAAAAGTTCATTTTGATGAATATTTTGCTTTTGCAAAGGTATATATATATATATATATATATATATATATATATATATATATAATTTGTCTGTTTTGTTATGATATCTGTTAGATCTCTGAAATGCTGATAAAATTACTTAAAAAAAACATTAAAAAATCCACACCCAAATCACTCTACAGTCAAAAACACTGGCACATAAAAAAATGGATAGGATTAACTTCAGATGTTTTTATTATGGAAAGATGTCTGTGTACTAAGATTACATAGAAGCTCCAGATTCATTCAACTCCTAGGAGGCGGTGACTACAGAAAGGGAATGAACTTAAGCATTCAAAATTTAATACAACCATATTGAATTGGAAATGCAGTGTGTCATTACTGTCACTAGAGGGAAATCTGAGAGGGACTTAGGAGGAAGAAAGTTTATTGTTATGACTCTAGGTTGAATAAAAGATCCTGTGTGAATAAATTTTCTTAACAGCATGCTTACTTCAGGGAAAAATGAAGCGTAGGATGTCTGAGGAAAAGCCATATTGTCAAGCTATGTTGGAATAATTGTTTCTCAGCAAGGAACAAGATCTGTTAGATGCCCATGTTTAGGCTCCAGTACTCTATTGCCATATGTTTCCATAAAATGCATGAGATTTTATCAAATAGGAGAAAAATATCAATTAAAATCAGTGTTTTAAGGCAGATATCACATGATGAATAATGCTTTCTTAAAACCCAATGAAACAAACAAACAACAAACAACAAAAAAGCAGTATTGCCGTGGGTCAGTGTTCAACCCCAGAGTTAGGGCACAATGTGGTTCAGGCTGCTAAAAAGCGACCGTTTCCCTCCCATTATTGTTAGAATGAATACATGGAGAAATTGTTCTAATTATGAACATTCGTAATTTCAATGACAAAGCATTCAGTTTAGCAGAAAAGAACATTGGGAGCGATAAAGGGAACTTTAGGCGTCGTCCTATTACGATATCTCTTTTCTTTACCGAATGCTAAACGCCGGTCTTCTCGTCCAGGTAAATTGTCACTGTCTGGCTCTGTTCCCTTATGGAATTTTAAAAGTATTTGCTACTCAGTTTACTTAGAAGTTCCACAACATTTATTCCTGTTTGTGCTTGTTTTTTCTTTTTACATTGTGGCACACCACCAAGGAATGTACTAACCGGCTGTATATTTTAGGGTAAAGAAATAATTCAGTCATATATGGCTTTGATCATAAAGATTTTCATTGGAGAGTATCTTCTATATTTAAAAATAATTATACAACTCAGAAGTGTATGAGATGCCTATGAGCTCAGTACCTTTTTCTCACAAGGTAATCCTTTTCGATTTTTTTCTTTCTTTCTCAATGACATGTCGCATAAGTTATCCACTTATGCAATTTAGAAATCTGGAAATTAACCCAAACTCCTTCACTCCCATGAACAGCCTATCACTAAGTCTAGTAAATTCTATCACCCTATCACACATCAAATCCATTTTCTTCTCTTTAGGTCTACACTGCAAGCCTGGTGTAAGCCTCCTTTCTATCTCACCTGGAATAACCTAGTCGGCTCCCACTGGCCTACCTGCCCTCACTCTCACTGAGATATAATCTCCTTTCCCTGATGCAGCCAAAGCAACAGTTCCAAACTGCAGATCTATTTGTCTTTCTTCCAAGCTTATAATCCTTCAGGAGCTTTTCAGTCTTTTGAAATTAAACCAAAGCTCCTTACCAGGGACTCTAAGGCTCTATAAGCTGGATTCCCCTATGGAGCAACGTCTTTGCCTCACACTCACCTATTTTTCCTGTCCTCTGGTTATACTGGCCTTTGAGTCTCTCCCACATCAACTCTCTTCTCATGTTCTTTCTTCTCCCTTCTTTGGTTAACGATTATCATTCATTAGTTTCTCAAATCCATCTTTCATTCCTCCAGAAAATATTCGCTTAACCACCCCCTACAAAGGCAAATCACTCTTTTATAGTTCTTATAGTTTTCATACTTACTCATTACCTTTTCAAAAGTTACATTTTAAGATTTTTATTTGTGTCCCTTCTTGGCTGTCACATGGGATATTTTGCCCATTCTAACCACACCAAGTAAATAACTGTTGGGTAAATGAATGAATAAAATCTTGAGTGGACAAATAAACAAATTATCACTTCAAATAAAGTTTAAAGCAATTATTGGAGATTTCATGATCAGTAGAGAAAGATATATAGCCAAAAAGCTGGAGAAAGCTAAGTGAGAATGAACTAATTGCTGAGATGACCATGTATATCAATTACAGTGATTGCTTATGTTGAATAGCAATTAATTGCAAAATCTTCGTGGTTTAAAACATTTATATGTTCTCCCATTTGTGCTATATATTGATTATGAATTGGCTAAGATTCTGTTTCACATTGTTTGCTCTTTGGGACGCAAGCTGACAGAGCGACCACTGTGGGGGGTATTTCTTGTTTGCTGTGGCAAATAAACTGAGGTGGTGTCGCAAATGAAGCACCGGTTTATAAAGTTTCCACTCAGAAGTGACATGCAATGCTTCCTCCACACTTCACTGACCAAAGCAAGTCACACTATCAATGCAAAGTGAACTTTTAACATGGACCAAGAAGTGGGAAGAATCAGGGAAATCTTTGATGAGACATAGGAAATACTTCCATGAAGGACAACATTTTCCTGAGACAAAATAATTTTAGAATTCAAGGATTAGGAAAGAACAAATTCTGGTCATTAGGCAGCTATATAAATGAAAATATTGAAGTTAATAAAGATGAAGTAACAAGTAGGAAAATACATTAGCAGGTCGTTAGAAATATGTTAGGTGGGGTTCCATCAGAAATCCACTTTGGAACAGGGATGCCAGTGGAAGTTGCTTGGGGGCAGTGATCTCAGAAACATGGGAAGGAGCCGAGGAGTGAGGCAGGGAAGCGAAGGCAGCTTGTACTATGGAGCAGGTGTCCTTTGCAAACCTCTGGGAAACCGTGTAAACCATGCCTCTGCGTCTTCTCAGCCGTGGGGGTGGTAAGCTAGAGTATCTGTTCATCAACTCTCAGTTCACCAGGGCTTAAAGGTTACATGGGGGCCTCAACTCAGCCATGCTCCACGCAGCAACACACTGGCAGGTGGAGGCACAGGCGTTCCCACAGAGAATAGGACAGGACACTCATAGCATCTGCAACAGGGGGTAAATTAAGGTTTTCAAAACTAAGACGTAAGGAAACATTGTGATTATGTCTGGATTAAAACCAGGTAAAGTGATTTTTCTTAAGTAAAACATGGCTATTTTTTCCCACTTCTGTTGGCCTTGCATGAAACACAAATTTCTTTTTAAACAGTAGGCAAGTTAGTCTATTAATTTTTAATAAGGTTGATTTTAGAATTTTGAAAGTAATAGAAACTGAGATACAACCCTGAACGCTTTTGAAACCAAAAATCTCTCCAATTCTGAAAAAAATCAAGCAGCAGATATAAGCAAAGAACCCAGAGCTCCTGAAATGTAGCTTTATACTTTTACCAAAAACATTATTTTTAATTTAAAATCAAATTTTATTGATCATAAAAATATTTGCCTTGAGTTTGTTTCAAAATTTCAAAGGTGAAACTATTTTATCTGGAGAAGTTTGCCTCCCCTATTGGCTTCTCTTTTCTGTCGTAGTTTAAACATTTTGACTTTTATTACAGCATTTTACATCTTTTATTAAATACATAAACCATTTTTATTTGTGAATTTTGAAAGGTCTGAATGAACCTGTAGATTGCTCTTTGAGGCATTCATAAGTAGAAATTTTTTCTTGCTTATGTTTGGCTTACTGACATTTTATTTCTATTTATTTTAAAAAATATTTTTACTGATTTTTAGAGAGTGAGGAGAGAAGAGGGAGAGAGAAACATTGATGTGAGAGCATGATATTGACGGCTGCCTCCTGCACGACCCCTTGAGCCTGCAACCCAGGCATGTTCCCTGACCAGGAATCAAACAGGCAACTTTTTGGTGCACAGGACGATTCCCAAACAACTAAGCCCCACTGGCCAGGGCTGCTTACTGACCTTTTAAATCAAAGATCAATATACCTATGATGGATTACATCATCGATGTTTATAACGTTTACTTAAAAAGACAAAATCGAATCAACAAACAGAACCAACAAATGACACAGACACAACACTAGGGTGGTTACCAGTCATAGAGCTGTAATGCAAACTAGTACTTTAAGTTCAAGTGTTTGTTCTTAAGGTTGATGCTGAAGCGAACACTCACTCTGTCTCTTCCAGGAATTGGATATTATTTAGGTATGTAACAGTGGGTGCCAGTGGCTGCTATATTGCTATGATCACATAGGTTTGTGTGTTTGTTTTTGTTTATTTATTTGGTACTCCATTACTCTGTTATCCAAAATGGTAAATAAACTTCTCTGGCTTTAGTAAGTTAAGGGGGAAAAATCATGTAACCTATTACAAAACTAAAATTTTAGCTATAAATCAGGGAAATTATTGAATTTTATCACTGTCATAAAAATCTACTCATCAAAAGACAACATTAAGAAAATTAACGAAAAGCCACAAAATGGCTGAATTTTGTGTGTGTGTGCATCTCGTTGTGAAAATTTATATCCAAAATAAATAAAAAGTCTCCTGAAAGTCAGTAATAAAGTAACAGACTAATATTTTTTTAAAGGAAAAAAACCCATGATGGAGTAAATAGGGTTGAATTTAACCTCAAGTAAAAAATAATTAGAACACTGAACAAAATATAGGCAAGAGCTGTTTTAAGACTTTCGAGAAAAGGTAGCACAAAATGAAAACAAAATGAACTCTGCAGTTGTCCTGGCTTTGTCTGGAAGGATGGCTTGGACTCCAGGTGCCGGAGGGGAACCCGAAAGAAAACCCTGGACTCCCTGACTGAGCATAATGAGGCTGGATTTTCCAGAGGCAGAGATGGCTGTAAAACTGGAGGAAAGAACTCATCTACATGAAGAAGATACTAATTTTTGAAATAATATTCAATGTAATTTTAGGCAACAAATTTAGATAAGAAACAATTTCACCCTCAAAGTGCTTCAAGTAAATGTTCTGCCTGAGTCAATTTAGTAAATCTAAGCTGCCCATCTAGAGTGTCAGAATATATAATTAAGATCAATTTCCTCACTGAAGACAACTACAAATGCATAACAATACTTAAGAAAATCTTCTTTAAATATTTGAAAGCTAAAAGTAAAGATAAGGCTCACTAGGTCAATTGGATACAACTAAAAATACACAGATGTAAGTTGTGCCTTGGGAGCTCATTTTGTCCTGGGACTTTGCCAATTCTGAAAAAGGGCCAGGGAGTATATGCATTGTTTTGGGTAGGTTTGTAGGAAACGAGAGAAAAAATAGGAGTCCAGGGTACACTAAGAGTACAGGATACAGGGATCTGCCCTGAGAGTAAGATATTCAAGAAATAAACCAGCCCTCCTTTGAACTGCTGTCTAGCTTCAAGCTATCTTCAGTGGCCCCTCACAAAAATCTCCTACTCCGAAATTGGATTAAAATGATTTTAGAGAGTAAGTGCCCCATGCATCTGGCAGAAGCAAACATCTTGAGAAAAATAACATTATCCTTGGATTGAAAATATTTCTATAAATAGCGTTTACATACAAAGTCCATCACATAATTAAAGGTAATCAGCCCCATAAAAAGATAAGACAGTAGGAATTAAAAACATACAGAAATCACAAACTACAGAAACGTCTGCACAGAGCCTCAGAGAGTGGAATTATCAGAGACAGATGGTTAAAACTAGGCTTAACGTGTTCAAAGAGATCAAATCAAGCTTGAAAATTTGGGCTGAGAACTGGAAAGAATAAGTGACTTAGTTGATGAGAAAATATGTTTAGAAATGAAATTCTAAAATTAAAAATACAGTAATCGCATCATTATTTCAAAGGATGTGTTTAACAGCAAACCAGACACAGCTAAAGAGAGAATTAGTAAATTAACTAAGTCAAAATATTCATTAAGAAATTTGGAGAAACAAAAGAATTCAAGTAGATAGATGGCACAAGGTCAGAAGGTATGTGGTAGACTGTATTATTTTTTACAGTTAATTTACATATCTCCCTTTGATTAGGTTATTAACCTGCTGATGTAAACTTGGTTATGTGACTGGCTATGTGACCTTCACCTTTTTTTTCATGAACTCATCTGTGGGTGTGTGTAGACCTATGCAATTTTATTGCATTTGTCAATTGGTGTGACCACCACCACAGTGTAGATACAGAACAGTTCTCTCTCTACTCCCCACCCCTGCCATGCCTGACAACTACTAATCTGTTCTCCATGTCTGTAATTTTGTCATTTCAAAAACGCTGTATAAGTGGAATCATAGATTATGCAATATTTTGAGATATTTCTCACTCAGCTTAAATTCCTTGACATCTATCCAAGTTGTTTGCATCAATATTTTAATTTTTTTATTTCCAAATAGGGTTCTAGTGTATGGATGTAGCACAGTTAGCTTGAACATTTATAAACTGAAGGGCATTGGGTGCTCATGGCTTGAGGTTATAATGAATAAAGTGGTTTGAATATTTGTGCACAGGTTTTTGTGTGAACTAAGTTTCAACTTCTCTGGGTTAAATGCCCAAGAATTTGCTGCATTCTAGGCTAAGTGTATGTTTAGTTTCTATAAGAAACTGCACACGTTTTTCTTAAGTGGCTGTTTCATTTAACATTCCCACCAGCAATGTATGAATGATTCTGTTACTTCGTAACTTTGGCAGCATTAGGTGTTCAAACAAAGCTTTAAGAAAACCATCATAACAATAAACCTGAGGGACTGCTCAGAAGAAAACTGTCAATGTTAATAAAATATTGTGTTGAAAAGACACTAGATATTCACAGAGAAAATATCACCGATATTTTACATTTAATCTTTAATTCATCATATTCTGTTCTCCACACTTTCCCCTTATATCACAAAGTTCCTTCAGGTTTTAATTGACAGTGTATTAGTCGCTGTTTTCAATTTTGGCCATTCTAGTAGGTGTTCAGTGGTGTCTCACTTGCAGTTCTGTGATATGTGAGTTGAACATCTTTTATATCCTTACTTGCCATCTGTATGTCTTCTTTAATGAGGTGATTGTTCAGGTCTTATGCCCATTTTTTAATGGCGTTGTTTGTTTACCTATTGTTGAGTTTTCAGAATCATTTGTGTCAGATATGTCTTGTGCAAATATTTCCTCCCAAGTGGCTTATTTTAATATATATTCCAAAGTTTTAAACTCCATCCTATTGAAATTCTCAAATCCACTTGATTACCAAGAAACTATACTGTCATTTTTTTCTACCTCTCCATTCTTTTCTCAGTATTAAATCAGCTCCTTTACTTTTGCCTGTTTCTAAATTTGGTAATCATTTGTTCTCTGAACATTTGTAGATATATGAATCCTAAATTTGTGTGAGGCATCGTGATGGGAGCTAGACATCAAAATGAAAAATGCAGAATACTGGCCTATAGCTTCCCAAGAAAGTCACCCTTTTTTCTTCTAGAAAGATTTGGTCTGCTAAGTTTATCGCATTTATACTTTTGATTTTAAATATCGCATAAATGTTAATGATTTCTATCACCTGTATCTCCACTCTCATAATTCTTACTATCAATTGGACTTCATTGGGTTTCCTAATTGATTGAATTATCCATATTATATTTCATGTTAGTAAACTTCAACGTTACTTCATTTCTCTGACATAAAACTTTCAGTCATCGTAACACTGATGTAGTGCACTTCTAACTACATTTTGCTTATGTCCCTTTTCTCTATCACAATTTGTTCCTTTATTTACTTTCCCTTGAGTTTTTAAGAATAGTTTTCTGTCTGATCTCCTGCTCCTTTTACTGAGACCACATTTTATATAAAATCTTGTATATATTTTCAATTGTTTGTTGTTTAAAAAATGATTTTAAACCTATGCTATGCATATATATGATATTGGATATATACATATACTATAAATTTAACTATCTAATTTCTTTGCACTTAAATTTTGGAAAGAGGAATGAATAGTTATGGGTTCTGAACCTGTTAAATTATAACTGCACAATAGCTTGCAGATATTAGAAGGATTTACAAGTCATCCCATTCTGTTCAGATGATTTTATGAGTGAGACATGAGCAGCCTGCTTTCAACAGTATTTACCCTTCCTTATTAATGGATTTTTATTTTATTATTCAGCAGGAATGTATTTCACTTCTCCTGACACCTGTAATGTATTCATATATTAGCAGTGACTCCCGACTTTTGCTATGAAAGACATAAATCAGCGAAGGAAGTGTGCATAAACAAAGGGCTGCAGGCATCACGGCGTCGTTCCCCTCTTCTGTCTCAATTAAGAGAGAAGGCGCTTCTTTCCCCGTTTCATGAATGTTGACAAATGGCTCACACCGCAGATTTGCCTTCTCAGTGATAAGAGGGTCCATATGTTTTTGAAAATTACTTTTATTTGAATTATTTATGCTAACACTGATGGCATAGAAGTGATCGTCTATGAAAAATATTTTTCATGTCTTTGGATTTTTATTTTTTACACATTTATTTTTCCCCCCTTTCATAATGTTTAGAGAATGTGGGGATAAGAAAAGGCAGGAGGATTTTTCATGTTAAGGAAGCATATCTGAGTGGTAATAAAGATCACCTTGAGAAATTCCAGCTGGTTTTTATTCGGAGAGTTCCAAAGGCAATCTGACTTTGTGGGGGGAAAAATGTTTGCATAGAAACTGAAAATAGAAAACTGTGGGTATTAAATAAACAAGTAAAAAATATATAGTGTTGAAAAATGAGATGCTACTGAATTTTTAGTCAGGAGACCTGGATATAAATTCAACTTTTACTATCAACCACAGAAGTCCTGATGGAAATGTCACATCCAGTAAATTATTTGATCCATATAAGCTTTTTCTCCCCCCCCCCCCCAAATGTGTAAAGTGGTTTATCTGACATCTGATTATCTTCTAGTTTGGTAATTTTTAACTTTAAGACTTACCACTTTTTTTATATTGTTAGTGTATAATAGACAGTGACAATATACTATTTCATTCCATACTTAAAATAAGTCTATAGGTGGGCACTATTTGAGTTAAATCTAAAAAAATAAATAAGTTTGAAGAGAGTAAGTAATGTGCCCAGAATCGCAAGGTCAGGAAATATCACCTGAATGCAAGGGCTCATGTTCTTTAGGTAATAAAAATGGCTTTGCATTTTAAAATATAGTAGATTGTAGCAGTTAGGAACCTCTCTCCTTCACTCTTCTTTGCAATTAACAAATTGTCAATTCAAATTAGCTAAGGCTCTAAGAAAATTATTATTTTTATTGTCTTACCATTCACACTCTCATTCATCAAATATACATTTAATACAAAATTTTGAGACTATTTTGAAATCATTCAGAGCTATAACCAAGATTACCGGTTCTATCTTGAAAACAGATGATTCTAGATTTCACCAAAGTGAATACTTTTGAGGAGTGCAGACTGTTTATTAATTCATGATACCAATATATTTGTTACTTTTTGAGTAATAAGAAACTTCACTAATCCAGAGAGTGACTTTTCTTCATTCTTCTAGAATAGTGTAAAATCCTGCCTAATGATTTACTTTAAGACAGACTTGCATATATGAATATAAATCTGAAATAAAATTGCTTTAAATATTTCTTGATGCTACTGCACAATTTTCCAGCTTTAGGAGAGCCAAATACTTAAATGCTTTAAAGGAATTACAAGTCCTCTGTAATACATAAAGTCATGAAGAATATAATTGTTAAAAGTTATGCTACTTTTTTTTAAACTAGCTGAGGGGTGAGTTATTCTGTAAAAATCAAACACCTCTATCACATCTCCTTTCACTGTTGGAACTGGTGCAATAAGATTTTTTAAAAAAGTTCAGGTATCGATTTCTAGATTTGTATGTTGAAAGCCTAATGTTCCTTAAGGAAATTAAATGACACAAGATAGTTAGGGAGATGTCGGTGCCTCTAGCCCTTTAGGAAGCTGGGAAGGAACCTTCTCAGACATCTTACATCTAGCGTGATGCTACCATCTGATCCAAAGCCAAAATGCAAGGCGAGTATAGCCCACAGTCCCATTTCTTGATTCTTCCCAATCGTCTCTCCATCTCAGGATTGGTGCATATCTCACTGTGAGTCCTGCAGGGAATTTCTGTATGTCAAAAAAATTTGCTCAGTCCCTACATCTTCATTCGTGGCGACTGTTTCTCTCTGCCAGTTACCCACCTTAGGAAGATTGTCTATACTGTGCCCCCCGCCCCCACATTTACCCCACCCCCCGAGAGCAGGAGAGGGGTGGGATCCTTCCCTGAATCTCTGTGCAGTTACAGACCACGTTTGCAATAGCATTTCCCTGAGTCCCAGCCCCCAAACCGCTCGAGTCCACTCCATGGTTTTCCTTGTTCTCGAATTCTTTGTGTCAGATTCAAAGTGTGTTCTGCCTTAGACCTAATTATGCGGACTTGCCACAGGTACCTTTTCAAATTTTATTTTAACAAGGGAATTTTTTGCCCTTAAGTTGTTTTCTTAGCTGCTTTTGTCTTGCAACAGCAGCCACTCAAATCTAAAATCACTTCATGTCTGGAAAAGACTGCTTTAAGACATTTTCTTTCATGTGTTTCCAGCTTTTTTTCCCCTTTCTTTCCTGAAAATGTTGACATTAACACATTTTATTCAAAACAATTAAGTGAGAGAATTTAGGATTCCATTCAAATGAGACTTTCTTTCTCATTACATAAGAACTTACATTCATAGAGAAGGTACTTTTTTGAGATATTAATGTCTGTTTTGTGTTCACCGTTGTTGGAAAGTAAGAGATAATGAACATTTTTATGTCTGTGATGTGTTGTTCTGTTTTTAGTTTCTATCTCATTTCTCTCATCCAAGAAATGAGATTATCATTTTGCTCAGTCACTTTATCACTTAGGGGACATTTTCAGAGAGTTCATAATTATAAACAAGAGAGACCCACTATAGCTAGTTTTAGCAGAAAATAAATATATGAAGAAATATTTATAACTTTTAATCTTCTAAAAGCCCAACGACCAGAGTTGGAAGTTATATAGCTAGAAGAATTGTCCAATCCAGAGCACGTAACCTCTTCAGCAATGACAATTATACCATCATCATTGGACACAGATACCACAGTTAATACTGTCTTCTGGACACTCTTTCTAAAACCTCTGATATTTTTAGAGTGGGCATCTTCTAAAAGCTTCTGGGCAGTTGAATTTGACATTACCTTCACCAGAGGAGATTCAACTACTAGCCTGCTTCTTTGAGTTCTTGCATCTCTTTTGAAGTTGGTATAAACAATTTGAATTGATGGAAATCACATCAATTTAAAAGGTGGGGAAAAGGGGGAACCTACAATTATGTCAACAATAAAAAAAAAACTTAATAAAAAAAAAAGGCAGGGAAAGTACATTTCTGACTTCAAACAAAGGAAGACACTGTAATAAGATCTACACACTATTTATACTTGCACAAGGTGTTTCAAGAGTGTAGACAGCTAAAAACTATGAAAAATATATCCTATGCTCCACCATTTTGATGCTTCACATCAACATACACCTTATTCCATCTTCAAATATCCAAGCTACAAAAAACAATAATAATAGCAACAGCAGTGCCTCTGCCTAATACCATATAAAAATCTCTTTTGTAATTAAACATATCCTAATTCTGCCCAAAATGAGGACCACAGTTTCATGCAATTTCTTAATGAGCTCAAAGCCTACAATCTCTGGATGATGTTACTTCTTCAGAAAATTATCTAATTCTGTCTCACTATTCTGTAATCTATGGACTAAATTGCAAAATCAAATAGTTAATATATACAAACATATGAATAGCACCACATAGATAAAAATGAATAAATATTACATTCCTCCTCTTTGCAATTGATTTTGAGATTTTATATCTATTACTTGTTTTTCCCACCACCTTCCTTGTTTCTTGTTTCTCTTACTGTTTGTTTCATCTCAGTTGATTTCTTTCTTTGCTTTTCTGTGTGTGTTTTTGTCTTTTTGTTTTTATGCTGAGGATGGACCCAACCTCTCCTAGGGGATCCAAGCCTTTGAAGACCTACTGTGTGACATTTCAGTCCCCTTGGTTCCTTACTTGCTTTCTGCTCTATTTTGTAGCATCCACTCTACTTCCTCAAGAAGTTCAGGCTCATACACCTACCACAACTCTAGTTTCTCTTCTTTTTTAATTCCTATCTTGTTCTTCCAATGGCCCAATAAGTGCAAAAGTGGAATGGGATAACCTCAGCTTCTAATACAATGATAACATTCCTGGGTCCCTTGCTGGAAACATTCTCTTTCGAGTACTGAGATCTCAAACTCAGCAGAGCTCAGAACCATGAGGACAGAAAGAACCATGTTTGCTAGTGGTTCATTATATACAGCGTGGGGCAGATGTAGGTTTACAATTGCTCTTATGAAAAATAATACAATAATTAACAAGTATAAGAATGAACTCTGTGTTTCATGTACTCACAATTGTAAACCTACATTTGTCCCACCCTGTAGAATAGTGAGAGAAACCACTCTCAATTCTACCATGTTAGCCAAAAAGAGCTACTTTCATTTCCTAATTTCCCTGAGCATGAATAATTATTATCGTAGTCACTGATTCAGAGCATCCTGTAGTAAACACAGGACAAAGCTAAAGAAATAAAAACTATGTAATATACCCCTTTAAAATAACAATATTCTACCCTTAAAACTGAGCTAAGTTTTTAACTTGTTTAAATAAAGAATCTTGAATTAATTCAGTCTCAGACAAAATCAAAACTTTTTATGCTTTTATAGTCCTTGTAATTATTGTGCTGTTTTGTTTAATGCTAAAAAAATAAAATAAAAGAACTTGCTTTTTGTGTGTGTAATTATTTTACTTTTGGAGTTGTTATTACCCAGCTTCACTTGAAACCTTCAAATGTGGGTGAATTGGTGGCATGTCTTAGATAATTTTGGGAATTCATGAAATACAACTATATTGCAAGTAGTAATAATTCAGAATTTGTACTTATTGTTAATCTCTTTACTTGCACCTGAACTTACAGTGAACTCCCTGAGTTCTCAGTCTAGAGCTGCATTTGCTTTTCATATATGCTCTAAAAACCTCAGTGTAATTTCTAGTTTTTGAAGAGCAACCTATTTTTCATGTCCTCTTTTTGATGTTTAATAAAAGTGCTTCTGACAGTTTCAAAATTTAAAACACGGGGAAGGATTTTGTTTAGTTTTCAATCCCTTTCTATACATGTGCATCTATTATCACGTTTGCATTGTTTTAGACATTTTTTACGTGTTTAGCAGAAGGTGAAGCCTAATAGGGGCTGGGTTCAAAGAGGAATATTCTTCCCTCTTCTCCACATGGGCACGCACAACATTTTTAATTGCATTTTCAGTAGGAGTTTGCTTGGTAATCATTTGGAACCCACAGAGGGCAAAGAAGGTGTATGCGGCAGAACTCTGGGCTCAGATGAAAAGAGAGATGGAAAGATGTGGTTCCTCTTTCCATGTCTGTGGAAATGAAATATACATCCAGCAGCAGAGTCCTTATTTATCAAAGAACCTTATACGGACTGCGCTGTGTCGAGGTCAAGGTGGCAAGATTCAACACTGACTGAGAAAAGGTACAGTAACCTCCTGTCTTTAGAGAAACACTGGAACACATGCTAGAGTGTGTGAACCAGAGGAAATGCAGAGGCTGTCACTAGGGCAGAAAGACCGTGTCCACAGAGGCACCTGCCACAGAGGCTGAGGGGCAGTGTGCAGGGTGTGTCCACACAAGGACGCTGAAGCAGATGGATGCGGGCGACACTCGGAGCAGCCAGGCCGGGATAACTTGGAAGCGCTCTGGGGATGATACCGTGTTACTGTGGGAGGACTAACCTGGCAGAACAGTTTGGATATGAAAGGTGAAAGATGTTTCATATTTGTACCCGCAGGCTGATATAGCTTCAAGCCACTCCAGGTACATTTGGATCTTTTTTACACTAATTGGTGAAATAAAATTAGACAAATATAGGGAGTACAGGGATTTGAACTTTCCCCCCCGCTGATTATAGAGCCTATATGTTTAGCCAAATATAAGGTGTTAGTCATTATGACTATCATGAGAAAAGTCTAAGTCAATTTTCCTCTTTGCTGTTTCTGTTGTATTAGCAAGTTCCAAAGTTTGTACAGTGCACATGCATCACTCTTAAAATCAGAACATCTCTGTGTTCAAAAACTTGACATGCAATCATTTTGATCCAATACTCTATGAGCTTTTGACATACAGGACCAAGAAAAGCAAAGATTTGGGATCAAATCTGCAGTTCAGCTGAAAGCTTTTGTTAAAGGGGCCTGATTTCAATACAGGGAGCAGATGTTGGGTATTAAATTTTTGCATCATATTTTTGATGTTTTAAGTTCTTACTTCAGTGACTACATGCATCATCTATAGTGTTTCCATAGGGAAACGCTCTACAATCATTTGTGACTAAGAAAAATTCTCGTTAGAAAAACAGAGTCATTTAGCAAGAAAGTCATTTTGTATACTTTTTTTACGTCTGAGTTCAATTTTGCTCTCCTTTGGAAAGGTTTTTTGGATGCTTCTGTCTAGCTTGATGTCCCTCCCCCATGCTCTAGATTTTTTAGCACCTGTATGATTTACCTCTCACTATACACTAGTCATTGCTTTATTTCTTTGCCTCTTCAGTAAATCATAAAATTTGGGGTGGGTCTAGTATGTTGGCGTCCACAATACCTAGATCTGTGTCCGTCACATATGACAAACAACCCATGAGTATTTAACACATTAATAGAGTGAATATTTTTTTAGTACTCTAATTTGATTACTATGTAATAATGAGCTTTTGCATCTAACTTCTGATGAAAGAACTATGCTTGGAAATACCTTAATCTTTGAATTTTATGTGTTTGGAAACAGAATATTAAGCTGCCCTTCATTTGTCCACATAGAAACAAGGCTTATAAAAAGTAAAATTGAGAGGTGGGTAATATAGAGACCATTTGTTACTTATTGTGTATGCTATTAAGGTGTCTAGAAATATTACTACAATACTATGTCTCAATAATAGCTCCTGGAGTGAATATCACTGTGGGGTCAATTGGATTGCGGGTGTAATTGAGAGACTTATCACAATTCTTCCCTTCGCTTTCATAAACATGGCTGGTGAGTTTGCTGAATTTGCCCGTCTGACATAAACAAATAAAAATTAAGTGTTTTACAAATTATGCATAAGGATGAAGTTTCCTGATGAGACTGAGTTTTATTCAATATTGTGAAAGTCTTGATTAAATTTACCATATTCAAAGCAACAGATAGAAAATCCAAATTTTCTAATTCCCATGTTAAACATGTCTCATACAACAATACTTTTAGGTTTTACAAACAGTTTGTACCTGTCTGCATTTAGAAATAGAATTAACTTAAATTGCATCCAATGCAGTGAATTCACTTTGCCTTTTATAAAGAAGTCAATTATATAAATATATAATTGTCTAATATATCTATAATTTTCTCATCACCTGACTCCAATTTCCACTATAATATTTTCAGGGACCAATTTCCTCTATTACTGTGATTTTTATTAAAATCTATTATTACTGGAGAAAATCTCTGCTAATTAACCTTATATCTTCTGATCCTCTAACTTTATAACCTGTATACAAGGTATAACTCTTCTCATATTATTCCTTTATGAATGTTCAATACAAATGACAACAGAGATGATAATTCAGCAACAGAAAATATTTACGCAGCACCTATTAAATATCAAGCACTGTGCTAGGTTTCATGTGTCTGCTGTGAGCTTATGTGAAGTCAGTGTTTTACATCAAATCTTGGTATAACTCCTTTAATAGCAAATAGATCTATAGTAAATATATCAAAGGTTCTTAAAATGTATGCTATAGCTAGTTCTGCTTTTTCTGAGTTTATAAGAAATTATTTAAGGTGTTCATCATGATACAATTCTTTCATGCTTTTTCTATTATGAGGTAGGAACTATGTACTCACCCCTTGACTCTCTCACTACTCTAACCAGTACAGTAAAGGTAATGCTAGGTGATTCCTGAAGCTAGGGAAGAAAAGGCCAGCAGTTTATCTGGTTGCCTTGGGGCACTTGCTTATGTAAGATGTCTGTAGGAAGTCTTTGCTGTAAGAAGTCAGAATACTCTAAAGTTAATATGCTGTGAGACAAGGCCACAGAAAGAGGCTATGGATTAGTATTCTGTTCAACAACCTCAGCTGAAGTTCCAGCCGACCTCTAGCATCAACCACAAGATGTGCGAGGAAAGATACCTACATAATTATTTCCATGCATCAAGTCTACCAAGCAGAGTCCTCAACATCAGGTAGATGGGGCAAGTCAAAGAATTACTGAAATTAATATATTTTTCATGCCACTGAGTTTTTGGATGGTTTGTTATGAAGCATTAGCAACTGGCAAAGATTTAGATTCAGAGGATCATATGAAAGAGATGGACAAAATGACTACTCTTTTGATGCCAGCAACTTCTTTCAATTGTCTTCATGTCTTTGCACAATGAACTCAAGAACAATGAGACCATGGTGGCAGGGATGGAGTTTATGAACTAAGCATGAACTAAGCAACCTGAGCATTAAACCAAGTACAGGTGAGGCCCTGTGCAACTGCGCAGTTCACACGCCCATGAAGCCAGCCTGATCACACTCTATGACAGAGTCAATATATTGTACTAGTTGAGTATGTAAGAAATTTTTAAATGTGTAATAGGCATATAAAAAGTAATAGATACTCTAATAATTAAAACAAATAAGTTCTGCTATAAGGATGAATATACAAATCTCTAAGTCACATCGTACACAAAAACAAATTTAAAATTATTTAAAGGAAATCTTTATACATGTCTCCGTTTCTCTCCTTATATGTGCCCATCATGTGCTCTTACTTGTATTCCACTGAATTACATAAATAATAATACACACTGAGGAAGAAAAAAAAAAAAACACAAGAGAGGAAAATGAAAAATCAAGTGGAAAGAAAATACAATAATTGGGAGTCAGGAAAACCCCAGTGGAAACATGAAACAAGAATATTTTCTTTACCAGCAGTCAACCGTTTCCTGTCAATTGTTCGTTTTAGACTGATGTGCTTTGATTCTCTGAGTTGCTACTGAGGCAATTGTCTGACCAATTACATTTGAAAAATCTATCTGCAGATTGAGGATATGTTGCCAGAATATATTGCTGTCTGCCAGCCAGGAGGGGGCAGCCTTGCATAGCTTTCAAAGTGATGGTGTGGTTTATGCTTGGCCATTTAGAGGGGTGATTACACCAGAAAAGGAAAGCCTCACCACCTTACCAAGAAGCCATTGTATGTGCCGGATGGAATAGGGCTATATCAATGCTATCTCTTTGTATTTTAAACAGTAAGCATTTTGTATTTTAGCGACATTAACCCTTTATTAAACAGCTTCTTAATATGTGAATTGCACATGAAATGGAATATGAAAAGAGAAGCCAATAGAAATATGAGAGGGTTTACGAGAACGCAAGGTATGCAAGACAGGGAGTGCTCAACAAATAAATGAAAATATGCTCTATATCACATATTTGGGATGTGATGCATGTTAAGATTTTAAAAATGGGCTATATTTTATGAATCCCTAAACAAAAGTATTGATAGCATCCTATACTTTTTACAAATATACAAATACAAAAGTGATCTATGTTGATATTTCAAACATGCATATTCCTGGTAGGACTGGGGACTATATAGCCTTAAACACTCATTTGAGGAAATCGTTTCGAAAGCTGACTCGTATATACACACATACACCCATTTGAAAGAATGACCATGCTGTCATAAAACTGAGCAATTAGTAGAGGCCAAAACCTCAGTGAAACAGGGGTCCTGGAGGTAACTTAGCTCAAATCAGTTTTTACTTTGAGGATATGAGCCAAATCCTAGTAACTGAAAGCTTCTATTTTAACTGCTGTATATAATGTGGGAGGTAGGAAATGCTCAGATTCACCCAAGAGGAAGTTAAATCAGGGATCCATGCATAATAATAGTGTCTCAAGGAGCCCCACCTTCAGAGAAAGAAAAATAAGCAACAAACCTGATACACAGGTGGAATTAATAAGAAAATTATAGAAGCTGGATCACAATGGGGTTGTGGTAGGTGATCTTTGAGAACTGAAGTAAGTTGCCTGTCACTTTTGCATGAGTTTACCTTACCTCTGTGGTTCCAAAGCGAGTAAAGAAGATAGAGTAATTAATTTAGTCACAGGGCGCCACACTGATAATGCCAAGGCACTGACGGAAGCATGGACAAACCATCTGGAGAAATCCCTTCGCACTAAAGCTCCAGTGACTTCCCATAGAAAATGTAGAGGTCCCAAGGAAAGCGAAAATTTTCGTTATTAAAAAGGGGATAAAAGTTTTGAGTGTAAAAGACAGGAATAAAAAACAATAACAGCAGAATCATATGCACCAAGGCTCCCTCTACTATAATCTTTGACACTAAATATATCTATATTTAAAATATTTAAAGAAATAAATAGAACCTTAAATATAATTAACAATAACAGTGAGAAGATTGTACTGGAAAGAAATCTGAAATTAAAACTAGATACATTTAAAAAAAGATTAGAAATAGCTGGATAGAGAAATGATGAATTGGAAGATGGGATTCCAAAGAAATATCTAAAATGCATCACAGAGAGTGAAAAAAAAAAAAATAATACAAAGGGGGGATTAAGATAGGATTAGGAAGAGAGGATAGATTATGAAGGGTTAGCATCTGTCTGAATGGAATTTCAGAAGAAGTTAATAGATAGTGAAAAGATATAATAATCATATACTTAAACATAGACAATAAACACAATCAAAATATAAACAACACCCATTCAAAAATACTTCAGAGGACAAGCCTCTTACAAAGTAAACAAGCGAAAAAACAACAAAAACAAAACAAAAACTAGAGAAGGCAACAAACAATGTTAGAAATAAAAAAACATTTATAAAAATAAATGCTACAGAGTTATTCAGATAATGGGAAAATATTATGCTACTTCTTGTTAATAAATTACAAATTTTAGAAGAAATAGATAAATCTATATAAATCATTACAAATAAGTTAGGAAATAAATAAATCTATATAAATCATTAGAAGTAAGTTGGGAAGAAATAGGTCCAACGGGGTGTGTGTCAGCTGGCCGCTTTTGTTTCAGTGCCATCCTAAGGGAGGAAAGATAGGGCAGGGAGGTAACACCTTAGCTCATCCTGTTTTACCTGCCTATGCAGGTAACAGACTGGACCCAACAAGGAATCATTGTCTCTTTGCTGGTCAACTGCCAGCCTTATATGACAACTTTGTTATTACTAATTAGTGTTACTACTACTACTAATTTTTATATTTATTAGAAGGGAGAGATGACTCATATTTTATAAAGTATTTTAAAATTTGTCCTCTTACACAACATTATTTTTTCTTTCTTATAATCACAAAAAAACACACCCAGGATCACTAGTCTCATAAATATGTAAAAATATCTAAATATAAAAGATTTTGGATACCATGAGATTCCAAATCATATGAGAATTAATACTGTCAGAATTAAATGCTAACTATAGACAAGATGATAACATAGACTCTCCCATAGTACTTTGGTAAACCTATTTCTTTATCATCATTGTCTGTAACTGGTTCAAACTGACTCTCTAGAAGTTTACTTTTATTTGTAGGTCTCATGACCTACACAAAAAGCATATAACTGAAAAGATGCCCCCAAACTGTACAACTTTATTTTTATTTTTTTTATAACTAAAAAAGCACATAACAGAAAAGATGCTCAAACATGGTCTTTCTAATATTCCATCAACATAAAAGATAATAGTTGTTTGAAATATAAAAATTATATGCTGGCAATATCACTAATATAGTACTAAAAGTCCTGCAATTAAACACATCATGATATGAGATCTGTCCTATCCTGCCCTGAGTTGCAGAAGTTATAATTATAGATAACAAGAGTTCTTTGAAATTCAAGCGTCACATACTTTTATTTGTAAAATTTGAGGAGCAAAAAGAAATGCTGCCGAAATCAATTTTATTCAAAGCAAGCAAAGTGGAGAACTTGTACTGTTGGTGCCTTGACTGACGTTCATCATGCTGATAACTAGGAGCATCCTCTGCGCCAAGCGGGTGTGGAGAGAGCACATGCCATGCGTTTCAGAAGGAGGGGCTGCTTATAAGAGTATTTGAAGTCTAAGGGAGCGCGCATAAAAGGTAAGGTAACTCAAATATTAGAAGCTGCAGGAGGTCATTATCAACTTTTGAGACCAAACGAATAAAAACAGATGATTAACAGCAGTAACTGCACTTGCTGTGTATACTGCCGGAGATGGCTGCTGCTGTTTAATCTCTGTTTGAACCGCTGATGTTTTGGGGACCTAGATCTTCCACAAGTCATTATCAAGTCATTGTTTGTTATCTTGAAAAGAATCACTGAGGCCTCTGGAGACCTAGCCACCTGTTTTTGCCAGCGATTCTTTGAGATAAAGAGATGAAAAGCAGTGTTTGGATCCCATCTTCTGCGTACTAATCCCTTCTTGATGCCATCCATTAGTCCAACTAAACTGAAATCCAGTTGGCAACTGAACTTTATAGTTTTCGTGGTTCCAGGCCTTGCAGTACAGGACAAGAATGGACTTGAGAAACAATAAGTAAAGAATTGGCGTACCCTAAAGTTTTTCTTTGAGATTATGGCCATTGTGTACAGCCCAAGAACTCTAGATAGTGTTGCATTACTCATTCCTGCCATGGTGATTGGCTCAGAGGTGAGCACACACACTAAGAAAGGTTAATTATAATAAATGTCAGAACTTTTTCAAGAAGTATGATACGTGCTTCACCTTTCTCTCTATTTGAACCTAAAAGTCTGTGGAATAAGAGTTGCTGTAGCTGAAGTTTTCCACATGCAGCCTGCTAAAGATGCCCAAACAGAAGTCCAGCCAAGAGATTGAGAAAAATAAATTCTTAATGAATTGGTTTGACTTTTGAAAATAATATTTGAATCTGGATTGTCCAGATACATGAAAACTGATTTTTAAAATACTGATTGATCTTTTTCTTAAAAGTTTAAAAAAATTATAGCTCAAATATTTCTAGCTGACACACCTGAGGAAGATGTTTTCAGAGGTCCCATAACTTGAAGATAATGAACAGAAATGATGGATGGTGACAACCTTTATGTACAGAAAAAAGAGTGGAGTGCATTTATACACATGTTTAGGACGTTTCCCCGAATCTCACAGGGGGATTACAATCACATGCCTTTTTATAGCAAATCCCTCATTTAATGGGCTTTTTCTGGTGACTGCTATTATGTCCCCAGCAAATTTCTTTCTTTGACCACCAGGAAAGCTGTGCTGAATGAAAATATAAAACCCCTTTTTCAAAAAAGCAGGATAAAAGTGCCATTAATATTATTAAAATATAAAACTTTTCCTTCTCTTCCATGGTCTCTCTTGACTTTTCATGGTTTGTGTTTTGTTTTGTTTTTAATTTTCTCTTTAATATACTTCTAAGTAAAAATAAGAACAATTTTAAATTATTTGCATGAATTTTATCTTCTGTATTTCTATGGTTTAATGCCAGTTTTAAATACAAGTACAAGAGTATTTAATTAATGAGCAGAATTACCCAAACTATACAATTTTTATTTCTTGGCTTGTGTATGCCTGTGTATTCCAATTGGATAGGAATGCTGATGAAAACAAACATTATTGATACTCACCCTTTATACCCACACTCCTTAATTTTCACTTGGTCATGGGTAAGAAATGACTGGAAGGAAAAGGAACTAGGGGTTGATCTATCTTTCCTTTTTCTTCTGTGTCACCATTTTCGGCATAAGTGATTGGCTAACAGGAGTAAGAATATGATAGAGTTTCTTGTTTTGTGTTTGTAAAAGGTCATTGCTTTCTTTTGGAACTTTGAGCAAGTTTTGGTTCAAAGGGAAAGTGTGATCTCCCAGGGCTGTATGAGGCAGCACATTGCCCACCTCATGGATTTTTGTGGGTTTGCCTTAGCTATTTTCACATGTTTTTGGTTACTCAGTGTGTTCACCACTGGTTGTGAAATTCAATCTTTCAGCCTCATCATGTAGCTCTTATCAAGAAGCTTAGAAATTTCACCTAAGTTGACTGTTGTTTTTTTTCCTGTTGACTCCACTAAACTTCTAGCAGTTTTTAGAGCTGCTTATCTCAAACAGTGATTGCCTCTTGTCCCTGGCAACAGCTGGGCTTTTCCTCATGCAATCTCCCCCAAATTTATCCATTCAACTTACAAATTACTGCTGAGTACCTACTGTGTGCCAGGGACTAAAAATTAAATTCTAGTAAAGGGAGACAATAAACAAGAAACGTAGTAATTAACTACATAATATGTTAGAATGAAAGGAGTTTTATTTCAAAAAACAGAGAGAGAGAGAGAAAGAGAGGAAAAGGTATATGGAATGTCAGAGATGAGTATGTGATGAAGCTTTTTGCAATTTTAAATAGGAAAATTAGGACAGGACTCATTGAGAATGTTAGAGTTGAATAAAGAGCCAAAAGAAATGAGAGAGTTAAGAATGCTGAAATTTAGAGAATTTCAGAAGAGCTGGCACGAAAGTCCTAAGCCAGAAGAATTTCTTGCATGTTGGCCAACCAGTACTAAAGCTGGCCTAACTAGAGGGGAATGAGTGAAGAGGGCAGATCTGAGAGTTAGTGGGTAGTGGGGCAGGTCACATGGGTCTTGTAGCCATTGAGAAGATTGCAGCTTTTGTGCTAAGTAAAATGGGAGGGAATATCCAACTTTGAGAGGACCAGTAACATGATATGATTTACTTCTAAAAATTCACTCTGCTTTTCGTGTTGAAGATCCTCCATGTTATATAAAGGTAGAAGCAGGAAGGCAATTTAGAAGATAATTATCCTGCTCCAGGTAGGAGATGGTGATGGCTTGAACCAGGGTGGTAACAGTGGGAGTGTGGAAAATGCTCAAGTTCTGGATCTATTTACCTACAGAAAGTTCACCTCAAAGTGCCCTTCTTTTTGTGGGGAGGCAGGAGTCACCAACCTATTCTTATCCTTTCCACATCTCTGTCTTCTCTTTCCTCATCTAGAGCTTTGCAAATTCATATATAAATCTGTCCCTTCCAAAATTATAGTGAATTATCTTGAGGGTATTTCAGCAAATGATAGTGACCAGTCTATACGTGCCCCAATCCTTTATGATGGGACATAGATAACATTTATTGTTCACTTAGCTGTGACTGCACTGGTTTATTTTTCACATTAGTCTATTTTTCTTTTAATAGTTTAAAATTGATTTTAGAGAGAGAGAGAGAAAGGGGTGGGGGACAGAGAAACATGTTTGTCATTCCACTTATTTATGCATTCATTGGTTGATTCCTGTATGTGCCCTGATTGGGGATCAAACCCCCAACCATGGTGTATTGGGGTGACATTCTAACCAACTGAGCTACAGGCCAGGGTTACACTGGTGTGTTTTATTAACAGGTTCATGATACCACACTATGCTTTAAATTCCACATGTGAGTCCTGTAGGCTTTGGTCACCACACTATAAAAACCATGTTAAGACAATTGTAACAATGCAGACATTAGTGTTAAGAATGATTAAATAAGCTGGGGAAATGCATATTATGAAAATGTAGAATGAGAGGGAACATTTAAATTTAGAAAAGGATTGTTATTTTTAGATAAAAACCATAAAATGAAGTTTTCATTAGTAGAAACTTGAGAAGGCATTTCAAAAATAATTATTATTGAATTAAGCACACATTTAAATAGGAGAGATTAAAGTCAAATAATGCTGAGCATTGTGAATTTCATAAATATGAAGATTATAGAAGTGTTGACCCTAGAAATCACCAGCAAGAGAGCAGCCATCAATTTTGTTGTTTATATACTCATCTTATACCCACAAGGGTTTTGTTGGTCCCTTGAGGTTTTTCAGCTCTGGTTCAGTGATCCATGCTTAGTCAATAATTCATTCCAAGGCTCCTGAACTGATGTGTTTGAGTTTGTATTCTACAGGGTTTAAGTCAATGATATTTAAAAATTGCATTTACATGGAGAAAATTCAGAAGGTCCACAATACCTGATTAAAATTTCATTTAAATAATTTTCTTGTTAAAAATTATAACTGAAAACAAGTACACTTAATTGTACTAGTTGTACCAAATTTTAGGACATGAATGATTAAGAATATTTTTTTTTCAGTTATGAAATTAGCTCAATGCATTTGTGTGCTTATATTGGAATTAAACATTCCCCTGCCAACACTGGGCATATATTTAAGTCTTTCACTTTCATAAATAAGTACTTGACTACGGAGCTGATAGTTTTGTATTAGCTTTTTAAAAATTCAAACAGGCACAAAATTTCATGTAAGTGTGTATAGTACACAATATGATAACACATACTTTCATAATCTACAATTCTTCAAAATGACTCCAAATACTTCAGATCATTTGACTGAGTTTTAAAATCTTAAATGATGTAAGATTTAGATAAAATATTTCAGTTCATAATGATTTAATAGTAAGCTTTGCAAAATAAGCTTAAGCATAATAGAACATGGTATTATAATACACAGATTTATTGCTTCCTGTAAGTTTTGAATGAAACATATTAGATATCTATAAAAATTGTTTAAATATTAGCATTATTAAATTCTATTCATGATCTTAGTTTGAATAAATGTTTTGCTGCTTGTTTCCCCAAGATTTTAGAATAATTTAATTGAAGAGGATCATGAATCACAATGTGAACTGTCAAAAAGATATTTAGCCCTGCGCAGTGCTGCTCAGTGGGTTGGGTATCGGCCAATGCACCGAGAGGCTGCCGGTTTCATTCCTGGTCAAGGCAGTGTTTTATGAACACCTTGATTCCAGTGTACATTCCAGTATAATTACCCCATCATTAATTTACCAAGACGGCTCTCAACGATTCACCAATTAGCAACACCATAAACTTCATTCTCATCTCAGGAGTACAAAGTGATCAGACACATCTGAGACTGAACCCAGCTAAGGCGTTAAATTCGGCCCCAATCCATTGGTTCCCTCCAGTCCACGCAGAAAAGGGGTATATATATTCCACTGAAACCACAGAGCTCAAAAGTGACTTTAGCCTTAGCCATTCCAAATTTAAGAGACTCTAACAAGTGTAAATTTGTAACTGTAGTAACAGAGGAGAGGAATTGGAAGTATTTAGTGCCTATTATTTTGTGACTGAGCATTTTTATGAAAGGGCAGGAGATGAGATGCTGCACTTGCACCACTATATGTCCGAGTGTTTGCACACAGGCGCCCCCCAAAACCAACTACCACTGCTCCCCACTCCCGAGGACCCCTCTGTTTCATCACTGCTCCAAGCAGCAAGCAGCCTGGACCCAGGCCCTAGGCCTTCGGAGGCGCAGCAGCCCTGACAGCCCGGCAGCCTGCAGCCGGGCCAGCGAAGGGAGATGAGAGGCCGCTCCCTCTCAACTGGAGTGTGCGAGAACTTGTCAGGATCTTTTTTCTAATGTTTTAGATATGTCCTTTTGCAAAAACAGAAAGCCACTGAACTGCAGCCAGTCAAAAAAAGCATTAGCTTTGAATTATGACACTGTTCACCTATAACAACCAACAAACTCTGACATTTGAAAGAGGAAGGGACTTAGTCATTCTGAAGCCAGTGTTGAAGAAAAAGGGTAGTACCCTGAAAATCAGTGTAAAAAATCATGTAAACAAATCAATAGGGCAACTTCTACACAGCATTTTCTTTAAACTTTTTCTCATTTTTTTTCTTGAGATTGGAAAAAGGTCTTTTCCTCTCATTGTTTCTTACCAACCACTGTATTTTGCATTTCCCCCGCCCCCCAGAAATGAAAACAGTTATCATTGAATCAATGAGGCAATGATTTTGCTTTCAAAAGAGTTACCTCAACAAATTAAAAATGGCGATTCCGAGCTGGCGGTGGGTGAAGTGGGAACTGCACTGACCAGCTAACCAGTGTTAACAAAAGCAGCCTTCTACCCTTTCCACCCTTCCTCTGAGGCGGAGTCCCGCCCTCACTAAGCTCGCACATGTCTTGTGCATCTTTAACTTCACATTGAACACCTTGATCTTCCCCAAACTCTGTACTTCTAATTTATTCCTTCTGAAAATTGCTATTGTCACTATGTTTCCATTAAAAAAAAAAAAGTGACAAATATTAGCCAGATTCAGTAGGTCACTGGCATAGTTCTCGCTGTGGCCTCCCCTCCAGGGCATCAACTTGTGTAGCATCAGCTTCGTGATGCCTTGTCGCTTAGGAATTGACTCCAAACCTGCCCCGCAGGGTGTCCGCTCGCCACAGGTTCCCTGGGCACCTGAGATAGGGCTGAAGCTGCCCTGGCTTCCCATCGCTCCCTTGTAAAAACCAGCATTGATTTAATAATTTGTGCTAGCTGTGTATGCCTGGGCCCCTTCTTCAAGGAGCGTGGTCGAAAAGAGCAAAAGCAGAGAGATCCTTGGCTGAGATGTTCCCAACTGTCCCCCCTCCTCTTCTTACACCTACTGTGGGCCTTTTGCCTGCCAGTCATATAGAAACAACCTTGATATTAATCAATATACAGTTGGGGGAAAACAAAATAAATAAGCTTAATATATCATTCTGGGAGTTAGTTAAAGCTAGTTATATTCATACTCAAATGTTAAGTCGATTTTCACCCCAGAGTAGCAATTTATAGACTTCTGCTCAGTGGCCTAAAAAAATAGCAAAACAGCCTACTTTTTGTTTTATGTCCAAGGCATAACCTTTAGGGTTAGGGTTATAATTTATGGGTGGAATATTGAACATAATTACATTTATATTCAATAAGGATTCTTTTTAGAAAATCACTGCTTGGAATTCAGTTCTATAAATGTTGTATCTCGAGCCAAATTAAACATGGAAAATGCCAAGTTCTCAATCTAAGGAAAAACGTTCCCATCTGCTATAATTATGTAGACTGAGAAAGATAGTGAATGTGTTCCCATTTAGTGAACACAAAAGAGACGCTTATTTTAAAACAAATTGTTGGGCTTTGTTGGTCCCGTTAGTGCTGTTTTCGCCCAAGCAGAATAATTTGTACGTTTGCTCGGTGTTAAGTATGAGGAAGTTAACTATACTTACATTTTACTAAAACCTTGCAAATGCTTTTAGGCCAGAGGGAGGCTGCAAGGGGATATGGTTCTCTCTGTCATCGGTTAGAAATATCCAAACTGACGGTTTGCTTGGGTGACAGCTTAATGGAATTTAAACATTTCTCCAATGAGGTATAAAAGTAGTTTTGTTCAACTCACAATTTATACTTAAAGAATTTATATTTAAATTAAAAATACTGACACAGTTCCCCAACATCCCTTAAGTTCTGGAATTATATAGGCCATGCACCTTTTTGTAAAATCTTCCAAAATGTCTTTGATAGACAATCTGTGCTCCCATCAAAATAGAAGAAATATACTATGATCAGATTCAAACCTGAATTTTGTTTACTTAGCCATAAACAAAAAAGTGATATCCAGAACTTTGCTAAAATAAGGAATAAAACAAAAAGAAAGGCGATGTTTATCATCGCGGAGGTAGTGCTCCCATTTACACATCTTCTGTATCAAAATCAAATGTGGATCTCGGCAAATCCACTCTGTTCTCGGCGCTACTGGGCATTTCTCACAGCAACCTTAGCTGCCTTCAGTAAGTTGTTTTTTCTGCAACATACACTTCTCTCTTTCATACTATAAAATGCATTATTTATGTGTATGACTAATTCTGTTATTGGAGAAAGTAAGTTAATCTTTAGAGTTATTGACTTTACTTTGTCAAACATATGTTGTTCTCTGTGACTAAAACAGAAAGACACATGAAAGAAACAAAAAATTCAATATTTCTTTTTAAACTATGTTACTTAAAAATTACATTTGGTTCACAGAAATTCAGGAAATGAGGTAGAATTCCATGGAAACCTAATGTTCTGGGCTCCTTTCTCCAAGCACCTTTCCCTAGCCACCTCCACCCTGCTTCTCTCTATTAAGTAACACATACCTGTGCACTTCAATTTTACATTGTATTACACTTACCATTTATTCTAATTATTAGTGTGCATGTTGTTCCCATCAATTTTGGTAGCTTATTAAAATATTAGATTGTAATATTTATCTTAAAACGTGCTGTCCTGAGCATAAAAGAGAATACATTGCTCATTGCATCTGGGATAAACTTACTTTAAGGAACAAAGGGCTAAATTGTTTTAGTTTCTCAAATTGACCCACTGCTTTTCTGCATGAAGTTTGAGTAGTAGGAGTTCTTCCCCATACCTGAGTGTAGAAGAGAAGGCTTTAGAAAGACTAAAGAGGGTTATAGAAACAAATATGTGGAATACACAACATGTGTAGGTCTGATGTAGGCCAAGGAATCGATCACAGAAGGTTAACAGCAATATTAATAATAAAAACTCCTATTTATTAGGTGCTATCATGAACCAAATACCTATGACATCTATTTCAAGTGATGCTAATGACAACCTTCTTAAGTAGGTGCTTTAAGGCTGAGAGCCCATCCTCACCACCCTTTTCACTCCTTCAGCAGAATCTGACATTTACTTGTTGTTTGTTTTTGTTTTTTAATCTCTGGGACCTGTTCAATTTCTCCCTGCAGAAAACCCACCCAGATTCTCACTTGCTTTGTGCAAGGTCTAGAGTTCTGGGGCAGAGGGAATAAGTTTAATTCAGGGGAAAAGTTAGCATCTGCTGCATTGGGCTCAAGACTTTGAAAAACCTCCAAGGAAAGGGACTTGGTAGCTAAATAAGAATGGAAACTTCTGGTGGAGTCTTGATCAAGTGAGTTTAAATTTTGGTGATGATTTAATAAAAGTAGACAATGTAGATTTTTCACTTTGGTGGTTTGCAAGGCCAGCCCTGTGCCATACTGCCCTTTTTCAAGCCATGCTTTAGTCTTAACTGTTATAGTCTTGATAGGTGACTCTAACAAATGAGACCTTGTCCACAGGTGAGAAGTTATTTTTATACAGGTGAATGGCCATTTATAAGGTATTGGGGCAAAGGAGCAAATTAATTCAGGGGGAGAGTTAGCATCTGGTGCATTGGCCTCCAAATGCTAACATGTGAACTTCATCAAAAGCACTAGTTTGTAACTTGCTGCATCTTGACTTTGAACTGTTTATGTATAGTCATTAAATTGTATATGCGAATGCTAAGAGTTTTTTAGTAAGCATGCAATTCTGGGAAAGATTTAAAATATTATGAAAAAAAAGAGAGACTTTTCATATTTACAACTTTTAGGAATATCAGAAAATGGAATAGCTATTTGCTACTTTTATTGTGGTTTTCAACCCAATTTGCAGGCAGGTAGGTTAAAGGGTTTGTGTTTTCCAGGGCATTAGTTTGTGAGGTTCTGGATTTCAGATAGCAGACAGCACTTGAGCAGCTGAGTGAAAATTCCTTTCATTATTTGTAACCAAAGAGGGGCAATTTGAGGAGTTATCCTTAGATTCAAGTAGTTTGTCCATTGGCTCAAGAGACATCTATACTCTCACCATATGGTAAAGTTAGCCTTGGGTAGTTCAGTTTTATATATTTGGACCCCTGACCACCTATACAGGTGGTCAAACTGTAACTTGGTTGTTTTAGTGGCTCACCAAGTGTCACTCACCTTTCCTTTCTCTAAATTTTGGATTATATAAATTGTATAAATTCTAAAGTGACATTCTGTCATAATAAGTAGAAGAGAGTGATTTCCAAGCCAAAGCATAAAAGTGAACACATGTGTGTATCTTTTAGATGAAATCTTTAAAAAACAAAACAAAACCTAAATCTACAGCAAGAACATCTCATCTATAAAAAATATTAAGTTGGATATTTTGTTCCTGACAAAATTCATATATTCTCCTTTGGTTAAGCAGATTGTTCTGCCTTCTTTTTTCTCTGCCTTTATACAAACTTTCTTTTATTATACAGACTAATGGAGGAATTAATCAGCATTTAAAAAAATCTTACCACTGCATAGCGTTTACCTGTATTTCCTAAGAGCTTTCTTATCAAGAGTTTCATTCTTACTACTGGCAATAAAATATTACTTTAAAAAATTAATTTATCTAATTACTTTCACTCTTAGAAGATAACACCTTGTTTTTATTTCCAGTAAATGTCAATATTTTAGTTACCAAAAACTTGGGGAGATTTTTCTTAAAGTTTAACTCACTGCTTCTGATCTATTCATCTGAAAATTCTCAGTCTGATAAACATGACAACTATCATTAAAAGAATTTCCAAGCATCGTTGGAACACAATATTTTAGGGAATTTATATGTTACTTGCTTTGAAGAAAGTTGTAGAAGATATTTCTTCCAGGGTTATGCCTGTATAAGACCCAAAAGACATTTATGGTGAAAGTTCTTAAAATCTTCCTTGGAAGAGAAAGCAAACATTTGCTTAGTTGAAGCTGTCAGTAGTAGTTCAATTGACTGAATAAAATTTTAAAGGGATTAAAGATTAATTAAGCTCATTGGGAGGAGAAAATAAGGGAAAGACACAGGTGCTTATTTGGATGGGTGCAAAACAATTTGACTTGGGATAGTATTAGAATCACTTAATCTCCCCCCCCCCCCCCAGAAAGAAAGCATTACGTAAACCTAAACACTGTAGTACACTCTTGAGAACTCTGCTGGGAATTTCCCATCAATTGGGAAGAAGTGATCAATGAAGTAGATCTCATTTAAACATGTGCATATATTTAAAAATTAGAATTCTTTAAAGAATCTTCTCTTTAATTGGTCCTTTAATTTTAATTCAGTGAGTGGTTATTTCTCTTTTTAAAATTAATTCACTTAAAAATAATTATTGAGCATCTTCTATATTCAAGCCCTGTTTTCTGAGTATGTGCAGATAGATTATGCAACCATTATTTCAAGAAATTCACAGCCAGTGGTGAAAATGGCTGAATAATACCTACAATACATTAATTACCTAGCCTTCATTGCTTTTTAAAAATCTCTCTGTGTCACTTTGCTTGTGAAGTAGTGGCCGCAGCGACCGTATGTAGTTTCCTAACCCCTTCGGTGCTCGTTTATATTGTAGACCCAGTTTCATGTTATTTATCCTACCCTCACTTAATGAGGAAGACCTTTCCCATCCACTGATTCCTGTAAGACCTTTGAGACATTTTCTTCACCAATGCTCTAGCCTCAATTTGATAAAGATTGGCAAGCACCAAAGAAATGGGGAAAATCTCTAAAAGAAAGCAAAGTCCATTGGGCCTCATTGTCCAAACATACAAATTTGGCAGGGATGCTGCTGGGAGGAACGGAGAAATCCTGTGGAAGGGTTAGCTTACGTGGAATCTGAGGGCAGGAGTAAACGCTTTCCAACCAGAAGAGGAGTTTGGGCAAGAGCAAGGAGATCTGAGCAAAGAATGTGCTTGAAATGCTGAGAATATGGCTAAAAGTTGGAGTGCCCGGGGTCGCAGGTCATAGGAAAATGAAAAGCATAATAACAGAGGTTTAATTTATTTGGGGAATGCTTTATATAACTATTCAAGGCAACATGTCTGGAAAAAAGTTGAAACAAAATATAGAGCTAATCCAGTGAAACAGATGTATTGTCAATAATCAAATTCAATATACAGAACAAGTATATATCAGTTTTTGATTCTTATTATAAAAAGTCTAAGTGTAATAAATTCACTGAAATATATTTCCTAAGCAACAAAGAGAAATAGTTCTATACGGAGTAAAATAGTGGCATGTCAGTTTGCTAGCATCTATTAAAATATTTAGACCTGTGTCAGGGAGTCTTCATTTCTGAGTGTTATATGGGAGATAGAATATTTAAAAATTTACCTTCTTATCTTTTGCTAGTAAATTTTTCAGAGCATGCCATCTGTACATCTGAGCAGAGAAAAGGAGTTCTGCCATAAGGATATGTTACTGTGTACATGTTTGGCTAGAAAATAAAAGGTAGTAAAGATAAACAGAAGAGAAAAATATTCAACATTAACCAGAAAAATACATCAGGGCAACAAAGAAGAATGAAAAACAACAACAACACAGAACGGTTTGATTACGAAAGAAAATCAGAGGGTCAGACATAAGAAGAAAATTTTAAAAAAGACTATCCCTTCATTTAATTTGCAATGAACGAGTCGTTTACTTAAATGAAACTACACAGAGGGAAACAGTGATGAAATACAGAAAACTGCTGGTATCTTTCTTAAATGTCCACTGCAAAACAAGTAAGTATTTTAAAAAACCTTGCCCTATGGATCTCTTACGTTGCATGGGTTTTGTTATCATGGCCCGAGAGTGCATTCAGTTTCTATTCTTTTTAAGAAACGTTTTACCACACCGCTAATTGCAAAGGGCACCGTGCAGGCTAAGGGGTGAGTGCAGCTAGAATACCCCGCCTGTTTCAAAGATCTCATTAAAATGCACCTACGCTGTTTCTCTGAGTAGCTATTTTATAACTAAGCGTATTTTGTATTAGCGGGAGCACAGCAGGGGTTGGGAAGAGTGACAGAGGCTGAGGAGATGTCTGATTTCTTTGTTCCTTTTGCCTGGCGGGGGTGCCCAGGGCACTGCGGGGAGCAGAGCTGCGCTAGGGGGGAAACCGAGTCTCCAGAGGCCGCGGCAGGGCCCTCGCCACCGCACGTCTGCACCCTCTGCCCCGAATCCTGCTCCTGCCGGGCGGCCTCCTCTGCTCTTTGCCCAGGTCAGTCGCTCTCAGGCTTTCTCTGTACTAAGGTAGACTTTTATCAACTGATCATTTTGAAGACATGATAATAGTGTCTGTTTTTATTATTTGGGGGATTTTGTGCATTTAATGGTATGATGGCTGGGGTTTGTTTTTGTCTTGAAGAGCGGGATGCATGGTGAATATCTTGAGCTAACCTAATGAGGATCTATCTATTCCAGTGCAACTGCATTGATTTCTCTATAAATGGGATTGAACAAATAGTTTCCAACTCAGACGGGGCAAATTTTGCCTGTTGAATTTACGAATGACAGACATGCAGGTGTACAACTGAAAGGGGCAAAAGATGAGACTCTGATGTGCAGCTGGGCAAATTAATATAAATAAATACTGAGTCTGAATAAAGTGTATCAGGTGTAAGACTCAAAATCATTCAAATATAATGCTCAGTGACAATACTAACTACCAGTTGGGCGTGTGTGTGATGTTTTGCAACACACAGAACTAACACAACATTACTGGAATATATGGCCTGAAACAATAAAAATCTTAGAAGGAAGCATGGGCGGCAAGCTTTTTGACATCAGCCTTGGTGATGATTTTTTGGATTCAACACCAAAAGCACAAAGAACAGAAGCAAAAATCAGTAAGTGGGACTACATCAAACTAAAAAGCTCTGCACAGCAAACTATCAACAAAATGAAAAGGCAACCTACTGAAAATGAGAAAATATTTGAAAATCATTTACCTGATAAGCGTTAAATTGCAAAATAAAGTTAATAAACTCATACAACCCAAGACCAAAAAAAAAAGGAAAGAAAAAACTGATTAAAGTATGTGCAGAGAATCTGAATAAACATTTTTCCAAAGAAGACATACAGATGGCCCATATGCACATGAAAAGTTGTTCAACATCACTAATTATCAGGGAAATGCAAATAAAAGAAAATGAAACCCACAATGATAGATCACCTCACACTTACTAGAACGGCTATTATAAAAAAGACAAGAAACAACAAGTGCTGACAAAGATGTAGAGAAAAGGGAGCATTTGTGCACTGTTGGTGGGAATATAAATTGGTGCAGCCACTGTGCAAAACAGTATGAAGCTTCCTCAAAAAATTAAAAATTAAACTATCATATGATCCAGCAATTTCACTTCTGTGTTTTTCTGAAGAATATGGAAACACTAACCTGAGAAGATATATGCAGACACATGTTCAATGAAGTATTATTTAAAACAGCCAAGATGTGGAAACAACCTAAATGTCCATCAATGGATGAATGAGTAAAGAAAAGAAAAAATATATATATACACAAGGGAATATTATTTAGCCATAGAAAAGAAAGAAAGAAATCTTGCCTTTTGCTACAAAATGGGTGGACCTTAGGGCATTACACTAAGTGAAATAAGTTAGACAGAGAAAGACAAATACAGTATGATCTCACTTATATGTGTAATCTTAAAAAAGTAAAATAAAACTTCCCTAAAACGAAAAACGAGCTCACAGATACAGAGAACAAATTGGTGGTTTCCAGAGGCAGGGGGAAGAAGTGGGGCAAAATGCGTGAAGGGGCTCAAAGGGCACAAACTTTCAATTATAAAATAAAGAGTCATGGGGATGTAATGTATGGCATGATGACTATAGTTAATAATACCATATAGCATATTCGAAAGATGCTAAGAAGGTAAATCTTAAAAGTTCTTATCACAAGAAAAATATTTTAAACGACATATGGTGACAGATGTTAACTGGACTTCTTGTGGTGATCATTTCACAATATGTGCAAATATTGAATTGTGTTATACACCTGAAACTAATACAATGTTAAATGTCAGTAATACCTCAAAAAAGACAAGAGGTTTTCAGTCAAAATGGGAATACTGAGAAATGATCACAGATTGAAGAAAAGTAAGAGAACAAAAGGAGTAAGTGGCAGTGTTGGTTTCTTGGTTTTGATAAATGCACCACGGTTGGGTAAATTAGGAGAAGGGAGGGGAAGGGTATGCAGAAACTCTGTACCACCTTCACAATCTCTAAATTATTTCAAACTAAAAGTTTTTTAAGTGATCATTTTCAATATTCAAATAACCTATAAACTTGTGAAAGGTCAAAGTTACTAGTAAATAAAGCACATACGAGGAAAACTGACCTGTGACCTATTCAGTAATTCCTAATTACCGTCTCCCCAGACACAGCCTCAGCCGGTCTAACACTTCAGGCTCAAATTAGTATTCTTTTTGTTTGTGGAAAATATCGATCATCCTCATGAAAGAGGAAAAGAGAATAATGAAAGCCGGTGATACATTTATTCCCCTTAAACCACCATCATCAAAATTAATTAAAACTTTGAATTCGTTTTATAAGATGTTCGAGTAAATGTGAATAATTGATGCTTGTTTTAAAATAATCATTATCTTTTTATTACATAATTAATGGATGTTCATTAGAAAGGTTTAGATAATAACAAATGTAATGATGGGAAAATCATAGAATATCCCTTTGAAGAAAGCTATTGGCAATTTTTTATTGTTTATTTTTTCTCAGTAATTTTTTTCTTTACGACCAAAAATGTTGGTATTCATGTATGTGCATCTTAAAGATTGTATTTATTTCCATTAGCTATTTTTAAAAAGACCATATTTCTGGGTTTTCCTTTTTATTATAGAACATTTCACAGTAGTTCTTTTAACACAGTTCCATAGGAATATATGGATCTCCACTGAGAAGTTTCTTATCACTTTAAATGTTTTATCTGCTTGGCAATCTTTTTAAGTTACTCTCTTTGCATTTGTTGTTTAGAAGTATCCCCAAAAGGTCCATATGTTAATTTATGTGTATTCTTTTTCTTGCTATTCATTGACCTTCCTGAATAAAATCTGGAACCTTGGTTCTCATTATATCTTTGAATAGCATGTTTCACTCAGCCTCTCTCTTCCCGTGAATGTCCTATCAGATGAATTTCAAATCTTGCATTCTCTCCTGATTGTTTTTCATAGTTTCTGCCTCCCAGGGGATGCTGGTGCTGCTGGTCCACAGATCATACTTTGAGTAATAAAGTTCAATATTATCTTCTGTCTTTAGCTTTTATAATTATTAGTGGGATTTTTTAAAGGCAAGTGACACGCTAATTGTTTTCACCAAAACTGTTCGACCTCCTATAAACCCTATTAATGGAATTGTCATGTGAGTGAACTTTCACTCAAGTGGCTCATGAAATCAACACGTTATATTGAGAATATCTCCCAAAGAATTTAACGTATTTTTCTATTTTCTTCACTCCCATTCATACTACATTGTCAATCCTTTATACTTTCATGGTTTTTTTTCTCACTGAAATAGCCTCTTAATTGCCCCTATACTTTTACTCTAACCCCTTCTAATGCAGCTTTGTCAATAGTGTGAATTTGCAACAATATATGATTTTACCAATGCTTAAAACTATCTCATGTTTCCCATTATTTACAAGGTCAACAACAATAAAATAATATGTCTTGCTTTCTACACTATTTTGGGTTAAGCTGCTCAGATTATCTCTATAACAGCTACTGTCAAAAAATAATAAACTGAACAAAATGTCATTTCACTTGAAGTTCTTTACCCATGCCAAATGTATACAAATAATTATCTTCAGGTGTGGGGAACAGAATGTCTTTAATGAGAACCATTGAAGGAACAGAGTTTTGCAAAAAGAGCATGCCACTGAAAATTAAGAATTTATTTTTGGTTTGCATATATGAATGTGCTTGTAGAAAAAGTTTCAGAATATCCTTACTTCTGCTGCTTGCATGGTTTATTACAGGATTTCCACATTTAAAAGTACAGCTAATTATAAAATTATCTTAATGAATCATGACTAAATAATCTATATAGTTGTGGGTGATTTTAACATCTTATCTATAATGCAATTAATAAATTGAAACGGTACTTTCAGAGAAAAACCCTCTGACTATAAGCTCAGAGCTGAGATCTACTCTGCTCATCTTCATTAAGCCAATTCAGCTCAGAAAATATCTTATCCTGAACTAATTTCTTATTACCGTGAAAGGGATTTCATATGTTGATCAAATCTAAAAGGGTGCATAGAGTAAAACTCATTATATGACTACTCATTCCCCAAACAAACTCACCTTGGAAATATTTCTTATATGGTTGTATTTATTACTTCTGTTGGCTAATTGTACTAGAGGTTTTAGTCTGTTGCTTTTTTCCTTTGATGTCTTGAATTTGGCTGAAGAACACCCCTCAGCGATCTCTACTTTGGTACTCCCTGTAATGATCACACTGAAATAGAATGTGAAGGGAGCCAAGAGACATTGAGACGTTGTACTTAGACGGGATACAGTGAATAAAGATTAAGGGCACAGTAAACACATAGAAAATCATAGCGCATTGTCCCAGGAAAGAGAGAGGCACAGGTGGGTGGTGAAGAGTGAGCGTGTGTTTGTTTTGCTATTTCAGAGGAGATTGATTTGGGTAGAGAGCCGAGCAAAGTGCTTTTTAACGTTCATTCCTGAAATAGGTCTCTAGGAAGCCATGCACATCTCGCTCTTTATTAATAAATTGTTTTTTTAAGCATTATTAGAGATTTGTTTTTCAGGAGGTCCCTCGCACTCAGTCCCCAGCAGGCAATCTTTTCCTTTTAGCACTGACACCTTTTAGATTCCCCCGCCCGAGTTTCTCACGGGAATGATGTTAAAAACATGTTCTCGCCCAGCCCGAATCCATGGTTCGCCCCGACGTCAGCGCCACGTTTCACAGACGGCGGTCCAGCCGTCCAGCTCCTGCAGCTCAGGCCTCCGGCAGTCGCCTTACAGAGAGGACAGTGTCCAAACTTCCCCACCTGTGCTTAGGCCTCCCCGCTGCCTGGCCTAACCTATGCTTTCGTCCTTACGTCCTGCCACCTCTCCGCTCAGTCCCAGCAGTGACCTTGCCACTGCGCTCTGATGATTCTGCCCAGGCCCATCTCTCTTTTGTCAGTGCACTTATTTTCTCTGCTTAAGGTGCTTTTTCGCTTCCCTTCTCCTTCATCATTTGAAATCCAGTTCAAATGTCATCTCCCCTCCACCGTGTTTTACTAGTGTGCGAGATGGCCAAGGAGAGCACGCTTGCTTTCTGCTTCCCCTGCATTCTTAGGTATCTCTCTCGGTCTCTCCTCTGCCTCTCTCTCTTTACACACGTCGAATTAAAAATCTAGACTTCAATGCAATGTCAAACATTATTGAATTATGTAAAATGTAACTTTCCTTTAAAATATTATGGAAGGTTCCCTGTGTTTTATTTTTTATCACAACAATAGGAAAATATGCTTTGTGCTATACAATTTTAAACAACTATAAATTGATTTAAGTTAATTAATTTTGTTTCATCTTATGATTTGAATAATTAGTGCAACTTCTTAGATTCAAATATGAAACATCATGTAGTATATATGTATGAGATGTAGGAAATTTATAGCGATGACATCTTTCCAACATTAAAGCAAGTCATGGAATCCTCAGTTTTCCCCTTAATATACATGAGTTTCTTGAGATTATATCTACTTCTTAATAATACCTGTATCTAGGTGTTAAAATAAAGTGACTATTAAAGTATCCGACATATAGTAAAAGTCAGTAAACATACATTGAATTTAGCTGAATTAATCTCCCCTAAAGAACCAGTGACAATTTGTAGACAAATATAAATATAGCAGAAAGTAATCACCCCTTCAAAATGCATGATTTGGGAAGATTTACTGCCTATATATATATATATAAAATCATAATCAAAGTCAAAAGCCAAAAGAAAATTGGATTCACTAAAGAGCAAATTGTACATTTTAAAAAACATTAAAGAAACCAGGTATTTGCTAAGGAACAGCTAATTCTGACATTTCAGGATGTTCTTTGGATTTCTTTGGACTTGCATATTAATTATTTTCACCATCCTTGCAGCAAAGTAATAACAGTAAATTTGCAGTATAAGATAGAGAAAAACATTCTAGTCAATCATTTCTTTTGCAGCTCCTCCAAACTCTTTTTTATAATTAAGTGTAATTTTGCATTGTATTTTTTTTCTGCATTCCCATATCTTTTTTTGATGGAGAAAGGGAAACTAGACTGATGCTTATTTATGCTCTAAGAGGTTCTATCCTTGGAGCTCAGTGAGTTCTTACAAGAAATTTCACTGTAAGAATTATCATCCCTATTTCATAGATGAGAAAACTGAGGATCGAAAAAGTAATTTCAGTTCAATAACCACGATATCTAGTATTTGATAACTTTAGTTTTTCCTTTTGCTTGCTTCCCCTTTCAGTCATTCAAAACTTCTAAATCAAACAGAGAATCATTTATATTTATTTTTAAATGTGCATTTATATGAGCGTGGTGGTGGGCTCTTTTTCTCTCTTTCATGTATGTGCACTGAAAACCATCTGAGAATTTTTGTTGAAGAATGGAGATACTTCCTCCCCATCACCACCTACTGTATGTGGGCATATTGTGCAGAACTGTCTTAACAGGCTGTGCCATATTCTGCTGGCCTGGTTAAAGGTGGCTGCATTTGCACAAAAACCAACACCGCTTCCAGTCTTCTGTGTTCATAATATTTTTACAGATCCACCCACCTCTATGTAAGAACACCTCAGAAGGGGCTTTTGCACAAGGCCGACTCCATAAAACATCACAGAAGCTACGTGCCAGGCCATGACGAGGCATATTTTATTTATATTTTTTGAATTATCAACGTAATACTTCATTTCTCCATTCTTTCAAATACCAGTAAGCATAAATGATCGTGTGCTGGTTTTTTCGTTCCCTCTAGAAGTCTCTTTAAGCCTTGAGGGCCCAAGTGCTGACTTGACCTACTCTTTGGAACGTTTGCTGTTGATAACGGCATCAGGATTTATATGCTTTCTGGACAGTGAGTGGGATTCACAAATCACCGTTAGGTTCCTTTCGTGATAGGCAAACCGTTAGTGCATTTTCTGTCTTGACATCAACAATTGGCTGATGCCAATATCCCGTTGCCTCCTTGTAAATTAAATTCTGAATTTTGTGCCGCCACGTGGAACCACTTTAGCGAAAGAGAGAGGCTGTGCGAGATGCTGCGCGGGGCTGCCATTGGATGAAGCAGCTGGAGGATGGTTTGAATACAGATGAAAGGACTTGCTTGCTTTGGTCAGGTTTCTTTCCAAGCTTAAAACAGGATTTAAAATCTTGATAATGCTTTCTTTAAAAAAATTTTCCCCAAGCACTAAAAAGTCAGAGAAATATTGGCAACCTAAGCAATATTTTAATGTGGTTTTAAAAGTGGCATTATGAAATATTACCTTTCTGGAATCTAATATTTCAAAGAGCTAATATGATTCAAAATTGTAATCAGGTGTTTAGAGCCAGTTTCCTTAGGATTTTTGCCTAATAAAATAAAAATCATTGGAACATGCTAGAAAATAAAGTTTGTTTTATTTTTTTAAGGACTCTACATTTCCCCTCCTCTATTTTCAAAGTGAAGCTTCTACTACACATGCACATGATAGAAGGGTGGTGATAGCTGTTAATCTTCTTAGTTAGAAAGAGAGAAAAATAGACCATTGAATGACTATTATAGAATTTAAATTTTTTAATGCACAGAAATGAGAGTGGGTCATTATCTCATTCAATTCAGCATTGTAATTAAAAGTATCATTTAAAAATAAATGACTTTGGAATAGAGAGATGGCTTTATGTAAATTAAAAATCTTCATTTTCCAGGAAGTGTATCCCAGTTAATTCCTGGGTCAGGGTCTCCTTTATCTAAATGTCTGGTTGGATCCCAACTTCACAGTCCAGCACTAGAAGAAGCTCACTTTGATGGAAAGGTGATAGGTGAGAGTACAAGCTCACTGGGTGCCTGTACACAACGAGAGAGAAGACAGAATGCCAGGAGCAAAGCAAAGCATCAGAAACAGCTGGCAGAAAGCGTCAGGGAAGTCGAACAGAGATTACAGGGCCCTGACCTGCAGACTCTTGACTAAAGGGAGTTTGAGGGAATTGGCTAGAGCAAGTCAGATCTTACCCTAATAATTAGCAACAGCAGCAGCAACGGCACAGGTGATGGCAGTGATTGTGACCACCATTAAGAGGATCAAGGGACTCGACATGGCATTTACATTTAACTCTCACACTGCTCTTGCGAGACAGGCTTGATCAACAGATAAAGCCTGGGGCTCTCAGAGGTGAAATATCCTGTCCAACCGCACAGCTGATAATCAGGGAAGCTGGTGTCTCACTACTTTGTTTTGTCCCTGAGAAAATGCCAAGAATATTGTTAATTGGATTAGACTACAAACTGGGGATTGACTCTCAGAATCTGAAGCAGAAAGATTAGATTTCCCCTGTAGGAAGAGATGAAAAGACTGGATGTACCTCGGTTTATGGTGAAATGGTATTCCAAATGTCACTCTTTAGGTGAATTTTGTCTTTCTCCCTGTCTCCCTCCCTCCCTCCCTCCCTCCCTCCCTCCCTCCCTCCCTCCCTCCCTCCCTCCCTCCCTCCCTCCCATCCTTCCTTCCTTTTTTAAAAAAAATTCAAAAATATAGTTGGCATACAATATTCTATTAGTATAATATAGTATATTAGTATATTATTTTCAAATATGCAACAAAGTAATTCAGTTTTTTATACCTTATGATGTGATGACCAAACTTTAGACTTTGCTCCAGAATTCACATAATGACTAGTGATTCAGCACTAACGTGGTCCAGAAATATATTAGTGTGTGTACATGTATGCACAAGAGTACTTCGTTCTTCTATTTTCACACAATAACTTCTAATTTCTTTTATAATCTCCATTCTGCTAAGGTAGCAGAACTTTTCTCTGTTATTGCATCAAAATTCTGAGATGATTAATGCTCAGTCAAGTGGGAGAGGATTTCCCATGGTGACTGACATCATTCAGACACACTGGCATTCACTGAGATGTACCCTGTCATGTCTGGTTTCCTGTGTTTTGTTTGTCTATAGATGCTCCTTGACTTATGATGGGGTTCATCCTGATAACCCTATCATAAACTGAAAATTTGTAAACCAGAAATGCATTTAATACACCTAACCTACAGAACATCGTAGCTTAGTCTAGCCTATCTTAAGCATGCTCAGAACACTTAACGTTAGCCTGTAGTTAGGCAAAATCATCTAACATAAAGCCGATTTTATAATAAAATTTGAATATCTCGTGTAATTTATTATGTATATTGACTTTCATCATCATCCAGTCCAAAAATCATTAAGTCAAACCATTGCAAGTTTGGGACAGTCTGTAGCTCATTCTTTGTTCCTTTCTTAACCAGCCTTCACTACTCTAGAAACAAAGGAAATTCTATTATGAAACCCCATGTTACTCTGTTAGGTTTTTAACTACTTCTCCCCCCCACCCCAAATATATCTTTATTGATTTCAGAGAGAGGAAGGGAGAGGGAGAGAGAGAGAGAAACATCAATGATGAGAGAGTCACTGATCAGCTGCCTCCTGCAGGCCCTTGACCGGGGATTGAGCCCGCAACCCGGGCATGTGCCCTGACCAGGAATAGAACCCCTATCACCTGGATCCTAGGTTGATGCTCAACTGCTGAGCCATGCCGGTCGGGCTTTACTACTCTTAAGTAAGTGAAATTACTGGTGTTTTATCTGCTGTGGCTCAACAGAATTTTATAAAATAATTGTCGAAAATTCTATTTAGATATACTATGTAGTAATTTCTGTCCTGTATTTTTGTAACCCATATTCTGATTCTTCAGGGAATGAGGCACATGTATTCTTTTGTTCTTAGATCCCAGGTTACATGGTTCGATGGGAAAATTCTTTCTTTTTGTTAGTTTGTTAGTTTTAGCTTTCACCTCGCCTGCCCCAGGCTCAGCCTTTCCATCTCTGCACCTTTTCACAATGGACTGATTTTCTAGTCTCAGTAAGAGACTTTGCCATTTCTCACAGGGATTGTTTTATACACCAAGTATCTATAATGCCAACCTATTTGAGACTCATAATGTTCTTTGCTTTCTACTTCATCACCCCTTTCCTGAGGCAACAAGCACAGGAAGCTTTGTTCACTAAACAGTGGAAGTACCAATTGTACAAAGAAATATAAGTTTGAAAGAGACATATGATTAATATTTGAAAGTACTATCTTCCCTGACAGGGAATAGAAAAAACAACACTGGTCATGAGCACAAAAAAATTGTCTTTTATATCTATCACTAAAAATGAAACTTGCATGATGTTAACCTAAAGATTCCTATCTCGGAAATAGACATACTCATCTCTTTGTTCTGTCCAGCTAATATATTTAAAATATTTTTCTCTATTTTTTTCCCCCTCAAGCACTTATTTCCTGCAAAACATTTATTAAAACTATAATCATTTTATATATTTTTCTACCACTTTTTTTATTTCTCCCATTCTACTCTAATTTAAGTTTAATGAGGGTAGAAAAGTTATTTGTCTTCCTCATTTCAATGATCCCAGTGTTTAAAAAGTTCCCAGGAAGGTGATCAGAAGTGGTTTTTCAATGTGAAAATAATACATTTCCCCCTCATAGATACAGTCTTCAAAGTCGGAGAAATTTATGTCTTCTCTGGATACTTTACCCGGCTGCTTGTTTTTTTAGGTTCCTTTCCTTTCCTGGTCTCCTCTCTACCCTTCTTCAGAGTGCCCTGTCCAGTCCACTTCATCAGTGTGGTCACATCAACAGGTTCCCTGTCCGCCTGGCTTCTGAGTGGGTCCAGCCAATGAAAGACTTCACAAGAGATTTAAAGTTGTATAAAGAGTGAAGTCAGAGTTTTAATTCTGTGAGCTCCTTTTCAGTCGTGTTGTTGGGATTTTGCTGCACGCCCCCAATCAACAGCCACAGTTTCATTAGGTGGCTCATTCCACTGAGATACCTTTTCCAGATTCTGGTACTATGAGCATCTTTAATTTCTTAGGTCTAGGATAGAAACTGTTTTTTTCTGTAGCAAACCCTGAGAGTCTGTGCTCTCCCTTGTAGTTTCTACCTTCATCTTTGAAAACAAATCCTTTATTAAAGTGCCCTCAAATTATCCAATTTGAGCACATCTCATATTCCCTGGCAGATCTTAAATATATTACTGAATTTTAGGTTTCCGTCTAATGAATATTGAGCCTCAGAACCTTCTAACTCAAGGGGTAGAGAAGGTGTCAACCAACCTAAGGACACACAGGTATAAACCAGAAAACAAATGGGGTTCCAATACTAGCTTATGAAAAATAAAATTATGGTAGCCACACACCCATCGGTAAGTAATTCCATAAATTATAAGACAGAAGTAAGACCAGGAGCAAAACCTGTCAAATGATTAGCCATATTGAATCTACAAATTATTCTGGATAAACAAGAACTATCTAGGGGTTAATCTGAGTCTTTCACTGGAGTATTATTTCAATGGCCAAGTTATTCTGTTATTATATTTATCTACCAGTTATTTATTTCATATCAGTATTCGTATCTGGAAGACATTTAATTTTTCATAACTTTTAAATAATCTTTCATAATTTTGTACCTTTGAGTTTTTCTTGCTGCTCTAATAATATTCACTTTAATTTCCACATATCAAATAAAAAATTATTGGTAGGCTCAAATGTATATATATTTCAAAGACACAGAAAAATATATTCTATACATTAAAAAATAGGTTCTGGGTCTGTGAACTAAACAGATTTAAGAAATGTTTTATTAGCAATATAAAATCATATGTGTGCAAATTATTTCTTAGTGTTAAAAACGTAATGCTGGGAAATTTTTAAAGAATATTCTATAAGTAATCATCTTCTAAAATATTTAATAAAGGCACCCAGGTAATCCTTTCCAGGTCCACTTCCTTCCTTATGACTTTATGATTCTGTTCATCAACTACACTGACTCTCTTCAATTCAAATTCCTGTGTTCAAAACTCTGATTTTTTTATTCATCATATTTCTTGGGAAATATAGTAAACTACTAGTCAGACTAGAGATACCGAAGAGAAAGAAAAGTAAAACAAAACAATACAAAATCTTCCCCTGAGAATTCAGTGTCAAAAGCCCATTCCATGGAAGCATACCATCCAGTTTGGAATATCTCTGAGCCTGGGGGGAAAAAAAGTTTTTTTTTGAGTGATCATTTGTTGTTAGTGCTCACAGATAACATGCAAAAAGTTACTATCAACATTTCCTTGGCAAAACAGCTTAAATTCAGGACTCAGGAAATTTTCACAGCCACCATTCCAATGGACAAATAAAAATACAACGAGAAAGAGCTACTGGGAACAACATACAGCCCAATGAGATCCATAAATACATCATAATGGGGTGTAGGGCCCATTAAGGGGAGCAGAGCTGAGTGAATGAATGCTGAGAATAATAGTAAACCTAAAATAAACAGGCCTCTCAGGGACTTGAGTGCCTGGTTCAAACTGTTCAACTCTGATTGGATCAAGGTGATCTAAGGCTGCTGCTGCACATGGCCTAGGTCATGGACCTGTGCAAAGGTGAGTTCTTTCTGAAAAGAACAGAACTTGATCTGGATGTTATGCTTGCTTCGTCTGCAGTGTATATGGCCTGTGTGGGTAAAGATACCGAAGGAGCTGCACACTGTTCAGCTTTTGGGTCTCCTGATGGGATAAAGAATCTGTACCTGTTGTAAATCTGACCTGGTGTCCATCTGTGAAGCTACATAAATATAGCATTTGGTCAAAACCTCATTGTGTCTGATGAACGTGATGGCAATCTCAAACCCCAAACTAGAACCGTGCTGCTGCTGTTTTTACAGCAGGTTAAAAAGAGGTGAACTTAGAATTAGTGATAGATGTGTGAAAGAATGTAGAACATAGCACAGAGAAGAAAAAGAGAAAAGTTTTTTTTTTAAAAGTCATGAGCTATGGGAAATACAAAGGGTCTAAAATTTATCTAAATAAAGTTCCAAAGGAGACAGAGAGGAAGATATTATTGTGGCTTATTCCTTCAGCTGGATGCTGGGCAAAAGGTGTCCATCTTAATGTTACTCTTTAAAGTGTGAATATCACTTACACATATATTTATAGCTATTCAATCTATAAAGATAATAATAAAGATTTAAGGTAATTTTCATCTGGTAAGTCACATAACCTAAGATAGAGTTTCTTGTTTAAACTTTGTGATTGTTTTTATCATGTTTATGAGCCTGTGTATCTCCACAGGAAAAAGCATACTCCTTAAACCCAACATTTTAAACATAACTTAGGAGGTTTATGTTCTGAACATCTCATGGAACAATATATACAAAATGGCACTATTGAGTTTAGTGTTGGAGAAAGGTGAAAATTGGCGATAGGATATCATGGCAGTCTCTTGATGAATTTGACCTTGAAGAGTAAATAGTAGTTGCCACGTATATAAAGTAGAAAAATGCCCTTAAGTTATCAGATATATTCTATAAGTTTGTGTCTGTGTATAAATCATATCAAATACATTGACAGTTGACACAAAAGCTTATTACACCTAAATATGTATATATCGCCTCATTTCCAAAATCAGAAGAATATGTATTCAGAATTAATATCATCCAAGCATCCTTGCACAGTGTGCCAAAATTGCTATATTCCTAATACATTAAATTTTAAATATATTTATTTTATATAACTTCTCATTAGCTACAATCTAAAATGTACTTCTTTCCAGTCTTCTTGCTTTGGTACTTTGGAATACAATTACCCTGGAGCTACTAATGAAGTCTGTATTAAAGCACAAAAATATGATACTTAGGGTTTCCACTTCACATGAGAACTCATTAAGAATTCTTTCAACAAGTTATCTAATTAACAGTCTCTAAAAATTAGTTGAAAGGTATAAGAGCATACTTATCTATCTCTTCAGCAATGATATATTCCTTGATTTTTTGTTATGCCAAATGCCCTGGGCATTATAGTAGATGTGACAAAAGCTAGAATTGCTATCTGTAACATAAGAGCTAAATTAATTAGTTTAGAAACTTGTTTATTTTACTCATCAGCATAACTAAGGGCCTGTCAAACTATTTATTCTTTCATCTCCTCGGTGATGACATATCTTTCCCGCCGTTTTTACTTAGTGACATCCATTGTGTATAGGAAAGTCGAAAAGGGAAGGGCAATTACACATACCAAGGTTCATTAAAAAAGATAGTTTCTTTCACAAACTCGAATGATGAGCGTGATTTGATTGCATTGACTGCAGAATAGAGAATTATTGATTAGATTTTTAGCACAGTTCGGCAGATTTCCACCTTGTTTGCATGACTAACTCTGCACTAATGGATATTTGCTATAATACTGTGTTAAACTCATTTGCTTGCATATCTGTCCATCCTACTGAAATGCTAAGCCCTGGGTTGATTCGGCTGCAGCTTGTTCCCTAACACTAGAATATCACCCTTCACACAGCATCAGCCAAAGGTGTCAGGAAGGAAAACTCCTGCAATTCATCAACTTGGCAATGATAGGGCCAGGTGGTGATTGGTTTTCCAAGAAAACAGACACTCTGGAGGAAGAGAATGATTTTCTTTTTTTTTTTTAAGTTAGATTTTACACAGGGAAATCATTCATTTGCCTCCTAATGAGACAGTTCTCCTGAGAAGTATTTTCATGCCACACTGGAAATATTCTCAACTGTGTTGCAATTATTGTTAATGTTTATACACGGTGAGTTCACACTGTCTCTTTGCCCCCGATCCTCACTTTTGTCCACAGGATTGCCTCCTTCTGGAAGAAGCTTTACTTCCTGCTCTGTAAAGCTGAGTTTAGGCAGGAGAATTGCTATTCAATCCACTGCTCACTGAGGGAAGCTTAAACAAAGAACTGCCTTTTAAAGTCAGTAAAATGTATCAAATGGAGTCTCATGTTTGCTTGGGCTAAAGTGGTGGAGATGTTCTATATGTCTTCCCGATAATTATCCACCAGCTTACATTTAAATATCTGATTTGGATAATTTGTTTGACTCCTGTTATTTGGTCTGCTATGCTAAATCTATACCATACAGTCTCTTGGATTTCAATGCAGGATGCAGTATAGTAAATAAAACAATAAAAATATACCTTATTAGCTTCCCTAATGAATGGTGTTCTAACAATAACAACAAATCCATATTGCTAATTTCTTTGAATTAATTTGATTTTTGACAGTGCTTTAATTTTCTATAATTAAATTATCTATAAATGAAGGGGAAAGTTTTCACTTTTTTCTGTATCCTAATATGAAACAATGAGGTTCTATGAATTGTTACGATAAAAAAAACATGAACGATTTTACTACCCAATTAAATTGAGTATTGGCTACAGGATATAGAAAGACTAAGGATTTTGCCACTGCTCAAAACTATCCTTAGCTCCTGCTTTATAATTTCTTTTTGATCTAGTTTATAGCCACACTGATGTGATGGTGGTGATAGTGGTGGTGGAGATGGTTTGTGTGTTAAAAAGCCCCACACTGTTACTTTCCTAACAGAATATTTCTGAAACTAAATGTTGTTTTCTTGTGTATATGTCTTTTTCATACCAACCAATGCTCCAGCTCTCCTGATGGCAGCAACCAGGTGTACCTACAATTCACTTCTGACAATAACTCTCTGGAGTTAGAACAGACTCCACAATTTAAGGGCTCAGTCTCACAAGACTGCCTCCCGCTTCAGACATCAATTGCAAGTAGTGGGTCCCCAGCCTAATCTCACTCACATCTGCTGGACTTGGCTGCAAGTTTGATAATTTGTGGCTCAGAACTCAGGGAAACATTTTAATTATTATTGCTGGTTTATAATTAAAAAATGGACAAATAATCTGAATATATATTTCTTCCAAGAAGATATAAAAATAGCCAATAACCATATCAAAAGATTCTCAATCTCATTAGTGTTTATTGAAATGCAAATTAAACTTTTTTGAACCAACTAGAATGGCTATAATAATAAGAACAATAGCAGGAGTTGATGAGGACATGGAGAAATTGGAAGCTTCATTCATTACTCTTGGGATATAAAATGGTGCCTCTGCTGTGAAAATATTAATTGTGGAACTCAGTAAGTCAAACAGCGATTTCTCAGATGAAACAGTAATTTCATACCTTGGTATGTACCCTAGAGAAGTGACAACCTATGTCCACACAAAAACATGCATGTGAATATTTATAGAGGTATTATTCATAATAGCCAACAAGTAAATGTAACCCACATTTCCATCAGCTGTTGAATGATTAAACAAATGTGGTGTATCCATACAATGGAATATTGTTCAGCCATAAAAAAGAATAAAATGCTGATACATTTAACATGGATGGCCACTGAAAAGAGTAGGCTAAGTAAAAGAAGCCAGACAGGGCAAGTCACATACTGTATGATTCCATTTATGTAAAATGTCCAGAAGGGAACTAGATCACTGGCTGCCAGGGGTTCAGAGTAGTGAGCAATAGGGATTGACAGCCCGTGGGTACAGGATTTGTTCTAAGGTGACAAAAAATGTTCTGCAATTTGATAGTGGTAATGATTGCACAACCTTGTGTGTTAAACGTCACCAAAGAATACATTTTAAAATGATAAAATTGTAATGTGACATGTCTCAAAACAAAACTAAAGAAAAAGACTATGGAAGATAAAAGACTATCATGTTGAAGAATTTGAAAACTGACCCTTGTTCATAAGGAGGAAATGTCACAAGGAAAATTTTGTTATGATAACTAAGAGGTCACATAGGGTGCTGTAAAGTATATTGAGGAGTTTTGTGTGTGTGTGTTTTAATTTATTTAGAAGATATCTAACCGACTCATGCAGAGGAGAGAGAGGAGTGAATTTATGCCTGTGCAGATTATGCTGGCTCCCCTCTGGAGGAAAAATGGGAGGGAGGCAGTTTGGAAGTGGAGAGACCGTTTCGGAGAACCACCTGAGTGGTACAGGCGAGGCCACTGATACTGGTGACTAGACTGGAGGCGCAGGAGAGGGGTGTGTTTGGGGCATGTTCTGGAGGCAGAAGTGACAAGGAGTTGGATGTGGAAGTGAAGGAGCCAGAGGAATCGAGGATGATTCCTAAATCTCTGGCATGAGAGGCATCGCGGATTTTGTTATTTTTAACTAGGATACAGAAAACTGAGGGTTTTGAAGATTTTCTGAATTTCAATAAAGAAAGTCCAATGTGACCTTCTCAGTGTGCTGTGAAAATGTTCTAGTCCTGTTCCTTTTTAAAAAACATCTCTTTATTTCCCCCCCAGTATTATTGGGCTATAAGTGACACATAACATTCTGTAAGTTTAAGGTGTACAACCTGATGATTTGATGCATCTGTGTATTACAAAATGATTACTGGTCCTATTTCTTTTGATGTTGACAAAGGCCAAATGGGAAATCTATTAATAACTGGAAGTGTACTATTTACCTGGGCACCTCACGAATACTGTGATGTATTCTTTACCTGCGCAGCTCACAAATAAGACTCTGTAAATTTATATATAGATTTCTGAACCTAAGTATGATTCAATATGTGTATAACAGCTGTGAAATCTCTAAAGATAAACTTAATGAAAGCAGACCATTCTGTCAACATTGCTATACAAATTGTGCCATTAAAACTGGTGACAGTGATATAGGGGATTTAACAGTTTCATTCATTTAACAATTACTTTCTGAAGTCTACTATATGCCAAAAATTTTGCTAGGTGCCAGGAATTTAGTGTTGAATGAGAAATAGGCATTGCTTTAATAGGATCATTATTTAACGGGAGAGACAAATGCAAACAAATACAGCACAGTGAGGTAAGTGTTAAAATGAAGGATTGCATGAGGTGCCATGGAGGCACAGAGGAGGGACAACCACACTCTGCTTGCTTTTTGAAGGGAAGAAAATCATAAATTTAGCTTAATAATGTTCATAAGGCCTTTTTGAAGCTAGGGAGGGATTAATGAATGAAGACAGAAGCATGACTCATGTTTTAAGATAATTACAGAATGCTATGAGGCTTAAATGAAGACACATTGTATGAAAGGCATGGCCTATAGGTCTATAGGCATAAACATAATTTATACATGAGTAGTATTGCTTTTCCAATGTAGAACAATGACTGGAAGACAAAGGTAGAGGTAAATTACATGAACAGTGATCAATTTGAATGATAGGCTGAACTATCTGTGGCTTTTATGCCACAGAATAAAAGTTAATTTTCTCCTGTTACTATATTTTGGTCTCAGTACATTTAAACCCAATATAATCTATATCAATCTTCAGAAAAATGGTTTTACTTATTGCTTATCATTGCCTATAACCAAAAAATGTCTATCAATGCATTTTTGGTTGCTTGAACATATTTTCATTTATCTTACAAATGCACAGACATAAGAAAAAAGAGAATGGTGCACACCAAAATTGTAATATAAATTATTTCTTATTTGGATCATATATGACTTTTTTTCCTTTGTACTTTTTCTGTCCTATTTTTTTTTGGTAATTAACATAAGTTGTTTTTATGACCAGGAAAAAATAAAACTTTTAGTAAGAAGTAAAAGTGGGTCATCAAAATTTAAACTGGGCTGTCAAAATGTTACACATTTCTATATAGAGTGCTAAATGGATATGACACATAATTAAAATCTATGTAAATGATTAGATAATTATTATGTTTCTACATGTTAAGCCTTTCTAATTTTTTAGAACTTTGGATTTATGTCAGGCCCAGGGAATGCTTCTCCTCACTAACACCTCTAAAGATTAGGTGATAGTAGAGTCAATTTCACCCTGACACTCTATTATGGGTTGAATGTTTGTGTCCCCATAGTTTTCGTTCCATGAAATGCTTACCTCCAATGTGATAGTACTGTGAGGTTGGACTTTTGGAAGATGATTAGGTCATGAAAATAGACCCTCAAAAATGGGGTTAATGCCCTTATAAAAAGAGGCATGAGAGCTTTTGCTTGCTCTGTCCCACCGCATAAGGATACCATGAGAAGATGTCCATCTATGAACCGGGGTGTGGGCTCTCACCAGATAAGATTTGCAGTCACCTTGATCTTGGACTGCCTAGTCTTCAGAACTGTGAGACATAAATGTTTGTTGGTTAAGTCACCTAGTCTACGGCATTTAGTTACAGTACCACAAACTAGCCTACACAGACTCCAAAGAAGTGTTGGCAGCCACATAAATCCTTTCTTCCAAGACAGTAAGACTATGCACCCAGCTAAGTTTCATTCAGAAGAAACATATTTTTATAAATAGGTTGTAAGGGCTATAAAATAATATATTATAGAATTTCCTTTGGTCTCCCTTTATAGTACTCCCCTTCCAAAATTTGGTCATGCCATATTACAAAATTATAGGAAGAAAGCTTTCTAATGTATAATTCCAAGATACCGGGACTTATTATTCTAAGAAATTCAACCATGTAATTATTACTATCATTAAAAGTTGGTTCTAATCAGCACTAATCAGTACTTAGTTCAGAAACACAGGAAAAAATAAAAGGAGGCCATTAAATATTACTGGTCACTAAGACATATGCCCTTCTAGGAATCTTTTGTAATTACAGAAAATAGTGGCAGATTCAAAATCTTATTTGAATTATTTTTACTTTCAAGCACATTTATTATAATTAATGATGAAGAATTTTTAAGAATATTTCTGTTTTTGTGCTTTGTCTTTGTTGCTGTTTTTATCTTTGGAGAATTTATAACTTCAACTTTTTTCCTTTCTATTTTAATATAATTAATTTTTGTTTTTTCCAAGATTAGCCTAATAAAGTTTTCTATTTTTTTTGAACTGTGCTAAATTGACTTATTTGTTATAACAGTTTTTTAAAGAGAATGTTTTAAATTCTATGTAAGCAAACATAACTGCAAACTGTCAATTTTATTTCTTCCTTATATTTATAACTTTTAGTTATTTTTTTACCCTTTGTGCTGACTCATCTGTCTAGTACAATGTAATAAAGTTAATTTTTATATCTAGACCCACAAAATGGTCTGGTGACCTGGCCTGCGTCACATATCTGAACCAAAATCAGCCTGCACTTACAGGAAACACTTGTCAAGGAACCTAAGGTACCTCAACCACAATCCTCCAATTCAACTTTAGCTAACCTCACCTTACCTGAGAAAATAGGACCAGGTAGCCTCATAAGGAAATCTTTACCTCTGAGACGATCACACCCTGTTTCCAAGTTGCCTCTTCTAATGCTCTATAAAACTCTCTTGCACCCCAAAACCTCTTGGGAACAGTACCTTACTGCTTGTGAAATACTCTGCTTCCTCAATTCATGGATCCTTGTTTTCTCTTCAACAAACAACATCACACTTGCTACTAAATTGCCTTAGTTTTGTCATTTGACAAATGCTTAGTAGTAAAAGTGATGAGTTGTTATCCTTGCCACACTCCTAATTTTAGAGGAATATAACTCAATTTTTTACCATTAAGTGTAATGTAAGATTTTTTAGATGTCTTCAGAATGTTTGAGAATGTATTCTACTTTTTATAGTGTTGAATTCAATGTTAATATTTTATTAAGGGTTTTATATCTATGTTTATGATATGTATACATATACATATACACACACATATATGTTTATACATATATATGTATACATATATTATACCTTGTTATATATTCACTTTTGTTACAATGGCTTCATAAAATAAATCGTTCTCCCTGTCTTTTCTATACTATTTACTACTTCAACAATTCCCCACTGTGTTTCTACAATTTTTTCCATTTACTTATTTTTATTTTTCGAGTTTTTCTTTTCCTGTGATATTTTATATTTAAAAGAACCCAAGAGGCTCCTAATGGTATTTTCCAAGAGATCGGAGGTTCTAGAGAAGGATCTGCCAAGGAAATTTTTTCCCCTGTCTCAAATTTTAATTAATCTAGACCCTTTTTCTAGTGGTAACACCACGTTCCTAAAACTTATCCTGAAGCAGAAGTCTTATCCACCTTCACTCTCAATCTCTTTTTTCTTTCACATTTTTATTTTTCCTTTCCCCCACTGAGTTTAAATTAATTACATCAGAAATATCCTAGTTTACAAATCATCATTTCTGTGGTATGTATTCTAAATTTTAATTCATCCAATACATTTGTTTTTTAACTACTAAACTTATCATTGTTTTGTCCTGTGCACCAACTGTGGCTCGCTCCCAGAGTGAACAAATAAAATGTCTTTCTCATATTAAGCAATTTCATTTTCTAAAGTATAAATATCACCTCCAAAATTTGTCTCCTTTTGTTCACAACATGGAGCCTTCAGATTATTATTTTTTAAAGCTTCGGAATTTATAGTCATCATCTGAGAAAGGGTTAGATCTATTAGGAGCTAGTCAGCCATAACAAAGGTCATGCGATAGTTATTTGAAATAACTTTGAAAGTATTTTTAGTGATATTTTGTCTAATAAAATGTATTTCTAGGACTAGATATCCTAGAGTGATCTTGAAAGGTTAAATTATTCTACTCACCATAGACTGATTTTCATTTAAATCTCATTATTGAGCACATTAGCTATATCATTTTAGATCTCAGGGACTCTATTAGCAGAGTTAGTTGATAATCTGGTGGTATTTTAAGGTAGTCCAGAAAGTTGATGAATGTCACTGTTCTCCGAGATGTGTTGGCTAAATTTCTAGATAAGAACTGTAAATTAGAGAGTCATTGGGGGTAAGGGATATCGATATATCTGTGGTAATTTAATAAAAATAAATGCTCATAGAGAATATCCAGCTCTACATGTAAAGTTTTGCTAAGAATAAAATATATCATCATATTTAATTTAATGAATATTCTGATATACAGAAATACAGATTCTTAGATACACTTTTTTAAAATCTTAACGTTATTAGGTGAACTACTTCAATCTACGTCTAGGATTAAAATAAATTACAATGTCTCTCAGATTATCTGTGGATAATTTCAAAAACAATAAAAGACCAAATTCTTTATAACAAATTTTCTAACCAAACTTGCATTGGGTTATTAAGATAATTAAAACTAGACTTATGAAAGGGCTGATATATTACAAATATTAATTCAAAAATAATGAGAGAGTACTCTGAAATTTATAATGCAATATAAAGTTCTTAATGAAGAGACAGTCTTTACTAAAAAGTAGCATAAAATACAACATTCCTCACTATGGTGTTAGCTTCCTAAGTTGAATGGAAATAACTTGATAATGGTTTAACATTCTTTAATTTTTGAAAAGAATAATTACAATGTTTAATTCTGTAGTATTTTGAGTTTATACAGAGAGGGGCAAAAGTAGGTTTACAGCTGCTTATACGGAAATAATAAAATAAGAATAATACAAGAATAAACTCTGTGTTTGGCATAGTCACAACTGTAGACCAACTTTTTCCCCACACTATATGTGTTACTTGTGTTATTTTTATCATTTATATATACAGGAATAAATCAGAATGATCATTTTTACTTCCCAAGACTTCTTAAATAAAAATGCTTTTACTGTTTTTCCCACTAAAACATATGTTTTAGTGTTGTTCTACATAAAACATATTTAAAAATATTTAAATTAGGAAATTATTGCTACCTAAATGGAAACTAGTGATAAAAGGACTATTGTTTGGTGATCATGTTTATGAAGGTGATTTATATCACAGGAAGACTACTGACAAATCCCAGTATCTTTTCCATCGTTCTAATAAGACAAAATAGGAACCAAGTAAAAGTGTCATAAAGTAAAGGAATCATCCTTAAGGAAATAAAAACAAAAACAAAACTCTGACAACTCCCAAACTGCACAAGTAGATTTACTCTCTTATGTAATAATACTTCCTGCCATGATCTGTTCAGGCGGCTATAAGAAAATGTCACTGAGTGGTTTGTAAACAGAAATCTGTTTCACACAGTTCCGAAGGCTGAGGGGGTCCAGATGAAGGTGCCAGTGTGCAGGGTCCCCGTTCTCGTTCACAGCTGGCACCTCCCCACTGTGCCCTCAGGTGGTGGAGGGGGCTGGGGGTCTCTCCGGGGCCTCTTAGGTAAGGCCCTAGTCTCAGTCATGAGAGCTCTACCCTCATGGCGTTATCCTACTTATTAATATTGTCGCACTGGGCATTAATATTTCAACATATAAACTTGGGGGCAACACAAACATTCAGACCATAACACTTAAAAATTGTTTTTTCTTTAGAATTTAAAATTTATTTAAGACACATTGACATGTGCTTAGTATTTTCAATGAATGGTTTCACTGGCTTTTACAAATAATAACCCACTTAAACTTCCTAACAGCTCAGTGAATTAAATATTATTCTTACCTCAGTTTTGGAGATTGGGAAATTGGAACTCGGAGAAGTAAAATAATTGCCCAAGATCTCATAGTTACTAGATGGGAAAACGAAGATTTAAAGCAAATTGTTTGTCTTTAGAATTGTTTTTTTAACCCTAGTGCCATACTGAAAGTTCTTTTTATCTTCCTGTGAGTCATGGAGATGTCAGTCTATGGAAATGTTATGAACCACCTTCGTGCTAGTTGTTACACTCATTGCCATTACCCACAGGTGGTCAGCAGTGGAAACAGTGACAACAGATTTTATTTAGGAAAACATAGTGCACTAGGGAAAAGAAGACCTCTGTAGAGAATGGGACTCAATTTCAAATGCAGCATGGGCAAGTGGGAATTTCTAGCCAAGGAGTAGGGTGAGGCGCAGTGGATGGAAATTATTAGGAGAAAATATCAGAGGTAAGGAAGAATTCTGGCTAAACTGATCTAGTACGATTTTTGATGAAGGCAGGCCAGGAAGATCAGACATCAACTGGGAAATGGCGAAGGGTGAGGAACCCAATTAGATACTGAGAGCAATCAATTATGGAGGAAAGTTGGGGATTCTGGCTAAACGGACTTAGCGGGATTCTTGCTAAAACTGGACGATGCAGAGATGAACACAAAAGCCTGACAGTCAGGCCTAGTTGAAAAAGAACTGAGGTGCCTCAGTAGAGTCTGGGAAAGGAGAGAATCTTTGCCACCATCTATCTCCCTGATTAACTACATCACCGTAACTATATTACTGAGGTGATTAAGATATTCCCATAGTTTCCCAACAAGGACAGAGATAAATTCAAACTCTTTAGCAGGCAAAATTCACGCTCAGTGGTAAAAGTAAAGTTTTAAAAATAATTTACAGCTCCCCACATTATCTGGTTGTTAATAAGCCATTCTGAATGAACAAATAAATGAGTGAATAAATGAATAGAAATATTTTATTTATTTCCTTTTTTCATGAATATGTAAAATAAATCTCAGTCAGGCATTTGAGCTTATAGTCGAAAGAGATTCACATTCAACATTAGGGGGATAGCCTAACAAGTTCTGCTGCATAAGCAATTAAAATAATTTAGAAGGATGTCTGAATAATTGCAAGATATTCGTTAGACTTTGTATTTGAGTCTTGCAGAAATGTACTTTGCTGTTACTTGATTTCCTGGCATTGATTTTTACTACCCTCTGATTCTCATTGATAATCTATGAAGTTTTGGGTCACAGACTATGTTCCCATAATAGAGGGGAGCATGTAGCCTTCTATTTACAGAAAGAACACAGTAACCTTCCGATTAATTATCCCACATGCCTTTCTTAAGCAGTTTTGACATTCTAACATCGCTAAATTTCTAAGGTACTTTCTGTTCTTCTGCTTTCTCATATATTTACTGGTTCATCTTTCATAAAGTTCCCTAAATTTCCATATGTGGTGCATATCACTTTCTCTCATTGATTAGGTTATCTTGATGTCTGTGTCTCCTGTTATTACTCTCTCTAGGCTCTTGATGTGGTTTCTATCTGCTTCTTTCTGTTGATCAATGTTTTTAGGTCCAGGTATGATAAAAACTGAAGCTGGAAAACTGAGGAAGCCGTCATGGTCAAGGATTCATAACTACTCTTTCTGATACCACGAATAATCCCTTCTATCTACAATCTGTACCAACAGAACCGTTGTTCTCTCTGCCAAATTCTATGCCCCCAAGGCAAGTTACCAAACACCGGTACCTCTGCTTATGTTCATAAAAAAGAACCTAGTATCTTACCTGAGAAACAGAAGAAACACCTTAAAGGAACCTCCCACCACTATGAAAATGTCTCATCATTAAAAAAACTGCCTGGAGGCTCAAGTACTTTCCTTTTTTCCTTAAATTGTTTCTGTGTGCTACTTGAATTATTTACAATGAACACATAATACACCAAAAGTATGAAGTTATTTAAAATTCAGATAAAAGACCAGTATTTTATTTTAAAGCACACTTGTAAGATTTGTGTCTCAGGGTCATAATTCAATTGTACGATTACTACAATAAATCATTCTGACCTTTGCAAAAGTGAAACATCTTAAATAACCTCCTTAAAATTAGTTCCAGGTCATCTCATCAGGCCCCAGTAGAGTGCCACTGAATCTACTATTTATACTACAACAAAAGTAAAATTATGTTTGGGGGAAGTTTCTTCTCTCGCCAGAAAGAATTATTTGTTAATTTATGAAGACAAGTTAAAATTTTTTCCAAATAACAGGCAGACGTCATATTTACATAGGAGAACATTAGATATTTATGTGGACTGGCAAATCTGCCTCCTTTTTATGTAAAAATCAAGCAGAAAATAAGTAGTGTGACTATTCAGTTAAAATAATTGCAATAACATTGATTATTTAATGACTGTAATAACCAATCATTAAAATTCACAGGGACTGTTTTTAAATATTTGAATATATTTTTGTCTCAAATGGTGCTGTTTTATTTTCTGTATGAACATTGGCACTTAGTATTTAAATTTTTTTTTTCTTAAAACTCCTGCTGCCATATAAAATACTGAGCATAATTCATAAAGCAACTCATTTCCTCTTCCTTCCTCCCTTTATTTTTCTTTCTGTTATTCATGAATGATTGGGCAAAACCTATGGGATTAGGTACAGTGTTTCTATAAAATGAAATGCAAAAGAGAGAGTGGCAAATATGAGGCTAGAAAGTTGAGCAAGAACCAGGTTGTGGAAGATATTGTGTTTTGTGACAGTAATGCTTTATTTTATGACAACGGGGAGTGTTTTATTTGTAGAGTTTAGCCCAAGTGAGGGCATTTTATATCAGCATTTTAGATAAATATATGTATCTATTAAAGAGGGGAAAATAAAGCAAGTAAGTTTGGGGGAGGATTTTGTAGTATACAATGCAAAAGTGAATTAGAACTTTGAACAGTAGAACATACCAAACAAATTTAAAGAATGAAATGTTTCAAGAGGAAGGAAATAAGGGAGTTAATGGTGAAATTTAATCACTGACTTGGATGTGGAGTATTGAAAATGAGAGGAGTCAAATGTGAGTGCTGGGGGAAATGGAGAGAGGAGTAGTGACATAGGTTAAAATGGAAAATATAGGTGCTCAGGGTTCCCAGGAAAAATAAAAGTACAGTAGAATGCTGTTATTTAAACGAATGATCTATCTTATTGAATATACTCTTCAGTATGCTAATACAGAGAGTGAAATTCTGAAAATCAGATTCACACAAAAAGGGTTTATTTATTTTTTCTTTTGTTTTGCTATTTTGATAAAAGTAAGCTATAACTTGTAAAGTTTTATGTTGCCAGGAGTAGTGATGCATTAATTAGCTTAAAGAAGTTCACAGATAAATGTTTATATAGTCCACATAGTTGCCTCAAGGAATCATACGGATGAGGCTAAGAACTGTGGACTGAAACATCGGAAAGGAGCAGAAACAGATGAGAGAGAAATGGATTGAAAGTGTTCTAAATTCCTGGTATTTTTTTGGACTGACAAAAGTAAAAAATTGTCAATTAATATTAGTCCTTTTAATCAAAGAAGGCCATTTTGGGTTTTAGAAACTTAATATACACAAGAAAAAATGGAAAGCTGAAAAAATCATCAAGACATGAGAAAGTGGGCACATATAGAAAGTGGAACAAATTAAAAGCACATTATAAATGAGAAATTACATTAAGTGTAAATTTATTAAATGTTCTAAATATAATTAGATTGCTAAACAAATAACACCCAAATGTATGCTACGTACAATAAATATATTTAACTTGAGGGTAAAATAATTAAAATTGATGTTTATAACTATGCTCTCCAAAACACAGCTGATGTGTTCATGTTATAACATGGAAGAGATATCAAGGAAATTTTATTCCTAGAGATAAATATGATTATTTGTAATGTTGAAAGGTCAGTTCATATATTCTAAACATTCTACACTTAATAGTATGGCTTCTAAATGTATAATTTTAAAAAACAACAAACATTTTTAAAAAGTAAAAACAAAAAAAGAAAGAAAACCATCATATAGGGTGATTAAACACAATTTTACCAGAGGTACACAAAATATGAAGACAAAATATGAGTAAAAATATAAAGAATTTGACAACAGTGCCAATAAAATTCCCTTTATTTTTATATACAAAACTCCAAAACCCAAATATGCAGTTATGCATATATTTTGTTCTTCTTAAAGTAGAAAGTCATCCTATTTCCTCTCATTATTCCACAATTGCTAAAATAAAGTGACTTTATTGAGTTACATTTAAATATATTTGAGCTATCAAGTAAAGTACAGGTTCTAAGACATCAATAACTTTCAGGTGGGTTATAAAAAATATTTTGATAAAATTAAATTATTGCATTTTAATATTTTCAAGAGAGTAAAATTAGATAAATTTAATGCTGGAATATTTAGAATTGAATTACAATAGTGAACAGAAATGTAGGCTCTAGCAAATCTTATTTTATAATAAAAGTACATTTTCCACTATGCTCTTTAGAATGTGCTCATGTAATAGGATTGCAATGAGTAAAAACTAATATGTGTTAGCAGTCCAGATTAGCTCCATAAACTTGAGTTAGAACTGACTTCTCTTTATAAGCTCTATTTTCAATATCTGTCTAGAAAGCATGACAAAATTGAACAATAAGTATAACTGTCACAGGTGTCTTGCCAAATAAATCAAGGAATGTTACTTCTCATTCCAGACAATTTAAATTCATTTTCAGAGAAAATAAAATAATTTGAGTAAAAGTAGACAGCTGCTGAATGAGTAAGCAACATGTCTATATTCTAGTTTCCTTGGCCTAATATAGATTTCTTAAAATGACACTTTTTTTTTCTTGTCATTCATTCATCAAATAATTATGGCACTTCCACTAAGTGCAAGGCCCTGTTCTGGGCAGTCACATTAATGAACAAGACTGACAAGAATCCCTGCTTTCATAAAGTTTACATTCTAGTGGGGAAAACTGAGAGAGAAAAGCAGCATAATTCCTAAGAAAATTATACAGTATATTGGAAAGTGATAATTGACATGGAAAAAATATATAGCAAATCAGAAATAGTTAGGGATGGAATCGGGCAGCTGGATGGCAACACTCCCTTGGGAAAGGAAAATTATATAGTGTGTTAAATAATTCTTAAAACAGCAACCAATATACGGTGCTATTTTCCCCTGTACTCAGCATATGAGAATTCAGGAAGCAAGTTTCCAACCAAGGTTGGAAATGGAAGCATGATATGTGTGAGGAAATAAAAGGAGACAAAGGTGAGTGAAGTTTTATAGGAGATGAAGAATAGATGTGGACAGATGTGGGTAGATGTCAAATTGTGTTGGCCTTACAAGAATAAAGACACTGTGGTTTGGTGTGGAATACCAAGATAAATATTTAGTTTTAGGTTAATTTGGGATTTCAAATGGAGATATTACTTAGATGTCTAGGAGATCAGCGATCTTACAGAGATACAATTTTGACTGTAACACACATAAAAGCATTTTTACGTTTTAACATATGGGCATGAACAGAGAGCCAACAATGAGGCTGAAAATTCCTTCATCCTGAAATTAAGTAGAGGACTTCAAAATAAACCAAAAAGCTTTCCTGAGGTGAAGATGCAGGTCAAGAGGAAAAGAAGGTGGGGGGAGAAGAAACATGTGAAATAATGTAAAGTGGTCATATGTTTACTCCCTGAGCGTTTCAATAAGAATCACTGGAAATGACATATATCGTTGTTGATTCAATGACACAGGTCATCACTAATTTTAACAAAGGCATTTTCAGAGGACTAGTTTGGAGCCAGAGCCAGACTGAGGTAGATTGAATTATAAATGGGAAGTGAAGAAGGACATTATATCTTTAGACACTTTTTAAAGAAGTTTGGTAATTTATAAGGAGAAATATAGTGGCAATTAGGAAAAAATCTGGGGTAAAGAAATGATAACATTTGGGCTCTTGCTACAATACATTGCTACCTGAGAAACTTTGTTCACAGTATGTTTGACACAGAAGAATGTATAGTTGCTAAGGGGTTAGACAGCTGAGCCAGATTTCACATATTTTACCAGCTAGCTGTGAGATCTTGAACAAGGCACTAAACCACCCTAAAACTCAGGAGGTCTTTATCAATCATGTGTGTGCATATATATGTTTATATATAGACCTCACAGTCTCTTGTGAGGATTAAGTGAAAAAATGCATGTGGAATATTTATCACAGTTCCTGATACACAGCAAATGCTCACTAAAGTTTGCTTGTCTTTTTCATCTTTTAAAATACATATTATAATTTTATCCCTTCAATTTAAGATGGCCAACTAACTGGTGAAACCAACATACAACCCAGGGTAAATTTAGAAGAATCTGTGATAAAATTAACTTTTTATGATATTCTCTGAAAACACACAATTATTTTCTCTGTGATTCTTTTGCCTACAGAATGTTTTCCACATTTCTTAACCCTGGCAGGCAGGATTTGGGACAATTGTTTTCAACGTAGGATGTTTGGGTCTTGAAATAAGAGTAATGTAATTCTACAGGTTACCACTAGAGGACAGAAGAGAGTCAAGGCAACATGTGAGAAGAAATACCCAGGGACCAGTTGTCCTTATTTCTACCACAGGCTTCCCTACTGTGAGAAACTCAGACATCAGAGCCAGATAATTGTTTTGATTAAGCTCATTATTTTTAAGTTAAATAATGGAGCATACATCTTTTCCAAAGTCCTTTTGCATTTCAAAGGAAGTAAAGAGACAATTTTCATTTTGTCATTGTGTATTTATATTTATATTATAACTCTCTTAATTATGCATTATATTATTTTTATTTTTTCCATGCTTGTCATCAAGTACCACTATGTGTACAGTTTTTAAAGGCCGGTCCCATGTCTCATTTGGGCACTTCTTTTGCTTAGTAGACTCTAGTGTTTCAGTATCAACATTCATCATCATCATGGTACAGAGAGGCAATAACAAGATATTCTTGGATTAATGACTAGGGAAACTGAGCCACAGATAAGGGGAATCACATTCCTTCATACATTTGATAGGCTCGGGTGTGCTGAAGGCCAAGATCAATGACAGAAAAATCAGTGAGTGGGCACTTAAGGTGTATTCTCTTGATAAAGAGTTACTAAGGAAATATTTCTCCAATGTGTAGTGTACATTAGTGTTACACACTTTGATGTGCTTTATTTCATTTATTTCTCTCAACAATTCTGTCAGATAGTCTTTTCTCCACTATGGCTGGCATATATCTGCAGCAAATAGATAATAATTTATATGTAGAAGTGGTTTACAGGGGGGATGGGTGAATCCAAGGTATTTGTGATTGTCACCAGCTGTCAACTTAATCAGTTTTGAAGACACTAATACGAATGGCAAAGATCAAGTCAGTTGTAATTGGAAGATATTTTTACAATTATATTATTTAAAATAATTACCATCCAGTTAATGTGTCTATAAAACTGCATAAGTAATATTCAGTTAAATCACAAACAAATATTAAATTGTGAAACTTTTATCTGCTTTCAATAAATGCGTATTTCTCATTACTAAATGATAAATAACTATGGATAAATAACAGCACCTTTTAAAAATATTTTACTTAGGCAAGGCAAATTTACATCTAGAGTGTATAAAAGTCAATATTCATATATATTGAGATAAAAAAGGAAATGCCCAGTAAACCAAAATATCATAATATATGTACAAAAAAACTTGAGAACAATTTATCAAATAATCATTTCTTATGGTTTGAATTCTTTAGATATTAATGTTAAATTTATTTCATTTCATGGTCTAATGAGAAAACCTTTGCCTTGCTTGCTGTTTTGGCTTTTTCAGCCTCAGTAAGCTTTCTGTTGAGCACACTGTGAATTGACAAACACTCTATTTTCTGATCATGTTAAATGCATTGAGTCATCAAAACGAACGAACGCCTTTCATTCATTATGCTTTCACACAGCAAATGCCTCGGTGCACCGTGAACATCCACTTCTCACACTTTTACTGAATGGTTTTAACCTTTTGTTTAATAATATAGTCTTAAAACACACAGATAATCTTTATTCTTGTCTTTCTATCTCTACTGTGCTATTTTATTGCCTTCACTCACTAGAGGGTAAAATAGAAATGTCTGAGTTGATTTTAAATATACCAAAGGGTTATTATGACATATATAATGTACTTCTGATTAAAACAAACTAAATTGTGTTTTTTATTAACTTTTTGTTTGATGTAACATCTTGTTTTTTAATATAATTTATATGCAAAATATCCATTTAATTCACACAGGTTGTACTACAAACAGTCCTTTCTTTTTAAAATAATTTAATTTACTTTTTCCCATCACAGTTTATCCCCTCTACGCCCTCTCCCACTTCCACCCCCCCTCCACCCCCGCAATCACCTCTGCTGTCCCTGTCCATGAGCTCTTTCTTTCTTTTTTTTCTTTTTTGCTCAATCCCCCCCCCCAATTACCCCCCCCCCCCCCAGCTGTCTGCCTCTGTGAGTCTCTATTTTTCTTGGTAGTTCAGTTTGTTCATTAAATTCCACATATGAGTGAAATCATGGTACTTGTCTTTCTCTGACTGGCTTATTTTGCTTAGCATAATGTTCTCTTTCTGAGATAGATACTTAAATAATCAGTTTCAGTTGTTCATTTTATAATAGATACTATTCAAGTAAAAAAAAATCTCCAAGAATAGCATAGCATTACTTGCATCCTGAAAGGTTTAATATGTACTATTTATGGCATTAAGTTTAAAATGTTTTCAAATTGCAATTGCAATTTCTGCTTTGGCCCAGTGATAATTTTAAAGTGGATAGCTTAATTTCCAAGATTTCAGCATTTCCTAGTATAGCATTATTAATATTTTATTATTATTCATTTTTTACTTATTTCTACTCAGATTAGAGAATATAGTCTAAATTACTGTTAAAACTTGTTGAGGCTCATAACTTGGCCCAGCATATGAACACTTTTGGTAAACATGTACACTTTAAAATTTGAAGTTTATGAATATATACACATTTATATATATAGTTAAATTGTTAAGAATTTTTAGTCAAATCATCCATGAACTTACTGATATTTTTCTCTGCTTATTTTATCAGCTAATGAGAGAGGCAGTGTGTGTGAAAGTTTCTTGCTATAATTTGAGGTATACATATGTGTTTTAATTACTTTTCAATTTTATGAATTTGTATTATATATTTTGAAGCTGTGTTACTAGGGAATACAAATTTAGAGTGATTATTTAGTGGAATAATTATGTAATCCTTTTATGGCGTTTTTCTTTATTGAAGACTTCTTCATATGTCTCCTTTGACATGTGTAAAACTATACAACCTTTCTTATATTAGAGTTTGTATGGTACACTTTTGTCCATTCTTTTACTTATTATCTATCATAGTTTATATAATTATATGTGTCCCCTGAACATATTATGTAGTGTGTTTAAAATTTTGAATTGAATGTGTTACTTCTCATGCAGATAAAAATATTTAAATTCTTTCTATTTATTTATGTTTTTTTCCCACTTTTTCTTTTACAATCTAATTGTGTTTTGTTTTTATTTGCTTCATCTTAAATATTTATGTCTGACCATACTTTCAGTTATTAGTCCTGTTTTCTGTTGTGTCCAATTTAATACCAACCTCATATTCTGAGACTCAAATTTTATTCATTGCATTTTCAAATTCTATAATTTTTATTTTATATAGTTTTATTGATCCTAGTTCCTTAGTACATTATATATCTTACCATTTGTTTTTTTTTAAAAATATCAGTCAGATGTTTTACAGTACATTTTCAGATAGCTGCTACAATGGGCCATTTTATTACCATTTTCTGTTGGTTATCATTTCTTTATTTCTTGATATTTGTGGTGGAGTTTGTTTGAATGATGGACATTTTGTATAAGAAAATATTTTAGAAGTTCTGAATGATGTAATTTACTTTACTCACAGTTAGATAGAGTAATGTCAGATTAATCGATAAGTAACTCACTTGAGATGAAATGAATGTTTATGCAATGCCCTGTCTACCTCTGATGCACCCTGATTTTTTTTTGTAGCCTTTTAAAGTCCCACCTGGGATTCCAGGGGTACTAATCAGAGCACCCCCCTGTGGGCATGTCTTAAATGTAATATTTATCTTATGAACAAGAGACTGAAAGCATCCCAGTGTCTTTCTATATCTTTCTGCTCCACCCCTTATCATTACGTCTAGTTCACGTAAATACATTTTCTAGGAGAAAAACCAACATAAGAATGGGATTAATTGCTAGTCACCAAAAAAAAATGGTATCCCCAAATTTCTGTCTTCTTTAGCAATTCAAAACTCCAATATTTTACTTCATTTCTATCCATCATATATGACTCTTTATCAGGGGTTCTCCGGGACCTACACCTCTTTCTATTAAGAACTGGTAAGTCCTATGAAGTGCAACATTCCTCAAGGATATAAGCTTTCCTTTGCCTTCAAATATACTTTTAATTTATCGAGTTTCCTAGTCATTCATGGGAAAACTTCTGCCAGAATGAAAATTATAATCACATGTTTTAAATCTTATTTGGGTCAAACAAAGTGAGAGTTGAAGTGTGCTTTTGGAATTAGTAACAGGAATTTTTAAAGTGACAAGCAAGCACCATTTTAATGGCACCACAGTGTACTATGGAATAAATGACCAGTAAGTGTGGAAATAGCATGTGCAAAAATAATGTTTTGAAATGTTTGGGTGAAAAACAATGGGTGGGGAGCATGAGGGATATAAGAGGCCAGAGCTTTGGTTAAATTGCATATTTTGGTGTTAAAATCACTTTGGATAGACCAGGTGTGATATCTTCAATAAGTTAAGGTGTCAGAAATCAAGAGTAAGAGAGTGGTGCTGCCAGGTAATATTAACCTCAACTTTCAATGGTTTTACAAGAAGGTGGACAAATAATGACCTGTATGTGTCATGGGGATCGGACAAAAATGGTTAGAAGTTTGGAAACAGGTTGAAACAAGCATTAATTGGATATGAGTGTCCCGCTCTAACCAGGAGGAAGAAATATCACCTATGTCATAGAATTAGAACAAAAGTGGTGCACTAACAAGAAATTAATTAAGATTATGGGAAGACAGTGAGGGATAGGATTTCAACGTGTGAATTTTGGGGGAAACACTCATTTAGTCCATACTTGGATGGAGATACAAAGATGAATAAGAAAGGCTCCTGTGAAGCATTCACCGTAGGGTTTGACTAATTGCCCATCAAGAAAAACAATGCATAGAGGTAATAATAGCAATAATTTAACTGAGTAATGATCATCAATTCTCATAAATAATGAAATGACAGACAAATGAATTTATACAAACTGAATAATTAACATTCCCCTGGATGTGCCAATACTACATTTTAATACCTGGAGTCCTTTGGAAGAATATGTACATTTAAGTAATAAAAAATTGTGTCTGGAAGTTACTTAGCACAAAAAACTTCTATATTATTAAGTGAACATAATCGTATTTTTTTGCTCAAATGACTTTGCCACAGAACCAAGCGACCTCGTGTTATTCTGCGTGACTTCCCTGCGCCTCGGAGACAAGGGAAGCCTGAGGGGGCAGGTGGAGTGAGCGTGTCAGCTGCTAACCGGGGGGACCCTTGTCTCACCCGGACTGTCCCGCCTCCTCCACAGCGCAGTGCCCTGGTGTCACTCCTTGCGGTCACACACCGCCCTTTGACTGTTTTCTCCACTTACTTAACAATACTATGCTTGTACAACACTTTCTTGGTCAGAAGTTGACTTCTGCAAATAGCATTTAGCACTTTTCTAACAAATCAGATACTTTGGGGCAAATATTATACATTAGCAAACTCAAATATCTTATGTATAAATGCATGTGTCTAAAATTTCCAAGGATGAACAGCAGGTTCTCACTTGATCAGAACACTTGATACAAACTTAACATGACATTTTAATACAATCACAGAAAAGGCCCAAACTATTTAAATTTAGTCATCTTTATTTTATTGTGTGGATCTACAAGCATTTGTCAAAAGTAATATAAAGTATTGTAGAAATTGTGAGAGTAAATTTGAAATGATGCGATATACAAGCTAGAAAGAAAAGAGCTAGCCACTGAAAAAAAGAAAGCAATAAAAGTATAAGTTTTTGAAAAGGGAGAGCAGTGCCTCTATAAGGAGAATGTAAATAAAAATTGATTATTAGTTTTGGCTTATCAATGAAACGATCCACGAGGTCAAAATAAGCATGGATCTCTCTCCAAAGATTAATGAACTTATTTTAAAAATATTCATTGGGTATGCTCTAAGTGTTAGAGATAAAGACAGACACTAGAGATACAATAATAAACGAAACCATAAGACCCATAATGAAGAGCAATAAAAGACAATAATTAGAGAAAAAATTAAGTAATTATCATGTATACTTAAGAAGAGAAGTATTGATTATTGTATAATTTTAGGACTAGATGCTTGTCCTAGTTGAGTGGTCAAAGACAGATTATCTTTGTAAGAAACACAGCAAATGGAAGTTTAAGGAATAGGAAGAATAATTGGAAAAAGTGTGACAAGTGAGCTCTTTCCAGGCAGATTATTTGAACAGGCCTAGACCTGCTAAATCAATTAAATTAACAATTAATACTCTTCTGCATAATGAAAAGAGGGGGTATTTGAATAGGCACTTCATCTAAAAAAGACAAAAATAGAAAATACAAGAAGCAAGTTCTTGCACACAAATTTTCATGTTTTATCTGTAATAATAAAAAAATAAAACAAACACAATGTCCGTCAATAAGTAAGTGGATAAACTGTGATATATACATACAATGAAATATCACTTAAAAAGGAAATGACTAAATAATTTGGACATTAGAAAATATAATTATTCTGAGTAAAAGAACTCAGACAAAAGTGCATATTTTGTTAGTCCATATATACAAATCTTTAAGTATATAATGACAAAAAGGTCAGCAATTGCCTCAACGTAAGGTATTCGGGTAAGATGTGGGAGAAGATTATAAAAGGGCCATAGGGAACTTTCTGGAGTGATGCATATATTCAATATTTTGATTGTGGTGATGGATGGTGTTATGGATGCATATGGATGTCAAAATTCAGAATAGTATTTACTTGAAATATGCGCAATTTATTATTTTTTGTTTTTAAGTATGTTTTTATTGACTTTTCTAGGAAAGCAAGGGAGAGGGAGAGAGAGATAGAAACAATGATGAGAGAAACATCAATTGGCTGCCTCCCGCCTGCCCCCCCCAGGGGATCCAGCCCACCCGGGGGCATGCGCCCCAACTGGGAATCGAGCCAGCAGTCTCCTGGTGCCCAGGACAACGCTCAATCCACTGGGCCACACCATCCAGGTGCAATTTATTGCTTAACATTTATACCTATAACAATATAGCTATAATTGAAAAGCTAAACCTCTCGCCATTTACTCACGATGTGACATTTTGAAAGAACAGCATGCACAAAAATAAATTATCTGTAGCTGCTAAGGTTTATGAAACCACAGAATAAATCAGTACTGGCAAATGTACCTTGTCTCTTAATAAAAAATAAGCTTGCTTTTCTGGCTGGGGAAATAATAATAGGTAGTGTGTAAAGTATGTGGTGACAATTCTCCTTACAAGATTTCCATATATAAAATTCAGTGAGCCTTTTGGTCATTCGGCAAAGATGACCACCAAAAGCATGGCGCCAGGCTAGGGTAAGCCACACGACATGACTAAAGCAGCAATCTGCCTTCAGGGAGACCTATGACTGACGAGAAAGACAAGACACAGAGAAAAATCACAGCACAGCGCAGTCGGTGCCATGACAGAGGAGTGATCGAGGGACAGTCACCGTCAGGGGCTTTGGGAACACAGAGGAGAGAGCACCATTGGCCTCCCCGTGATGCTGGACGATGCTTGCCGGGAAAGGTGGCATCGATGTTGGGCCTTAAAAGATTGGGATCAGAGTGTCCTGTGGTGGGGTAGTTGGCAGTGATTCTAAACAAAGGAAATGCTACAGGGAAACCAACACAAACATGAAATGTGTGGTTTATTTTAATGGATTCGTTGTTTAGACACTGCCACGTACAATATCTTCTCTGTTACTGAAAGTATAATTTCATCTGTGGAATAAGAAGAGCACTGGTAATATGTATTGTATTTTCAATTAAATGCAAGCATGATTAAGTATAAGTTAGGATAGACTTGAATTAACATTTTGGATGCTGATTTTAACTTATAGTGTACACTAGCCTATTACGAATCATTAAAGTACGACAGAAATGTAAAAGGATGCCTAATTAGACAGTCTCAAGGAAAGGTTGAATGGGATATATTTTCTGATGAATATAGTTATATGTAGGTAAGATTTTACTATTAAATTCAGTTCAATTTCTTACACGTAGCTACCATTATATGTGACTATGAACTACCTTCTAATAAATACCCTGATTTACACAAAGATCTGGATATTACTAAGAGAACATTTTTGCTAACTAGTGCTGCTAAATGAAGACTAAAGTACATGCTGTTCCGATCCCTGCTGTTTTATGATTTTTATAATTGTACTTGTGCATAAAGATTTAAAGGAAGTATTTAACTGTATGATAATTAGCAATATAAAATTTTCCTTGATAAAACTTTATTGCATTCTAGTTCAGTATTTAATATTTTAAAGTATAACCTCAATAACAAGTAGGGTTAAAAATGTTTTGGTATGTGAAAGCAAAACTAATATTATTTTATCTTCCACTTAAACAAAATTAAAAATTGCCTTAATATTTATGCTTAAAATATGTTTGTTATTAAGTTATTCTTTGCATTTAACTCTCTCGATATTGCAATATAATTCCTTCAATATTGCAATTAAACAGCAGGATCTTCCACTATATCTATTTCTTAATAACTATAATAACTGACTCAAAACACCTGTAAGATAATTGATGTTGTTTTTGTTATTTCTATTTTTATCAACACTAGTATTTGTAATAGCAATGCTATTATATATTAGGCATATTAAGAATATGCCCTAGCCAGTATAGCCCTAGACAGTTTTTCTCAGTGGTTAGAGCATCGGCCCAAGACTGAGGGGTCCTGGATTTGATTCCAGCCAAGGGCACTTACCGAAGTTGCAGGCTCTGCCCTTCTGGGGCTCATGCTCCCGGGAGGCAACCAATCCATGTGCTTCTTTCACATGAATGTTTCTCTCTCCTCTCTCTCTCTCTCTCTCTCTCTCTCTCTCTCTCTCTCTCTCTCTCTCCCCCCTTCCACTCTTTCTGAAAAGCAATGGAAAAAACATCCTCAGGTGGGGATTAAAAAAAAAAAGAACCGTATAGTTAGGTCTAGTAAGCATTAAGTAATTCAGTTAGCTTATTTATCCAAGGATGTACAATGACAAAACTTACTTCAAAGAAGCATGTGTCCTGAATGAAGAATTCCTTCATGTTGATCAGTTTGGCAATTTGCTCGGCATGAATATGCAGGATAATCTTTTCACACATCAAAGAATGAAGAGGAAGCTTTCATGAAAATAATTATAGTATGAGGCCTTTATATAACATCTGGCATTACTATTATGCTTATGTCACCAAAAAGGTGTCAGTGTTAAAAACCACAATAACAGCACCTCTCATGCTGACTTTGATCTTATGTTCCAACATCCCATACGGAATGAATGAGAAAGAAAAATTACCATATAGAAAAATTATTAATGTCAGAGTGGTCAATCTATTTACTGAAAAACGTATTATTTATATGTCTAAAGTCTGTTTTAATGAAATTATTATACATTTAAACCATATATGATACTGATTTTTACCTATCAGATTAGAAAATATACTTTGCTAATTATCTAGTATAAAGAGAAAACTTGCAGTCACCCATTTATATTACTGATGGGAATTAATATTTCTTTAATCAATTAAGAAGATAAATTTTATATTGTCTATCAAAATTGGTAATGCTTATTATTAAGATAAATTTGATTTCTGGAGATTTATCTTTTAGATAAATAGTTAAGGTTATTTATATTGGCAAATAAATGATGGTACATTCATAAATGAATGAGTGTCTAATTATGTACCAATCTCAAAACACGATGTGTAATGCATTTTAATAAAGAATAAATAATCTGATGAACACATTATACTTTTAATTCAAGACACTTTCTTAAATTTAAAGATATGCACTTTTTAAATAAATAAATAAGATGGAGTGACCTTGGTATATAATTATAAACGAATACAGAAGGATTTATTATATTTTTAAATATGTTTTTATTGATTTTAGAGAGAGAGAAAGAGAGAGAAACATCAGTGTGAGAGCAACATCCACTGGCTGCCTCCTGCATGCCCCCTATTGGGGATGGAGCGCACAACCTGAGCGTGTGCCCTGGCTGGGAATCCGATGGGTGACATTTTGGTGCATGGGATGATGCTCATCCAACTGAACCACACCAGCTGGGACTAGAAGATTTTTTTAAAGATACCATTGCATAAAAAAAGTAAAAGATGCTGTACCTCATGCAGAATGCTCTGTATGTTTTCATGTAAAACAAGAGTATGTATATATAGCTGTATAATTGTAAAATACTTTGTAACGTGCATAAATACTTTTTTCATTACTTTGAAATGTTTTAAATTTCATTAACATATATGCAGAACATTGTGCAAAAATCATGAAGAGCTCAATGCATTGATGCAAAATAAACACTTCTACACTCATCTGTGTCACAAATCAGATGTTATCAAAACTAAGCAATGTCCATGTCTATTTTCATAATTACCTTCACCTTTCTTTCCAGATATAATAACTTTTGAAGTTAACATAAGAAAACAATGCCATGGAAAATGGTATGTTACCTAGATAAACTGGGATTTTAAAAAAACAGATTTCTGATAAAAAGCTTCATCAGCCAAAGGTCAAAGGAGTAACATCTTAGATGTGCCTGCTTTGAATATAATATATTAAAATTAATGTAGTAAGTATCACTATGTATTGGCTACTATGGGCACTTTTCAAGTTAGCTATAGTTCATATAATATAGCAGATTGATGCTTGGAAAAACAATTTAATTTTTCTTTTTACTTGTATTGAAATTGTCTTAATGAAACAGAAACTGCATCAAATGTTCACTATAATCAAATGAGTAATTAACTTTAATTGAAAGTCTGGGTACCAAAAACTACTTTATGATAGAAAGCTACACATTGGACAAAATAATTACAATTTTTATTTATTACATTGTAACTCAGATCTAAAATTAAACCAATTGAAAACCTATTCATATTCTCTTTGTTTACTATCTAGAATTGAATTAAGTGGGTTAGAATACAGATAAATTGGGTCATATTATCTCATATTTGAAAGGAATAAAATGCACACTTTTATCAGTCTGAAATAATATTTAAAAGTTTTCATTGTCCCTTTTTCTAAGTATTTACAGCTGTGGATGTTTTTCTCAAAATAGTATATTTGTCAAGCACTTAAGAAGACATAGAATTTGGAAAAATTAAAAAAAAAAAGCATTGAAATTAAATTATATTTAACATAACATAATGCCATCAATCTATTAGGGGAATGTTGTGTTTGCTTTGGTTTTGTTTTCTTTTATCCTTTAGCCTTAATAGTTGGCATTCATCCTAGATAATATCTTAGGCTCAATTTAGATTTAGATACTGATGAGTCAACGTGTTGATTTATAAAATAATAAAGTAATATTTCATGTTACATTAGCTTTCCACAAAGATTAAGTGCATACATAAATATAAACATATATGCATATAAATAAATGAAATACATATACATATAAATAGAGTGCATTTATATTGCTTAAAGCCATTCATGTAGTAAGCATTCAATAAATATCATCACCATCATCATCATCATTATCATTTTTATTGGAACAGCTATCTGCTAATTGCTCTGTATGTAAAGTAGAGTAAAAGGAATTCAGTGGGAGCTAGGCAATATTTTCAGTAGTTCAGTTCTAGGTAAACTTTATTCTTAATTGTAGCAAGAACATTTAACATGAGATCTACCCTTTAAAAATCATTTATGTATAGAACAAAGTTGTGCAACAGATCTCTAAAACTGATTTATCTGAGTAACTGAAACTTCATACCCATTGAATAGCAACTTGATCTATAATTTAATTCTGCCACTGGGTTTTGCTTGGGTGAATGGAAATCCCTACACTCCTCTGTGTGTGTGTGTGTGTGTGTGTGTGTGTGTGTGTGTGTTTTCCTTTTTCATTCATTCTGTGGTCCTTGATGTCAGTTCATAGGCTCTGTTTAAGAAAATTACTATTTCCAAATCAACCTCCTTTCTTGTTGCTGATATCTAAAGGCAGAAACTCTTCTCAAAATCTTGATTCCAGTTTGTCGAGCCTACATATGCATTTTTGAATTGAATCCTCAGATTGCTGTCTGATGATTGACATGCCCCCCTCCCCCAAGGAGTTTCATCAACTTTACCTCCATTCCAATTGCCATATTATATTTCTAAAGTAAGTATCCATACCTGATTTCTATATTTCACTTTCTTTACTTGACAAGACCTGATGTGATAATGTGAAATGCTAGATATAAGTTCAGTGGACAATGTCAACTAAATAAGACTTTTACTATGTCATAAAAGAAAATCCATTAATTTTCACTGTAATGAGGGTTATCTACCATCTGTAGATGAACATTTCCAGATGAAAGTCTGGGATCCATTCATTAACAAATGCCAACATTAATTTATTGATTAATCAAGTTACCAGAGTCCACATTTCTCAGAATGCAGGGTTGTTGTGTGTTGTTTTTTTAATTTATCATTATTTTTGAAAGTATTATAGATGTTCCATTTTTTCCCCATTGACCCCCCTCCATCCCACCCCCTCCCTAGGCCTTCACTGCACTATTGTCTGTGTCCATGGGTTATGCATATATTCTTATAAGTTCTTTGTAATGACCACAGGAGATCTAATGCATTTTAAGGCCAACTTCTTGACTGTATTAATGTGCACTGAAATTGGCCCATGTGCCCTTATTTTGGAAAACTTTCTTAAAAGTTATGGATCATCGTTATAAAAAATGATTATTATAGAATTTTAAAATATAGATACAGAATATTCATTTGTACTTAAACAACATAACCAGTTATCATCACCCCTTCATTTTAATAATATTCTGAATTTTCAAAAAGAGCCTTTCAATTGTCTATGTTAGGAATTTAAAAAAGTAATATCAAGGAAACATTTGATTTTTATAAAAGATAGTTATTTTGTAAAAACATTCTGACAGAACATAAGTATGCAATCAGTGCATTCTATGCTTTTAAATTGGCAGGTAGCAATTTCATTTTCAAACTTTGGATATTACCATAATCCATGGTGATAAGAATAATGTTTCAAGGCCTTCTTCATATAACTGAGAAGCTTAAAATACCCTTTTATATGAATTGTCACTTAATGAAAAAAATCTTAGAGTGCTTTAAGAAATGGGGAAGAAAAGCAATGTAAAATACATATTATTAATTTAAATCACGATCAATCACATGGCAACATGATAAAATAGGGAAATTTGAATTTTAGAACTGAACAAGAAGAGTGATTTATAAAAGTTTAATACACAGAAGAAAAGTAAGTCTTGAGAATAAACTTATATTTAAAATGCTAGTGTTCTCTCAATGTTCTGAGTCAGATTTCTCAAACTTTAATCATTCCTGCTGTGAACGTGCAGCTCCTACATATCATTTCCCCACCTTGGCCATATCCTAACCACACTACTATCTAAAAAACGTATTTCCTTAATTGGTACACATAATTATTTAAATGCAATGATATGATAAATTTTGTATTATCAATTTTAAAGACAAACCAGCATCACATATTATAATAAAGATAAAAAGTGATAAAATTAATACTACCAAAAATACAAATATTGAGAAGCATATCATATTAAATCTATTCAATTTTCATAAATTTATAATTGAGGAAAGGTAACTTAGTGTAAATAATGGAGTATTTTTTATTATAGTCAGTAATATGAAGACATTTGGCTTGATATAGTTATGTTAAATGAAAAGAGTCAGTACTAAGGCTGTGATTTCATGCCTTAGATTTGATGCTATAAAATATCAGTATTCCAACATATTTGGGAACATATATGTAAAATACAAAACATATTACATGGGACTGTGAATTTAATATCCTAATCCAAATTATTTAAATAACTTTTATTTAAGAAATCTCTGGAATAGACTCTTCTGAAAGTGTCAGGGTATTTGGTAATATTTTCAAACTAATGGAAATATAAAAACAATTATTTATTAACCACTGTCCTGTGGCTTGGGAAATATTTATAAACCACTTTTTGTTTTTTATTTCTAAAGAAGTATGTTGATCTCAATTTAAAAAGAACAGTTATATTTTTATTGGATGCAAAATATATGCTAATCTGCAGAGCCAGCCCCAATTATGCTTATGCCTAAGTAACTGAACTGCTGTTCTAGAAATTGCTAAAGTTCATCTCACAATTCAATTAAAAGGATGAATCATGTTAATTGAAAACCAAAGACTTTCTTGATTAAAAAAATGTTAATTAGACAATGCCTTCAGAGGATGGATAATTGTTCAAAATTCAGTGACCGCACTGACCTATGTAACAATTTTAACAAATCTGTTATATATTTCTTTTAAATTTTTATGCACACAGTAGTAAGTATTGTAACAAGATAGCGGGAAGCTAGGAACATTCCTGGGCAAGTGGAATAGAGAAACTGAGACAAGAAAATTAAACAAGGCCAAACAGTTTAGGTAGCTTGCAGCCAGCTTGCAGCAAGACCTTATCTTCCCCGCCAAGGACACTTGAGAACAAATGGTTAATTCCTCTCTTCCCTGACCAGAGAATACAGAGCTTCAATCACCTTGGAACTGCTAAGGCAGGAGGAGGGAAGGGGGAAGGGAAGAAGGGAGGACTTTATCTCACCCACTGAACAAAGACGTCAGCAGTCTTAGGACTTGCCAAGATGATCACGTGTATGTACAAACATCCTAAGAAGAGCCACAACCAAGTAAGACGGGGGCTTTGTGCTGCTGTCTGGTGTCACTTGTTTGAAATCTTTTCTATGAGACTGACAAGAACTGAGCAGCGGACAGTCCTTTCCCTCTGAGTCAGCGGGCTGTCTGAAAACATCCTATCTGGTGTTTCTGGTGCCCTGTAACAGTATGTTGTGATTATAATTTGTAGAGTTTGCTGCTGGTGTAATGGCTTGAGTTCACTGAGAGGACTCATTTACTGAATCTGTAATTATTGTTGCGGTAGGCCTATAATTATTGCTTTCAAATTATATTAATTTGGTATCTCCTATATATGGGATCTCAAAGGAATGACTGAGGAAAATAGACTAAGTAAAATGTTTTATTGGACAATATAAATATTAGCAAAATTGGCAGTATTAGTAAATATCTCAATTTGGCTTAAAAAGTAATGATTTTTGCCATACTCTAGTTAATCATTTTTGCTCATGTTACTGACAAATATCCATGCTGCTATGATAATCTGTGTTAGCCCTACTGAACAACAGAAGAGGAAGCCCACCCCAGAGAGCTGGCTGCAAACTCGCAGAGGCAATAATCTTGCCTTGACTTGTACACCAGGCGCCTTTGTGCTTCCCCTCCAATAGATGGACATGCCGAGCTTCCTGCAAATTCTGACATGTTAATAATATCAGGTATGGTACTGATTTTTTCTGATCCTCTTTGGGCTTTTCCTTACCACCTCCCACAATCTTGTAAAGCTTAATACCTATAATAAAATTCATATTCCTAAAGGCTTCCCTTCAGTCTTACTGATACAACAAGCATATGTAATTTAAAAACTGTGTAGAAAAGAAAGGATATAATGAACCTAAATTAAGGTTTGTGGTTACTCCTGAGAAAGAAGGAAGGAAGGAAGGAAGGAAGGAAGGAAGGAAGGAAGGAAGGAAGGAAGGAAGGAGGGAGGGAGGGAGGGAGGGAGGGAGGGAGGGAGGGAGGGAGGGAGGGAGGGAGGGAGGGAAGGAAGGAAGGAAGGAAGGAAGGAAGGAAGGAAGGAAGGAAGGAAGGAAGGAAGGAAGGAGGGAAGGAAGGAGGGAAGGAAAGAAGGAAGGGTGCCATTGGGAGAGGCACATGGAAGGCTTTGGATATAACATCAAACTCAATGTCTTGGCCTGGAGAGCAGATATTTTGCATCATTTGTGTTTTTATTAATGTTTTAAAAGCACACGTAGCACACGTATTTTTACATGACCTTTTTATGATATGCCTTACAATTCGCTGTGCAATATATTTAGTGGATTCTTGTGGCTTATTATTTGGGGGGGGGAATTTAATGGCCCAGTATGAAAAAATGACATATAAGTAACAACAATGAAAAGAAACATCAAAATGAATAACAGAAGCAAGTTGAAACTTTTATTCCTGCTGGATCCCTGGCTCTGGTCTAGGGGGTGGGGAAGGCAGCCCGTCGATGTCTCTCTCACACTGATGTTTCTCTCTCTCTCCCCCTCTCTCTGTTTCTCTCTCTCCCTTCTGCTCTCTCTGAAAAGCAGTGGAAAAGATGGAAAAAAAGAAAGAAATACAAACTGTGGCTTATTTTTCTGCTTTGACTAAGTATTCATAACAGCTCTCATGTTGAAACTACGTCTCCTATATTTACCTTAGAGGTACTGGGGCGATGAGCCACTGACGCAGCAGCCTCGGCTCTGCTCACCCTTCACTGCCCGGGCCCGCTCGTGTTTACCCAAGTCCCCTAAAGGCTTCTGGTCCTCCCAGCGGATTTCCTGAGTTTTCCTGCAAAGAGCAGGAACGGTAAGGAGTAAAGACGAAACAAATACGGGGAATGAGGAAAATTAAGTCTTTCCCTCGGCTCATCTTGTTTCAAAATATTCATTAGGGATTCTCATGACAAGTCTGTAGGACATTTAAACCAAAACCTTTTCAAACTTTGGCATCCTTCCACACCGGTTTTGACACTCATTTTTAGGTCACTATTGCCTTTTATGGAAATTTTAAGAAAGGTACAGCATTCCCAAGTTGCTACAATTAACAATATAGCTTCCATTAAAAAGACCTTGGGAAGGAAAAGTCATATAATAAATCTCAAGAAACATTTGAAAGTTGATGGGTATAGTGCATTCTGTGTAATTTTGGTAAAAACAGAACAAACAAAAACAAATGAACAAAACTTTTGGTTTAATTCTAATGTCATTTGTCTCATATCCTGCTTCCTCTTTATTACTCTGGGGGATCAGAAATTATGTTTTCTTTGTCCATACAATTGTAAAATGTGTCTGCATCTGTATTTTCTTACAAAAGTATATTTTACAAATAAAAACTATGTTTTCAAGCAAAACTTATATATTGTTAGTGGAGTTTCCCTTACTAAGTGTGTTTACCTCTGGCCTTATTATAAGACATAAAATACCATCAGGGACATCAGGTGGAAAACGATTCTTTCAATTGCCTCCACTAACAATTTCAAACACAATGACTGCGTTCTGTTCAAATTGTTTCTATCTGAAGCATCCTGAATCGAATGGCATGCAAAAGAGATGAGCCATAAATGTTCAAAGACTTTTCAAAGTTACTGCTACTACAGTATCTGACTTGGATATTGTCATATTGATTACAGCTATACAATGAAACATACCACAAGCAATCAGATGTTTTTGAGTTGATAACTTACTTTGTAAGCTTCCCTTCCCTTTCATATAGTATTCAAATTTCTATATTTTCTCACCTATTTTAATAGCCTAGTATATTAAGACTTCGTTTCAAAAACTTTGATTAGTAAGTGCTATTTTAAGTAGTGACTTGTAATAAATATCATACTGCACCTTTGCATTTACTACAAACAGTTTAAAATATATTGTGATAAAAAGCAGAAAAGCATTACATAATGCTATAGAGAGCATAGCAGAACTGCAACATCACCGTCCAGTGCTTATAACCATTTAAAAAATTTAGTTTGAACTAAAAAATACTGTGAATCTACTATATAATATTTTGAATACATTAAAGTTATTCCCCATTTTACCAATAAATATAAAGATTACTTTTGTCATTTTTGTCTCCATGTCCCTATGTTTGCTTCTACTGCAAGAGATAACATAAAATAAAGATTGCCCAGCCAGTGTGGCTCAGTTGGTTGAGCATTCACCCATGCATGAGAGGTCACCAGTTTGATTCCCGCACATAAGGGGAAAATTATGTAGTTATAAGAACTCCAGTAAGATTTATTTTGAAAATCAAGAATTAAAGGGTGTCCTTGGAAAAATAAGAAACTCTAGAATATTGTTGCAAAGTGGACTTCATATCCATTTTAGGAGAAAATCCACTGTAAGATAAAACAAGTTTTATTTTGCAATCATATTTTTTCAAAAAACTATTCAAGAGAGTATCAGCCTGTGACTTATCATTCTTCTGTTATAGCAAATTTATTAATTATATTAGTGGTATTTATGTATATATATGTATATATGCACACATATAAGAGATATTGAGCAATAAGTCTCTTTACAGAAATACTAATTTTATGAAAAATATATCAAAGAATTTATAAACATATTTTTATGATAATAATACCTCTTAACTATATGCATTAAAATATATATGTATATGTTATATATAATGTATATACTATGTCTACAAAATACATCTATGGGTTTGTGCATCATATTTTCCACAGTATTAAAAATAATTATAAATGTGTAATACATACTAGGTGAATACATTTTTGTTGATTTGAAATATAATGTAGCAGAGGGGAGTAAAATTATTTCTTTATAAGCTGAACTGTAGTTAATACAATTTAATTTCCTGTCAATCATTGTTATTGATTACTGTTCTCAGTTGCGAAGGCAAGAATCTGTATGCAGATACTCCATATATTTCATGTAGGATACAACTCTCACGTGTTATCTCCCAGCATATTTGCACTGCATTTTAGAAACTCAGGTTCTTTTTTCAGAAATAGATTCACATATCAAATCATGCTCTTTTTTTGCATTCATCGTATATACCAGGTTTAGCTCAAGATATTTTTGCCTGCTCACTTTATCAATTTTTTCCTTGATCTATAAGACCAGTATGCAAGGCTATGACATTTTTCTATTGCACATTAATAATCTAAGAGTAGTTTTTTATGCTGGAGGTGTGTCAGGGCAATTTGACAAACAGTGCTTTGACGGATCATGACCTTGGAGGTCTCTAGCAAGCTAATTTTGAATTTGAAGAGGCTGTCCAATTGAATTTCAATGAACAGTATATTAATGTTCATGATTAAGACTGGAGATGGCCGATGCAACAGTTTTTATTTTTTTTAAATTAGATTATAATTAGGTAACAAGGTCCATACACAACCAATTAGAATCAAATTGTCTAATGAAAGGCACATGGTGTGCAGAATATTATATATTTGTTCCTTTGATTACAAGTGTGTTTTTATGCGAGTGTTGGAAAAACCACAGATATGGTTCAGTTTTCACCCAGTTCAGTTTTATAAAATGATTGAAAAAGTTTATGGATATGTTATTCAAATCACAAGCCTTGCTACTGCAGAAGGTGAAGATGTGTGACAGGAACAGTTAAAGCCGAGAGTATTAGCTTAATCTTTTAGGATCAGACGCAAGCAATCTTAATTTCCTGCAGCAGAAATGATAGTAAGATCAGTGTATGGTAAAGACATTGTGTTATAACTTCACAGTTAACATGAACAGTATTATTATAATTTATCAGTTTAAGGTAACTACTAGAAAATCTCTTGGATTACTTTAAAAATTACTCATTTTATTTTCAGAAAGATGAAAGAACGTTTTAGGCGGGCATGACAAGACTTCCAAATATCAGAGCTTCAAAAAAAAGTATGCCTACAGGGCATTTAAAACTGTTTTGACAATAGATTGGTAAAATAAATTTAGTATTTCTGATCATGGCTATATTCCCACTGAAATAGAGCGTGGAGAGTTGGGCAAGTCTGGGTGCACTCTGGCTGGATCGTCCTGCGTGAGAACAGAGGCGGGAAGGACCGGAAAGAGCCGGGATCGTCTATGGGGAGCATCAGAAGCCGCAGGGAAACATTTGAACTTTATTCCCAGGGCAGTGCGCATGTCTTTACAACATTACATGATGTAAAGATTCAAAATGGAAATCTTCTGAGAAACATCTTCAAAGAAAGAGTGGAACAGTGTTGGGACACAGTGGAACAGTGGAACACTGATCACGGCAATGAGCTGCTTACACTTTTGGGTCTGAGTGGTAAGGGAAGTTAGGAAGATTCACTTTGTAGTATGTGAGTCTTTCACAGACTACTTAATATTTTAAAAGAACCATAAGGTTGCTTCCTTTTAGTTCACTTGTCCCTTGAATAGGGCAGAATCTTCAACTAAACTGGGAACTTTGGATATTTTCTGGGCCACCTCCTTTCAAAGTTCATGGTGTGATATTATATTCCTTTCCTGGTTTATTTGTAGCTTGTAGTTTTTCTCTAGTTTTAATTACATTTTGTTGAGATTGTGTGATCATCTCAAGTTCCTCAAATAATTTAATGCATTTTCTTATATAGTAACTTAGTGACTATACGTCTTAAGACTATACAAATACTCCATTATGTATTTATTCAGTTTCTTATGGTCGTGCTATAGAATTTCCAGTGACTTTCCATCATAAGTAATTTTACAAAGAATGTTTTTTTTAAAATCATATTTTAAGTTGAAAGAATAATATCAATTTATACTTCTATAAGTAACTTATGCAAAATCCCATCTCATTATAGTATATTGATATGCATACATAAGTAAGGAGGGAGGGAGGGAGGGAGGGAGGGAGGGAGGGAGGGAGGGAGATATATGTACATTTACAATATTGCAACTAAAATATTTCATTATTGTTTAAATTTGCATTTCCTTGCTAATAACTGAGATAAAACCTTGCCCGTGCTAATTAATCATTAGTACTTTATTATCTATAAATTGTCAGGTCGTTCCTGTTGTCCAAACATTTAGGTATTTATACAGTATATCTTTTAGGTCTGTGTGAATTAATTATGCAAGCTGTATTTTTATAAAAGTGTGATAACCACCGTCAAACTGTCTTCTTTACCCCTGTTTTCATACATTTGTAACAGCCCCTTTTCCAAGACAATTACTGCGGGTCCCCCTGTGAGGGTCCCCCTCTTTCACACTGTGAGCATCCTTTGTACCCCTTCTTCCTCAGCTGATGACCTCACTTTGCACTCCACAGGGAACAGCCCGCGAATGGTAATTTCCTCAAATTTCTCACGTGACAGAAGCAAACAAATACTATTTTGCCCACCTTTACCTTACCCTCCTTTTCAGCAGCAAGGGCATGTTCCCTCGTCTGAGAGGTCAGCCCTCTCCCGCGTCCTCAAGCCCGCACACATTCCCGCTGCACCCGCTCCCTTTTGCTTCCATCCCCTCAGGCCGCCAGCGACCCCGATGGCCTTCACGTTGCTAATGTCAACGATCATATTTTGTAGTGCTGTAATTTTATTTGATTAGCTTTCAAAAACAAGCTTTCACTTTTACTTGCATTGATTTCCTTACTTCTTTTCCTCACATTTCTTTGGAAGAGTCTTATCTTATTCATATCTCAAATAAACACTTTATAACAATACATTATGATGTTTTAGATTAATTTCACTTAATAGGAGAGGTCCACATTCATCACCTGGATAAATGTTTACCTTATTTAGGTCTGGATGGCATGTAATCCTATTATAAATGTGTTCCTAAATTTATGCAGGTTGATTACTATCTCCCTGGAGATAGTGAAGTATCCTGAAGTATTTCACTTGTAAGCCTAATGTCACTGGACAAAAACTTACATAAATTAAATCAATACTAGTATCTTTTAAATAATGTAATGCACAAAATTAATGCTATTAATAATAATAGCATTTAATGATTGTAGGCTTTTAAGCTTCTTTACTATTGTGAATTACATTTTTATTGAATTCTAGTACATCAAAAGCACAGACTTCTTTACCAAAATAGCTTCAAGTTGATAACAGAGTTGCCAAAGGGAGCTGATTGTGGTCAGGGCCTGCTTTTTGTATTTGTCATATATTTTGCCGATACAAGATTATTTTAAAAGTATAAGAAGTTATGCTATGTAAGAACAAAGTAGAAATTTAAAAATCACCTATGTTTTGTAACTAAAAGGATATGTAACACATTTAGCATGTGCAGTGATTCAATTAATGCCTGGTTTATGGGGAAAATAAAATAAGATCAAATTATTTTATGTATAAATATAACTACCCAAATACATATTATATAGTTATATAACTATAAAATATGTATAATATACACCTACTCTGAATCCAACTATATATATTTAACATCTTAAGGTAGCACATAAACCTAGTAATACACAAATGACATATATTCAAATATATCCTTACTTTTCTCTATAAACTATCTATAAAAACATTCTGACTTTTGAGAAAAATTATAAACATTTAAATTTTTTCTATATATTAAAACTTAAATTTTCCCATGGGCAACCAACATTTGAAATCCGTCCTGTTCATTTATTGTCTTCCTTGTTTGCCCTGTTTCCATAGAAATGTAGATGGGATGGGTTAGAATAAGAATATATTTTTTGAAAAGAAGGCGATGCTTCGAATTCTTGCTTTCCGATACTGAACTGCCAGTATCTACTTTCCCTGAAAGAAAATAAAAATCAAACTGAAAAAATGCCCCTGTGCTTCTGCAATACTTAGAGATTTCCATGATTGCCAGCCTTGCGGGGAGCATAAGAAGGTCTTTTGAGCAGGATCTGTCCCGATATTTGGACTTTTAGGATGCCTATAATATAAAAGCAAAAAGAAGAGCAGTTTGTTCTGTACTTATGGGTATAAAACTCTTCAGCCTTCCCAATTATGGGAGGAAAAGAATATTGCTGAGTGAATATGTGCTATCATTACAGTGTTCATTGTAAAATGTGATCCCCCCTTAAAACCTGGAGTAACTGGTTAAGTCATCATCTACCCTATAATTATCATACTTAACAATTATTTACTTCAGTAATTGAGAATGTGAATGTATTTTTTTTGAGAGTTGGCAGTGCAGGAAAATCTGTTTTTAAAGCTAACTGATTTTCAGTAGAAACACAGAAGAATCATCAACAGTGTTGTAACTAGTCTGGTAAAAGCCACAGGGGGAGAATCTAGGATACACATAAAAAGTAGTCCACTCCTTCCTGAAGATTCTTCTTAAAGCCTGTGAGTAATATTACTTCTAAGCAATCTTTCCTTGCTTTAAAAAATGACTTTCAAAAATCTTTTCTGTGTGTGTCTTCTTATTCCAATATTCTCTTCTTTAGAACTTATTCAGCCAATTCATGGCAATGATTTTGATGAAAAAATCCCAAAGATAGTTATATAACTATTGAGATTGGGTTCTTAAATCACTATTGTTTTGTAACAGTTTCTTTTTAAAAAAAGGTATTCTGAAGAAAAGGAAATCCTTAACCCAAAGGAATGGATCTTTCATGATAGAGGGAATCATATGGCATAAAAATGTTGTTTGATAAACTATAAAAAATGTAAGAAATATTGAGTCAGGTGGAACTGGCTTTAAATAATTCCTCTACCACAAATGTAAGTTATTAAAGAAAGTTCATAATCTCTTTCAGCCCAATTTATCACTTTCTAATATTAATATAATAATAGTGTGTCATTAAATTTTTATTTAAGTATATGTGAAAATCAAAGATGGACAACTTTATGTGGCAAACCTACCATCCCTTGAGATTGATTGTTGTTAAGGTCATAACGGAATCTTACATAAAGCATTGGCCAAAATGGAAACCCATTAAATTTGCTAGGCTCCTTAAGATCTAAAAGTGATTTTAGGTTTCTCAGTTTACCTGGTGTTAGCTGCTATCTTCTCATGACAGAAATGCTGCTTCTCAAGGAGAAGTAATTTTAAAGATGTGAATGAAAGCATCGAGACATCATGCTGCTCTCAAAGCAAACGAAAAATAAACAACATTTAAACGGAAGGAAAATGAAAATCTTGTTAGTAATATTTTAAAGAAATATTAAAATATCAGGACCAAGTATAGTTTGTACTTCAAAACAGTTTGTTTTGAACAACACAGCAATTTGTTTAGTTAAATTTTTTCCCTAATCTATTCTTCTGCGCTGTGCATTCATGCTTTCTGGGCAGACTGAGAAGAGCATTATTTATTTTATGGATAAACATCCAAAGAAACCAAGATACACGGCTGCTGCACACGTCAGTTTCCATCATTTATGACACTCACATAATGCCCATTATGTGCTGTCCTCAGAGGGGCAGGATGCAAGCGTTGCTCTCATAGCGATAATACAGGCTCCAGAGGAGGCATTCTGCTGACCATGACGGCATCCTCTACCTTAATTATGCACTATATTTGCATTATTGAGAGCACGATTGATGCCAAGGAACTGTTATGATGTCACTACAAATACACCGATATTATGCTGTTTCAGCATTGTTCAAAAACAAGATCCTGACCATGCAATATTTGATTAAAAAGGCAGTAAGATATATATTTGACATAAATTAAATGTGTACACTTAAAGTTTGCTAAAAAATTTAAATAGTTTCTTAAGTTTGGTAAAGAGGTAATATACACGCAGATTTTTTCCTGTACTGAAAGATATTTATTTTGAAACATGAAATTGCTAATATTCAACATCTGTGGCCACAAAAATGGCAATTTCATATGATTCTACCTACTTAAAAAAATGGCTACTGAATTGCCTGTGTCCTGAAATACTGTATCTGAGAGCTGATATATTTGTTTATTGAATTTTATACCACTTGTTTATTTTTTTTTAATTTTTTAATTTTTTTAAAACATTGGTATGTCTTCAACCTCTTCTGTAGAAGTTTCTTTTTAAAAAAATTTTTTTTTTAATATACCTTTATTGATTTCAGAGAGAGGAAAGGAGAGGGAGAGAGAGAGATAGAAACATCAATGATGAGAGAGTCTTTGATGGAGCCCGCAACCCAGGCATGTGCCCTGACCGGGAATCGAACCATGATCACCTGGATCCTAGATCGATGCTCAACCGCTGAGCCATGCCCGGCCGGGCTATACCACTTGTTTAGAAATAAAAACAAAATGTGGGTTCTTAAGAAGTCTTCAAATTTACATGAATTCCTTAAGTCTTTCAAGTTTATACATACCTCGTTGCTACGTCACCCATATAAAACATATGCCTTGCCATAAAGCTAAATAATCCTTTAAATCACTCACACATTCAGCAATCATTTTACTAAATACTTTCTATATTCAGAAACTGTATTAAGTAATATAAAAACAAACAGACAAAAAAAATCTCTTATTGATAAAACTGCAGGCTAGAGGACAAGACAAATATGTAAATTGATATAGCATGATGAGAGTCATTTCCAAAGCAGGGATATAAATAAAATTTTATATAGAGACAGACAGAGAGACAGCGAGACAGAGAGACAGAGAGAAATTAAAGAAATGGCTAGACTGAGGGATCTCAGAGGGAAGGTGGGAGTGGGGGAGTGGATGGAGAGATTAATCAAAGAACTTATATATTATAAGCATAACCCATGGTCACAGACATTGGTATGGGGAAGGCCTGGGGCTGGGGTGGATGCGGGATGGAGGGGTCAATGGGGGTAAAAAGGGGACATCTGTAATATTTTCAACAATAAGGATAAAGAAATATAAAATAAATAAAATAAAATAATAAAATATAAAATAAAATAAAATAAAATAAAATAAAATAATAAAATAATAAAATAAAATAAAATAAAATAAAATAAAATAAAATAAACCACTGGCGGGGTGGGGGAGGGAAGAAATGGGGTAAACTTAGTTGATGCAATGATATTTGAACTGGGTTTTAAAGAATGATAGAAACTGATCAGGAAACAAAGGTAAGAATACTAGGAGAGAAATACAGCGCCTCAGAGGAAGGAGCCACTGGTCAGGCTAGCAAGTCACATCGTAAATAGATCAACGTAGAAAGGCTCACCCACACCCGTAATAAGAATGAAGCAGGAGGGGTGCAAAGGAGCTGCAGGTGGAAGGGGGGCTGGGAATCTCCAGTCATGTAAGTCAGGGGCTCATTCAAGGACTTCAGCTTTACGCTGCAGCCGCAGGGCTCTAGGGGAGCCTGGAGGCCAGGGAGTGCCGTGCCCACCACAGGGGCCTTCTGCTCTGGGGCACGGCTGAGCCACCTCACAATGAAGACTCAAACATCTTGCTTCGTCTCTTAAATGAGGACACGGAAAATGTCAGCCATGGAGGTGCCTATGGAGGTGGCAGGACGCAGTCACCACCTAGGCCCCGAGAGCACGTGGCTGGTGCTGGAGGCAGGGGGAGCAAGGCGCTGGCCCACCTCCCCTTCTGCCCCGGCCTCAGGTGTCGCTGTGTCTGAAAGTCCCACCTCGACGCCCTCTCCCCTTCTCCCCCAACGTTCTCCCTAGGTCTGTGTTTTGTCACAGAGAGGCCTGAGAACAGGGGTTACGAAATCAACTTAATGGGTAAGGAGCAGCTTATTTTTGGGTTAATGAAACAAAATAAGAACTGAATTGAAAATATCAGTGACCCTCACACACAGAAAGTGCATGAAATAAAATTATTTGACAATTAGACTGGGGCAGCTCTATGCTTTATCTAAGAATGCCTGGGCTCTCCTATGAACTCTAGGTCAAGATCAGAACGAGTTTTAATAACTAGTTTTGCTTTTTAAGGGTGGGAATTCCTTGAAAGCATCCAGGACAAGCTTAGTTATGTTATTTACCAACATACAAATTGATAGCTTTCACTTGGCTTGACTTCTTACACAGTCTGTCTTGGGAATGTAACAGTGAGGTATGAGAGATGCCTGCGAATGGAAACTATTTCCTGGGCTCTGTTAAAATAAAGATTCCCTGTGCATGTCTTGGTGGTTCATAAACTAAAGATGAACTGCATCCTGTGTAGCTCTGAAAGGACGCTGGGGAGCTGTGCTGAGAAATCTCTCAGGCCACCAATAATTGCCTGTTATACTTCTTCCTGTTGTACTGCATGTTTTAACTTTATTAAAGCTTTAATGAATATCCAAGTCTTGTGAGTCCTTTCAAATATTCAGTCCTGCATAATATCAATGCAATTAATTTTGTGAAATTATTATTTCAGCATTTTTTACATGAATATGGGTTAAGAAGTAAAATGCTTTCTATTGTGGATGAAGAAAAGCTTGACAGGCATTGCCTTAGGTCTTTGTATCTAGTCTTATGATTTTAAATACCATTTAATATGTGGTGATTCCCACTTGTACAGTTCTAACTGCTTCCCCAAATTCTAGATTGGCATAGTGCACTCAGCATTTGACCTTGGATATATATTAGTCATCTCAGCTATGACATATCCTATAGTAAAATTCCCACTTCCTCTATCAACTCTTGTTTTCTGCTATTTTCCCATCATTGTTTACTACATTCCATCATTATGTTCAGTTGTTCAGGAACAAGACAGAAGGAAGGAAAAACTAGAAGTCACTCTTGTCTCTTTTCTCTAGCCACTCTCCCAAATCTATCAGCAAATTTGTTAGGTTAGAATTGGGTTAAAAATGTCTGAAATTTAACAGAGAGGGAAATTTATGTGGAAGGAATTTATTAGTTCTGAGGAAAACTTAGTAAAAGGGAAAGAAAACAGGACCAGAATGGGAATGAGCCAAGCCAGGAAATAATACCAGAGAGGGTGCTCCATGGTTCAACTGTGCAGGAGTGCTCTGGAAATGGTACATGTCATACCTTGGCATTGCCCCAATCATTACAAAGGGATCTGAAATGTTAATAATGTCCACTCACATCTCAGTTATAATCTTTAGTTGTAATCTGCCACTTGTGATAGACATTCCTGGTCACAGGTGAGAAACACACACACGCAGTGCACACTGGCAGCCCTTCCTACAGACAGGGAGGGACAAACTCAGAGAAGTGCAAGGATAAAGGATTTGAGTGTATATGGGTGGCGTCCTCTATAATGGGGTTTTTGAATAGAAGATTAAAAAGACATAAAGAGCCAGTTTTTCTTAACCAAACTGATAAATCAAATTCACTTCAAAGCCTATCAAAAACTGCAGTGTGGGACTAATGCAGATGTAAAGTTTAAAAATGAAACAATACTGATAAACATGGACCAGCTACACAGGGCAATTTTATTCATGGTATAGATGGTGATTAACCAGCTGGAGGGAAAGGTTTCCTTTAATAAATGTAATTAGAAACAAGGAAGAGCCATATGGAACAAAAGATAAGCTTTGGTCACATGGGGGTAGCATTTACATGACCTCTATTGGACCGACAGGCATATGGACCTGTTTCTAAGGCACAGGACAAATATGCCACAATATTATTTCAAGCTAGAGCAAAGACAAAATATTAAAATATAAGACTAACATCAATGTACTAGTAGAAAGTGTGAAGACATGGTCATCTAAGATTGTAGTGCCTTTACTACACATATCACAAAAACTATATATACGAAATGTGACATTAAATTATAAATAATTTACATAAAATTAGAACCAAAACAACAAAAATTACAGTGACTACAAATTAAGAGTTGAAGGCATCTCATTGAGACACTTAAAGGTTCATTAATCCAAAGCAAGTTATTTATATGTAACTTATAATACGTTATCTTCTCTTCCTTGAGAAAAATAAGGCGAGTCTACATTTGATATATTCCATTTTGTTCCCTTTTAGAAGTTTTCAAAACACAGCAAATTAAGTTTTCACTGGTGTTTGTTATAAAAAAGAAGAAATATCTCATGGCCTGTTCAAAAGATGCTACAAATGACATCTAGTTCCCTTCCTGAAAAATACCTTTTCCCCAACATTTTCATATTTTCTAGATTGCATATGCACATTGTAATTTATACACATGCATATACATCACTGTAAATTAAAAATTAAGGATGCCACAGAGGAATAGTTAAAGGCAATGAAAAAATGTTAATTAAAAAGGAGGGGCCTATGGGGCAAAACAATTATATGCAAATATCTGAAGGTTAGAAATGTTAAAAAGGCAATTGTCTTGCTCTAGGTGTCATAGAGAATTGTTCTCATTGACAGAACACAAATTACAAGTAAATGATTATTTTAAAGAAATAGTTTCACTACAAAGTAGAAGTAATTTCTTTTCTTATATATCTCCTTTTTTATAATAGCTGTGGATTGTTATTTCACATCTATTGCCAAAACATTAGTAAAAGAAAATATTATATCGATATCTATATAGGAATAGCTCATTACCCTTATATGCACATAATCATGATACTTGTATTAATAAAGTGTTTTAGTATTGTGAAATTTATTCCCAAACATTTTTTCCCTAACTATATCTGTGCCAAATTAGTATTGGACTGATAGCAAATTCCAACTAATTATTGAATTCTGTTCACATCTTTTTCAAAGCCACATCTAGAGAAAGAAGCTTCAACAATCATTTAGTAAACAAGCTAAATAAAATTTGAAAGGACCCCACCAGTTTAGAAATAGATAGTGTTCCCATCCATGACTCCTTCTATCTTTGCTGATAACAAATCTTTTAATTTGTGAGTGGGGGGAAAAAAAAGCAACAAAATTAGGTGCATAACAAAGCAAAACAAACCTGAAGGGAAGTTAAAACTACTCTAAATTAAGAAAGAACATGTGCACCTTACAAGATAATAATAACCAAAAAAGGACAATTCCATGTGTAACTTTGAATGTATAAGAAATGTTAAACAAATAAAAAGGGGAACAAACAACGACAGAAAATAATTCAAACTTTATCTAATCCATATGAATTTCTATTCCTGGATCTCATCAGTGGACAGATCAATATTAAGGGGGTAAAAAGGATTTCATCATAACTTCATTCCAGGGCAAATTTTATAAATAAATATATATCAGACAAGCAATCCATGTTTTAATATAGCAAAATATTACTGGGACTTATTTGTATACCTTTATCAATACTATTTCTGTTTCATAAACCTAGGTATGCTATAGTTTATAATGCGGAATACTGGAATAAACAAAACTGCTGTGGACGAAGGTGCTTTAAGGAGTAACATTCTGTGAAATGCTTCGGGAGTGCTCACTCTCTGGCTCCCTAGTGATATACTACCCAGCGAAACCAGGGGCGCCTCAATATATAACTTTAATTAGAATGCAGATGCATGAGCGTGCGGCTGAGAAACGCTGGGAGTCTGGAGGAAAATAAAATACCAAGCGCTACAATGAAAAACAAAGAAGCAGCGGAAAATCATAAATCTTACGGATAACAAGGGACGTGACCAAAAATGCTCGGCCTGCATGAAAAGACAAAAGAGAGTAAGTTGAAAGGGACAGCGACACGGGTGAGTTCAAAGGCTGAGCTCGGAAGGAACGGGTCAGGGGTGCCAGGCGAGATCAGGGAGTGAGCTAAACTCGAGTAGGAGAAAAAGAGATGGCGGGGCGCAGGACGTGCGTGGTTAAAAACGCCATTAGACAGTAAACATATTATTTAAGTAAAGTCATGTTCAGTTCCCTTGAAGAGGAAAAGAGATCATGCCTGATCACACGTGGGTAGCATTGACATGGCCTCTATTGGACAGACAGGCAGGTAGACCTGCTTCTAAGGCACAGGACAGTTCGCAAGCTATTGTGCAGCACTTCTATTGAAAAGTGCTTCTTGTTTACAGAAAGACCCTTCTATGTTAAACTAAGAAGAAAAATGGACATAAAACCTGACCAATGCTTTATCAGTAAGCTAGTTGTAGAAACACAAGAAGAGACAGATGTTCATAAGTATTAATTTTAATGAAATTCTATCACATTGCTTGAAGTGGTTTATCATAAATGCAAATCAATTTCCCATGTTCTTGCATATGCATGCATCTTATGTTTTAAGTTAAAAAAACATTTACAACAATATCTCTTAATGAGAATTAAGCCTAAAATATTTTTTAGTAATTTCAGCCAAAGAAAAGTGTTCGAAGTAGATTATTTACAATTAGAAATCAAGATCTTTTTGCTTGATTTTATCAGATATTCAAATTAAGCTTATTTCTTCTTTATACACAAAAGATTTTCATGGTCATATATGTTTTAATGTAGTCAGCATTCACTTCATTTCACTCAGTTATTAGGTTTGTACATACTACTTCATATTTTATGTGCTCAATCCTGTTTTAAGATTTTAAGATAAAATTGATATGTGCTTTACAATGCTTTGTAGCTGCTTATATTATAGACATATTTTGCTTCATTTGGTGATATTTAAAATAATAAGTCTGCCTCTTTCTAAGCCAGGCATATTATATTGAAATTAATAACAGAAGAGAATATTGTTAACATGCTAAAATTTGCATTGATAATCAATTTGTAAAATAAATTAATTTGTTTAGTTGCGCTTTGGAGAAAATGCACTTTAAACACCCACACTAAGAAAGGCAATTGTTAAATGGACAATTCACTACACTAGTAAAACAGTAAAGCAGAACAAATGATAAGAGGAAAGGAAAAATACATAAACAGAAGGATAGTGCAACTAATAGTAAGTTAGTTTAAAAAATCAATCTTTATATAGCAGGATGTGTGAGTGTTAGGAGGGTAAATGTGCTACCACACAAAACTGAGGATTCTAAATGCAAAACACTCACAGAAACAAAGGGAATTAAAATACCATGAGAAGCTGACAACGAATATGCAAAAAATGTATTAGTAATTTGGAAGTCTATATAATTAGTATGAAGATAGGATAAAATGATTCATTTTCTCAGAAAATATAACTTTCCATTAGAATCGGAAAAGTTGAAGTGACACATTTATATTTTAATTGATGTGTGACTTCATACTGCTGACAACTGTTCAACATCACAGCCCCTCCAGCCCCCACTCTCTTATTCTGACCCACATCTGGATATGCTGATAAGAAACCTTCTGGGCTCTCTGGTCTTGGTGGGTGGTTCAAACCACAGAAGCTCCTTCCTGTGTGCATGAGAGGGGTGGTTGGAGGGGTTCTACCCTAATCACAATAAAACACTCAAGCCAGCATCCTTTTTCTGCCTCTCTCAAATCTTCTTCACACCTGCCTGCAGGTCACCCTACTCTCTCCAGAAAGCTTCCTTATGTTGTTAGTAATAAACTAGTGAAAGATATTTTTTCTCAGTTTTAGCTCATGTACAGTGTCATAAGTCTGGACTTCTGAATTGCATTTTGGGTGGGAGTTCATCTGGTTTCCGCAGGTGGCCTCCTTATACAGTACATACATGCATTTGAATGTGTGTATTTGCATGGCACATATCATATTGCTCCCAACTATAATCTTTTTTAATGGAGAGAGATCAAAGAGTTATGGCTAATGTCAGAAACAAAAATGTAACTATCATATGATCCAGCAATTTCACTTCTGATTATGTATTCAAAGAAAATGGGAACATTAATTCAACAAGATATATGTACCCCTATGTTCATTGCATTATTTACAATATTCTAGATATGGAAGGAACCTAAGTGTTCATTAATAGATCAATAGATAGAGATGTTGAGGTTATATACATATATAAAATAGAACATTACTCAGCCATAAAAAATAATGAAATCTTGCCATTTGCCACAGCATGGATGAGTCTTAAGGGCACTGTGCTAAGTGAAATAAGTCAAACAGAGAAAGACAAATACCATATAATTTCACTTATTCACTTAACATAGAATCTAAAAAAAACCCAAATAAACAAAATAAAAATAAACAAAACTGGAGTCATAGATATAGACTGATGTTTGCCAGAGGAGAGGGACATTAGGTGGTGGGCAAAATGGGTAAAGTTCATAAAGAGGTACAAACTTCCAGATATAAAACAAAATGATTATATTGATATTTACAAATTGATCCTAAAATTTATATACAAAGACGGAAGACCTGAGTAGTCAACACAAGGCTGCTGAAAAAGATGAAAGTTATTGGATTCACTCTGCTTGATATCAAGATTTACTCTGTATCAACAACAATCAATAGAATATTATTGGCAAAAGAACAGACTCACACATGAATTGAACAAAATAAACCAATACAAATATAGTCAATTGTTTTTTCTACTTGATGCAAAAGGAAAATTCAATGGAGAAACAATAGACTTTGTACAAAATAGTGAGAACACAACAGAATGCCCATATAAAAAATAAATTAAGCCAGACTCAGATCTAACACATTATACAATAACTATCTCAAAATGGATCATGGATCTAAATATAGAACGCTAACCTTTACAATTTCTAGAAGTAATCATGGCAAAAAAAGCTGTATGATCTTGGTTTTGGTGATGAGTTTTTAGATATAAGACCAAAAGCAAAACCCATGAGAGCAAATAATTTATGAGTTGATGTTGTTAAAATTCAAAACGATTTCTTTTTAAAGACACTGTGCAGAGAATGAAAAAAGACAGTATCAGGAGCTCAGCTGAGATGGAAGAGAGATCTCAACTTCCAGGTGATGGGGCAGCAAATTAAAACAATGAGTCAAAAAATGAAAGCCTTCAGCCTTTAATCATTTACTCTGATGGTGTAAGTAAGAGTCTAAAACCAGAGGAAGCACCGACCGCCCCTGTCCCATTTTCCCCGCGGAAGGGGACACCAGTAGGAGTCTGGAAAATCAGCACCGAAGCCAGGATCCTCCACTACCGAGGGAGCCCCGAGCAAATGGCCCAGGCAGTTTGAGTGACCCAGGGATGGGCGCCTGATGAGGGGTAGTGCTCGGAGTGGAAATGTACTAAGTGCTGAGTTAGGGTGAGGAAAAGTGTCTTTAAGGTTTTCTCCTCGCATAATGAGGTCTCAGCAAGCGCAAACATGCGAAGAAAAGGCTCGGGGGACCTGAGTCCTTGCTACAGCACACTTCAGAGGCCCTAATGCACTGGCTGTGGACCGAGTGGGGTGTGGAAAGGGGCCACTTTCCCAGGGAGTCTGCCAGGTAAGGCCTTTGTAATTGCCTATGGTGAGGCCTGAAAAAGAACACACAGGTTTTTAAACAGGAACGGGACTCTTTAACCCAAAACTAAGGAAATCTGAACACAGTATGAACTTTAGTCAATAATTATGAATCAATATTAGTTCATTAATTATACCATACTGATTTAAGATGCTAATGAGAGCAAAACTGAGTGTGGAGTGTATTGAAAGTTTCTGTATTATCTCTATAACTTTCCTGTAGTTCTAAAGCAATTGCAAAATTAAAATATAATAAATGTTTAAAAATTTTTCAGAGAATACTCAGGTAGTAGGTAAAATACTTATTTCAAATGAAAAGTACCTAAATCACAGAGATAATTATTTGACTCCATTTAATCCAAGACTAAAGGATTCCACTCAATATTTTATTTTTGGTTAAACAAAACAATATGGTAGAAGGTTCTTCATGGGAAAAGATACTCTATATTCTGAAATATTTTCCAGGCTCAAGCACCTACTTCCCATAAAATATGTAAGATGTAAATAGTAACTGAAATTTGTTGGGATGGTTACTAGGTTACTATCATCAAAAGGGAACATAAATATGTATCTTGTATGTTTTCCAGGGCTCCCTTTGGCATCCTATAAAAGGATGTCCTTGAAGAAAGATGTTAAAACTTTCAATGACATTTTCAAAGCAGGATACTTGAAGTCGCCTCTCTGAGTGACAGCTGAACACAAATTTCTGACTATTAGAAGAAGAGTCATGTTCGCAGTACATAAATATTCACAGAGATGGTACCTTTAAATATAACTTGCAAATAGTCTGACAGCAAAATGTATTTTTATGTCCCCCTGTGGAATTATGGTGAAATTTTCTTCTTTCCATTTTCTTTTAGTTAATTTTTAAAAAGTTGCTTCCAATTACACTTCTATTATGTTGGTTTACATTTTCAAAGAAATTGCTTGGTAGTTTCAATCAGTTTTATGTTGGCCTTTACCAGATGGATTAAATTTATAATATATTTAAAATCAGAACATATTTTTCTTTGCCCTTTTACATTCTATACACATACACATGTATATATGTAAAATCCAGTGACATTGGTTAAGTAGTGATATACAAAAATATTGATTAATTATAATAGTACCTGGAATACTAGTACATCACTGGTATGGTAAGCCTGGATCATTATCAACTGTTCTTCTGTCTTACATCCCTCACAAATACAAGAATCTGAAACAGCTGGTGCCTCGATATTTAGTTCTTAATGTTACAAATAAAAGAGCATTTCTACTTCAGGACAATGTAGAATAAGAGAGATCAGATTTATCTTCTTAAATAAGCTATGGACTATCCTGGCAAAATATTAAAAATAAAATATCTTCAGTTTTCATACTTTAGATAGTAGGCAAGGCAGGAACTGATTCCTGGGATGGAGCAGAGGAATGGGATCGGCCCTATGATCCTCTAGCATAAGACCCTGGAATGTGTTTCTAGGCTGAAGCACAGGGAAAGGGAATTCATGTGGAGCCCAGGCATCTTACTAGTTCAGGAGATAAAGCTGAGTCTGGAAAGTCCAAGGTATATAGGTCTTGTAGGAAATCATACTGGAAAAAAGTAAGGTACAGAAAGAAGAAAGTGAGAGAGTGGCACCTCTCAAGATGTAGGTAAGGACTGGTTGGTATCTGAGTGTGAAAAAAAAAACAAAAAAAAAAACACTACACAAGACCAGGAAAATAATCAGCTAAAAGAAGCAGAAGAAATGATCCCAGATGCTCACAAAAAGTGGAGAAGATTTACTGTTTCTATTACTTAGAGTGGAAAACTATAAATCACAGGGCATTGGATAGAGTACTCAGAAGGATATTGACTCAGTCATGGCAAAAATGAGCAACAAACTGATAGCTGCTTGGGTCCCAAAAGAAGCTTAAAAACAAGCCTTGAAAGAAACAAACTGTCTCTAAGAAATTTAGTGTGCCTCAGAACGAAACTCAATTATAATTCAGGAAATACACAAACATCTAGCAGCCAGTAGGGTAAAATTCGAAAATTCACAATATCTGACCCCTAATCAAAATGAACCAGGTATTCACACAGCAGAGAAACATAAACCTTAATGAGTAGAAGACTCAGGAGAATCATACCTAGAAATAACACCACAGACTTAGTTGACAAACACATTCGAATATTTATTATAATTAAACTCCTTACATTCAACAAGGTAGATAAAAAATTAAGCATATTAATAAATATTAAAAATATTAAAGGTCAATAAAATTAAGTTTCTAGAGAGAAAAAAATGCAAGATCTGAGAAGCACACTGTCTGAAAGAAACTGGATTAGAAACAGGAAACAAAACGCAGTAATATCAGTGAAGTTGAAGTCAAGCAATAGAAAGTATCTAAAATGAAATACAGAGAGAAAAGAGGCTGAACATGAATAAACAGACTGTTAGTGAGCTGTGGGACAACTTTAAATGATCAAATATACGTATAATTTAGATTTCCAAAGGATAATAAAATAAAGAGTAAAACAAATTTGAAGAATTAATGGTGGGCATCATTTCATATTTTATTGAAACCATAAAGCAACAAAACAAATTTAGCCAAACTCAAGTACAATAAACCACACTATGTCACATAAAAGTTAATTTCCTTAAAAACAGTGATAAATTGAGAATGTTAAAAGCAACGAGAGTAAAAAGGAATATTGCATAGAGAAACAAACAAAAAAAAAAGGAATTAAATCAGACATCTTTTGGAATCAGTATAAGAAGACAATAAATTGACCTATGTCAATGACTAAATAATAAAATTGTCATACTCGATTGCTATAACCAGCGAACATGTCTCTTAAAAGTAGCGGAGAGGCTTTTTCAGATACACAAATGCTGAAAGAAATAATGAACTGTAGACCAGTACTATGTGAAGCCCTTCAGGAAAAACACATGATACTGTATGGAAATCGCTATCTATTCAAAAGAAATGAATATAACTGGAAATGCTAAATCTCTGTGCAATTATAAATATTATATTACTTAAAAGTGTTTAAAGGGAATTAACTAATACATGAATAATGGCAATATATTTTACGATTTATTACATGTGTAGCAGTATAATTTATGATAGCAACAAAGGCTGGAAGGCAGTTTAGGAGAATTTAATTGGGAGATTCTTATTCTACACATAAAGAGGTAAAATATTAAATAATCCAGATGCTTATTTACTTATTGCTTATGTCACTGACTACAGAATCTGTCCATTATAATGTTGAAGACAAGTGGTGAGAACAGACACCTTGACTTACTGATACCATTAAAAGAGAAACTTTTAGTTCAAGATTGTGACATTAGCCAGAGATTTCTCTAAAATGCCTCAAATTGAGGGAATTCCAAAATACTACTAGTTTACTGAGGGTTTTTATGAAAGGTGTATATTGGATTTGCCAGTTGTTATTCTACATCTTTGCAATGATTTTAGTTGTTGTAGTTGCGGGGTTTTTTTTGGGGGGTTACCATAAAAGTTTGTTAAATATAGCAACTTACATTGATTTTCAAAGGTTAGAACAACCTTACTTTTCTGGAATAAGTACCATTATCATGTACGTGGAAAACCCTATAATTCTAGAGAAAAAAAAGAAAAGTTCCTAGACCTAATAATCTATTTCATTTGGTAGCAGTGTATAAAATGAATAAACAAAACCAATGTATGTTGTATATTCAAAATAAATACTCATTAAAATTAAACAACCACTTACAATAGTGATTGAAGTTAAAATTCTTAGGGACAAAAATATAAAAATTTATACAAGACCTACATATTGAAAACTATAAGATGCCACTGACAAATTTAAAGAGACAAAATAAATGGGAAGGAAAAACTAGATGCAAATTATAGAGGGGATAGTCTTTCAATTTGTTATGTATTTTGCACACAAAACCATGGACACAGATGAAGCCATCAATAAAAATACCAATCATAAGAAGGAAATAACATGTGCATATCACTCATCATGATGTTTTCAGGTCAATATTTATTATAGGTTAGTATTATTTGTACCTCAACATTTCTGTATATTCTGTTCCTCTATTTATATCGTGATTAAGTACTTCAGAATAAAATAATGAATAAAATATAAGCTCCCCAGGAGATATAATCACAAATTTCTCAGGTTATTTATGCAATGACTTTGCATTGCAGCAACAGTCCCACCTCTGTAAATTCACTTTCTCTTTCTATAATGAATGCTCATCTCTTTTCAATCATTATGGGCTCCTTATTGTTTGTTCAAAAATCTAGGCCATGCACAAGCCTTCCTCTTGGCCTTTGCTCACTTTTTCTTTTAGTAATTACACCCTTTCTCCATTTACCTGCATGGATCGCTTCCTCACTCCCTGCTCAAATGACACATTATGAAGGAATTACTCCTGGGTCTCATTAAAGTGGCAACTGCCTACCCTGATGTTCACTATCCACTCACTCTCTTTTATTTTCCCCCGCACCATTTATCAATGCATTTATAAAAAAAAATCACTGGTTTAGTTTTTAACTAAAAAGTAAGTTCATAAAAGCCAGGCGAGAAACTCATCTGTTTAAATCCTTACACTAATTCCAACCCTTAGGCAGTGCCATGCATATCTCCAGTGCTTGACATATAGCTGTTGGAACTGTTTGGAGAATGGGAAATAATGAAGGTCATATATTCATACATATTTTCTTCCTAAAACTCGATGCCTTAATATGTAATATTCATTTTCACATCTCTTTGAAATACTTCCATGATAAACAATTTCCAGATAAAAATGATGAATTTTGATTATTGATTCCAGAACTTTTTCTGAGTTAAGCACAACACTGCTCCAGAAGGCAGAACAAGCTGCCTTGATCTGCTAACCATTTGCACAAAGGGGCCTTCAATTTACAAGCAACTCAAACATGTGGAGTTTAACCGCCAAGTAGGAAGGATGATAAAGTATAACCTGAGTTTCCCTTAGAGATGGAAATTGTAGCATCAGTTTAATGTGTCCTGTAGAGGAGAAGATTTGATATTCCAGGTACAGAGTCTGAAGGACAATTAGATTTCCAACATATTTCAGCCTGGTTGTTTCCTCCAAAAATACATTTGCATCCCTATTATGTTTTCTCTCTTTCTTTAAACTAAGAGTTCCATGGGGACAAAAAGTGTTGTCTTAGAAATTCTGCCAAAATTATAGCAATTACCTAAAAAAGACTTGGCAAAACTTAAGGGCCAAGAATTTGAAAGGTAGATAAAAAGGCATATTCTAAATTATAGTAATTATTAAACATTTGTATAAGTATTTCAAAGTATGTGCATATATACATATCTATCTATACTCCATTATATATAAGTTATATATATATAATTTTTATCTTTATAAAATCCCATGATTGAGAGGCAGGCAGAGTAGGAGTTTTTAGACTCAGTGAAATTCTCTTTTCTTTAACACATATGCTTATGGAATTAAAAAAAAAAAAAAATTTGAATGGGTTGCTCAGTTTTCATTTTCCTGTTATGCTTATTTTTATTGTACTTAAAACAAAGTTATGATCATTGATTGGCTGTGGGGTGGTGTAACTACTTTACTTTGGTTGGATGGAGAGAAAATTGATCTCTGCGGAGGTGACACTGGAGATGAGATTTAATGAAGCTATCTGTCCCAGGTCCCAGTTTGCCTGGGACTAGAAGAAATCACTTTTGGTTTTAGAACTGAGCAAGTTAGGGGCAAACCAGAAAAAGCTATGACCTGATTGAGAAGGGCCTAGAAAGGCAAAATTCTGATGGGCAAGGATTGCAGGCAGAGATAACAGAATCAACACCACAGTCAGCTCTCTGGAGCACACTTACTGTAACAGTGGAGGCCAAAACCATAACATAGAGGCTTATTGGTAAAATAAAAAATTGAGGCTATTATAAAACTATTAAGTAAGACAACAGAAAGAGAAATGGAAACAAAGATACCTGTTACTCGAAGATCTCTCTTTTGACAAGATTTCAGGATGAATCATCCTGACTCTTAGTCTTCCCACACGCCACCACCTTTTTAAGGCATGCAACCTAATTAACAAGCAGATCTAGATGGATATAGGAGGGTATGTGCCTTTTTCTAATAAAAAATAAAGGTCTGAGAGCATGTTCGGCTCGGCCTCTGTGGGACGTTTGAAGGTATTGTGGAAAGCCACCTCCTCACAGCCCTCCCGCACGACCCCATCGAGCACGAGAACAGCTGCGTTAAACGACTTGGCCAGCTGCTCTGTCTGCTCTGGAAGTGGCTCGCACATTCTTTTCTCAGTTTTCATTTCCCAAGCGATCTGTTTATCCATCTGTGCACCTTAGAACCATAATTTAACTTATCATCAGTTTCTCATTTGCAAAAGGAATGCCATGATAAAAACACATGTGGATAGTGTCAGCATAGGTGGAGTGAGTTAAATGGAATGAAGACACTAAAGCTTTCTTTTTAATGTTTGAAACAGGGATTACACAACATAGGAAAGAACTGCTCACATGCATGTGTATGAATTATTTTTCTACATTGTATAATCTCCATTTGAGCCATGGGGTAGGCGGGACATACATGCCTCTTCCCACCCCCACATGACACTTATCCATGTATGATTTTCTCCCCTTAAGTGCAGGAAGACTTGTAATATGATGGGCTATTATTACTCTTGTGGTTCAATATCAACAAAATTTTTCTGAATGTAATTTGGGTTATTAAGTTCACTTGAGTATTTGAAAGGGGAGATTATACAGGTGGACCTGACCTAATCTCATGAGCTCTTCAAGTCTTGTTCTAGAAGACAGAGACTGAGGAAGAAAACATTTATTTAAACCCAAGAAGGATCTGACTTCCCATTGCTGGCTTTGAAGATGTCGGGACCTACATGTCAGGGAACAGCTGACAGCTTCTAGGACCTGAGATGACCCCTAGCAGAGTGGATTCTGCCAATGGCCTGAAAGAGCTTGAAGGACATGCTTCCCCAGAGCCTTCAGAGAAATGCCCACCCAGGTGCGATCTTGTGTGTGGGACGTTCAGCAGAGAATCCAGGTGAACCACACCTGGGCTTGTGACATGCAGGAATATGAGATCACAAATGGGTGTTGGTTTACGTTTGTGGTATTTTTTTTTACATAACATTACAAAACTAATCAAAGTGAAATTTTAAGTGCCAAGTTCTGCAGCTCCATGACATAGATAGAAGTATAATGTTCATCCATAACTCAAGGTGGTGTTGTTAAGGGACTAGAACAGTGCTATGCAAAAGAAATAAAATATGAAGTACAGATTTAAGATACATGTAATTTTAATTTCTCTAATAATAACATTAAAAATAGTGAAAATAAACAGGTAAAATTAAGTATAACAATATATCTTATTTAACCAAATATGTCCAAAATATCACCACCACAGAACACAACAAAGGTAAACCTTAGTGGGTTACTATAAATTCTGTCAGGCTTTTGTATTGTCCTCAAAATCCAATATGCATGTGGCATTCACAGGGCATCACAATTTGCACTAGCTACATTATAAATGTTCAACAGCCCTCAAGTGGCTAGAAGCTACCTTACTGGGCAACACCAACCTAAAACCTATGAGAATCTCTCTCAAGTTCCTCATCCTTGTACATGTCTTCCTCTCCATCAACATAGTACACAGGAGTAAAAGACAATCTTATGTGTGCCAAGCATGTGTTTGATTTTTATGAACATAAACTCATTGTGAAATAATGAGAGAGTGTGGTACAGTAAGAGTACAGGGGAGCTCTGTGAAAAGTTCAGTTGCTCACACAAGTTAGCAGTCAAAACACAGAAGAATGAAGGGTTTGTTTGTGTGTGTTTGTTTAATTACTTTTTTTTTTTAATCTGTTAGGATATCTTAAAAAGGCTACAGAAATTCCTTAATTTTAATGATCAGATAGCTATTATTTCGGGATGTTCGATGTTATTCTTTCAGAGACTAGTTATATAAGATCCACTTGGTAATACAAGATTCATGACTCATGGAATTATGAAGTGGAGTTTTGCATATGACAACTTTCATTTCCCCAGTGGTGCTGACTAGTATGAAATGGTAAATTGGGGGGGAATAGAGTACTACCAGTATTACTTAGTAATCAACAATAAGAAAATTTTGAGAGATAGATAGTGAGATAGATAGATAGACAGATGATAGGTTTGCTAGATATCAAGTGCTGTGTTAACACAAATGTTGAATTGTCAAGTCAAATCACACATCACAGATGCATTACATTCCCCTTAAGACTCAAAGTCATATAGACAATATCTTCTTTAAGTGCTTAAGTCTATCAGATGCAGTTTCCAACAAAACATCTTTTGTGGTCTCTGCATAAGGACACATTATGGGTTATATTTAATAGAATTTATTGTAGTTTTCGGCTATCTTTTTAAAGTACCTATTATATAATATATGTTTCATGTCTGTAGTTTTTAATACTAAGAACAAACATGAAAGGCTCAGAGAAGCTTATTAACATGCTCAAGGCCACTGAGAAAATGGTGATAGAGGATCTAGATCCCGGTCATCTGCCAACAAAAGTTTATTAAATGGAGCGATTTTAGTTCAAGTACTGTTCCATTTTATACACTGTTAATTACCAACTAGAACATGTATATGTGGCTACCTTCCACTCTTTAACCAGCAGTGCCCCTCCAGTACATAGATTCTAGCTCCCTCACAGCAATCGATTTAATCTGACCAGGAAGATCCTGTGATGTTATTTTATAGACAGGAACCCCCTTTTCTACTAGTAAATGCCATTGACATGTTTACAAGGAGGTTTACTTAGACAATTTCATGAAAGTCTCATTGATGTCATTTACTCAACTAGCCATCCACCGAACAGTGCTGGAGTGAGTTGCTTGTTAACTCTTACCCCTCCTTAACTCCATCTTTCTTAGGTATTATAGTCCAATTTTTGGCAATAGTTAATATATTTTTGTAGAGGCTTAAATATATGTTTATAAGTTATACATGTAAATGAAAATATTCTGTGCTATTGAAATAGTAACCAAAATGATTAATAATCTGAAAACTTTGATTATAGATAATAGTTTTCATATAATTTATAATTTATTTAATTTTATATAATGTTATGAACCTTAGTACTATGCACTGACAAATATTCCCTCATTAGATGTTCACAGCCACTATATAAATAAGAGTTTTTTATCCCTAATTCACAGATGAGGAACACAAGGCTCAGAGTTATTAAGTAATTTATCTACAGTCTCAAAGAGAGTGAATGGCAATACTGGTATCTAAACTGACTTTTATCGCACTCTAGTATTACTTACACTATATGTGTGTCTGTGAGAGAGGCTAGAGAAAGACAGAGACTGAGTAGACAATGAGATGAGAGAGAGAAAATATAAATAGTAAGCAAAAATTAATAAGCTAGCAGACTGCAAACAACTGCTTGAAAGATCAGCTACAGCATTTTGTAGGCAAACCACATGCAAGTACTAGCTGCTTTAAAATGTGTTTTGTTCACTTCAGAGAAAAATAAACCAAATCGATGCCATCCATTCTCATACTAAATGAGTGCTAATGTGTGTTAGGACAGAATTGTACAGCAAGCGTCAGGGGGCAGAAATGAGCCGGGCATTTTCATGGCAAGAGAGAAAACCAATCTGGCTCAGGGCAATCTTTTGCTCTACTTATTTATGTGATCAAAATATGATTTAAAAAAAGAAATGGAAATAGCCAGAGCCTGTATTCTATTACTATGACAAGTTTAAAATGTAAGGAGTACAAGGTTTGGGCTCAAAAATGCCTAGCTGTTTAAGTTTGATAGCCTTGAAATGGAATTTTATGAAATTTTTCAGTGGAGAGTACTGCAAAAAATGTGGGCTCGAATGCTGAGTAAGATCTTATCCGTTGGTTTACTTGACTGATTCTGTGTAACTAAACATCTGAAGTTCGGTTGTTGTCTAAAGATTTTCTAAGTTTAATGCATAAAAAGAGACGAGGAGGGAGCATCAAATCATCTGGCTATTTGACCATAAAAGTAAATAAAATGTATATGTTACTGGCTAACAGGTATTTATTACTTACACTCTGAAAATTGCTGGAGCTGTACTGAATATTCCCCCTGTACCCATCTCATTTATTTTAATGAAAGCAGATGTACAGGTAGGTAGGTGTATTAGTGATGTAGAGATATTTATATTAAAGTGAAAACAATCACATTGCAATAATTATGATCATGTAATAATCACATCAGAAAAATACAGCTGTTAAATATAAAAACATTTTATGTTTCTAGGACAAAGAGGGGAATTTTCTTTTCTACTAAAATAGAAAATTTTCTACACAGACTATTCAACCAACACAAAGTTAATTTATGACGAAACATGGATTATGCTGGTTAAATTTTAATGAAATAAACATGAGGATTTTAAGGACATGAACAATCTATCCAAAATAAACCTCCCCAGGCATGAAATGAAAACATTTAATAATGTGTTGGGTTCATATAAAATTTCCCTTTATTTAATTTGTTGTACTTAAATTAAATTTTATATATCTAAAAAATTTAATTATATTTGCTTTGACTCTATACATTAAAAAATATAGCTTGGAAGTGTTATGGGTAAACTAGTACCACTAAGATTTTTACAAGCATTTTATTTTCCTTTAAAAAAAGAGAGAGAGAGAGAGAGAAGTTAATTCACATTAGCATTGAGAACAAAAATATTGGCATATATACTAACCTCAACATACAATTCCTAGTAAGAGTTTAAACACACACAGTTAGATTTATATTTTAGTGCTGACTGAGCTCCTGGTGGTTAAAAGCTCCCGATCAGACCATGTGAGACCAGAATCCATCTCTGCATTTAATAGCTGTGTAGTCATGGACACCTTATTTCACCTCACTATCTGAATGGGTTTTGTTGTTTGGATTTAATGAGATCACATAAAGCACTTAAAAACTTCCTGGCACATTGTCAAGATTTAATACATATTGGTTGTTATTACCTTTTAACAGTCTTTTTACATAGTGGCACAACCTTTCATAAAACTCATACCATTTCCAGATAGCATTGTAAAATTAAATTGGTCAAATTCAAATACTAAGAGAGAAGAAAAGGAATTTATAATAAATACCAGACATTATGATGGAAGCTGTATATATAGTGAATCATATTTAGTTTTCAAAAGAAAACTTTTGAGATAATTTCTTTTCTAACTTCCATATAATACTGAGGTCTAATAAGTTTGAGTAAATCAGCTAAAGTCACACAGCTAATGTATGTTGTTGACAAAAGTTCACATTCAGAGGTAGGAGGAATGAAAGGGACAATGATAAAGGAATAAGGGTTTAAAAATATATGAACACTTTAAAATGCATTTTGTTATATAAAGCACTTAGCAGCTCATGGTATATATTCAGGGCTTTGTTCATTTTCTTGGTGTCTTTCTTAATCTTTTCACTGATCCTCGGTCGGTTTCTTGAACTATTTCTTCCCTCACTCTGCAACTATTTACTTCATATTTTCAGTGAGCTACAAGAAATCCCACATATTCCTCTAAAGAGTTACTGTGTCAGAAGTTATAGACATATTAGAATAGGTACTGATTATCTAGTGGCCTGTATTGGCACTCCGGTATTTTGGAAGATACCAGCTTGTGAATATACAGCCGTCTCATTGTTTATGGGTGACACACAGAGGCAGAGGGGGTAAAATGATGACGATGATGATAAAATCTTCCGCCACTGGGAATGGACGGTGTGAAATTTATATCTATATGTTTTATCTATAACCTAGATAGAGCTTGGAAAATGGTCTAACTCATTTCTGACCCTAGTCTAATAGCAGGCTGGTTGAAATGCTTTGTCTACAGGAAAAATAGTATTTTCCTGAAGGGAGAGAGAGAGAGAGAAACATCAATGATGAGAGTCATTGATCGGCTGCCTCCTGCACGCCCCCGAGTGGGGATCGAGCCCGCAGCCCGGGCCTGTGCCCTGACCGGGAATCGAACCCTGACCTCCTGGTTCAGAGGTTGACACTCAACCACTGAGCCATGCAGGCTGGGCTGTTCTTTTATATTTTCATATATATGTTCACATATTTAGACACGTATACATGCATGTACACAGACACATAAGTATAGGACATAGTAATTGAGAAATTGTTGACTGTATAATAGGTTCCTCATCCTGGAATCCCTTTATTCTGTGCAATAAGCTCCTCTGCCTTCAAAGCTAATCACTTGTCAGACTTGGAGACTCAGTTTAAGTGTCACTTTCCATTGATCCACCTGCTCCCATTGCCCACATCCATTCTTCATAACACTCGATGTTTTCGTACTTACTTAACAGGTGCATTCATTTAATAAGTATTTATGTCCGTGCTCTGTATGTTGGGATAAAGTATGATTTAACTAGATGATGTCCATGCCCTTATGGAGTTTGGTGTCTAATGGAGAAACTCTCATTAAATTTTCCGTGAAAATTCTAAGGGGCCAGAGTTCTATGAAGGCTCATGAATCGAGAACCTTATCTAGTCTGCAAAGACGGCAAAAGTAACAGAGAATAATTTTATGATATAAATTTTCTCTAATAAATTCAAATGCTTACAGGGAAGAGGGAACAATATCTAAGGGTTTGACATTCAGATATGTAATTTATGACTGAAGATATGATAACTTGTCATTTTGAGCTTTTTGCACATACTACTTCCAAATCTCTTCCCATGCTATCTACGTTTTTTTTACAAAACTTGCTTTTGTACAATAGGTGAGCAAAATAAACATGGGGGTGATTCTATGAAGGTTGTCTCTATCGTATCTTTGATTTTACTTATTAATTTGCTTTTTACCTTTTGCATTATGGGTAATTTTCACTAACTTTGCAATACAACTTGAAATGACTCTCAGATAAAATTATTTAGAGATTAATAAAAAATAGAAGAAAGTGGAACCCACTCATTCAAATGTTAGGCCATTTTGAACTAAGGTTTGCAGGGGCTCAAGGCTGCTTTGTGATGCTCAGATGCAGATGTCCTCAGCATGAGGCCTGGGCTTGCCATGACTTCCACCAAAGAACTGGTGACTTGAAAAGATGAGAATGGTTTTATTTTAGGGAGATTCCTGACGCCTTTCCTAGCTAGTGAAGCAAAACCATTTGAAACTCCAGTACTAGAAAGGCTTTTATTTTAGGAGAGCTGTCAGATTTTAACATTATAGTTACATAATCAGTTTATTCTGTAATGCATGCCAGAAAAGAATAGCTGGGAATTAAAGAGTGGATTCAATGGCTCAGTTTCTCTGGTTGTGGGCAGCTCTGCCAAGTCTAGGCTGTGCCCTCCCTGTTCATTCATTTCAAAAATGAGACTTCTATATATTTTATCTAATATGATCATTTGTATATCTTTTTGTATTGCAGTGTTTTAAGCAGAGGTATTTCTCCCAGTTTATTTTTTATTGCCCTTAGTTTCGTCTAAATTTGGGTAATCACTGTTTTCCGAGCATGCCACATGCACACCTGCTTCCTTTATTGTCATGCTGTTTTATTCTTCGGAACACTTTAATACTTATTCTCTGAATATTTTTTCCAGTGGCACCTGGTCTCCATGGCCCAGCTCAAGTTCCTCTACTAAGCACTTATGGTGCTTTCTTCCCACATTTCTTCTACCACTGTCACCGCCACTGAGCAGTTATACAGCAAACATTATACAGAGCATGTAGAGTCTTATTAAATTGATGCAAGTATTTGGCAGGAGGTTCTACAACGGCATAGAATGTTGTATATATGTACATATACATATGCATGAGTTTCAGACATATGACATACAGAAAAAATATAAACAGAGTACAAAAAGTGTCCAAAGCATTCAAAGCCAGAAAATTTAATTCAGTCTGAATCTTATAGCAATAGCTCAATGGTAAAAGCTAGCTTATATATGAAATTATTTTAAACTTGTTCATATCTTTTGCTTTATTAATTAAATTATCTCCCTAAGGGAACAAGTGTTATGTATCTACCGCCTATCCATAATTTCTAGACAAAGTTTTCTACAGATTCAACCAAAGTTATTATATATGTACTATAAGCAGAGTTATTCTAGGCAATTTCACAAACATTATTTTTTTTAATTTTTTAAAATATTTTTTTATTGAATTTTACAGAGAAAGGAAGGGAGAGGGAGACAGAAACATCAGTGAGAGAGAAACATCAATCAGTTGCCTCCTGCACGCCCCCTACTGGGGATCGAGCCCACAACACGGGCATGTGCCCTGACCGGGAATCGAACCATGACCTCTTGGTTCATAGGTTGACACTCAGCCACTCAGCCACACCAGCTGGGCTAATTTTATTTTTTATTAAAACATAGTTGGCACACTATTATTTTAGTTTCAGGTGCACAATATCGTGATTTGACATTTATATAACTTATGATGTGATCACCACACTAAGCTCAGTATCATTCGTCACTATGGAAAGTTAAAATGCTTATCACTCACTAAGTTCCCCTTCACCTTTTCTTTCCTGTCTATCTGCCCACCACTCCTCTGGCACAAGCACTCAATACATACTTGATTATAGTAATTTCAGTTTTTTCAGATTTTGCACAGAAATTGATTTTCTGTTTATACAAGGAGTTTTTATATCTTTGTAAATTGTACATGTAGTCATTATCGGCTATGCTCCTCCAATGTGTTTTAAACAAGTATACATGTAAATAGATCACTGAAAGTTAATTCTTGTCAAAAATTCTTCACAGAAAAATGCACTTATTTTTTGAGATTGTCGTACAATGAATTCTGAGAAACACAAAAGAATAATAAAGAGTTCAAGTTGGATTTTAAACTTGCTCATTAATCCATCAAAAATGCCTAATGCCACAAAATTTCTCAATTCTTATTAGAGTGATTCTGCTTTGTTTTAAACTTTAATCATTTAATTTTAGATTATTAAACTTTCCCAAGTTCCTTTAAAATTAGAGGGTATAAGTTGTTAAAATTTTTTAAATACAATAATGACTAAATGTTAAATTGAATATTATAATTCTAAAGTTACGCCCATGAACTGAAATGTTTCCAAACAATAAGAAAATCATTGGGGTTTAATTAGAATTTTTCTGAACTGTTTCAAATCTCTTGTGGGAAAATAAATTTTATTTCACCTTATCTGTAATAAGTAACATTTTATCTATTTCTGTGTCACCAATAACTAAAAATAAATGTCTCCTTTTAATGTATGAGAATAGTGTTCTTATTTGTTTCAAAAACACAATGGTAATGAATGTTAACATCCATTCTGCTACATTTCAGAGTCCCTGGTAATCTGGCCTTTGAGACAAAATGATTGAGATTAAGTGAATCTGAGGAATCTGGTGCCTGAACCAGCTGTCATTTTAGGTATTTATAAAGATAACCAGATCATGGATTATTAACATTCTCACTGAGCTAACTTATTGAAAATTCTTACACCTTTAAAAATAGTAGTCAAAATCTTGAGAATTATCTAAGATTGGCAAATATTCATACGAGTTTAAAGACCATATTTGGGTTTGTTTTCTTACATCCTTCAGAAATTGTCAAATACTTAATGCTCAATATAATTAATGACTAATGTAGAAACTTGTTACATGACATTGAGTCTAATTTCAATTCAATTTATATCCATAGAAAGTGTATTGTACAGCTTGTAGAAAAATCTGATGAGAATAGTTTATGAGAGTTCTACCCATACTTAAAAAATATTGGCATATGCAGGGTGTGGTAATAATTGCTAGGAAAGACCATACCGACTGATTGACCAGGCACCCTCCAGCAATTTTCTGATTGAGGGTAAGAATATGTAATTAAACTTTGTGTTTTGCAATCATTTCATATTTGTATTTTGAAATAAACTTGAAGAAAAAAAAAGAGGAGTTAAAATTGCAAAATAAAAATGAATTCGTGTCAATGAGAGGGATAAATGTATTTAATAATGAACTCTTTTCTATGTATTTGGCACTTCCTTTATAGTTTCAACCAGATTCACATAAATTTTAATTGAGAAATCTATATTGGAGAGTTTAACCCCCTGTTTAGTAACATTTAAAAGCATGCAGTGGAATAAGAATATATAGGCTTTAGGTTCATTTTCTCAAATTTTATGAGTAAAATGAGAAATATTGCATGGACCGGCCCATTCATTTTTATTTAATTTTAATTTTATTTTATTATTTCTTTTCAAATTCCTTTTCACATATTACTATGTTTGGCAAATGATTGTGTATTGATTTTATTTCTGAAGAATTATCTGCTGGTGACACATTTGGAGTTCATTCAAATTTTAGTTTCATTTCAGTTAAAGAAGAGTATGTTACGATCTAATCAGAAACAATGGTTAAGGCAAGTTTGATAGTTTTAATGAAATCAGTTTCTCTCTTAGTGACCTTGAGGGTGTCCTAAATTACTCTTCTTGATGGTGCCTGTCAATAGGAATAAAAGCAATAATTGTGCTTGACTGTCCACTTCCTTGTAGCTTCAACAAGAATTTACCCTGAGACTTAAAGGTCTTTTTATTGCTCTCAGTGAAATCAATAAACAAATTAATCCTTTCTTTCTGTATCTTCACTCACTTTCAGAAACAGGTTGCATTTGCTGAGTAAAGATTTCCCTGAGCTCAGTGTCACCTAACAAAATAGCATTTGACAAGGGTCAAGCATAGTGCCTAATATATATTAGTTACTCTATAAATACCTTTTCTTCTCATTAATTTCTATTTCTTTTTCTACAATGAGCAAAGGAATTTTAGAGAATTACATTTCTAGAAAGAAGCACCTGGTTATCCACAGAATGAGTAATATAAAATTTGTGTAGACTCTGATTATAGAGTGTCAGATTTTCATATACTTTCTGTGGAACTTGTTACGTTAACTTTGCTAGAATTAGAATAAAGGTTAGAGATAGTAGATTTTAAACAACAAGTTCTGGGCTTTTTGTTTGTTTGTTTGTTTTATAATCACAAATAGCTGCTAAAAAAAAGTGAGGCATCATTCAATCGTCAATAAATGTATAATTGACGATCTGGCAGGAAACAGAAGCGAATAAAGAATGATGACTGAGGAAAATTTAATTAAGCTTAATTTTGCAGAGATGTGAGCAGTGTTAATGAAAATTACTAATCTGAGATCATGAAGGGCCCAGGGCTAATCATAGTTAGGAGGCATTACCTCCGCTATGCCAAAATTTGCAAGAGAATAGTGATTATTAGAAAATAGACTGAACTTGTTTCTGTTTGGAGAAAGCAACCTGTTAAGAGCTGGTTGCCTCTGATTAGGAATATAGCTACCCTACCGCGGCACGAGGGGGGAAAATCTCTACAGGAAATAAATAACTTTGCTCTTTTTTAACCTATTTTGCATATATTTTAGTTAGTTAAGAAAATGACCTGTTAAGAGTAACTTGACAGTTTGCTTTTTGAGATATGAAATAGATGTAAATGTAGAATTTATGCTAAGTGAAATAAGTCATATAGAGAAAGACAAATACTGTATAATTTTATTTATATGTGGAATCTCCAGGTGGGGTTGGGGGAAGGGGGAACTGAAGGAAAGTAGCCCAAGGATACAAACTTTCAGTTATAAGAGAAATAAGTACTAGGGATGCAATATACAGCATGGCGACTATAGTTAAAATTGTTGGGTGATATATAAGAAAGTTAAGGAAGTATATCCTGAGTTCTCATCAAAAGTAACTTAAAAATTTTATTTTTATCATGTCTATATGAAATGATAGATGCTAACTAAACTTACTGCAGTAAATAATTAATATTATATTTAAGTCAAACTAGTATACTGTAGATCTTAAACTTATACAGTGATGGTACATCAATTATATTTCAATAAATCTAGAAAACAAAGAATATATGCTACTTAACTTGCTTAAATAGTAAATTTGCAGTAAGAGGTTACTATTACCTATCATCATGTTTTTCTAGATTGTATATATTTATGTAGCCTGTTAAATATGTAGGTATTTAGCTTGTTAAAATGGTTATTTTATTTTCTCCCTATTTTATGTCTTAATTAAGATAGAAGCTAAATAACCAAACATTGGGGATCTTCAATGTGTCTTTGAGGAATCTACCCTCACAGGGCCATCCTCACTCTATGACTTTGACCTATTTTTGCTCATAAATGTACATAGCTTTTTATTGGTACACATTTTTGAGTGATTTCCTGGCCTATCTTTGGAAGAACATACCTTTAACACGGTGAGACAGGATCTTGATTTCAGATTTACCAGGTTAACTTAAACAATAAAGATAAATTTAAAAAAACACACACACAAACAAAAAAAACAGACTCTCACACATTACGGATTAAGTAGGGCAAGGGATAGCAGAGACTAAAAATGACTATTATCACAGCAGGATTTAATACACTGTTTAAACATTACTGGTTATTATTACATAACCAGTAATGCAAATCCCTTTGTTTGCAAAGCAAATCCCTTTGTTTTTATTCAAGTTGTCAGTAAGAATCTCTAATTGCTAATCTGATACTTCCTCAAATAATGAAAGATTTGTCAGCATGAGAACTATTGTAAAACTATACTACCAGTACCAAGTTAATCAAGTTAACATTGTCAGGCAAAAAGACCATCATTAGTTCATGAAACCACAGTGTTTTATAAGCCTAAGATATTTCACATTATTTTTAGAGTGTTTCTTCAGGGTATTTTGGGGTTCACTCTTTTTAAACATGATATTCATGTATTTATTTATCCTGTATATAAATATTCAGCACCTCCCATGTGCCCAGCACTGGCCTAATGCTACAGCTATAAATAGTAAGAAACTGCCCATGGCATGTATAAGAATGAAAGGGGCAAGGAGAGATGGCTAAATATATAATTAAAATGCAAGGCAGTAATATCAATAGCCAGGCTATGAAAACATTATGTGGGCCTACAGAAAAAATCAAATACTTCCTTGATACATTTACACTTGAACAACTAATATCCTCCTTGTTCAAAATCAGGAGAAAAAAAGTGTTATTAAAATAAAGGTATTATCTTTCCTTCTCTGTCAGCCTCTCAACTTGTCATGTTTTTGTTAATGTCACTCTAAGTAAACAATAATTTAAAATTTTAAATATCACTTAAGTTTTACTGTCCATTTTTATATTCTGAACGCCAGTTTAATGCTAAGGTAACAACATTTAAATCATGTGCAGAAACACTGAAATGACACAACTGCTCGTGTATAGTCTGTGCATGTGGAAATGTTTCCTTCTTAGGGAATCATGGAAACTGCAGAAAATTGTATCAACTGTTCATTTCGCTTCTAGATTTGCTCTCGTTCTACTAACACTCCCTCCTTCAGCTTTCCCCTGAGCAAGGAGGGACTAAAGAGAAAGGGGCTATTGGTCGGCCTAGTTTTCTCTCCTTTTAGGCCGTGGTTGCCAGGGAGTCGACGGCTAATACAGGGAGATAAATGCCTAAAACGGGCACGACGGGATTAGGAGGTTTCCTGCGATGTGCAGAACATTTTCTTTCTACATTCAAAGCAAGTTCTAGTCTGAGAAGAAGGCCCAGCGCCTCCAAGCTGTCAGCGCCCCGCTCGCTGAGTCAGGCGTCTCGCGCTGCCTGAGCTCTGCCCTGAGCCCCGCTGCAAGCCCACGTCTTGGTGGCAGTCCCCTGGGATTCTGCCCTCGTGGGACATTGTAAATGCTGCGCCTGGGTGTGGCTGCAGGGACCAGGGATGTGCACGCTACAGGCATCTCTTCCCTCTCACAGGCTCCTTCCATTTCCCAGCAGACTTCACTTACAAGCCCAAGTTCAAAGGCAAAGTTGGTGCAAGTGTCAAGACAGGCAACATCGCAGCATTAACCCAAGGCCTGGGCTCTGGTGAAACGGGCTTCACGCACTGTGCCCTCCCCTCACGCACTGGGCCAGCAGCTCGGCTTGCTCACCACACCCGCTTACACCAGCCCCTCTTTGCCTCGGGTGTCCTCTCTCCCAGCCTTACTGCACCGTCACCTCAGCCCGTCCCTCCTCACTGTCTTTCTCAGCATCGCATCTGCCTTCACCTCCTTCCGTGATTACCTTTGCTTTTGCCTTATGAAGGGCCCTTATTTGCATCTAGCACACTGTGCCTTTTGTCCGTTGATCTTATCTGGCTCTCTTGCTAGGATGTAAGTTCCCCAGAGTGAGGGAGACCTGCTTGTTTTTCTATTTGCTCTTTCTCCAGGGTCCAGAATTGTAAGCAGCAAATATAAAATGTCCCATAATTATTTAAAAAAATGAAGTCACGTCTCATATTTGGGTCAGTGCTAAAGTGGAATTAAAGCAAATAAATATTAAAAACACCAAGTCAGAAACAAGATAGGAGTGGGGATCAGACATTCAGCAATAGAAGTTTTAAGCAAGAGAGAGCAAAGGCAAATTTAGGCTCCTGGCCTTAGACACTGGCCGGTGGGACCCCCGCCTCATGCTCCAAGCCACAGTGGGTCCCAGCATGTGCTACATTTTTTTTCAAGCGTTTCTATGACCCGCCTTTTTCTGATTGCTGCCTCTCCCTTTGAGAAGTGTGGACCCCAGCTCCAGGAAACAGCCTACCCAGTGGAGATCTCCTGCTGGCAGTGTGGCATCTCTTTCATGAGACTGCATGAGAACAGACCACCAGAATGTTGTTTACGCACCGTTTTGAATCTCTCACTCATGTTAGACGCAGGAAAAACTCAGGGCTGTGGGTTACCAATGATCCAAAGCAACCACTGAATTTGAGCTCCACACACAGACCCACCCCCACCTGTCAATGTTCTGATTGTCGTGCCAACTCCAGCCCACAATACTCCAAAGTGGCTCAGGTGGTGGCAGGCATCGTTTACCCTGAAACCCCACAGCCAACACCGGGAATAGACACCTAAGCTCTTTTTTTAACAATCTGTACCGTATCTCAGGCAGTAGTCCAGGATGACCATAGAATTTCTTATGAGAGCTTTGCAATATCAATGGACTATTCCAATCAACACACTCTTTTTTACAATTTATGTTAATTTGTGTTTTCTGAGGTTGGTCTTATGCCATGCCAGGTGAGTTGCAGGCAGAATATAACCACTCTTCTTGCTTGTCCCATCATCTAACCTTTCTGTTGGTGGTGATATATGGAAGTTTGGTATGCTATCAACTTTAAAGGAGATTAAACTCTGGAAACAACAATTATATCCTAAAGATTTCAAGAGAAATCTTGGTTGGAATGTATGTCATTCTACCTTTGTGTTACAAAAGTTAGAAGAATATTTTTTTAACCTTTATTGTTGAGTATTACAAACGCCACTCCCCCTTTATTTTAACATGACCAAAAAACAATATATCACATTTTCTTCATTATGGTCATCTTCAATGATGCAGAGTAACAACCTTTGAGAAAGTCGAGGGAAATCAGAATTCACAGGCAGCAGGATGAAAGATGTAGCATTATAAGTAATGATATAAGTGCAATGAAATAAATGGTACTAGGGAACTACAGAAGCAAAAACATTTACCTTGTTTCAGTACAGATAGGTTCTGAAGAGCCATGGCATTGTGAGTAGTAAGATCACTGCTCATTTTTTAGTGGAATAAAGTTAACGAGGAAGGGCATATTTAATAATAAAAACATGTTTCCTGGACTCCTGAAGAGGAGGGGATGGTGCCTGACCACTGAAGAATCTTCACATGCACTGAGTGGATAATAAACGACCACGTAAGTATCTCTTCTCTACTCATTACTCCAAAACTTTATTAATACATCACTACACCTCAGATAACCCCATGACCTTCGTAATACATTTTTAATCAAACTGCTTATGTGAACAGGGGTTCCACAAGTAATATTTGCCTGGAGATGCACACACTCTAGGGATGGCCTTTCTTTTGGAAACTTGCGGACTTCATGGGAAGGAAATAGACTTCCCACATAAAGTGGATCAAGGTACTAAGTTTCAAGACACGGGGTACCCCAACTGACGTCTAGGATAGACAATCATGAGTTTTGTGCAAGAAGGTATGTCAGGAATATAACACCGGACACAAGCAATAGTGTGGCAAAGGCCTGGGGTGGGGAGTGGGTGCAGGGTGGGAGGGGTCAAAGGGGAAAAAAGGGGGCATGTGCAATATTTTCAACAAATAAAGATAAATTTAAAAAAAGAAAAGAAATATAACATTGCATCCATTCACTCCCTGTGCGTAAACTCTGCAAATTATTTAAATTCTCTTCACTTATGTGCTCCCACTTATAAAACTGGTTCATTGGATTAAATTAACAGTAAGATCCTGCCTGAGGTTAAGCCTTATTTCTTGCATTTTGCTTGACACCCTTGGAGGGCACTGCTGCCTCCGTTTCTCGAACCATATACTGGGAATGTGCGTCCAATATACTTCCGTAGGACTCTGCAGAAAGCAGCTATTAATTTTGACACATGAGGTTTCTTTAGGCACAGAGATGACTAGGAAACAGTCTTTTTGAAAATTACGCACAAGTATTTATCCCCCCCCAATGTGTGGTTACGTGATGTTGTTAGTAAAAGAGAGGTTAATTCGGCTTGGCTTTAAATAGCCCTAAGAGGGTGCAAAGTCAATATCTAAAAAAAGGAACCTATTAAAAACACATATAGAGGGAAATTGCAGTCAAGCAGCTCCGCCGTCTGGCTCACACGCAATGAGACGCGGCGAGGGGCGTCTGCGAGGCCGGTGCCGGCCTGGCCCGCAGGCGCGTGTGGCCTCAGGGAGGGAGGCGCCCCGCAGGCCTCCCGCCGACTGGCTGCGGGGAAGCTGTTTCGCTGCATCGTTGCCTCAGCTTTGCTTACAGGGTGGCAGAGTCACTCTAGCGTGGGCCTTGCTACTAATCGTTGTGACTAAATGAAGCAAAGCTCATGGACAAAGGTGCCAAGGACATCTGGTGGCTCTGAATCAGAATCAGTGTAGATAAACACGTCCACCCGCCTTCTCCTCGGGGACAGTCATAGTCAGGGTGCTGCCACTGACCCAACACGACGGACGTGACCCATGGGACTACTCCGTCAGGCAGAAGACGTATTTATTTTACAGCTTTAAATGATGATTTCTGTCCTATTTTCAGGATCGTTTCTAAAGTCACTGAAAACCTTTTTTTAAAAAAAAATCTGTTCTTTTCCAGTAGATTGTTTTTGTATCCCTGACCCCTCGGCTGTCTCAAACTTGGCCAGATAGTTTTATTTTCTTACAGTCCCATCTTACACATAGGCATGTTAAAATAAAATTCATTAAATGCATTTTGAAGCATTGCAATGTTTTGCCTATAAATTTCTGCATCCATTTGACAATTAACAGAACGTATTATCCTTAAAATTCAGAAGTAAGTCGATATTTAAAATTAAGGGAATTAAGAAGAACAAACTGCCAGCTGCATAATAAGTCACGGGGGTGTAATGACCATTCCTGTAATGAATTTAGTCAACAATATTGCAATAACTATGTATGATGTAGTAGACTTGTGGTGATGACTTTGTAAGGTATATACATGTCTAATCACTATGTTGTACACCTGAATCCAAAATAATATTGGATGTTAATGATAATTAAACATAGTTAAAAAAAATGCTTAGGCACATGGGTATTTGGGCACTAGCTACATGCTAAAACTCATCTATTTATAGCTGAACAGGAATTAATTAGATATTTTGATAAAGAGAATAGCCTTCATATAAACGTATAATTTTTAGTACTTAAAAATGTCAGTCACTTGTTGGGAATGACAAACAATGTTTGAATAAATACTCTGCTACTCTGAGCTCTGGCATGGATGTAACAAGGTTCTTTTAGGTTGGTATTCAATATAACCTAGTTCCAAAATATCCCCCTTACTATAATTTCACTGAGATAGAACTTACCATTACTGTTAGATTCTGCTACTTATTGATTCCTGAATATACCAAGGCATTTTTGTGCAAATTACCAAAAGACACATGAATTACAGGCCTCATGCTTTTCTCAGGGTTAGGGTATAGTTTTTGATAAATTAATCTCAGGTAAGAAGTCAGCCCCCAGCCTGCCAAGTCTTTGTATAGTGCATATCCTGAAAAGGTGTAGATGGGAGATTCCCTGATAAAATTTTATAAGATTTGTGGAGACCTGGGTCAAAAACAAAAATTATAGGCTGAGAGACAATAACTAAAACTTTAAAATCTTTTGTATATTTACAGATGATAGATGATAGATAGATGGATTAAAATCTGCAATAAAAAGTATTTTTTCCTTCTGCCTTGGCCAATGGAGCATTAAAATATATACATACAGGTTTCATTACAAAGTGAGGATGTCGAATGAAAGACAATATTGACTCTTATTGGAAAAATAGTATGCAAACACAAATACTATTGGGTTTTCAAATAAAATATGTAATTCAATATTATTGTTCTTATAATTTTATTTTCCATTTAGAGAAACTTTGCACAATGCAAATTTTAGTGTACTGAAAATGTTATTTAAAAAATGAACACCTAGACATGGTCAGTGTGGCTCAGTTGGTTGAGCTTTGTCCCAGACACTGAGTGGTCAGCAGTTCGATTCCTGGTCAGGGCACATGCCCAGGCTGAGGGCTCCGTTCCCAGTAGGGGCTGTGCAGGAGGCAGCCGATCAATGGCTCTCTCTCATAAATGTGAAGAGCCCTTAAACCTATGACTGAAATTGTAAAGAACAAATACAGTGATATGTTATGAAGATAAGACAAGGTTCTATCTGACCCACTATACTTAGAGACAGATTTTTTAAAAAAAAATGTTTGTATACTAAAATAAATTCTTTTTTATAGTTTCCACTTTTTAAAATTTATCTTTATTGTTGAAAGTATTACAGATGTTCCCCCTTTTCCCTCACTGACTCCTCCCACCCTGTACCCACTCCCCGCCCCAGGCCTTCACCACACCATTGTCTATGTCCATGGGTTATGCATATATGCATATAAGTTCTTTGGTTAATCTCTTCTTGTCCCCCACCCCTTTCCCTCTGCTATAAGTCAGTCTGTTGCATGCTTCAATGTCTAAAAAATAAAAAATAAAAAAAATTCTTAGCTGTGACTTTTTTGTCTTCTTTCCTTCCTTTGTTGGTTTTATAAATGAAATTAAAGTGTGCCTAACTCTATAGCCACATACACGATCATTAGATAATAAAATTGTTCATTCTCAGGCTACTGTATTGAACTAAAATTTATCTGATTCTTCTAATCCGAGTTTGCTCTACCTTGGGAATTTCAAAGGCTCAAAGTAGGTCAAATTTATAGGAAACTCAAAATAAAAAGAATACTTTGTGAACCGCCAAAGTTGGTCAACCATATGGGCATTTCTCTGAAATTGTGTGCATGCTGATACAGTCTACATGTAATTTTATTGCTTAAATTGAACCTAGTTAATTCAAAGAAAAAAACTACATATTAATTGTAATAATTCAGAGAAAATTTAAAGTTCACAGATAGTTCAGGACATCTCCAACATGTGGAAATGCAAAGTTAAGTGATTTCAACAATATTGACCGATGTGTCCATTTAATATTATAGCTGGAACCAAAACAATCTCTTTTCTCCTAGTATTCTGCTTTGGAAAGTAGTTCCTAAAATAAAGAACTGCTTTTCCATGGCAAACGTGTTGTGTTGCTTGGTTAGCTGGCGCTTTAAAAAACCCTGGGACTATCCTTTACACATTGTACATTTATGGACGCTTGTCAAAGATCAGTTGGCCATAGGTGCATGAATTTATTTCTATTTTTTTCTGTTTTGTTCCATTGGCCCATACGTTTATGTTTACTCCAGTATTATACTGTTTTGTTACTATAGTTTTGTAACATAATTTGAAATAAAGATGCCTTGAGTTTTGTCCTGTTTCAAGATTGCTTTGGCTCTTCAGTGTCTTTTGTGGTTTCATACAAATTTGGGGGTGGTTGTTTTTTTCTATTTCTGTGAAAAATACCATTGGAATTTTGATAGATCTTATATCGAATCTATAGATTATTTTGGGAGGTATGGACATTTTATCAATATTAATTCTTCCAATCCATGAACACAAAATATCTATTTATGTGACACATGGGTGAACCTGGAGGGCATTATGCTAAATGAATTAAATCTGATAAGAAAGACAAATACTGTATGATTTTATTTATATTCAGAATCTGAAATAGTCAAGTGGTCTCTCTCATAGAAGTAAAGAGTGGCTGCCCACACCTGGGGGAGAGGAATTGAGGAGGTAATGGTCAAAGAATGCAAAGTGTCAGTTTTTTAAGATAAATAATTATGGAAATCTACTATAGAACATAATGTCTACAGCTAATAATACTGTATTATATACTTAAAACTGCTAAGAGGGTAGATCTATTTTGTGCCCTTACCACAGAACATAGTAATAATACTAATAAAGGGGGCAGGAGGAAATTTAGAGAGGCAATCTGTACATTCATGACCTTGATGTGGGTGGGTGATGGTTTTATGAGTGTAAACTTATCTCTAAACTCATCAGGTTGTACACATGAAATAATTACAGCTTTAAGAATAATACAAGGAAAAACCCTAAGAAATCCTTGCTTTTAAATTCACAGATTTTTCTCAACCCCTCTCATAACTTTAACGCTGTATATATATTCTGATGTGAAACTCTGAGCTTCTTTTCCCATAATTATACTCTTTCTCTCACTGTCTGTCTGTCTCTCTCTTAAATCAGAACAGTTTATTGTTTTTACCACCTGAAGTACATTTTAAAGCAGCAATCTAGAGAGAACATAAGATGTATAATGGCACACTTTAGTTTACTTGGATTCATTCGCAATGAATATAATTTAGGAAAAAAGTCTCTAGTGTTGAAAAAACCATCACAATTTTAATCAGATCTGCACAATTAAAGAAAAATGCAGAGCTGTGCTCAGGCAAATAGACTGGTTCCATCTCTGTATGCAAAACTGTTTTCTACCATATGTCCTCAGGAATGTGCAATAGTCAACTATAATAGATTCACCAGACATTCTTATTTGCAACATAAGTTTTCTATTTGCAAAAATCAACTTCAATGTTTCCATCAAACTTCTTAGTGCATTTTGACATATATCAGTTTAGTGCTGGATTCAAAATATAAAAATAAAATAACTTGAAAAAAGGAAAGAAATGCCTTTCTAACAGAATAATCTCAAGTTGAGAATAAACCAAATATTTTAAATAAAAATATATAACTTAATGATACAGACACATGCCTGCTTGGTAGATTTAACAGTATACTACAATAGTATCTTATTGGATTAAAATATACTACATTTGACTTCTATATATAAACATTGTACTAACTTTTAAGTTGCTACTGTTATCCTTAAGGGAATTTGACAGTACAATTATTGAATAAATAATTCCTAAGTAATTGATAATATAAATTTTATTTTATATCTTAAATGATAACTCATTGTAAATAATAAACTAATTGCTAATCAAGTAGTGACATTAATTAGATCAGTATAATAAGGAATGACATGTAATAGATCAGATATATTCATGTTAATTTAGGTAATAAATACACAAGTGGTTATTGTGATTGTTTTATTTGCAGTATCGGTAATAGTGTAGAAGCAATATTAGAGAAATAACATTATTTAGTGCTTTCTCTGCCCTGTTCATTATTTATTATGTCAGGTTACCCTCATATCGCTGCCACAGATACATGAAAATGAGCGTTACATTAAATTACTTGAGATAAATAACATGCCTAAGATCCTAAAGTTAAACAGTTACAGAGCTGAGATCCGTAAGGAATCTAGCTAAATCCAGAACCCATGTGCCTTATTTCTGGCCTAAAGCATACGGCCACTTACATACATGCTCCTATTACATCTGTGTCTTAGGATGAAGTTTACCTTCTATTTACTTGCTCAAGTATGTTTGTCTTTTAAAAGTAATTTTTAACAAACTTCCATGAATTGCTACCTTGAGAAAGGAATGGCTGTGCTAGGCTGCACCGGTAACTCAGGAGATGCCTCTTGGGGCTACTTAAACGCATCTTCATTTTTCAGATTTCAGGCACGTGTATGAAATCCAGCCTCTCTGTGTAAGGGGAGGAAGCCTAACATTCCCCAGGGCCAGGCCCGGATTCCAAGGGACACGGGTCTGTAATTCATGGTGGCTGCCACTAGATGGTGAGCTTGTCATTATTCCCAAAGGACAATATTCGGGGACATTAAAAGAAATGTTAAATGACAAAATCACAGCATTTTAATTTTTATTGCAAAACGTATTTTATACAAAAATCACAGTTTTTCACTACTTTCTATTACCTGGAATTACTGAAAATGTAAAACAGAGTACACCATACTCTGTCCTTGTATGAAATGCTTACTATTTGCCCCTGTGCTGAGTGCTTCAACATATTCTCATTTATCCTCTGAAATAAATATGAGGTGAATGCTAATATCAGCAAGTATATGTGGGGCCTACTGCAAGTTATAGAGCCCAAATAGTAATATAAATATTCCAGTCCAAGCCCAGATGTAAGTCAGCTTCCTCTGCTGTGTATATAAATGTTTGGGGGTTGTTAAAAACATTTTAATAACAAATATAAAGATGTTATTTGGCAATATATTTAGATTTATTTTGTAAATGTCCTCATCACATGATAAATTTTTATGAACAGTAAATTTTATTTTAAATTGTTCCTTTGACAGTAAAGTGTCTGAAACTTTGTAGGAGCCTCATAATTATTTTAATATCTTCCCTAGAACACAGATCCTGCACACATTCAAAGAGGTGGAATATACATCTCTATTAGCCACCTTAACAATGCTTAGCAAGGCACTGTAGAAAAGACTTGAAATTTTCTGAGAGAACAGATCACAAGTGTTCTCACACATGTACAAAAAAATGTGAGGTGATGGGTATGTTAATTAGCTTGATTGGGGTAATAATTTCCCATGTAGATGTATATCAAAACATCGCCTTGTACACTTCCACTACACACAGTTCCTGCCCACCATTTCTCAATAAAGCTGTGGATAAAAATTATTTAGGAATTTGAAATTTGTCTTTATTTAGTTATGATACTTGGTCTCAAGTGTACCTGACACCCTTTATAGTCCTATCTGCCAACCATTAAGTGAGAATTTGTATAGTCAGGAAAGAGTCCTCTTACTGTTTCAGGGAAGCGTGTGCATATTTCATTCCACTACCTAAGAATGGGAAAGAAACCTAATATGTAAATATCTTCAACGGATTCTAAGGAATCTCAAAAGCTATAAAACAAAATGTCTAAAGATAAGATATCATTGTGTTATCCTATAAAGGGAAGTCATTTTTTTCTTTCCCAGTGTTTGGTAAAATAACAACAGTGTATTGTATAATCATTGGCATCCTGGGTCAGCGAACTAGGTCATGTCATGGCCAAAATAAACCCAGGTGGCAAGTTAAACTCTTACCCTTTCTCTGACTCAAGAGAGGGGGGGAACCTCTATGAGGAAGTAATAATATTCCAAAGATCCTTATAACAAGAAAGGGCTGATACGTGTAACTGCGGAGGCCCGATGTTGTCACAGGTGGAGCATGAAGAACAGCTTAAGGACTTTATGAGGAGAGGAGGGGGCATAAGCTCTGTCTGGGAGGCAGGCAGAGGCCAGATCAGTTCCACCAACAAAAGCGACGCGAAGGAGTCGGGGTTTCTTTCTATGTGATATGAAGAGACCTGAAAGTTTTCAAAAATCCAAATACCATAGAACTGTGGGTGCCATTTTAAGAGTTTACTTCCATTATGAAACTAAGTGCTTCATTAAAAAGAAAACACACAAAACTTTGCATCAAAGGAGAAGCGCGTGGATAATGTAAAAGCAGATCTTTCTAACCATCCTTCTCAAGCAAAATGAGTTGCCGTGTTTTGCTTCCATTTCCATTCCCTAAGGAATTTTTGATGAGATTCTTTATAAAAACCTTACGTCAAAACAAATGGGACTGAATTTAATATCATGGTTTTTATTATTTTAAAGATAGGAAATTACAGGTAGTTACTCATGAGAAAATGTAAAAATCTGCTCACAGGTGTTTTAAACATTTTCCTAGTTGGTTAAACTATTTCCAGTGATTTTCTTTCTTTCATGCTTTAGGTCTCCACAACATTCAGATCCACCTCATCTATTAGCTACACACTCTGGAAATAAAAATACAACTAGTCCCACCTCCCCATAAAATCAAAATCAAAATAAAGTTTACTTTGCATTGAGCTACAAAATTGGCTTGAGTCCAGCCACAGACTTGTAACACTGGGGAAATGGAGTTTGGTTTAAATTAAAGCTGAGAGAGGGGTGGCCCATGAACATATCTACTTTGGACACTGAAACAGGGGTGCACAAGGTGCATTCTTTTTTTACACTTTTTTTTTTGTTTTCCCGGTGTGGTAAAGTGAACTTCCTGCAAAGACTTTAGGGTTGAAAACACTATAATATTATGAGATTGAAACAAAAAATTTAAATATCTGATAGTATAACACATAGAAACTCATATTATGATGGGATTCTAAATTTTAAAAGCACTTTAAAAAATTTGGCAATTTCTAGTAAATTTTGAAGCCATGTAGGAATATGTATGGAGAATCTATTAGCAATCCCCGCTGTCCCTACCTCCCCTCTCCTTACACTGAAGATACTGTGACTCACAGGAGGTTCGTTCCCCAGCGCTCAGGGCAGGGATATCCCTTCCCTGCAAAGGGGACTCCAGCCTAGTAAACTTTTCAGTTAATATCAGCAACAGCAAAGAGCACAGCAGGGTCAGTTGCCAGACCCCTGCCTGACTGTGCCAAGCCCCTTAGTAAGAAATTGGAAAATTCCCATATGACTTCTTCACTCTCTGGACACTCTTCTTACTCTTTCCCACAATCCTCTGAGTCAGAAAAACAGCAGATAATAATAATAAGGATGATTTATTATTTATTGTGGGTGTTTAGTTTTTCCTTTTGAGAAAGAGGAAAGCAGCCCCTCACACCCAGAAACGGGTCTGGTTTCATATTGTTAGGTGCTGGCCTGGTGCTCACAGATAGGCCTTGGTGCTTTCCTATTGAAAAAAAGTCACAGGACATATCATATATTCTGTGACCAGAATAAAGTGAGACCAAAAAAGCAAACAAACAAACAAACAAACAAAAACAACAAAACAAAACAAAACAAAACAAAACAAAAACAGACCTCTTCTCAATCTTTTCTAAGCACAGACAAAAATAAGATCATTGTGCAAAACAAACAAAAATTCCAAATACGTCCCATCCTGGCCAATATAAATGACTGCAGCTTCTCTTCCAATTACAGTTTTAGCCTCAGTCTATTTTCCCTCCTCTAGATAAGATCCATTAAGATACATAAAATTACGCTTGTTTCCTGACAGCATCCAATGCTGGCTAAAACCATGCTCCCTTAAGCCCTTCCAATATCGCCAAACAAAATCCCAATCCTGTAAATCCTTTCTACGACTCTTACTGAATCACCCAATTACCCAAGCACACATTTTCCCTCACTGCAAGAAATAATGGAACTAGCTTGTTCAATTAAAGGGGTACCCTGGGTAATCTCTGTCTAAAGGACATTGGCATATTGCATATATCATTCAAGCTAAAATATTCACAGTAAAAACATGGCTCTCATACAAATTAGAATAAACATGTCAAATATATTAACTCAATCCATTAATAAACAAGAGAATTAGTAGATAATAGAGCTGATTAAAAAGAAAACATTTTGAGGAACTGGTTCTTTATACTCATTTTGGCGGGGGAAAGGAATTGTTAGAAAAAAAATCTAATATAATACCTGCTCAATCAATGTAAAAATACTATAAGAAAAAATAAAGTATTAGTCCTATTTTTTACACAAAATGTTTAAAAACCCTTATATAGCTTAAACATATGTTCTAATAATATTTTACAGCACCAGTTTCTTTGAAAATGGCTGTTTCCGTAGAATGAGCAAAGTTTAGGGATGTAGACACCTGTACCCTTTCAAAACTAAAACTAAAAGAAAAATGTTAGAACTCATTACCTATCTAAATTATGATAAACTCCAAATTATTGTCCCTCAAATAAAAGAGGTTTGACAGGATTTAGTTGTCTGGCGTATGGACGAAAAAAATCTGTTGGTATAAAAGCTTAAGGAAACTAAGTCTTCTGCGTTCCATGAGAAGTAAATTCATCCACTAGGCCCTATAATATTCATCTTATTTTTCAAGAGAAGATGGAGTGAGTAAAAAGGATTTTTAAAAATAAAAACTAACAAATATTTTAGTTATATTTATGAGAAAAATAAGACTATTACCAAAATAATATGCCTTCCAGGACCACGCTAAGAATCAAATCTGGTTCATAACAACTCTGCAATCAATAGTAGAGTATAAGGTTGTTTCTCCTTGTTTTTTGGCAGCAGAAATTGCTGTGACCTTAACTCCCATTTAAAACACTAATCTTCCCGAGCAATATAGATAGCACTAAATAATTACATTTTTCCCCTTCATGCCACTGGGTTGGCAGCTGCATGGACAGTCCACAGAGGCAGCATGGCAGCAATTCTAAAGCAAAATAATCTTCCCTAATAAAATAAGTTCAATTTTTGCCAAGCGATGCAGTGCCAATCTATACGTGCTTATTAATGAAATATGCCTATTCCTGCAGTTCACTGATTTGAAGGATGCATGCAATCAATAAACAAAAAAACCCACTGAAGACCTACATACTGGTAGATATTGATCAATTTGGGATTTTAGAATTTGCCATCACAAGCCCTTTTCATGGAAAGGTGGACCTGGAGAGCATTATGTTAAGTGAAATAGCTGGTGAGAGAAAGCCAAGTACCCTATGATTTCACTCGTACGTGGAATCTGATGAACAAAGTAAACTAACAAACAGCATTGAAAGAGACTCAGGGAGAACAGACTGGTGACTGTCAGAGGGGAGGGGTGTTATGGGGTGAGTGAAAAATGTGAAGGGATTCAGCAGAAAATAAAAATAAATAACTCATAGACACCCACAAAAGAGAAGGAGGGGAGTTAAAACAAAGGTGTCTGGAGAATACTTGGCATTCAGCACGTTTAATACCAAGTTATGATTTAATGAATATAAACATAGATACATTCTGAAATATAACTTGGTAGATGTAGCATCTCTTATCTCTTTCACTGTTGCCTGAGTATTGCCATTCAGGCAACAGTCCTTATAGTTGTCCCATTTTTGTTGGCCACAAGGACATTTTTACAAGCTGGACAATGTACCAGAGTAATATGCCAATGGGTGAACTATGGTTAGGCCCCCTCTCCTTTAAAATTGGAGAAGAGCCCGGACAGCTTGGCTCAGCGGTTGAGCGTTGACCTAGGATTCAGGAGATCAAGGTTCGATTCCCGGTCAGGGCACATGCCCGGGCTGTGGGCTCGATCCCCAATGACTCTCTCGTCATTGATGTTTCTGTCTGTCTCTCTCTCCCTCTCCTTTCCTCTCTCTGAAATCAATAAAGATATATTTAAAACTGGAGAAGAAAGCGTGGCCACAGGTACATTCTCTGGAAGATCTCTTTCAGCATATAATAGAGGTAGATTTTGTAAATCTAAGAATTGGTTAACTTAAAATTATTTAGGAAAAATTTGGAGCACCTCTGGGCCATGGATAAGCCAGTTTGAAGGTCACTAACATAGAGAACTATCAAACTAGAAATGGCAGTCATTATTGATATCTCTACCCCTTCACACAGCTTCCCAGCTTTTCTCTACATCTAATCAATCTGACATAGAATTTATCCCATCAATTTTATATTTAAATGTTTGTCCTTTCATATACATGGATGAATAGATACATACATACCTACACAGAAGCATGCATACAAGTGCAAGGGAGACAGAGCAGGAGGCAGGGAGAGAGCAAATATAAACCTAAAGGTACATAAGTACCATTTCACCAGGTAAGTATAATTTAAGCAAAACCCCATAGATTTCTATTTACATGTTTATTTCATCAAGAATGCTTATATGTCATTGCCTAAAGTCTCAATTACTCTGTATAAACACTGAAATAAATACCTTATCTACTAATTTCACATGTAAAAATGTCTCATCCATTATCGAGCTATAATTCTTATATTACTTTGTACTCCTAATGAGTAAAAATTAAAAATAATCATTAGTAATATCTTAATAATTTATACTGCAGTAAGATTGCAATTTTACCATAAATGTATAATAATGAAATCATTTTAATGCATCTACTTACAGGAGAAAGCAAAATGACCTGCAGCTTCAGACCAATTATAGAGAAATAAATGGTTGTAATGAGTGGTTTTACTGAAAACAGCACATTTGCACCTTTGGGTTTATATTTGTTAATACAAATTTTCTTTAAAAATATCTATTATATAGATTTTGCTTTTATGACTAATAATCAAAAAATAAATATTCACCTGTATCAGCATTTACTGAAGAAAAAAAATATATCCACCCATGTACAACAGGTTTTCAAAACAAATAAAATGCCATTGAAACAACATGATCAACTGGCCTGATGCACAGTGAGCCAGAGCAATGTGCTATGAACGGATCATGGGAGAATTATCTTCGAGTTAACTAAAACCACAGAGAAGAACATTGTTTAGGAATAATCATGAATTCTGTTTTCACAAGCGAAATGCACTGCCCCCCACCCAAATCTCACAAGTATTACTGCAGCATTATCTCACCTGCAATCTAAGAAACGTAAAATAAGGGGGATGGAGAGTTCCTGGCAGTGACATTTCTCATAGCATTTAAGAAGTGAATTATTTGAATATAAAGAAACCCCAAGCAAACATTTTACTCAGGTTAATGATCAGTGATACGCTGCTACGAAAAAACCCAGGGAAAATGCTGACACAGACCATGCATAATCCAGAAATGCCTTGAAAGTGAAAGTCACAAATATCCTCAAACACAAATGCTAATGAAAAACTCGCCGGGCGGGAACCTCTACACTGGACTTATTCAATTGTAAATGGCATTTTGGCAAAAGTCATTTCTATACATGAAATTCTTGTTTACAGTGGAGCAGTACATAGAAGATAGCACAGAAATCCAAGTGGAAAGTAATGAGAGTTGTTGGAGGGCTTTAGGTTTTTATCTCCCAGAAAGATAGAATTTGCGTTTGTTTTTCCTCTGCACAAAAATTTCCCTCCATTAATTTCTCCCTCCCTCCCTCCTTTCCCTCCCCCTTTCTTTTTCATTTCCTCCACCTAAGTGCTACGCATCTTTAGCCATGAGCATGTAACAACCAATGCAGTTAAAACACATTTTTTGAAAACCTAGAAGATTCTAACATTAGCTTGCTTGCCCATTAAGCAAGCATCTAATGAGAACAATTATGAAAGAAAATATGAAACCTGGCAGTGAAATTATGAATAGAAATGTCTTCAGTGTGCAGGAAGCTTACAGGCTCTGATCTTGTCCTGAATGAGTAATTCTAGAAAAGCTGTCAAAGGCACTAGCAAACATGGTTTTAGGGTCCAGTCCTAGCACAATATTACAAAGAAACAACTGGCAACTCCCTCTGAGGATGTTGAGAAAATACAATAGGAATATTGTATTCACAAGGTGAGCAGGTCATTCCAAGATGAATATAAGCAAAAAAGAGAGGTTTGGAACATTGTGGTACACTAACGCCCAGCTATAGTAGGTAATTTCAGATTATTAGAGTAAGTAATCTATAAATCGAGTTAGCCAGCCAAGCAAGTGCCTGATTAAAGAAGACTTTAATTTTAAGTGCCTGTACTTCAGACTATAGAAAACCAGAACCAATGGATAATTAAAACATGGGGGTTAGAAAAATCACATCTTTCTATAGAATTCCAAATAATGTTATTCCTCTCTTCTTGAGATGGGGCTGGACTAGTGACTGGCTTCCATATAAGAGAGGATAGGAAAGGAAAAGAGCAGTAACTTTACACTAGAAAAAAAAACTGGCAGATATGACCTTAACAATAAAGGTTAACATCACCAGTGATAATTCATATTAATATTATTTACGTTCTGATACGTGCTAATGAGGCCACTTTACTTCTGTGTTAGCGCTCTCCCAAATGTACTAAAGTCTTGTCAAGAGAAAATATTTTTAAAAAAGATGAACATGCTGCAAAATACTTCACCAGTGTAGTGTAAATCTGTTACTATCATCATAAAAAATAGAAGTCTGAGACATTGCCACAAACGAGTGGAGATTAAGGAACTTGATAGCTAAATGCAATGTAGTGTTCTGAATGGGATCCTAGAACAGAAAGATGATATTAATAAAATAATTTATGAAATCCTAATAAAATGTTCAGTTAATAGCAATATGCCAATATTAATTTATTAATTTTAGCTAAGATATGTGTTATGACTATGTAAATAGTTGGCATTAGGGGAAGCTAGGTGAAGGGTATAAGAGTGCTCTTGGAACTATCTTTGTAGTTGCTGTGTAAAGCTAAAATTATCCCAAAATTAGACTTTACAAAGAAAAGAAAAAAAAGCAAAAAAGAAACTATGGAAGCCAAACCAACAGCAAATGGACTGGTAGCTTGGTAGCAAGTTAGAAAAGTTTTAAGGTTTTACTAGGCCATGGATGGGGGAATGGATACATGAGTGAGAAGATGTGAGAAATATCCATGATATAGCACTTGGAGCCTGATAAAGTGTGGAGGGTGAAGGTTCAAAATTAACCTTTGATCACATTGAATCAACCTCTGGTTGTCCGAGCAAGGTACCTAATAGAGGAGGGGAGTCATCTGGGACAGTAGGTGATAACCATTTCCATTTTAGACACAATTTTTCTTTCTGTATGATATCCATCCAAAGCTCTCCAGGAGATATCTTTAAATATAATTCTGAAGTTTAGATGATATAGGTTGTCAACTAATCTACAAAAGCAAGTCTAATGCCCCAAGAACTGGATGATGAGCTCACTCAGGAATGTGACTAAAAAGATATGAAAGCCAAGACAAATACCCTAGTGACCACCACTAGTAAGAGAAAGAATGTAAGAGACCCCAAATCTATCATCTGGAAGGCAGTAGACAACCTACGATAAAATTGATATTATACAAACATAGAAAGAATTTATGCATTATTCCTTGATATACAAAAAGGCATGAGAGGTGGGTTTTACGGTAGTGAAATTTGGGGATAGAATTTGAAAACAGGTCAAGGGGCTAAAATAATATGACATTTCTTTTTATTAAATAATACATAAAACCAAGACCTGGCTTCAAGGAATCAATAATCTAAAGTGTATGGGCATAATCATGATTTCAAGTAAAATTAAATACATTTTATGAAAGTAATAATGTGCTAATAAATATCAATTAATCCTTTAAAAGGGGAGAATTCAAGTCTAATTTGAGTGGTTAAGGAATATTTTATGGCATTTGCTACATCTTGAAAAGGTAAGGAAACAATATTCTCAGAAAATAAAATTAAATAAGCAAAGAGAGAAATTGAAAATATAAATCTAGGAGTGCTCTTTCTCTCTCTTGAGCACACCCACACTTCCCCCTCTCCTTCTCCCAGGTGACTTCTCTCCATCTTTGTTTATCCTAAGCTCTAAGGGCCCTTCTTTTGCCTTTGTAACTTGTTTCCTGAGCCCATGCAGACTAACTGGCTCACTTCTTGCATGGCTCATTTCTTCTACCTCTATGACTTTCTAAATAAATTTTTGCTTATAAAAAAGAAAAAAAGAAAAGAAAAAAGAAATTTAATTATAGTGAAAGTTCAGGGTATTTGAAAGTGATCAGAAGAATAGCACACCAGAAAAAATATTCAGGTAAAATTGTTAGAAAATCAAAAGATGTATTAGGTAGACTGTATTTTGCTGAAACTATAAACACAAGCTAAATACTGAGTTAACATTAATTTTGGTAAAATCTATGACTATGAAGAAAACTATGTTTTAGATCCATTTTAACTTTACATAATTTTGAGATGTAGAGGATACGAGAAACCACACAATGCACAAAACATGTTATTCGATAATTCATTTAAATTAGACTATGAAAACATGTTGTGAGGCAAATAATCACTGAAGCTAAAGTTAAAACTAGAAAACTTAATGAGTACATAAGAATTAACCTTTAAACTCAGTGAATATAAGTCTTAAACTTTAGTGAAAATTACCTAGCAGGTCATCAATCTTAAAATAATTCTCATTAATTTTTAATGACAGTATTTCAATAAGATTTTTAAAGTTTCTAAAAGGTAATTATAAAGCCAGCCAATTTTTAGGAAAATGACACTACTAATGGATTATTAACTGAAATTATCAAAAATAGGAGAAATATTATACTTTTGCCGTTTTTTATTTTGTACTTATTTTCTATTGACTGCTATGTATTGAGTTGTTTAAAGAATAAATCTTGTGAGTGTATAATAAACATATGATGTTAGGCTAACTTGACTAAACAGTACAGAAATAAATTGAAAGCTTTAATGCATGCATAGAGTCCCTAACCAGCAACACATTTGTCTTTACTGTAGATTTATATATTTTCAAGTTTCTTCCTTCTCTAATACAATCTTATCCAAATGTAAATACATACTTTCCAAAACTTAATTACTTGTAATAATTTAAGGTTTTCCTTTTTTTAGTTTTAAAATCTAGACAAGCCAATTTTTAAAAAATCAGTATTTTCCTGCAAGAATAATTTTTTATTTTCAGTGCACCAAAAGATATAAATTAAGGAAAGTGCAACTATAAGATATAATAAATTTATCCAAACTTAGAAGTCCATGTTATTACTACTCAAAATTTCCATGGACAACTATTTTTATCATAACCCCAAAATCATGGTGACGTATAGTCAGATTATAAACTTTGCAATCAGGTAATATTAGAATTGGTAGCATATAATTTTCACAATATATTTTAAAACATATTCATATTTTCCATTGATCTCCCTCATATATGATGGCACAATACAATTTAAATGTGGAAGTAGAATTTCAAGTCATATTGTTTGGCATGTAACTCACCACGAAGTTCAGTATCAGAAATATAATACTACATCAAAACAACTGCTTTCCCGATGCTTAGTTGTCCCACAACCAACTTTATAAGTAAATCTGAATATAATTAATATTCCTTGGGGATATCACCTAAGAAACATTGCTAAGCAACTTTTAATCATTTATAATTTGTATTTATTAAAGGAGATGGATATCTGCAATCATGTTATTTGTTTAATAATTACTTTATGTAATCCCAAGTGTTAGTATAATTTACATGTAGTGGTAATAAAAAAGTTGTTGAATTGCTGAAGAGAGCAGAAGCTTAATAAAGCTATAATTTTAGCACAATATCCATGTCTGACTCACCCATTGGTTCTGAAAATGTAAAAGTGGTGGAGGTACTGAAGTCATGGAAATAATAGAAAAATCAATAAATATGTACTATTCTAAGTGATCCAACAGCACAAATAGGATTTTTAACTGAAAGTTATTTTGTATCAGTGAAAGTCACTTGAGCAGCTTAAATCCAAAGTTAATGAGTCCTTAGATAATGGAATAGAGAGATAAAATAATTAGTAAAAGCCCATTATAGCCAATCGATGTGGCTGATTTTTCATGTCGCCAAGACTGCCCAAGAAGATAAAAACAACATGCAATTGTGAGGTAATTGATATTTTGGTAAGATTCATTCAGAATGTCCCTTTAAGCATCCCAAGGTAATCATTGTGCTCACCTCTAAAGTCATCAAATATTTGACAGTTTGGGACATTATGTAAATGAAAGGGAAGAATATGTATATTTTAGTCCTCGTGTCATTTACTTAATATTATGTTTGTAAGATTCATGCATTTTATGTAAAAGCATTTTAATTAACTCAACATATCCTGGTTTATTAATGTAGTATACTATTAAACATTTGCACTATTTCCTGTTTTAAAGAAAATTTCTGGTGTTAAAAAATATTGTTATATACATTTTCTGGTGCACGTATGTTCTCACTTCTTTACTTTTATACAGGGTGGGGAAAAGGTAGGTTTACAGCTGTGAGTATGTGAAACAGGTTTTATTCTTGTATTATTATATATTAATTATTGTCTTATTTTCCATACAAAGAACTGTAAACCTACTTTGGCCCCACCCTGTATCCATGCAGCCATATTGAGGTGCAATTGGCACAAAAATAAACATTTCTAGTGCTCTTCATTCATGTTTCTATTTGGTATAACTTTCATCTGCTTTAATGACTTCCTTTAATGTTACTTGTAGTGCTTCTCTTATTAATTCTTATTCTTTCAACTTCTAAAGTCTGACTGTCTTTATTTCATCATTGTTTTTGAAGATATTTTGGCTTGGTTTAACTCTATACCTGGAGAATTTTTCTTTCCTTTCTTAATTTCAAATGTTGCTCCCCAGTCTCTTGGCTTGTATTGTGCCCGACCAGAGGTTTGCTGTCAACATCATATTAGAATCTTTGTAACGTGCTTTTTTTCTCTGGCTGCTTTTGATATTGGTTTTGAGTATTTTAATTACAGTGAGACTTATTTCTTTGTGCTTCTTGTGAGTGAGATTTGTTGGTCTTCCTGGATTTAGTTTTAATTAAAATTTGAAAATTCTCAGTTTTTAAAAAAAATAGTAATTTTATGTCCCACCTCTCGTTTGCAGGGACTCCAGTTGCATGAATATGAGACTGACAGATATCCCATTGCTGATGATAATCTGTCTTCTTTCTCCTTAGGTTTCAGTTTGAATAGCTCCTGCTGTCGTCTCAAGTTCACTGCCTTTTCTGCAGTATGAGAGTATGCTATTACTCTGAGTCAGTGATTTTTTTTAAATTTCATATATTGTATATTTATTCTCTAGAAGCTTAATTTGGGTATGCTTTTATATCTTTCACCCTCTACTAATCATATTAATCTTCCTACTACTTACATAAAACAATTATAGTAATATAGTTATTATTATATCTTAATTATTATATTATTATAAATCTGAACCCTTTTAGAAACTAAATATCTTAACTTCTGTTGGAAAGATTAAGTTGAAAGTTATATGTGCAGCAAGAAGGAGATTTCTTTTTATGTTCTAAGTGCTTTTTATACAGATCTTTTTTAAAATTGTCTATTTGTGTTTTCGTGTAACTCATTGAGCTTCCTTAAGATGATTATATCTCTCTTTTTTAAAAAAATCAATGAATGCATTGGTTAATAAAATTATGTTTCAGGTGTACAATTCTACAAGGCATCATCTGTATGTACATTGTATCGTGTGTTCACCACCCCAGGTCGAGTCTCCCCCCATCACCATGTATCCTCCCTTCACCCTCCTCTTCCTCCCCCACCCCCTTCCCCTGGTCATCACCTTACTGTTGTCTGTCTCTATGAGGTTGTTATTGTTTTTGTTGTTGTTTGGCTTAATCCTTTCATCTTTTTCACCCAGCCCCCCAAACACCGTCCCCTCTGAAAGTTGTCAGTCTGTTCTCTGCATCTATGAGTCTGTTTCTATTTTGTTCATCAGTTTATTTTGTTCATTAGATTCCACATATAAGTGAAATCATATGCTACTTGTCTTTCTGTGACTGGCTTATTTCACTTAGTATAATACTTTCCAGATCCATGCATGCTGTTGCAAAAGGTAAGATTTCCTTCCCTTTTTACAGCTGAGTAGTATTCCATTGAGTAAATCTACTACAGCTTTTTTATTCCTCTTCTTCTGATGGGCACTTGGGCTGCTTCCAGTTCCTGGCTGTTGTAAATAATGCTGCAATAAACATAGGGGCGCATATATTCTTTCAAATTAGTGTTTCTGGTTTCTTCAGATATGCTCCCAGAAGTGGAATTGCTGTGTCATAAGGCAGGTTTTGAATTTCTTTGTCAGGCTACTTGTTGATATTTATTTCTTTAGAATTTGTTACTCAAGATGTATTTTGTTCCTTTCGTTTCACCGTATTTTCCAGATTATTCATGTTTCTTGTAGCTGTGCATTGGTATTTGTGCACTAGAAGAAACAGCCACCTCTTCTGGTCTTTAAGGACTGACTTTAATAGAAAAAGATCTTCACCAATTAACTGAGCTAGTGATTTTAGATGCCCTTAAAACTCTTTTTTGTGAATGTTTGTTTTCCACTCCCCTCCCTCCTTCCTGGGGCGGAAGTCTCTGGTTTTTGCACCTTCTGCCAATCTTGCAGAGCTGAACTAGCCTTAGCAAGCCACCCACCCACACTTTCGCCAGGGCAGTGAACCTCCAGGGCAGGACTTTGGACGTGTGTTGCGCTCCCCCCGCTCCCTCCTGGGGTGAAGCTGCAGGGCTGGGCCTGTCCCCAGTCTTGCAGTGCTGTGCCAGCCACAGTGAACTGCCTGTCCCTCTTCCGTAGGGCCGTGTGTGAAAGCGGGAACTTGGCGCATGTTTCACTCTTTTCCTTCTCTCTTGGGGGAGGTGATTCAGGGTAATGAGCTTTCTCCTAATCTCACAGAACCAAGGCTGCGCAGTAACCTGCCCCCCTCGCTTTCTTAGCTGCCTCCGGGCTTTCAGCTGATAGTTCCCTCCCCTCAGCAGGCCAGCAGAGGCAAAGAGAGGGGCAGCCTTTTGGGCAGCACCTCCAAAGGCCAGGGACCTTGGGTGCAAGTTGCATTTTCTCTTTCTCCAGAGAGAGACGTTTTTGGCCAATGCAATCTCGTTTGGCTCCGGGTTATGCCTGCTTGGTGGAACGGTTGACATGGGTAAAGTAAAGTTGCTCTTACACATCTCAACGTGGCTAGTCTTAGCTTTGAGTGCATCTGAGCACTGCTATTTCTTAACTGGATTCCGTATTTCTCAAAATGTATTTGGGTCCATACTGTAGTTAACTGGGTGTTTTTATGAAGAGATGAGAGCTGGGACTCTCTATTCGACCATCTTGCTGATGCCAATCGTGATGCGGTTTTAAAAGGACATGGATATAAATGTAAATGCTCAACTCACCCTGTATAACTAGAAGACTCTTGTTTATTTATATTTTCACCACAAGGGCAATGCCTAGTACAAATGTGGCTCAATGAAGATTATAGCCAGTCAGAGAAATACAAATACCATATGACCTCACTCATATGTGGAATCTAATGAACAAAATAAACTGACGAACAAAATAGAAACAGAGGCACGGATACATGGGACAGACTACAGCTGTTGGGGGGGGGGGAAGGGGAAGAAAGAATAAAAGAAGGTGAAGGGATTAGCCAAAGAACATATGTGCAGGACACAGGGACAGACACAACAGAGTGGTGATGACCCAAAGGAAGGGCAGGCAGGGGCTGGGTGGCAGTGGGCAAAGAGGGGGTGGTGGCGAGCGATGGGGACATCTGTAATAGTGTCAAAAATAAAAATAAAGTTAAAAAAGATTTTAGTTGACCCAGCTGTACTCAATTAAATTTAATAAAATCACAATGATTATGATTAGGGTAGGCAGTCAGAAATTTAGTCTGAGAATTATTTGTGGTTCTTCTGTCTACTGAATTATTCTTAGGCTATTTGGTAGTTTTAACACAGAAAAGCAATAAAACAATTGTGTTAATTAACATTTCACAAATTTTAAATATATGATAAATTATAACTTTTAGTGAAATGTCATGATTCCCTTACTAAACATCAGGGTAAAACTTATTCATTCATTATATGAATAAAAATTGTTCATTTTTATCTACTAATATTTAATGAGCATAATTTTTTTTACATTAGATCACATGCTTTTCTATTTACGTTATATTTAAGCTGTTATATTTTCAGGTTTTACTCCTATACCTGAGCTGTAATAAAATTAGGTCAATGTTTTATAAATTATTATAAGGGGGTAAAATAAGGATGAAAGTAAATAAAACATAATTCAAGATGATAGTATTTAATTAAGGAGAAAACAAAACTTTAATACAAAACTTTTTATCTTGAGTGGGGAGATAAGTGAATCTGTGAATGCATTGGTTTTGAACAAGTAACCAAAACAAAACAAAAGAAGTGAGAACTGAAAGTGTGATGATGAATATCTGAAATATGAAATTTATTGGACTTAAATTATTCTATTCCCCAGTAAGTTGTCTTTTATGAATCTTCAAATAGCAACATGAAGCGTCAACAATGTGAATCTTTTCTTTTTTAAAAACAAAGCAAAAAATATTACAGGAAACAGTGTATTTTCAGAATAAAACCAAAGTAAGGTTCACCCATACAAAATTGATTAATTTTGTTGCTAAAGGCAAGAATGTGCCCCAGAACAGAAACATCATTCAAAGTTGTCCCACTTGTACCAAAAACATGCCCAAGTCTAACTTCTTTTAAGGAGTTAGCAAAATCAGATATAATATTAATGAGAATATTATTCTCACAGAGAATGCAGAAAAAGCTTTCGGCAAAATTCCTTCATCAAATGACATTTAGGCTTCATATAAAATTAATGTATCTACTGTGGAAAAGCAATTGTTATTATATATGCATGCTAGAAGATTGTTGAATTTTGCATTTGGACAAAATCACTGATTTAGAGACTATAAATTAGCTCTTGCCATGTGAGTAGTTCATGTAAAAAGAAAATGTGCTTAGATTTTTTTTCTTTGTCCTAAATGCAATGCTAGTCATGCGATTTTTACTTAAAGGTTATTTTGTGCACCACGATTTAGACTGTAAAATGATTAGTCTTTATGAAGTACAATCTCTATGCTTGACAAGGATGGGCTTTCCTAAAGTGCTGATATATATTTGCTTAGGCACAAAAAATGTCTGCTGCCAACAATGTTCTATTGTTATTCATTCAACTTGAAAAAAAAAAAAAAAGAGTAATGTGAACACTGTTATTGAGTTTCAACATGGTTTATGAAGAAATGAGTTGAGTAAAAGCCCCTGCTTTGACATAATAAATTACATTAATTATTAAATAGAATGGTGCTCACATGATTAGCTGAAGTGAGAAATTAAAGGCAAACATTTATGACACAGATTATGCCAGAATAGACTTTTTAATGATAAGTGATTTTTTTTCAAGCTATAGGATATTATTGGAACCTTCAGTGAATTGAGCTTCTCATTTTATGATACAAATATAGTGATTATTTCAAGATAATCTATGATGATTACAGCAAACAGCTTCACTGATGAAAGTTTGAAAGTTAACTAACACTTGATGTGTACTTGTTTTCATTTGTTAGATAAAGGGAATACTAGCATGTTATTTGGTATATTTTAAACCATGCTCAAATATTACAAAAAATTGTGAAGTTTTGTTTTCCAGGGCTGGATGCATCCAGAAAGAATTGAGAATACACAAACTTCACTTTCTAGCAAAGAAATTCAGTCTTGTAGTACTGGAGTGCAATATGTTGGAGCGCAGGAAATATTCTTTGATGAAAAGCCTCACATGTTTGAGATCCCAAAACTACAGTAGACACCAGCTACTTGCTACCTTCCCAGATAACCTTTCATTGCACTGATATTTTTATATTTGTGTTATAAAGTAACCAAACTTTCCAAACAATTTCACGATTAAATTTATTCTAATTATTTTAACAAATATTTATTGGGCCTGTGAAGGAAAATGGATCTTGGAGCATAAGTGTGAGTTATTATGATAATATGACTTAACCATTTCATTAGCATTGTGGTCATGATGTGGCTTAACCATTTGGCGAATCGACTTGCAGCTTCTGTTCCAGATGTGGTTTCATTGTTTGAACAAAGTAACCTATCTCCTCAATAGCTGCCCAGCTATTGAGGTGCTTTTTCTCTAGATACCTGTTAGTAAGCATGGCCAGAAGCAGTTTGATTTTAGCTGGCAAGAGCAGCGGCACACTCTCACTGTCCTACATCAGAGGTATATAAACTGCTCATTCCTGTGTCACGGTTTAGTCCACAGGGGGTTTGACTACCTTTTCCTTCCCTAGTACATCAGGATGCTTTAATCCTTTGGTGATGTGCCCCAATTAAAGCTCATGGAAAACTGCAACCCAATCTAGGCAGGATTGCTATGGTACAGACCTGTCGGGAATAAGCTATGGATTAAACCACCGAAGAGCCATGCACGAGCAGAGGAGGTGCTCGCTGAGAGCAAAGGGGATATTGAATGGGTGGTGGAGAAAGGTAGCTCTAAATACCAGGAATGACCATGTGACCAGTTGCAGAATGGTCTTTCATTACTATGAGTAACTCTTTCTTATTTGTTATAAAAATGCATTCAATTTGTTACGAATGCACTTATAAATATAACTGTTTTCTTCCTTCTTTCATCATCTCATCACCGAAAATAAGTTGTGTTAATAATAGTTAAGTTTACACCACATTATTTCATTTACAGGACATGGAAGATTGCCTACAACCACCAGGGGCAAGGAACAGCTTCCCCAGTAGGGCTCTGGGAAGGAACAAGCCTTGCTGACACCTTGATTTCAAACTTCTCTACAGCCTCTGACCTTGGTCTTGAACTCCTCCAAATCATCCTGCGTACCTTTGGCAGACTAATTCTCTTAAAACACTCTTTGCCAGACTTTTGGCCGAAAGTAATCAAATAAGCCAATATAAAATAACATTTTCATTATTTTACTTTCCAAAAGCCTCTCATGCAATTTAATTGCCATGAGGGTTATTTCCAAACCTTCTAGTTAATACTCAAACATTTCATGAGTCGGCCTCAATTTGCTTAAACATCATTGTTTTGCAATACAGTGAAAAGAACATAATTAGGAGTAAGAACACAGAAATTCTAGTATTGATTGTGTTCCCCTCCAGCTTTGTGACCTTAGTCAAAGTATAGAAACCCTCTGTAAATAAATATTCATGCATGCAATAAGGTAAAATAGGGACATTTACCTCGTTTACCACAAGGTATATGAGAGGAAAAGCATGAGATTTGATGTCAGTGGATCTGAGCTGGGATTCTAATACATAATTTACATCATTTACAGGCCATGGCTGTCATCAGTTACCCAACCTCTGTAATTTTATTTTCTTCATCTCTAAAATGCGCTATTAAAATTCCCATCTCAGAAAATTTTTGTAAGTATTAACTAAATAAATAGATGATAATAGATCCTTCTAAATATTAAAGTGTGCTTCAATTATTAGTTACTATTTTGTACTCTAAGCACATTCTGCACATAAAACAGTGAGGGAAAAGTAAAAAGTAAAAAAGCACCTGTCTCAATTTAAGAATTTCAAAAGTACATCCTGGGTCAAAAATATAAGTGCAAGTAGTTTATTTTGGATTTAACCCCTGGAAACATTGCTAGGGAATAGGAAAGTAAGAGAGAAAAAGAAAGTAAAACCGGGTGCACTTTTTAAAAAGTGACTACTGTTGACAACTGGGCCTTAATGTTGTTGGGAAACCTGGGAAATGATTAGAACACATTTGTTACTTGTCTTCCATCAGATGTATTAGGAAGCTTCTTTTTTTTAATACACCAATTCTTTTATTCATTAGTTGAAGTCTGCTGTGGTTCTCTGGAGTGTTAATTCTCTGGCACTTCCTGCCCATACTGTACACTAATTTAACACATTTGGAAAGGCAAAAAATATCCTCAAGCAAATAGATGAAGTTTTGACAGCCCCATCAGCACATTCTCAAATGATAATAAACATCCCACCTACTTCTCATAGCCTGTGTATAGGTTAATTACAAGGCAAAAGGCACTTTGCAAAAGTAATTTATTTATGAAGATTGAAATAGAGAGATTATCTATTTGGGTCCAATATAATTACATGAAACCTTTCAAAGCAATGCATGGTCTCAGTCTGGGGCCAGGATGGGAAGTCAAGGAGACTCAAGTTGTGAGAGCTTACTCCACCACTGATGACTATAAAAATGAATGGAACCATAAACAAAGAAATGCAGGAGACATCAAGGAGCTCAGAGAGGCCCCTAGACAATAGTCAGCAAGGAACAGGGAGCTCAGCCCTACCACAGGAACCGCCAACAACCTCAAAAAGCTGGGAAGGAGATTCTCTCCCAGAGCATCCAGATGAAAACCCAAGCACCCAATGCTTTGATTTTGGCCTTGGAAGACATGAAGCAGAGAAATCAGTTGTGCCCACCTGGATTTATGGATAAGCGGGGAGATACCGTGTAATTTTAAGATGCTAAATATATGGTGGTCTGCTTTGGAAGTAATGGAAAACTAACACCACCGGACACAATAAGACACTCACAAAAAACACACACAGATATTTTTCTTAAATTATTCATCTTATAACATCCACTTCATTTCTTTCCAACATCCAAACACCAGGGCCTGTTCAGAGCCTCTCTTAAATCCCAATGTTGAAGCTGCCCCTCTCTTAACTCAAACAGCATTTACAGTAAGAGCTACAGAGTTTAGAATTCGATCATGTTCTCTCTTAAATATTTCTGAGCTTCTGCATTGGAAAGTTGTCTCTCAGTAAGATTATGCATTCCTTCTGGGCATGGATACCCTCAATCTACAGAACTTTCTTTTTTATATACCTCAGAAAGATACAAAAGAGTAAATATTGAGAAAGACTTAATAAAATATTCATCAAGTCACTCCTGGGATACTAGTACCACCGTATATCCACAATTCATTTTGTATAATTTTTCCATCTATAATCATTAAAAGTAGCCTCAAAGACAAATACCATATGATTTCACTTATATATAGAATCTAAAAAACAAAATAAAAACAGAAACAGACACATAGATGCCTGCACGGGGATGTAAAGTACGGTCTAGGACATATAGTCAATAACATTGTAATTACGTGTGGTATCAGATGGGTACTAGACTTACTGGGGTGATTACTTCATAAGTTATACAAATGTCTAATCACTATGTTTTACACCTGAAACTAATATAATATTGTAGGTCAAATATAATTGAAATTAAAAAAAAAAAAAACATAAAAAAATATTTTGTTTTTTTCAAAAAAAGAGTAGCGTCTACATGAAGAAACTTGAAATGGCTCCCCTGAATCTTCCTCCCTTGTACTGTGGCTTTATTTCTCATTTTGCTTTGTGATTTCCTATTGCCACAGGGCAGCCCAGCTCTATTTGTTCAATCCTGAGTAAGAACATTTTCTCTTTTCATACTGTGGATTCACCAAGTTTTCCCTCCTTCCTGTTTACATATTTTTTTACACCAGGCATGATTTTTTTCCGGATTCCACACCAAGAATGGTTGCCTCTGATTTCTATTTAAAAGTAATGGATAACTCCCAAAATAGAGACAAATTTTATCTGATTTGCACATTTCAAGTCAAATTTTGGCATAACAGGATTATTGCGAGGCTATCTGTTCTAAGAGAATTCTGATGATAGTTATTTAGCTTGTTGTTTATATTTGTGGGGGTATACCATCACTGTGATAAAGGAAGTAGCAGAAGGAAGAATGAATAAATAAAAAGATGAAACTAATAACAATTTTAAAAATTGAATACTTACAGCCTAACAATTGTTGAAAGTCTATATTGAAAGCATTGTTATAAAATATTTATTATTCACATTAAATGGCAACAAAGATACTTTTTAATTAATAAATGAGTTTTACTAGTTTGCTTGTTACCTAGGGGTTTTTACATATTAATTAAAAAAGCCACAGTTAATTCCCCAAAGACCCCTTGAATTATAAATTAATGACATAAAAATTTTCCTTTTAACTTAATAGTTCTTTTCATTCCCTCATTTGCCATATATATTGTTGCAATATATTAAATCATCTGTCAATCTAAAATTATTTTAATATAATTAATTTCTTGGAAAGTTCTTAGATAGAAAAGTAATACTATTCAAAAACAATCCTTTTTCATAAAAACATGAAAAGTAGACCAATCTTAAATGCAGTGACTAAAACAATTCTGCCTCTAGCTAAATTTACCCTAAGTGAGATACTTGTGATGTGTGTTCTCTCAATGTTTTGTTGATATCATACTTACAAAAACAACCAAAAGTATAAATAAACAAATTATACATGTTAAATTAGATCACATGACAACTCTACAGACTTAACACTCACATGCATTTTTTTATATGAGCTATACATCATTTTGATAAAATTACTCATATAAAATCTGCAAGATAATAACAGTATTAGGAAAATAATCTTCACAAAGTGAACTGGGAGATTATCCTAATATGATCCAGTCCTCAGAAAGTGTAATAGATTAAAAAAGGGAGAGAAAAAAGAAGGGAGAAGAGAGAAAAACTGCCAGTGCAAACTGGTAGGGAAATATTTTTATCTGTAATACGTAACTTTTGTTCAAGAAATTACCAACTATGTGTTAAGATTCATGGCTGGTTTTCATCTGATATAAGATATCTCTATTAATTTTATAAGAAAATACAATCATGGTTCTATGAAATAAGAAAGAGAAAAGTACTTTGGACATTAGTGACAGAATAATTTATTTTTTTCCTACAGAATGAACTTAATGGCCACCAGTGCCAACTGCAATTAATTTCTAATAATGATGATGAAGAGAAAATGGTAGCTAAAACTTCATGGGGAAATACCTTCCATAGAGTTTTTAAAAACTGTAAGTGCTGGTTAATGTCCCAGCTAAAAAAAACATTATATTAAATGTTATTAGTACTGATAGATAATTCATTTCAGTTGAGATTTTTTTTAAATCTCACCAATCATGGAAGTAGGAAATGAATGAGCTTTTTCAAATCATTTGTGAAGAGTGTGTTGAGATGAGACTAGAAAGGTGGTTTGGAAGCTGAGAGGGAAGATACTTAGCTGGATTTCAATCAATTTTCTTCCTGTACTAGAGAGATATTTCTGAGAAATTCTTGGGATAATCATGTTGTGAAAACAGTAGTCTGTAAGTTAATTTTTAGCAGCAAAATACATCTCATTGGAACAGGAGTCAGAATGGGCTGAAGAGTTTTTGTGTATAGAGCAGGGTTTGGGATATTATTACACATCCAAAAGGCCCTTTGAAAAGGTGGGATGACATATAGGAAGCTGGATTCATATAGTTCTAACTTGGTGAAAAGCCTGCAGTTTAGCCTATACAACCAATGAATCTATCAATCATTTCCTAATTATCTTTCACCACAACTTTTACTGCATCTGGGAGCACCTTTATGTTGAACTTTCCACACTCTTGCAGATGAAGTCAATGCCTTAGGGGAGAGAGGCTGTCTTTGTTCCACAGTCTCTTACTCTCCTGGGGGGAAAAAAAATCTCTGAGTCACAGCTCTGCTGTGGTGGTAGGAATAATGATTTGCTTCTATTTGAGTGATAGCCCTCTTTAGGAGTTCAGCTCTCAGTGGCTGGTGGTACAACTAGCACAAGGTCTCTCCCGCTTTCCTCTCTTGGTATGAAAGCCCCAACTCATAAACCAAGGCAAAGAAAAAACAGCCCCCAGTATTGTCAGTGACATGACACCTAAGGTAGAGCCTCTGTCCCATGACTGGGGGCTCTGAGGAAGAATGAAGCCCCCACCTCTCTGCTGCACTCCTGTGGATCTTAAACTCAGCAACAGAAAGCTGTGGATAAGAGGCTAAATGCGTGTGTCCTACCTTCTCAGGGAGACGGCCTCCCACTGGGACCTGGGGGCAGGGTGTGAGAAGCTAGTGTCTCAGCCATCCCTCTCTAAGATGGAACTTCCATCTCATGGGGGCAAGGATGGGGGATACACATCGATTCAAATTCCACAGAATCTCATAGTTTTTCACCAAGTTTTAGTAGATTTTATTAAATAGACGTTTCTTCATTGGTTATTAGCTCTTAGGGCTATTTCTAGAGATTTTAAATAGTGGTTTTGGGTTTGCTTTTGAAAACTTTTCACCAGTTTCACTGACAATCAGGAGGACCAAGCTCCTTACACTTTCATGCCCCCGCACTATAATCTTGAACTCAAACCTCAGTTTTCAAATATATCTTACAGATAACCCATATTTTACAGATAACCCATATCTTAGGGGTTATAAGATGTTTCCCCAGTCATAAAGTACTATATTTATCTATCTATTTGAATATTGTTTCATGATGAGTGTTTCTCTGAACATCTGAAAGGGGGAAAAGTGGTAAACAGGAGAGTTATACTACCAAAAGTCCATCATAATACGCAATATTTAAAGGACACCATGACTAGAAGACATAATAGCACTGATATTTACGGGCATCCAGGCAATACAAACCACAGAAGTATAAAGAAAGCTTATGGGTTAAGTATATTGGAAACCCCAACTTTAACTTTTCCACGATAGACACTAATGGAGAATCTATGAAGTTCCCTCATGACATTTATTCTAGCCAGGAGACTAGTCGCAAAGCATTTTCACAATTTCCCCAAATTGGTTGATCTATATATTCTCCTTGTGGGAAGAGAAACGGGAGCATCACGGGAACACTGTACTTTTAGAATGTGAATCAATTTCCCTGTTGCATCAAGGTCACACTCTTGATGCAATATACGTAAGGATTTTTAAAACCATATCTTCTATATTTCTGATTTAGATCTGAGTGGTTAGGCAAGCTACATAGAAACCACATTAGCTAGTTTACATTACTAAAACCCTATTTAATGAGTTATTATACTAAATAAATGCCTCAATGACAGTACACTGTATTATATAAGGGATACTATTTTTTAACATTTTTTAACTGGCCTAATAAATTTAATGTTCTTTTCCAAGAACAAAATTAATCCTGCAGAGATATGGTTCTTATTAACATCCAAATTCAATTTGATATAAAAAATTTTGGCAGTGAAACATCAGAATTAAGTACACTGTAAAGAATATACTCTAAATATCAAGTATGTCTTCCATAACAAAATAAAACTTGCATGGGGCACAGAGAAAACCCTGAAAGTTATTACTGCCATGTAAATTATATTGGTATTGGTGAGGTAATTTTTAAAACTTTTTACATAGAGCTCCAAATCATGTTTTCACTCCCATTAGTAATATCTTGCACTTTAACTCAAACTAGGTAATTAATGAAAACAACAACAACATAACAAATCAATTTTAAGAAGACGAATTTTCTAAGACTTTTATGAGGAATAATGGTATATGAAATCTAATTATCCATATTTTATTTGGCAAAAAAGTATGAAGTTACGATTTAAAGGCTGCTGAATGTTTATATTTTTTTCTCTTATAATGCCAAATATATGTGAATCCCATTTTATTTCTTCAAAACTATAGCCCAGTGGTAAAAATTGACCATATATCTCTAATATTAAATTATAAATAACAGGAATAAGGTTTTTTCTCTCATCTTTAGAGTCCAGGACTTAATATTTTACAAGATTTGTATTGCATTAAGTTTTCAGAATTTGCTTCTGAGATAAAATTGTAATTTTCTGTGCTTCTCCTATTTTATGTTTTCTTAATGTCAGTTATTTTAAGTGATATATCAGAGTAATGAATATTAGCCAATTTTAGGTGTACAGTTCCTCTATAGCTTACAAATGAAAAATGTTAGATGACAGTTTTATGGGGAAGTCATCATCCTAATATATAAAAACAATTACAATTGACAACTGTACTTGCTTATTTAAAGTGGACTAATTTAATAAAGTGGTAAGTCCAACTCATTCAGTAAATATTGTGATTTAGGAAAGTACAATATTTTTTCTCAAAACCTCACGTCAGCCTCATCATTAGAAGCTGTCATTTTTAATAACGTGTAAAATGAAAGAATTCAAGAGGCTAATATAGAATGGTAGCAAACATGGGTACAGGAGGAATAATAAATATATATGTCACATAAAATAAAACCACTTGTTAGAACAGCATGCTATTTTATAATTTTGTTTAGATTCCTTAATATATTTTATCATAAAACACTGAGGAAGGAGTTTTGTCTTTATTTTAAATATAAGAATATTAAAGCAAAGTATTTAATACTACTTTGTCCAATGTCACAATTTGGTTTATGCAGGGTTTCTCCTAGAAACCCAGGAGACCAGAGTTCTAATTTTATTGTCACTGCTCCATGTTGTGTTCTAAGCAGTATTTGGTAAAAAGCACAACTGTTGACACAGTAAATGCATTTGACAGTCTTCATGTCAGTCTGCTAAAATGTCTTCCTTAAGAGACCTATGTATTTTGATCATTTAAACAAAATTATTTCTTTTACTGTAGAGCTAAAATATTAAAGTAATTATTCTTTAAATTGCCTATATTAACTCTGATAACAATAGAAAATATTGTACTATTGTTCATTATGTTTTCTGTACTATGACAAGAAATATTTTGGTCATTTTTTTTAATTCTTATGCAAAGACTCTGTTGTGATGGAGGAAGAGTAGTTCAGTAGTAGTTGTGGGGTTTTTTTAATCATTGAAATAAGCCTACAACTTTTATTGAAGGAAATACAATTAAGGATGAAATAACTCTGAGTCTTTCATTTTGAAAGAATAAAATAAGCAACAGAAAATGGGGAGGGAGAAATAATGTATGTGGAATATGTTAGGCAATTGAGCTTAAAATGTCAGTGTGCTGTTTGGCTAGTAATGTGTGTGTGTGTGTGTGTGTGTGTGTGTGTGTGTGTGTGTGTGTGTCACTCAGACATGACTGCCTCTGTAAGAACTTGGAAAAAGAAAAAACAGTAGCCATTTAAGTTTAGAGATGCACATCTGGAAAAATCAAAGCAAAAGAAATTACAGCTAAAGAGCATATTTTGTACACTCTTTAAATCTTTCTCAAGAAATAGGTTCCCTTTTCTATTCTGTCTTTCTCCTGCATTACCAATAGTTTCTTCTTTACTAAGTACTTCCAGTTAGCTTTATAAAAAATGTAATATCTAATGGAATCCCTTGCAGCATCAAAGACATATTTATGTCTCAATTGTTCTAACAATTATTACATACTTGCTAGATATACAGATTACATATTTATACATTAAACTCTCATTCTCTTCTGAACTGCTTTATATTTGCAACATTTGCGTATCTTTACCCTCCTGCACTCTTTAATTTTTCCTGATTTCTGAACCCACATTTTCAGGAAAGCTTCTACTACCATGATTATTTCTGACCTCCAAGTGGTAAGTCCAAGGGGCTCATTTTTCATTTTTTGTATGCATCTTGGCTTCTCTGACACGAGTGTCCTGATATTTATCCCTTTTTTAATCTCCTTCAGCAATTCCACCTCCTTCACAAACACCCAATTTATATCTCCATCTCGATCCTATCTACATATCTGTCTTGATATTCCACAAACTTGCTTTTCCTTTTATGCACCTCTCCTTTTAAAAGGTGCTGTTATATTTCATCAGCCCAGCCGCCGTGTTCCTAGCTCAGGAGAGAGCGTTACATCAAAATGTCAGAAAAGATGCTCCACAACTATTTCACTGTACTGATGTGCCCGCTGCTTCTCTCCACCGCAGCGGGCAGGTCCACTCCAGGCCTGCCCCGGGGTTGATGCTTCAACACGCCGTGTCTCCATGAATAAGTTAGAAGCTCAGGCTAATGTCCTGGCTTCTTTCAGGAAGCCTGGCTCCTTCCCATTTTAAAACTGGAGAACTCAGCCTGTGCATGAAATGACAGTATTCTTACAGCCGATGAAATTGGCATTTTGTGATATTCTGAGACTTAAAATATAACCTGTTCAGCCTTTTTGTGTTTTTAATATAAGCAGCGTTGAATAATCCCAGGTCGTTCAAGGAGAGCCTTCAGGTCTGAATACCACAAATGTGGTCTGGAGCATTCCTAAGAGAAGTGACTTAGGATCCTGAGTTCTATGACCAGACATGGCTGAAACTGATTGTAAATAAAGTCTTGTCCACTAATACTACAGACTGTTGTTCCATTGTTAAGCAATCTTTTATTCCCCAAATCCTTTAAAATGATGGCCAATGTAATCCTTTTGTGCAGTCACATTGTTGCATTCATAAACCACTTCAAATTTACATGGCATTGCCATCCCACTTGGCTGCCTTCCCTAGATAATTACAGAAGGCCTCAATGTCTACTCTCTTTATTGCATGCACTTGGAAAATCTTTGTAAACTACCCCACAACAGCAGCAATGATGAGCTGCTATGTCAGAGGTCATAACCCTGAAAGTTAGGACAGGGGTTCAGACCAAAATTATGCATTCGGGATGCCAGTAGAAGAATAATTTTTGAGTTCTCAAAATGCAGAACTTCCTCCTTTGTCAATAAGTGTCATGTAAGCCAAGTAAACACAAGGCACATAATAGTGTTTGTTTCAGCTTTCATAGATATTGTTTCTAAAACTAAATTCACAATTACAGTTATGCCATGTTTTTCTTTAAAATAGGCATGAAAATTGCACACACACACACAAATAGAAAGACCACAACTGCCTTTAAGTTTTAGAAATTGTGGCATTTTAAATGCAAGTCAATCACAGTCCCATAATTTACAAATAGATTGACAACATATATTTCCCTTAGATCTTTTCTTAGAGAGAGAGCCTTTTCCAGTAATGTTAAATTATGCTTAGAAAGTAATAATTTGTTTTAAAAATAGCATCTGATACAGCCCCGTAACTTCCAAGAGAATTATGAACTCAGAGAAAAAGGGAGAAAGCACATAATGCAATATTTGGCCGAGACATACCAAATCTTTGCATCCATCTGGAAGGAGAAATTTTACTTAATGCAGGGACATAGGAACATTACTGAAAGAAGCAATTGATCACTCCCTGCACTGCATGGCGTGGCATAAAGCAAACGCCTTGGCAGGGAAGTAGATTAGCAGGACAATTTGTCTATCTTCGCTTTCTATGGGCTTGTGGGGAAAATCTTACCACTGTCTTTTTTTCCAGTGTGGGTGCTGCGTTTTCAAGTAGCCACTGACAATATCTGTCCTCTTTGCTATCAGAACTTTAGATATAACAGGCTGAAGGCTGGAACATCTAGATAATGTCAGGTATAAAATAAATCTGGCCTTGGGTCAAAAGTAGCAGTAGGGGAATAACAATGAAATATTTCACATAGGTAGTAAAACTCCCATAATTAAAGCACAAAAACAAGTTGGGAAAAAGAGCTCTGAGAGTAAAATAGAGATTGCAATGGTTTATGTTTTTGACTTTTTTCAAATACAAAAACAAGCAACAGTGTTAGAAGACATCCTCAACTAAAGTTAGCAGAATGGAATGAAATAAATTGAGACACTGAACACATGGTTAACTACAGACATTAACACCCTTCAGGCAAGAGGGAAGGGATCAACCTGTGTTAAGTGTATAGAGCAAGGCCAAAGGACATGACCCGCTTGGCTACTAGTAGTCATTACAATATGCTGGGGGACCAAACCAGAACACCACAAGGAAGGCAAATTTGCACTACAACCTCAAATTTATAGCACAAATCCTTACAGGGTTTCTCAAGTTAAATCGAAGACAGTTTAAGGAGCTCAATTGTCTAATAGATTCCACATACATTATTCCCTCTTGCCATTTTATGTTGCTTATTTAATTCTTTCAAAAGGGAAGAATCAGGGCTATTTCATCCTTAATTGTGTTTCCTTCAATAAATGTTTTAGAATTATTTCGATGATTTAAAAAAAACAACAAACTATGGAAAGTTTTCAATTCCTCCCTCTCAATAGAGTCCTTGCATTAGAACAAAAAATGACTAAAATACTTCTTGTAATAGTGCAGAAAAAATAATCCACAGTAGCACATTACTATTCTATTTTTTATCAGGGTTGATATAGACAATTTAAAGAATAATGGCCTTAATATTTTAATTCTACAGAAAAATAAATGATTATAAAAATTATTCTCTATATTATATTGGTTAATGCAATTTGAAGTAGGAATATATTTATTTCATATATAATAATTTTTACCAACACTATTTATTGAAGAGATTACCATTTTATCCTACATTTGAACTTGCAATTTTATTTATCAAATTCCTTAAGTGTTTCTTTTATTGTTTGATTCCACTTGTGTGAAATATATGTTATATTTGTTAGAATTGACATTTTACAATCCCGAGTTTTCTCATTCAGTAATATGAGTTTGTACTCAATAGTTCATCATTTTTATGCTCTATTACAATACATACTTTTAGGAGTCCAATGCAGACTGCAGATTTACACTTTGGTATTTCACAGGTTTAATATTAGTTAAAAATAAGTTATTCAAATATATTTTTTACTACTATTTGTAATAAATCTTTCATTTAAAATTTTAGCATAATATAAATTTGACCCCCTCATTAATTCTAGAATCCTTCCATTGTCTTCCCTTGGATATTCTAGGTAGAGTGTCATATTAACTATTAATAATGGCTGTTTAAGATCTTCCTTTCCAAAATACATTTTATATTGTTAGTGAAAGATTTGATCCTTACCTTGCTTTTGGTTTTAGAAGGGAGTCTTCTAATATTTCATGATTATGTTATTTTAGAAACAATTTATCAGGGCAGAAAATACTTAACAAATTATGACAATATTTTATTATAGTTTTGATTCATCTTGTAATGTTTGTATAAAAGACTCATGATGTAACATTAAATAGAAAATTTAGGTATGATTCCACTTCTGTAAAATATATTAAGTATATAAATAAAAAATGATTATATTTGTGGGGGAGTGTGTACAATTCATCAAACTATCATTGAAAACTACTAGTTAGAAAGATTTGATAATTAAAGTTTTCTTAGTACAGTTCACTCTTTTGACATCTTATGAAATGACTAACATACCATTTTATAATAAAAAAGAGGGTAGGCATTATTTTACTTAATATTCACTATAGAATAAAGATAAATGTCCAACTGTCATATATTAATATTATTTATATATTATAAATTACATGTCTATTTCTAAATATATATTTTATATATCTTTAAGAGGCCATGAAAATGACATAAAGCATCCTTCTTTGCTAAGTGATTATCCTAAGTCACCCAATGCAAATTTCTTCTATAAATTTGTTATTTAGAAATAATATCATTACACCTAGCTTATTAAAGAGATTAAGAGAGTAGCATTTGGAGTGACATGGACTTAGGTTTTTGTTTGGCTTTACTATTTTGTATCCAGCTGCTCTTGGGCAAAAGATTTAACATTTCAAAGTCTGGGGCTCCTCTGTTTTAAAATGGAGATGAATGTGCCATGCTTCAGAACAATACTATAAGAACTAAACACAGCTTAAGGAAGAACCTAGCACTCAGTAAAAGTTCGTATACTGTTATGTTATGTGTATTATTATATTTATGGTTGTTATTATTGTGATTAGCATTACCATTGCTTTTGTTTTTAGGAAAATGCTAATCTCTGTTGATTCATTTTTCCCTCATCACCAACCCGAATCAAATAACTTTAAATATCGAGTGCCCCAAATGAGAATTCCCATTCTCCTAATCAGAAATCAAATGAAAACAAGGCTTTATTTAATGTTTTGTTATTTTGCTCATTGCATTGTAGTAAGTGTCAGGTCTTTGGCTGAGTATTTTGGAGGGAGGTAAATTTGGCACTATGATTTATGACATTTCTATACTTCATATATTTTTGAGCAACAACAAAATCAGATTTACATATACCTCCCTTAATGCTGCCCAACACAGACAGAGGCATTTTAAAGCTACTCTTTTCCAAAATAACTATAGTATATTAGTATTCCCATTTTGTTTACATTCTCCCTATTATTATATTCTCGGAGGCAATGAGATTTGGCTGTCAGAATCTATGGCAGCTGTCACAGAAGGCTCAAGGGCTGGGATCTTTCGTATGCAAATGCTCCCAGCCAATGCACTATTCTGAGCTGACTGCATAATGTTTACTACAGCTTCTCTAACTTCCATTTAACTTGCACTCCAGCGGATAGCATAAGCCACAGTACCAAAGACGGGCAAATGTGATATCGCTGGACCTTCCACACCAACACAGGGAAAGAAAGGATCATGCTGTTAACTGAGGCGCAAGGTTTTTGTCTTGTCAGGACACCTCCACAGGGAAATAGGTCTAGCATTCTCAGGGTAAACATCAGCTGACAATTAGGGATTAACTGAAGGTCCAAAGAAACACCTAAGTCACCTGAGATGACTAAAATGTGTGTAATGAGCAGCTGGAAGAAACAACTGCCAGAAGCTTGCTGCGGCTTCAGAACATTGAAGGGGTTGGGAAACACCCGAATCATCTGCATGTGGACCATGCAGTGATAACCCACAGTCCATGCAAGTTCCCATTTCCCAAAACACCTCCACCGCTCTCAATAACGGATGTTCTGGTAATAAAGGCCCTGATACAGGAAGCAATCTTCCAGCTCTGACCAACACAGAGAAGAATCACACAGCAAGTGCAGAAAGGAACCTGAGAATCTTGAAAACATAACAGTGGAATCTAGCTCGAACCAATCAAGCAGTATTTCTCTTAACCATCACCTGTTTAAAGCTTTCAGCATTTTCTTAAGGAGGACAAGAGTACAAAAACATGTCAGAAGCCCATAACATATTATCTTTTTTACATAATTATGTTTAAAATGACGGTATAGGCCAATAATAAACGGATATTTAGCATTATAGGTTCAGTCATTTTCAATGAGACATTCCTTTGTCTTTATAGCATTTCAATCTAAATAATATCTTGAAATTTATTTTTTTTTTTGGTAAATAAATATCTGATGATCAAGCTTGTGGTGTCCAGAAGAGAGAGACTGTAAGCACTAGTGACCTACTTTCATGATTCAGAAAGTTACTTTAACAAGGCTTCTTTTTCGTTGAGGTAGGTTACCTGCTACATGTCATAACAATTTAATGGAATTGTAGGAAATTTCTCTTTACCTTCAGTTCTGCGTACCTCAGAATGTCCCAGCTGTGGGGATCTTTGATTTACAACTCCTGCTCCATATATTCCTGCTCTGAATCCATTTTTTAAAATGTTCATACTGTGAGTTGTTTTATATGGAAAACATATGGGTTCCCCTTCCATGTATGGGTGCCTGCTTAATTTACTATGTAATAGCTCCTTAGCATTTAAACTGAAAGGCAAAATAGCATTCATAAAAGGGGCATTTTTGATCAAACTACAGAGAGAGCTGAAAGTGATTACCAGGGGTTGGGGTTGGCACAGAAGAGGGAGGGATGAATTGGTGGAGCACAGCAGATTTTTTAGGGCAGTGAAGCTACTTATATAATTCCACAAGGGTAGGTAAATGGCAAAATTCATAGAGCTATACACACAGGAAATGATTCTAATGTAAACTTTTGATTTTAGTTGATAACTATCAATATTGTCCCATCAACAGTAACAAATGTACCATCCCAACGCAGACATCAATAATAGGGAAACTGTGAAGGAGGTAGGATAGATTGTGTGTGAGAACGCTGTATTTTCTGTTCAATGTTTCTGTAAACCTAAAGCTGCTCTTAGAAATAGTCTATTAATTTTTTAAAAGGGGGGATGGGTTTTTCCGCACTGATAATGGACAAGCCATTCAGTAAGGAATTCTAGTCATAACACCTGGCAGATGCGATTCAAGCACAGTTTCGAAACACGAAGGGGCTCACTCTCTCAGAACTGGCTAATTTTCTTTTCCACGTATCTGACCACGTGTACTTCATTTCCCCGCCTTCATTAGGGTTGTGCATACAGGAAAGCTTCTGTAAGATTCCCTTCGAACTGAATAAATAGTGGAGCAAGATCTAACTCAATGTGTGACCTCCTTTCAGACATACGCTTCTCTTAGGCTATGTAAATGTGCTCTTTCTCAAAAGGTCTCTAAGCTGAAATTTTAAAAGTGCTTATGTTGCAACATGATGCTTTGCATTCCCAAACAAATACATGTTAACAGAGAAAGACGTTAACAAAGCAAGTACGTAAGTGCACAGGTGCAAATGTTTTGTATGTTTGCAACCAAGTTTTGCATTTGGTGAGCATGATAATGTTGAATGACAAAAATGGAGTAATTTTCATAGAAAGGTGCATTGTACTGAATACTGCATCCTAAGTTCCTATCATGCTATTAATCCTCTTATTTTGCCATTTACTAAAAAAAATCAGGAAGAAGCAATCACAACTACAGTGTGAATGATCTCTCTTGAGATCATATCACATTTGTGCAGCTTGCCCAGTCTTATTATGCTATATTGTCTTATTTTTTGCCAAATGACTAAGTTCAGCTCTATCCAAAAATCTTCCCTCATATTAGACAGTACTTGCTCACTGAGGAAAGAGCACTGTTAGTTCCTTCGGACCTCTAAGGAACAATTCATTTTCTTTATTCATATCAAAATCTACTACTGCTTCATTTATTATTATTTGTTTGTTTTTTTTTTTAAATATATCTTTATTGATTTCAGAGAAAAAGGGAGAGGGAGAGAGAGAGATAGAAACATCATTGATTGAGCCCGCAACCCGGGCATGCGCCCTGACCGGGAATAGAACCGCGATCGCCTGGATCCTAAGTCGATGCTCAACCGCTGAGCCACACTGGCTGGCCATTTATTATTTTTAATTACAGCTCAGTGCTTGCCCAGATCCAATAGAATCATACCTTTAAAGCTTATAGTTCCACAATTATTCAAACTTGAGTTTAACTTTCGGTAAAAACTTAAAGAAAAGCAACCAATTCATTTAAAAGTTCTAATACAAAGGATACAATGATATGCATTTAGATATGTTCAGAAAATACTGGTCTTGTTTTATTAAATTCTAATTCAGTGAGTTCATAAAGCAGCCCACAGCATGCTTTTCTTTAAAATGGATTCAAAATATATCTATGTTTATGTCTTTTTCGTGCAACTTCATGGAAAATATGGCAATGAAATTTATTTAAAATATAGAAATTATAATTGAGTACCATTACATAAAAATAAAAGTGTCATATTTGATAGTCTGTGATTTTAAGATTAGGACATAAATACTTTTATAAAAATATAACATTTCATTTTCAAAGGCATGTTACTTTTAAATTACTATTGTGTGCTTTCTTCCATTTTCATTGCTTAATTTCCCAATTTATCTTAATTTTAATTCTTTAACACTTTCACTTTTCAAGCTATTTTGTATACAAATCTGCATTAATAAAAGATTTACCAATATTCATGCCCTTAGTAAGAAAATATCAGTTAAATACATTTTTTTCTTATCTATACATGAGAAATTTTCATAGGCTTCTAAAGCTGAACAAGATTCCAGAGCCCACATTGCAATTACTCTCAGGGACATGCATTTTTATTCTGTGGCAATGACTGTGAGGGAATAGGTTTGTAAGGGTTAGGAATGTCTTATAAGCTGGGAACTGGAACATTTTCCTATGTTGTCTCCTAACACATACAATTTTTATTCCACTAACATTTATTTATTTTAAGATGTAACAAAAAAACTACTTACCATTTTTTCTCATGTGTTTAGCAACATCATTCATATATATGTGTGTGTGTGTGTGTGTGTGTATGTTGACTAAGTAATAAATATATAATGTTATAATACGTAACAAATTAAAACGATCCTGATTAACACATTCTTATCAATTATTGACTTTCAAAGATAAAGGAAACATTCCTTAATGGAGAACTTACCAATGAAATGAGGAAAATATCAGGTTTTCTTCAAGGCAGCAGAAAAAGCTGCAAGGAAATGGAACGATATTTGTCAGACTTTGAGAGAATAATTCGAGCCAGAAAATTATACCTAGTCAAATTGTCATTCGAGTATAAGGCGACTTTAAGAAATTTTCAAAATCATAGCAGTCCCAGAATATAGCCACATTGAGCACTTTTAGAAAGAACTACTTAGTCTTGATACCCAACTAAGCAAGGTTTGGATTAAAACAAACTAAAACGAAACAAAACAAAAAGCTACTGCTGCTATAGTAAAATTAAGTCCCAGTTAATTATGGTAAGCTAGAGAGGTGTGAATGCATACAAGAAAGATAATCTTATTTATAGTTGAGTAATGGGAGTGTCTATTAAAGGAACAACTATTAATACAAAAATAAAGCAATGTAATAATCCCAAATAACATCCTACATTAATTCCAAGTGAATCTTTAAAACAAACATATTTTTAAAGAAATGCTTTCAATTTCAGTATTGTTCTACTTTATAAATCTTCCACTCTTAAACTCTCCAGCAGTTAAGTAGTATAATATAGAGTGAACCCTGATAATTTGAAAAACTCTTCCAAGAAGTAGTTTGGAGAAAGGATGCTGTTTTGCAATCTTGGGAGTTTGCTGATGAAATCAGAAACTGGGCCCCACGCATAAAGGGCCAGGAGAAAGGGGAGAAAGAGGCAGACAGCTCCAGATTGGTAGATGGCAGCTTTAATAATCAGTAATACAGGTAATACAAGGGGTAAAAATGTATTAAAGGACACTAAGTTAATACAATAAACAGAGATCACATTTTAGAAAATGCTATTAGAAAATAACCTATATATTTCCAAAAAATATTTTAAAAATAAAAAAAAACAACAATATCATTTTTATAAAGAAGAAAAGATAATCTATAGCTTAATTTTATAACCTAATTTGAATTTTATAACTTAATTTGTATCTTGATTCAAAGTATAAAGGGAATTGTGAAAGGATTAGGAATATTCATTGCTTGATGCTTGATAAATGATGTTAGGTAAATAATAACATTGAGTAATTAATGGTGATTTTGAAAATGTGATGATGTAATGTTTAAAAACATTTTCATTTCTAGATATAAACTGAAATATAGATGCATAAAATAACATGATATCTGGAATTTTTTTATCTGGAAGATAGTAAAGCCATTTGGGAAAGCCCTTGGTGGGACAATATTTCATTGATTTTGAGGAATTAGAGGTAAATTGTACTATAGTCTCAACTATGAATTACTTTTAAATTTCTCCATAATGAAAGGTACAAAAGACAAGAAAAGGCAAACTGATGAATGAAGATAAACTCCATAAATTTCTTGATGTAAGGGCTTACACACATAGCAGCCATAGAGAAATGAAGAGATAAGTCAATTTGTAATTATTGAAAACAGTTAGAGAATACAATTTGTGAACACTAACTTTTGCTATTTTTATAATTTACTTTGTGACTTGGTGTTTTATATACTGATTATAAGCCCCTTAAATATTCGAAAGTAATTTTCCCTATGTAAAAATGTATTATGCTATTGTTTGTTTTAGTTTTTATTAAAATTCAACTTACTCCTTTGGTAATTTATTTATAAATGGGTTACTATCACTCTCTTATATTAGATAATAGGCTTTGTGAAGGACATGTCAGACTTCACGCACCATTTTCTCAATGCAAAGCCTGATGTCAGGTGGCGATGGCTGCTTAATAAATCTTTTAAGAATGAATTTGTAACACAAATTGCTCTAGAAAAAACATTAATGGGCAAAATGTTCTTAAGAGGCAAAGTTACTTTCTCATTAAGAGGATTGAGTTTTCATATATTTTGTAATTCTACTAAATCTTATGTACAAAGTTTATAAACTCCAATAAGAGTCTCCATTCAAGAAAATTAAGATAACATCAAGCAGTTCAATGAATAAGCTGATGCAGTTCATGGGTATGGTAATGAGGTTGAAGAGCGGACAAGAGCCATTTAAATTGAGTCATCATATACATAGGAGAAACAATAAGAATGCATCAAGAAAGCACACAAACATAAATATCAGTTGCAGAATTAGAAATATGTAAATAGGACTAACCAAAGGCAAAGAAACAAATAAAAAGAATTAGATAGTTAGTATATGTGTATGTCTGTGTGTTTGTACGTATCTTTGTGCATTGAAAAGTAAATGTCCCATAAGATTGTGCAGAGAATGGTTGAGCCCAAGAAACTGGACTGAAGGAGATAGTATATAATATTTAAGAGAGCATTTAACACAAGGGTGCTCAGCAGTGATAAAGAGAAAGCATAAACTCATAAAAGCATAAATCAATGATTTGAAGAACACTTTAAGCCTCAAAAGTACAATCTAGTGTTCAGATGAGTAAGTGATCAATTTGGTTTTGATACACACAAGAAATGTTGTATTGGACACTTGCTGAGTTTTCTTTCTCTATTCTTTCTAGTGTAAACACTGTCCTTCCCTCACTCACACAAATCCACATGGACACAAAAGTGGATGTGGTGAATGTTCTACAACTGTTTGTGTAACTGTCATCCTACTTCCAGCCTACTTTTGTTGTTCCAGATTTTACAGTTGACCCAGTATGGCCAATAAAGGCCTAATCGTAAGCAATTGAGAGTTGATGAATAAGTGTTCTCATTGTTATTTATCAGCAAAGTACAGAGGTTTTCATGAAGAGATGCCAACAAAAATAATGAAATTATTCAGACTGTCTTACGTTTTTGTTCTAGAATTCTTTGAATCAATAATTCTAATGGAAATTATTTTTCTCTTAAGGACATTATACATGTGACTGAAAGAATGTGAATATATCATGAATGCCTATCTGGCAGGCATTCTTAATATCTTTGGGGGAATGAATAATTTGATTGACACTATGTGCCATCTTCTCAGAAATAAAAGGTATACACACTAAGTATTCCATAGCATTTAAAAGACATTAAATACCTTAAAATGAGTCAATGTGCCCTAGGTTAAAAACACAAATTCTATTGTGTGTCAATATATGTGTCAACATGTTTATTTGACAGAAAGCAAATAGGAATGGGAAAACTACTAAACATTAAAATAGGTCAATTCATAAACTGGAAGGGTCTTTAATTTTTTTCTAATTGACAGTCATGTGCAAAATTAAGATATAAGCAACATCTCCTACATAAGTAGTTAGAAAGGGTGTACCATCTCTCTGAAGCAAAAATGATTTGAGCTAAAATTATTTTATTTAACAAATTTAAGAAATAAATATGATCTTGGAGTGAGAATACTGTATTGCCTGTGTTAGTTATATAGATACTTAGGCATTTTCTGTATTTTCGAAGGAAATGTACCAAAGATACAAGAGCCTAAAGAGAGAGCTCAAGAACTAAGGGATATGATGTAAAAACCTAGTAGTAATTTGCATGGCATATTAAATAATACATATTTTAGAGAGTCAATTCTTGTTGTGTTTTTCAGATGTACTAAATGAATACTTTAGTACTTTATTTCTTAGATGAAAGCCTTTTCCTTCAAAAAAACTAGTGCAGTATCCTTAGCTACGGAATGCGTAATATTCCACAAGTTTATCAGAAAGGTGATCTTCATGGTTTTCTCTGTTATCCTCTCCCACCATTCTGAATAAAAGAATTAATTTTATAGCAGTTTAAAAGGATCTGCTTTGGAAATAATCATCCAAAGAGTTAGAGCCTGCGGAGTGACCACCTCTACACTTTACTGGTCACAAGTAATTTTAAAGCAACTAGATCCATTGAAAGCCAATCTGACAGGTATGCCTCTCTGTGTAATCCCCAGGGGAGGGTGGGAAGTTAGTCATAAGCCTAGTGAAAGAACTGCCTGCCAGACAAGTCCATAGATAAATAGTCCCCAAAGGACCTTGAGGAAAAGGAAAGTCAGTCTATATATTACAGAGAGAAGCCCATTTTGCTTCAGAACGACTACATATTTTACACACTTTGGAGTTTTCTGTTCATTTAATAATTATATATGTACTTGCCTGAGCACTTCTCTTGTTTGAAAAATACATATTTTACCTCAACACTCCTCTAGCATTTGTTTAAAGCTCTTCAGATGACAACCCTTAAAAGAAAGAAGTATCTTGTCTCTCCTGCTTATGGAATCACTTACAGCAGGAGGCAGAGAGGCTGGAAATATCAGGAATGGAACAATGACTGACAGATGAATACAGCAGGAAACAGCAAAATCCATGAGATAACTGGGATTTGCTGGGCAACCATGTGTTTGAGAAGGAAGGTAGGGCTCGCACAGCGAGTACCATATATGAATCACGGCGGGCTGTGCTGAAAACCCAAAGACAGTTTTCAAGACATGAACGGCACATTCAGTCACGTTGTCACTTTCCTTTCATCTTGGTGGCTCATCTACAGCTCTAGGAGTTAAAAAAGAAAAATCATGTGTCTTCCCCAGTTTCTCCCCAGTGATACAGTTTGACATGGTGTGACACTTTTTAAGTTCTTGTACTTTTCAAGATAAATAAAGTGGGATGGAAGACAGGAAGGAGGCAACATTTCTGATGAAAATAATTCTCAAAAGAAGCATTTTTGTACTTAGAGTCTTTCTTTTATAATTGTTGAAGTTGTTGGAAACATTAATGATTTGTTTTGACATATCCTTGCTATGTAGTTTGCTAATCATCTTAATCAGAGTATTCGGAGCATAACTCACATTTCTCTTCTAACTGAGGCCTCCATAAGACTACCAATTAGCGTACTGCGCTAAGAGAGTAATGCCTTAAAGGACCATTAAGAGGTGGAGCCCGACTTGCCCTCATCTAAGTGGTGCCAGATGGCTGTCTAATTAGTTACTTTGCTGGATCTACATTTCACTTCAGAGCTGCTATCTCCTGTGCAGAATTTTAGTTAATAGACCTGATTCGTTAGTTTTCATTTGTTTGACCTAGTGATTTTATAGTCTAAGAAGAAATAAAATTACAAAATTGATTGCATTTTGAGACCTAATTATTTTGATTAATGCAAAAGTCTGTCTTCAGTCTCACCCAAGGTGTAAAATGTTATATGAATATGACATTTTTGTGTGTATTTGTGTGTGCTTGTACCCACAATCTTATTAATGTACCTCAGAAACTGGAAGCTGATGTTTTTAGGGTTTAAATTTACAATCCTGGTATGTTAATGAATATTTTCTTATGTATATATCTGGGCACTTTATATCAAATTTTAGTATATAGCTCACTCTTACATCCACAAGAAAGCTACACTATATATATTTTCAAGATACTGCTATTAAAGTAGGTAAAATCCTTCAACTATATTCATACTGGTGTTACACTATGATGTTGCCTTTGTGAGTTTTAACAAAATGAGACGTGTGCAGAGTATACAGATCCCAATCGAGTACCCTCCCGAGCATGATAACCATGTTAAAATAGTCACTTATATTTTTCTTATAAAATGTCCTGAGATGAATTAGCAGTAGTCTCTTTTTATAACTGACGTAATGTGACTTTTACATCTGATGAAGATCTCACTCATACAACTTGAAGAAAAAAATCAAATCCTCAATAGGAGTAGAGATAGAAAGGAATGGTAAAATTCACATGAGAGGAAGGAGAGTTAGGTTTAACAGATACATTCTGTTCAGATGACTGTGGATGTACTAAAAGTTGCACATGCATCTGACTTTGTCGTTCACTTCAGTTTGACTAATTAATCAGTTCACAGCACCACTATATATCCTCAATATCAAAGACTTGCTAGAGATGAAATGGAATTTTCCTGATCACTTTATTTGGAGAGCATAGATGGTGATCAACACCTTCAAAGGCTCTAGTGAAAATTATGAATATTGTTAAAGCATTGAGATGGAGGCAAATCTTCTCTGGTTCATGAGAAAAAAAATGGGCAGGTAATTCAATGCTCTACTTTATTAATATGCAGTTTGTTCTTTATTGAGTAAAAATGTACTCACACAAAATTTTGATAAGAGGAATGAGATTTTTTTAAAAACCTACAAATTTCTTTGTGACACTGATGAAAGTCAAGACTATTTCTATATTTTAAATTGTGTTGCTCAGGTAGTGTATTTAACAAAAGGGTCAGGATCCAGAATAGATTTAACATTTCGTTTCATGGCTGAAGGTTGTTTTTTTTGTTTTTTTTAATTTTGCTCATATAATCAAGATGTTTGTTAAATGGCTCAAGAGCTTGTTGATTTTATAATAAAAAATATTTTGTTATTGATTGCTTTCGGGGGGAGAGAGAGGGGGTGAGACCGATTTGTTATTCCACATTGTTATGCATTCATTGGTGGCTTTTTACATGAGCCCTGACCAGGGATGGAACCCGCAACCTTGGCATATGGGGCCGATGCCCTAACCAACTGATCTAACCAACTGATCTAACCAAGGGCCCAATTTTATAATTTTTGAGGTTTTTTTTTTCATTCACTACAGAGAGAAAGTCATGATATATGAATGGACACATTTCAAAGAAAAAATGCTAATACAAGTGTTTGATTAGTAATTTTGTTCACTAGTAATATTTAAAGCATCCATTTTTCCAAGTTTGTTTGTTTCATTGTTTACTTAAAAAGTAACTAAATCTTCATCAATAGCTTACCAGAATATCAGTATCAACATAAACTTGCTTGATATTGTCCCTGATGCCATATGAGTTATTTTTTCCTAATTCAGCAGAATAAAGAACAAATTATATATATATATATATATATAGTTTTAAAAAATCTAAAACAACACACAATCAATTGACCAAAATATTGCTCTGGAGTCCGATGGTGTGAGTGGATACTCTTTAGGTTCCTATATATAAAGCTCATGTCACTGTGTGATTTAATTTAGCAATAAATATTTTGCTTCCCTGATTGTAATTAGATATTTGTATTTGAGAGGTTCTACATACTGAGACTGATCTACACACCAGAAAGAAGATATAAATGTCAATGCTTTAATACCCAAATCACTGCTGCGGAAGAGAGAGTTTGGAGAGCTTATTTAGTTGCACCAAGTTTTCCACTGGGTGAACTGATCTCTCCTCCAAGGCGGTAACACTGTCTCCTTCCATGTCACAGACGGGGACTTTCAATGTCAGCATCGCCTGCTGTTTCTCTGACAAGGATCTGAGAAGAACAGGCTTTTCAAGCTGTAGTTACTCAACCAGGTTAATGTGCCTAACACGGAACTGATCCCAAATAAATATTATATGAGTCACGGAATAAAAGGTGGACGGGATGAAACAGAGTGAGCCTGTAGCACTCGTCCACGTCAACGGTTTCCTCGCCGGCATCACTTTTGTGAAAATTCAGCAGGCTTAAGGAGAATCTTGCTCTACCTTGCACTGTGTGTGTGCGTGTGTGCGTGTGTGTGTGTGTGTGTTTGCCACTTCCTTTCATTTGGTGTAGGACAAAGTAAGATGTCTATTCATGTCCTAACCTCTCATGCATTTTGGTGAAGAGAAACAGAGCCAGAAATCAGAGTCCGTGATTGGGATGTCGAAGGGACTTGGGTGACTGCATGGCGAGGCAATGCTAAGCATTCCTAAGCCTGGGGGAAAGAAGTGTCACAACAGGAGGTGATGTTTCCTCCGGAGCAGAGACAACTGGTGAATGCATGACAAGCTCTTCTAACCTAAATCTGACTTAAGATGGATCCGAACCACCGTTATTGGATCCCTCTCCAGGGCTTCTTGCTATGGTACAGAGAAGACAAGATGTATTTTGGGGACTACTGGAGCCACGCCCCATTCAGTGAAGTGTTAATATTCAAACCATTTTCATAACGACAATAACTGAGTAATATTGTACCTTTCTAATAAAAAATGTTTATCTAAAACAAACTCTAATTATAAATAGTTTATCATGTGTATAGGTTTTATAGTTTGCAAACCATTGGAGTTCCTTGCCACAAATAGCATGCCAAAAACAATGCTGATTTAATGGTAATAAAGTTACAATTTTAAAGCAGCTGGCATACATTCTAGGATTTGTTGTTACCTAATCTTTATTTATGTCTTTGCAACTGTCAGCCATCAAGGGGTGTAACTGCACTATGCAGATATGACTGCAACTATAATGCAGCCCTGCATCGTAGGTTTCTAATGGGCAATAAACTTGATATATTAAACAAACTCTATTAATGTTACATCAGGGATAAAGTGATTATGAAGCTCTTTATATTGTTAGAATTTATAATTATCATTTCTTCCTTAAAAAAGAGCTATCTCTTTCTAGAATAGTCACTAGGCTCTGACACAGTGGGCTCTATAAAACTGATAATGAGTTGAAAATGAAGACTGTCAACAGTATGTTCTCCAAAACGATACACAAGCAATTTGAATGGAGGCAATAATAAAAACATTCTTCTCTTTTTTTCAGAAAGGAGTTGCTATTTAAATCTCTAGAATATATATATTCCTACAAATAATGTGAACCAATAGAAGCACAAGGACTTTTAAACTTGAGGTTTAAAATAAATGCCTAAAGTGACAAGGGTTTAAAAATCAACAATATAATAGACACTAAACAATTTTAACAATGTGGAAGACAATAAGAAAATATTTTTTAGAACCATGGAAAATGAAAATCTTTCATTTATAGCTCATATCATCATATTCCTTTCTAGGGAATAAATTAAATAAAGATTGGAGAAATAATATGTGCATGGTTGAAATTATTTAATATAAATACACACTTATATATAATATTTTACAAGCTTTATTCTTTTACAGATTTATTGGGAAAGCACAGCAAAGGCAACCATTAACATGTCTATCGGTGTATTTTTTTTTTTTTTTTGAACTTGATGAGCTCACATTGTTTTCTGTATACTTGGAGAAAAAGTTTACTAAGAAAACCAAGTTTCTTTCCACTTTTTGATATAAGAAATCTTCCTTCCTTCATGCAACATATTTAGTTTAAAGAGTTTTGTTGACACTACCCTTTTTTATACACGGGGTTGGGTCCATGGACAAGGGCTGACCAAACAGATTTACTCCACCCTGCTTGTAATATTGGATGTGATTGTTGGATCTTACCCCAAACTGGCCAATTAACATTATCCTCTAGATATTATCAAATGTCATTGGGATGCAAAATAGCCCCTGTGTGAGAAACACAGCTCTCACCTAAGAGACCACACAAACACTCAGGGAGTTTTAATTATTTTCCTCAACCAACGTCTTGTTAGACTACATGATGAAGCTAGAACAAAAACCAAGGTTCATCTCACTCTAAAGGTGATATATTTTTCCATGAAACCTGTTATGGTTGGTAGGATTACAATTGAAAGAGGAAATGTGGTTAGAATGGGGCCCAGGGGTGAATGACTAGGAGTAAAATCTACTCTGATTCAGAGGCACTGTTTATACAGCACTTCATACTACATCTCACATATAGTCTGAACTTAATAAAAATATACTGAATGATTAAATACCCCAAAGTACCATCCTAGTAAAATGCCATAAGAGGAAACAAAGAATCTATAAAACTAAAATGATTGAGAGATTGCAAAATAAGCAGTTATCTGTGTCATGAATAGGACAGAAAATATTGAGCTTCTGGTACAAGGGAATAAATTAGCTAGAAAAAGATTTAAAAAAAAAAACTATCCACATTTTGCTGTCCAATCGAGTCTATCAATGTTTCTATATACATCTTAATGAACTGTTGGGAGTTCAGAATTGAAAGGATCCTGCTAAGGCAAAAATAAAGAAAGCTGACCAATGGTATTTATCTAGCAGTGTCAGCTTGGCTCCTTTTTGTCCCCCCCAAACATTTTAATGTTAATTTGTTAGAAAACAGTCTAGTATTCAAAGGACTGCAATAATTTTAATTATGTTTGGCCTGCAGCACATAGCTGCACAGTGAGTGGGAGTAAGCATTTCTAAAATTTCCCAATGAGTATGAAAACTGTATTGTAAAAAAATACATGTGAAAATCTGAAATTTAAGAAGACCCAATACCAATACAAAAATGAAATATGTTTTTTAAAAATGCTTTGGAGACATAAAGAGCAGAGCAGAAAGAATTTATGGTCAAATGTGGGAGGGAAAAGTGACACAGGCAAGAGATAAGTTTACGAGTTGATAAAAAAAAAAAAAAGTGCAGATTTCTGGGACTACTGCTATAGAGCCAAAGAGATGAACTCTGGTTTAATTGTGTATTGAAATAAAATAGTAGACGTGAAACAACATGGATGAACCTAGAGGGTATTATGCTAAGTGAAAAAGTCAGAGAAAAATACCACATTATTTCACTTATATGTGGAATCTAAAAAACAAAACAAAATAAATAAACAAACAATAAACAGATTCACAGAAACAGAGACAAAAGGATAGTTACCAGAGAGGAGGGATGTGGGGAGATGGGTGAAAAAGATGAAGGAAAATATAGTCAATAATATTGTAATAACTTTGCATGGTGACAAACAATTACTAGACTTAGTGTGGTGATCACATCATAAGGTATATAAATGTCAAATCACAGTATTATACACCTGAAACTAATAAAATAGTCTATACCAACAAAACTTATATAAATAAAAATAATAATTTAATAGTAGACAATATTTCTACTATGTTTATACTTTGAAATTAAGATAGATGAATTTCTCACTTGGAACTCACCATTTAAAAAGTTTGTACTGTTACATTTAAAGTAAAAAAATATAAAGGCATTTTTTTCCATTCAATTTGGTTACTTGGGAAAGAAAAATCTTGAGAATATCAACTTGTGTCTTAAGATAAAGTCTTTAATATTCATTGATCACTTGTGGTCATTCATATCCTATAAAATTTCACCAGATTAAAAGTAAATATTGTTCTATTTCTAATAATAGCCTTATGAACATAATGGCTTGTTTAAAGTGGAAGTAATTTAGCTCAAAGACAAACAAAATGGAATAATCAGCTTGTTGAGGCTTTCGATTTTGAGTGTCCCACTATAAATTGTCATATTTTGTTGTGCTCCTATTTCATGATATAATGTCTTTTCTAACCCTTGTCAAAATGCCTAATTAAAACAATTGTTTTTCCTGGAATTAGATGACACATTAATAATCTCATGATAGATCTTTTAAATTCTTTTTGCAGAATATATGCTTTAAATTATTGGTGATCTTTGTCTATGAGAAAACTTATGAATAGTGTTTGACTAATTTTTTTTCTCCTCTAATTCTAGCTTGGAGTATTTTTTAACTTTAATATTTCAATACCAAAGGAAAGCCAATTCTTGTTAATCCCACAAAACATTTTAATAAACTTTATTTAGAAGAGTTTAATTTGCATATATATCTCTCAGAGTTTCCCTTATTATTAACATCTTATTACTATGGTACATTTTTCACAGTTAATGAACCATACTGATATGTTAGTATTAACTAAAGCCCATATCTCATTCAGATTTAACTATTTTTTACCTAATGTCCTCTCTTTTTGTTCCAGGATCCCATTCAGTTTACATTTTACCTAGTCTTCATGTGTCATTAGTCTCCCCTTGGCTGTGACATTTGCACATACTTTCCATGTTTTTGATGACCTTGACAATTTTGAGGACTATTGGTCATATATTTTATAGAAAAATGGACACTTGGGATTTGTCTAATATTTTTATCAAGATTATTTTAAAGTTATGGGTTCTGGAGAGGAAGACCATAGCAGTAAAGTGTAATTCCCATTACATCCTATCAAGGTACTTACTATCGATGTGACTTATCAATGTTCCATTATATGAGCCAGAAAATGAATTATTTTTTGTCACTAATGTCACAGCATTACAGTTTAGTCATCAATGTTATTATGAAAAAGTTAAAAGAATCACCATTGTTAACAATGTTGTATAATATTTCATCTATAAAAGAGAGCCTAACATATGTTGATTTATAAATTGGTAATCCCTACAGACTTGAATGTCTCTAAGAAAAGAATAGAGCCTGGCTGGGCGTGGCTCAGTGGTTGAGCATTGACCTAGGATCCAGGAGATCTCGGTTCCATTCCGGGTCGGGGCACATGCCTGAGTTGTGGGCTCCATCCCCAGTCAGGGGCAGGCAGGAGGCAGCAGATCAATGACTCTCTTTCATCATTGATGTTTCTGTGCCTCTCCCTCTCCCTCTCCCTCTCCCTCTCCCTCTCCCTCTCCCTCTCCCTCTCCCTCTCCCTCTCCCTCTCCCTCTCCCTTTCTCTCTCTGAAATAAATAAAGATAGAAAAGAAAAAAGAAAAGAATAGTAGAGTGCTATTCCAAAAGGCTTATTTTCTAGAAGATTATTTCCGAACAATCTTCTTGAAAATGCTGGCAAATTTTCTTTCACCTTGACTTTTCCATTTACATCCAGGAGTAAGGTAATTTTAATCAAAACCATCTGGAAACTATGTCTAATAGCCCACAGACAGAACTGGGGGCTACTGATAGAATTAAAGTTAAAATATTTGAGTACATGCTGCTGTTTTATTTTATTTTACCTATATTAATATACCACACATTGTTATTAATATTACTTAGCATAGTCTTCTCATATTATGATGGGGTCCAAATATACACACAAGTGCAAATTGTCACATTACTCATGACTCTTTGCCCATGCCTACTCTTTTTTTTTTTAAATATGTTTTTATTGATTTCAGAGAGAGGAAAGGAGAGGGAAAGAGAGATAGTAACATCAGTGATGAGAGAGTCATTGATTAGCCAGAAATAAACCCATGTGTACATGGGCAAATAATTTTCAACAAAGGACTCAAAAACATACAAGGGGGGAAGGAAAGCCTCTTCAATAAATGGTGCTGAAAAAATTGGAAAGCCACACGCAAAAGAATGAAACTAGACTGCTGTTTGTTCCCATGTACAAAAATTAACTCAAAATGCATCAAAGACCTAAATGTAAGACCTGAAACAATAAATTTCATAGAAGAAAACATAGGGACTAAATTTATGGACCTTGTTCTTAGAGAACATTTTGTGAATTTGACCCCAAGTGCAAGGAAAGCAAAGGCAAAAATAAATGAATGGAACTATAACAAACTAAAAAGCTTCTGCACAACAAAAGAAACCATGAACAAAACAAAATGGTAACAAACTGAATGGGAGAAGATATGTGCAAACAACACTTCATTCATATCTTTTCTCATATAATGTAACAACAAAATATTTTTTTAAACACATACACATTTAAAGGCAATTTCCCTGTATAGACATGGAGTTTACACATGTTGAAAGCATTGTTCATGTTTTTAAGGATTTTTTTTAGTAAAATAAAACTGATTACTTGTGGGATACGTTGATTAAAATTGTTATAGTTCTGGTCATACAAATATAACCTGAGATTAGACCAGGGATCCTAATAATATTAAGAGGTCAAGGTAGGCTTAAATCTCAGAAAGACTGTGGTTCTGAATGAGTTGTAAAGACAGGAAATGCAAATTGGTCACAGATGCTGTAACAACCCAGGAAAACATTTAATAGAACTCCAAATTTATAATATTATTCAGAGAGAGTGGAAGGGGGACAGAGAGAGGGAAACATCAATGTGAGAGAGACACATCGATTGGTTGCATCCCACAGGCGCCCTGACCCAGAACAGGGATGGAGCCTGCATCCAAGGTACATGCCCTTGACCAGAATCAAACCAAGATCCTTCATCCTGCTACGGGCCGACGCGCTAACCACAGAAGTTAATATTTTATAGTGCTAATCATAATAGCTTCAACTGCCTCTTTATCTTCTGTTAGCATCATATACTGAGCTTCCCACTTTACATTTATCATTTTATGTAATTCTCCCTAAACCCTACAATGTAGCATTAGTATATCTTTTCCCGAGGAGGACTGTGGAGTTTATCAGTTTAATTATTCTTCCAGGTAAGGCTGGTAATTAAATGCCTTCATTTCTGGTGCTGAGCTCAGACTCTACCATGGTTAATTGGCAATGACTGCTCCCTGAAAGAATGGGGACATCGGACTAGAGCAGCGTGAGTTGATTGAGCACCAGGTCCCCCTAAGGGCTCCTGGCAGGAGTTAAGGACGGGCTCAAGGGAACAGCGGAGGCCGAGCCTCTGGACAGGGCCAGGCCCTCTCACCTGGAAGCAGGCAGGGTGCCTGGGTCCGGTCATCTGAAGGGCGGACGCAAGCAGAAGGGCAGTGAAACCAGAGTCAGCCACAGGCTAAGCTGCGGGAACAAACAGGCTTAGCCAGGGCGCTCGCTCAAGTCCAAATTTCAAAAAAGCTACCAGGAGTTTGAGGAAATGGACTCTGCTGGAGGTAGAGAGCTGAGTACCAAGAAGATCAAGTGTGAGATATATGAAAGCTGGATTTGACATGTGCAAAAGCATTTTGAAGCATTATTTTTTGTTTCTATAATGAGTTGTACATTCTTCTGATGATTAAAAAAAGCCATGAGGAGTAAATGTAATGTGGTATCCTGGATGGGATCCTGGCCCAGAAATAAGACTTCAGGTAAAATCTAAAAGAATATGAATAAATTATGGGCCTTTGTTAATAAAAATATATCCTTATTGGTTCACTAATTGTGACAAATGTACTTTACTAATGTAAGATAATAATAATAAAGGAACAATGGGGTTTGCGATATATAGGATCCCGCTATACTTTATTAGCATTTTTCCTGTAAATCGAAAACTACTTAAAAGAAAATTGTTCATTTTAAAAAAACAACTTTTTTATTATGTCATCCCTGTTAGATTCTGTGATCTCTGAAGGTCAGACTGTGTCTGTTTTAATCACCTCTCTAGCCTCAGTGCACAGCACACAAAGGATGTGATAAATAATTATGGAATGAGTGACTGAATGAATGAATGAATAACTGACTATAAAAAAACACCATAATTCCCCAAAGAAACTTCTATTTATATATGTAAGTAGCATTTCTTCAAACCATCAGTCAGGATGCAAATGAATGCCATCTGCCTCTAGCTCTCCCACAACCTCTTGCTCTTGGGTCTCTGCAGTTATTTTCCCTGAATGACTGCCCTAAATATCTGTTTGTTCCCAGAAGAATCCCCGTGCCCCTGAACTATCAGCATCTTTTGCTTTCTGTGCCAAGCTCAGTAGACAACTCTGTGAAAACCAGGAAGAGCTTAGGGAGGCCCCTCTAGGAACAGACGTTCGAAGAGCCTGGGCTGCTTTTCATGCTCTAATGCCAATAAACGACTCTCCTAAGACTCCTTGGCCACGGTCCTATTGTTGATATTAGCGTGTACGAAATATTAATATTTAGAGAGTCAATGTATTGACTAGAAGTTCTTTTGTTTTTAAGGGAAAATACCCCTGGATGGTTTAAGAGTTTAAAATCCCTCCTGCTTTTACCATGAATTAATTTTAGGCATATAGTTTTCTAAGATCTGCCTCGTGGAAATGATGTTTTTGGTCTGGGAGGGAGATAAGAAATGTAATCTGGAGACTGAAGCACTCTGGGGCCTACAGGGGATTTGCTATCACAGCAGATAGAGGGGGCACTGCCAGGGTATTGGTTTGTTGACAACTTGACAAAAGGTACCATAAGAAGTGTGAGGGGTTTGACCTTGGAGAGGAAACCAAGTCAAAGACTAGAGTCATACTCAGTAATAACAAGAAGATGAAGAAGGGAAAGGAGGTGGGAAAAGAGGGGTAGGACTCGGAACCAAGATCAATGCCGGTGTTAGGATAATCCAGCGATGTCACCGAATACATTGGCTTTTGAGAGTTAGTTTTGGAAAATAAAAATACAGAGATTTACAATGTTACCTCTATGGAAAAATATTCCATATTCTATAAAACTAATTCAGAGGAGAGAGTGCACTTACAAGTTCAAGGCTGGTTAAGTTTTTTTAAAGTAAGCTACAACCAAACCTAAACAAGCCCCTTAGTGGACCAGATGGACATGATTAATGTAAATAATTTACGTATGTGACACACTTATTAATGCTTTTAATCCTATGTAAAGGTCAAATGACCTAATGATTAAAATATTGTTTCATGAGTCTGGCTGGACTAATTCATGGACTCACTGTAAATTACTGGATTCCATTCACTGTGCTAAGTGCTCAGTCTGTGTCTTCCCATTAAATCTGACACCATCACAATGCGCCAGGATTAAAAATGGTGATGTGTTTCAGATGAAGAAATGTCTGCTCAGTGAAGTGACGTGGCAGAGCTAAAGTTTACACTTAATTCAGTTTGATTCTAAAGCTTGAGATTTTATACTCCACAATGAATAGACATGCCTTTCAAAAAGTAACACATATAATGTCACAAATAAAATTTAGCAGATACCCAGGTATTTTTCACTAAAACGGGCATCATTCTGAATGTATACTGAAATTTTGTGATGGAGATGCATATCTAATCAGGTTTTTTTTAAGTGGCCAAATAGGCCAGTCATTCACATATCATTCCTCTTTTTATTAATTTCAAAAACCCATCTTACTAATTATAAATTAAGTGACAGTAGACATTCTTTATGTGATTTAATTATATTTCATGTGAAAAATAATGACTTAAGTTCATCCTTGTACTAAACACCAAATTATATAAAGCAAGTTCCTTGTCAGCTGGATGTTTCTATCTGTTCCCATTGCTTCCCACCCTGCTAAGAATCCACAGAATTCGAGACTGTCACGAGCCAAATGCTCACCACGGGGAGCTCAGTCCTGCTGGCAGTGAAGCAGTCTCACATCAGAGGAGCTCAGCTTACCTTCACATTCATGACATGAAGATCAGATGATGCTTTTAACACTTACCAGAATATTCCAACTTGAAACTAAATAAAATATGTAATATGGCAACCCTTAACCTGAAAACAAATTATCTTGAGAATGAACTGTTTAACATGAAAGGAATATTTTGCTTTACAGGGAGAAATATTTAAATACAAATCACCTTTGTACTGTTTTAGGTTTGACAAAGCATTTGTATTAAAAGTGAATTGTCTTCTAGCTCATTTTCTAAAACAGAATTACACATTTCTGAATGAGTTAATTATAAATCAATAGATCATAATGAGCAATTTTGCACATTTTTTTCACTTTACAACATGTGCAAGTATTTATGAATAGAATTATTGTGATTTGGTAAATCTTTTAAGCAAATATTATAATCCATGCAGCTATATAACAATCTAACATTAAATATTATAAATTTTAAAGGCTTTTTTACTATAGAAATTGATATATAAAATGTCCTAGACAAATGGATTAATGCCACACATATAGGTGACCTGAAAAGTTGTACTGTAGCAGAATCAGTGAGTGTGGCCTACTGTGAGGGTCCATAATATTTTCTAAAGTCCTTGCATAATACAATTTGTAGCAACAAACGAGTAAGTGAAATACAGTATATGAATCTCAGAGCTAAAAAAATATCCTTAGAAATACATTTGATCCAATTCTTATTCTTATATAAGACATGATTTTTAAGCACATTTTAGTGCAACCCATAAAAGTTAGGAACCCAAATAAGGTTACAGAACTAGGGTCAACGTGAATTAATAATAGGGGATGTGCTTTGTGACAAACAGGTTATCTTAGTTTCTTGATAAAAATAGGCCTGTTAGAGTTTTTTTAGTTAGTTATTTCTGCTTACTTTTGATTTGGTGACAGTTCCATTGGAAGGGTAATGGTAGGAGGAGAGATAATGCGCTGAAAACATAATCTCACAAAAACCTACGGCGGTTCTAGGAACAATCTGAGCGCGAAGGCTCACATGTCTTCTTAGTCTGTTTAGGGTATGTGAGTGTCCTTAGCTGGGCAGGAAATATTTCTACCAGAAACGAGGACTTTGTGAAGGAGGAAATATTTATGTGTCTGGAAATACAAAACATAATGCAGGGAGACAAGTTTTGGGAGAAAAAAAAGCTGACAGACATCAGAATTATGTCAATGGTAAGAAGCCCAGGACCAGACATGAGCAGAACCTCATGTAAGGACTGAATGAGGGAAGCACACGCCTGATAAGAGAATGTGTGACATGCAAAATATACACTCAGAAGCCAGACTACGAGAAGTGTTAAAAATCGGCCGAGGGAGTCAATGGGAGGGAAAAGGGGAGCATCTGACTTTGAACAATAAAGATAAAAAACACTTTATTAAGAGAGGAAGAAAAGGCTTGTCCATCTTAGATGGACTAGAGCATTTTCTTATGAGCAAAGCTGCCTCCATTCAAGCCTTGTACCTTCTATTCAAAATAATTCTGCCCTCTGCTTACACCTTGGTAAAAATTAAAATAAAAAAATTGAACAATTCATACAATAATCATTTTAGGATTTACTGTCATTTACAGTAAACATTCTTAAATTATTTCTCACACAATTCTATAGAGTATAGCCAATGAAATTTAGGATAACAAACAAACTTAAAATCATGTTTTCCACATACTGACTGTGAACCTTAGGCAAATTATATAATCTTCCTAAGCCTCAACTCAATATATTTTTCATGTCACGAAGTATCACTAAATTGTTCGTAAGAGTTGTTCTGACATTCCAGCAGCAATTTATGAGCATTTTCTTTGCTCTGTTTTTTCACCAATATTTGTGTTTTCAGGTTTCTAAATTTATGCCAACCCGATGAGTGCAGCACAATTGTGTATTGTTGTGCTAATTTGTTTTTATAATTTACTGGCCCATTGGATTTCCTTTCATATTGTTTGCCCTTTATATATTAGGCTCTTTATCTTTTCTTGCTAAATTTTAGGATTTTTTTATGTTCTGGAGAATAATTCATTAGAAGTTAGAGGCATTGAAAATGTTTCTTCTAATCGAATTTTCAAAAAAATGTTTGTCATGTAGGAAAGTAAATTTTAATTGTAATGTAGCAAAATGCATCCATTTATGTACAGTTTGCAGGCCTGTGTTTTGAGAAACCTTTCCTGGTGAAGACTATAATGATACTGTGCAATCTAATACTTTTGCAGTTTCTTTAACTCTTACTATTGTGTTCAGATTTTATAAATGTAGCATTATTCTTTTTTCCCTTTACTTTATATTTTAATATATATTTTTATCTTATTTTTGTCCATCACCATTTATCCCCCGTATACCCTCCTCCACCTTTACCCACACCCTTCCCCCCCACAATCGCTACACTGTTGTCCATGAGTTCTCTCTCTCTCTCTCTCTCTCTTTCTTTCTTTTTTTATTTCTTACTTGACACCATTTTTTTAATAAACACTTGCAATTTTCACTTGCCTGAAAATATCTTTATTTTCCCCCTATTCTTCTATAATGGCTTATTTTTTACATACTGCATTCACAGTTATTTGCCCTAGGACTTTTTATATATTCTATTACATCTTTGTTCTCAAACTAGAATGTAATACGTTCCATGAGGGCAGGATTTCTATTTTGTTTATAGCTCTCTCTAGGGCATGAATACCAGTGTCAGGCAAACAGTAGAAAAGTGATATTTGAATAGTAGATACATGAAATGTATTGCTAGTCATGCATCTGCTTCAGTCTACTTGCAGTTTTTTTGTAAATAATCTGCTCTAAGTAGTTTTTAGATTTTTCTCTTGTATGTGTTTTTTCCTGTTTATCTATGGAGTGGGCTGGTGTGGATTTAGTTTATTCTGCACTTGAAATTCATTCCTCTCTCTCTTTTTGAAATTCTGCTAAACTCTTGGTAATCACTTCTTTAAACATTGTAACACTGATGTTCCTTACACGCATCAAAACTCATATCTGAAAAAATGCAGGCACAGTCCAGTCTCTGTTTCTCTTATCTTTTAATATATTTGATTTTTATCTCTTTGTGGAATTTTGAGTTAATTACTCAATATTATATTTTAATTAAATTCACAGGCAACCCAAATAAAAATAATTTTTCTATTAAATAATGATTTCATTGTTTATTTTTTTCATTCCTAACTGTTCTTCTTTCATATCTGCCTGTATTAGTTGCACCATTTATTTTTAATTACTTTAATAATCAATTTGAGCTTCTTAAATATGTGTATTTTAAATATTTGCCAGGTTGTTTTCTACACATTAAATGCATTTGAAATGAATTTGTCTCATGTTGATTTTGCAGGTTATATATGTAGCACTGTATTCCTTCATGTGCTATGTAATTTTTGGTTTGCAGATTCATTTCGAGTAGGAAGTGTTATTTATTGTTCTGTTTTGCTTTTATTGTTGTTATTTATATGTTTTCTTCATTTCCTTCCTGATAGCTGTGTTATATTTTTCTTTCTGGCAAATCCTCAATCTAGAATAAAGTCTTATATATTTGTAGCCATTGGAGATCATCATGTAGTAGGAACTATTTAAACTCTTCTTTCAGGTCTGTTTTTGCCTTTCTCTGCTTGTCCTACATTATCTTATATTCACAGCTTCCGATAAAGTCAAAGCCCTAGGTGATAGCTGTCCTTTTCACCATCACCCATGAGACCTTCTACTGCCATTTGCCTAAAGCAGTGAGTCTGGGTCCCCTATCCCATGTCTTATCTGCGGTACACTCTGCATATCTCCTGGCCCCACTGAGGGTCTCCAGCTCCGAGCCCTGCAGAGCATCACTTTCAGACCCATTCATTTCCTCTGGTTTCTGTTTTTATTTCTGGATCATAGAGATGCTTATCTTGCTTTTGAGCATATAACTGTCTCTTTGATTTTCTATTTTTATATTTCTTTTTACATTGCTTTGGTTTTGAGCACACAGTATAATAAAATGGGAGGTGACTTCTCTGCCTTGGACATAAATGCTATGGCTTACTTTGTGTTACCTGAAACTATTACATTAGAGACTCTATAAAACTTCCCAAGAAAAACTAAAATTTTCTGAGTATTTATTATATGGTTTGCATGTTCGAACTATTTCACACTTAAGAAATTCAATACCTAAAACAACCCAATGAGGTAGACACCATCAGCCCCATTTTCCTGAAGAGAGAACTGAATGATACAGTAATTAAGGAACTTGCCCAAAGTCACAAAATTGTAAGTTCTTTTGTTTTGTTTTTTACTTAAGATCAGAACTCTGATTCCAGAGCCAATGTATTTAACCACTTGGTTTAGCAAAGTGTTTAACCACCAGTTGAAAATCGCTGGTTTATGGCACTGGCCAGGTAACTCAGTATTCCTGATACACCAAGGTTGCAGGTTCTGTCTCCAGTCAGGTACATATATGAATCAACCAATGCATGCATAAATAAGTGGAACCAAAAAAATCAATCTCTCTCTCTCTCTCTCTCTCTCTCTCCCTCTTTCTCTCTCCTCCTTCCTCTTTCTGAAAATCAGTAAATAAAATAATAAAACAAGAAGATTGCTCATTTGCACCATAGCTTATGCCACCATCTCTAAGGCCCCTTAACAGTAGATGAAACACGGAGAAAGCAAGTCTGTCATGCCCAGGGGAAAATAATCTCTTTCTACTTAACTTCATCTCCTGATGCACATTACTTGTGGGTTGGCTGGTTGTTAGAATGAACAAATTCTTCTTCCCGCTTTGTGAATCCATCTAAAGGATGCCTGGAGGTGAAGGTGAGTTATGCAGCATATTCTGAAAGCCTAATACTTTGAACAGCTGCATTTTTGACATGCGCGGGTTCGACAGCCTAAGAGTTCATGTATTAAACATGGAGACACAGCCTCCAGTCCTAGTAACGATTGCTGGGTGAATGACAGCCATAAACACATTGCCTATCACAGACTTTCATAAAGTTTATTATGAGACATTTTCAAGGTAGGTATCTCAGCCTATATGTGGTCTATGAGCTTTCTAAATTCTGGGGTTGATTCACTTAAGAAGAACAGTTATTTTAAATTTATGCCTCTAAGACTGCACTGCAATATAAACTTGTATTTAAAAGAGAAAAGAGCCCTGCCAGGCGTGGCTCAGCGGTTGAGCATCGATCTAGGATCCAGGCGATCCGGGTTCGATTCCCAGTCAGGGCACATGCCCGGGTTGCGGGCTCCATCCCCAGTGGAGGGCGTGCAGGAGGCAGCCAATCAATGACTCTCATCATCATTGATGTTTCTCTCTCTCTTTCCCCCTCTCCTTCCCTCTCTCTGAAATCAATAAAGATATATTTTAAAAATAAATAAATGAAATAAAAGAGAAAAGAATGTAAGTCAGGAAAAATATTTTACAATTTTAACTTTGCCTACTAATTAACTATTTGGCCTTGGATGTATCACTACATATCTCTGAGATTCCTTTTTATTTGTAAATTACAGTGTTTTGACGTAGATCTCATTCAGAAATACTTAGGTAAGAATTCTATGCTCAACAAAAGCAGTCATTGAAGAGTAGATTAAGGTTTTCACAGTTACAAAATTCAAAATTACAGTACATTTTATTTCAGGTTTTTATGGCAATGTCTAACAAATATTCAAATCTACAATATGCAATACTATTTCCTTTCTTATTTTGAATGTTGGCTGACTTCTTGGTTGTAATCTCTAATCAATTCTAATAAGTAAATAAAAAATAATGTATGCTGAGTTTGCTAAGATCTACTCTAAGAATGGATCCTCTATCCTTGAAATTGTGAAGAAAGTAAAAGAAATGCATGCTAGTTTGCACCTCAAACTGCAAAAGTTATGGCCACAGAGCATGAAAAGTGCTTAGTTATGATGGAAAAGGCATTGGATTTGTGGGTGTAAGACATGAACAGAAAATGTGTTCTGTTGACATTTTTGATTGACAGCAAAGTGTTGTGCTGGAAAGCATTGGGCCTATACAAAGACTTCAGTTCATCAGCGATCCCCTAAAATGAGTGACACTAAGCCACTTACTGCTAGTAAGGGATGGTTACATAGATTCAGGAATAAATTTGGACTGAAAAACAAATATTCTGAAGAGAGAGAGACATAGTTATATAATTTTATCACAGCATATTGTTATAATTGTTCCATTTTATTACTAGTTGTTAATCTCTTATTGTGCCTAATTTATAAATTAAACTTCATTACAGGCATGTAGTGTAGAAATAAAACAGTATATATAGGGTTTCAGGCATTCACTTGGGGTCTTGGAATGTATCCTCCACCAATAAGGGGAGCTACTGTACATATGAATTATTCTAATTTATATAATTGAGGACAGTAAAGCAGAGAGGACTTAATTAAACAATTTGAAATGAACTCACTATGATCTATCACAGAAATATGTTGCTCTTCTCCAAACCCACAATACCCTCTGCACTTTTGAACATGCTGTGGCCTCTAAAAACCACCCATGCCTTGAATGCAAAGCGCTTGTGTACTTTAAAGTATAAAGTTTATACTTTATGACCAAGTGAATATACTTTTCCCTAACCTTCCCATGTTCTTCCTATAACAGAGCTTCAGCCTGTTCCTCCTCTCGCTTCCTTAACACCCTTCACACGACTCTCATAGAGCCCATATTGTTTTATTTGAACATGGCAGTTCTCTCCCAGGTTGCGTGAGTTTTTGAGCACATAAAATTTATTTCATTTATTGCCATATCTTCGGCTTCTGAAGAGTTCTGGCATCTACTATAATATGTATTAATATTGGTGGAAATGGGTAGGTAATACTTCTGAACTAGGTTCACATTCAAATAGCCATTTCTGTTAGAGATGAAATGATATAAACAGACTAATGTTCTCAGTTACCAACTATACGTAGCTGAGATTTTTGATGCAGAGAGAATTATAAATAATAGAAATAAGTGCTGTTATTATCTTTTCACAGGAGAGGTCAGGTGTTAAATAACAGCTATAACAGACAAAAAATCCTAAACTAAAATTAAAATTAAAAAATAACCTATGATGTCAGTTGATAAAATTCCTTATGACAAGCATAGTAGTAAATTAATTTGCTAAAACTGTAATTTTCTATTGAAAACGTGAGATATATATTAATCACATGCTTTACATTTTTAATAGTGTGCATCTGAGGGTTTTAGTTTGAAACCTACTATTCAAGTCGACATTGGAGTTTATTGGAGTTATTTTGTGTTGGGTTGAATTGGCAGAATCTTTTTTCTTTTACACTTAAACCCTGCTGCCAGCAAACTGTCCAGCATATGACACAACATTACCCAACCAGCATTGCATTTTAGGATCTTGCTAGTTACAGGTAAGAGAAAAGTCGGTACATTGTGAGCTAGTCAATAAATGAGTTTAAGTCTTCCAAAGAGCAAAGAGGCTCCCTATTCTTGACAATCATTTCTTCTCTGATAATCAAGGCACCATTAACATTTTAAGAATGCATCCCTGACAGTGAGCCTTCCTGTGTTACAGCGAGCCCATGAGTGCAGTCATTTTGGGTCTGCAGATAGGAGATACAGGGGTACAGGAGATGAGAGGAAGAGGTGACTGAGACAGAAGGGTCTTAGAATTTAGAACTTTTGACAATTCTTTGAAAGCAGCTGGTTTTGAAGTTTAATCTTGCTCACCTTTGAGTTAAAATACAGTCTCACGGTATTTCAGACCTTTATTTTTTTCACTAAAAAAAGTGAGAATCAGATTATTATTTTGCAGGGATAGGTAATACAGTATTGCAAGAAATGTGATATTTTCATTTTGATTGGAAAATCACAACTAAAGCCTAACAGCTCTTAGCAGACAAGGCAGTACACCAGGGGGCGTGATTTGGAGTAGGGTGTTGGGCCTTGGCTTTGAGCTATTTCCATCAGCTCTGTCATCTCCATTTTCCTCTTTTGTCTGTTTAATAACTCATTTAATAATATCATCAAAAAGCAAACCCTTTCAAATATCTATGGGACACAATGGTGTTATTCAAATGTCTTTGTTATATAAGCTGTGTTTATAGATGAGTGATGGAAAAGAAACTTCTTTTTAGTTCCTTAAACCTTACGCCATTATTTTGTGCCATTAAACTCCCTGCAAGAAAAACTAAGCTTGGGATGGCCTCGTTGAATGAATAAATCAGATGATGAATAGAATTAAGGCGCCAAATATTTATTTCTATGTATATCACCTGTTTATAGATCTCTTTACAAGTAACTTTAGTGTCTCAAAATTACTCAGAAAAGCACTGTTGAAAGTTATTTCCAAAGATGCTTTAGTTTTCAGAGAGATATTTTAGTTTTAGTATTCATGACTTTCAGTCACTTGAAACATGATAATTAAATGGCATAAAATATTGTCATCAGGAATAAAAGGAGAGAAGATCATGGATACAACAGCACAAACATCTCGGCTATGTTTAATTTCTTTTCCACGTGCTGTTTTGACGGTTTCTTTCTATCTGTCAGAGCTCTGTATCTCACTTTTCCTTTTCACCTTGAGGTTTTTGAGAGGAAATGAAATGCCTTACACTCTGCAGAGTGTTCAGTGGAAAATCCCGATAATCAGCCAGGGCCACTTGAGAGACAACTTCTTTCTAACACAGCTGCTGAATCATTTCACCAAGAGCTGTGTGAATGAGGTGTGATGTTTATCTCAGCTTCATCTAAAGAATATATGCTTTGTGCTTGGCCATGCATTATCTTTGTGAATACTGATGAACAATCCTCTTGCAGTTTAATATAAAGTCTGTGGGACTAGTATCTAATACTTAATATAAATACATATCGGTCCAAATTAGAAAACATTATATTTTATATTAATTTTTATATTAAAATATCCCCAAATGGGTAAGATGATGAAGTATGCCAACTAGATAAATTTCCATAAAAGTTTTATAATTTTCACAATTGAAATCAAATGCTTGTTGAGCATTAATTACCCACAAAACATTTTTCTTTATTAAAACAAACATGTAACCATGGAAGTCCCTGCCTTTTAGCATGGTAAAAATAATATATTATAAATTATAGTTAAAAACTGTATATTGCTTTTATAAATAAAACAAAATCTTGTATTTTACTTTCCAGAAGCACTTTGGTACTTGTTCTAATGTGATATCACTGCACAGGACACAGACAGAAAAGCGAAAGCTCAGGGAAATTAATGAATTCTATGCCCAACTTTTCATTTTGTGAAAAGAATAAACTCTGTTCTTTTTGTGTGTGTTTTTTCCCTTTTCTATATCAGAGTATATTATTAAACATTTAAAGTGAACTGCTCAAATGTATGTTGACATTTCATGCTTCTAATGTTCTAATTTTTTGCCCAAATGGCAAAATAATTGCACATCATAGAAAATTGTGTAGTAGAAAAATGCTAAGTTATGGAATTGGAAGCTTGTTTTTGATTGGTCAGTTACACAAGGGTTATCATGTTGTTGAAACATCACTGACTTAAATAAGATTTAATTAAGACCTATTTAAAATTAGAAGCACGGACATACATATAGACATTGCACCATTTTCTGGTTGTTAGCAATTTCTGATAACCTTAGGAAGACCTTGATTTGATTCCCGGAAATTAATGTTTCCTCTTGGCAGGCTCTGGCATCCCTGGTGAGACTTTAGGGAAAGTGCAATGACACATTTGCTGACACCAGAAATAAAAACACTCATAAAAATTAGAGATAGTTAAGACCATGGTAAAGGGGACTGTCAGAAAATTGTTTCCTGACTTGTTACAATCAGTAATTCACCATAAACACACTATAGATTTTAAGAGATGACATTATAGTAACTTCAAAGTCTTTTCCTACCTTGTTAAAATGGATTTTAAAAAGTTATAATTATAATCAGAAAGATGGCACTGCTTGAAATAATGCTAATCTAATGTGAATATTATTTTATTATTTAAAGCATACATAATACTTTTTGAAAAAACATCTTTGTTATATCACTGAAACACAGTAAGTGTTTTTAGCTCTATGTAACTGAAGAAAATATTTATAAGGGTTTTCAAATATTAGTGTGTCTCACTGTTCATATGCTAATAACAGCCCTGAATTATAAGAATCTCACATACAGAATGGTAGCCTGTCCATAAGTCTCATGGAAAAAGTCCTTTAATAAAATAGATGGTTCTATAATGTGTTTTCTTTTGAGGGATTGTGAGAAAATTATTTGAAATGCTTTTTATATTATCAACACAGTAAAGATAATAGCAATTACCATCACAATAAAAATGTACCTATTAACTTAAGGTTTTACTCAAATTCCAGGAAATAGTTTGAAAACTTAACTTTATATGAATGTTATTATTTAATTTTCCCAGTAATCTCAGAGGTAAGTAACACAATTTAGTTTCTTTTTGCAGAAAAGGAATCGGAGGCATAGAACTAGTAGGTGTATAGCTCAAAATCACACACATAAAACTTGAAGATCAGCACATAACAAAAGGAAATATGTTTGTGCTTTCCCAGATATCAAGAACATGAACGTGCACCCATGCTCACACACACGTATGAGTATATAATAATTTATCCAGAATAAATGTACCAAGAAATTGGAAGAGTAATCATTTTTAGAAAGGAAACTGAAAAGCAAACATAAAAAGAAAAGATCTATTTTTTGTATTACTTACAATTGTTACTAAGTAAATTCAAATATATATCTATATATCTAAATATGTTATACATTAAACATATTATATATATTTAAGAAATATCAAAAACAAGCTTCCAATTCCACAACAGCATTCTTCTACTACACAATTTTTAATATGTGCAATTATTTTACCATTTGGGCATAAAATTAGAACACTCAAAGCATGAAATGGCAACATACACCTGAGCAACTAATCTTAAATGTTTACTAATATCCTCTAATATAGAAAAGGAAAATATTGTATACATTATATATTTAAGAAATACTCTACTCACATCCTACTCTTGGCCATTTAAACAGAAGTTGGTGTTTACCGAGAATGATCTGGAAGTTTTGCAGCCCCTGAAGATACGAGGGAATCTTTTTAAAGAAACTAACCACTAGATGGCAGTGTTCTCAGTGGACCCTTTGATTCCACATGGCCACTGGGCCTCCCCTCTGAAAACAAACAATTACATCAAAATGTGATTCCGTCGGACAGTGATATAGAGAAGAATTTGCCATAAAAACATATAATCTTTTCATGAAGGGTAATCAAATATTTGATTATTTAGGAAAAAATGGCTACCGGAAATTAAGAAATAAAGGAAACCGTAGTACTGTAATGCGGAATAATTCACATAGAGTGAAAACAGAGAAAACATCATAACTTATTTATAATTTATTCTGGATGAGTAAAATAATTAGAAGAGCTGATAAGAGAAACTGAGGAGATGACTGAGTGGCAGAGAGGACAGGCAATCTTTCAAGTAATGTTTTCCCCAACTTACACAAGAGCACATAATTGTCAAGTATTCAGATTCCGTACATGTTGTAACTTTTAGTTAACAATTAAAACTGTTTGATAACTCACCAAACAGTTAAATATTAGTTTTCATTATTTAAAACCACTTTACTCCATACCCATGTTAATAACGTTTCTTTCTTTCACCTACATTATAACAATCTTCATAGAACAAATCTAAATGTAATTTCAAATGGAAAATACCTACTTTCATATTTATAAGAGGCCTGAGGCATTCTGTAACTTTTTTCTTTAATTTTACTCTTTCCCTCTTCCCTTCTGTTGGATAACGGACTTAAGGAGTTTCTCAGCTGACTTTCATGATAATGCCTGTTTGCTGTCTTGCTTTCACCCAGCCTTCATTTTCCCCACAGCCTTTTTTTCTGCTCATGAGGCATTAAGCCTCTGCCTCAGACTTCTCCACGTAGCAGCAAACTCACACCAGCACGACAGAGGACAGCCAGTCCCGCAGCCAGTAAGACGTTTTGGTCAGTGACAGACAACACATATGACAGTGTCCCTGTAAAATTATAATGGAGCTGCATGTGCTATAAGGAATGGAAGGGCATGTGGTTCAGGCAGGTACTTCTCTAATAGGAACAATATCTGAGAGGCTTGGCAATGGACGCCCTCTCAGTCCCAGCACCTCAATAATGAGTTTGCAGATGACACCCCAGGCAGTCAGCCACTGACCGGTTCCAGCGCAGAGGAGTCTGTCCCCCGAGTGCTACCGAGTCAGAGGGCAGTGCAGCCTTCCCAGATCTAGCCTGGCGAGCTCCAGAGCCCAGCGCTATAAATTCTTGGTTGAAGACCTAAGATCCTGCACAAGAACACAGGTCCATAAGCGCTACCTTAACAGGCATTAAGTGCCCCTGCCACAGCAATAAAAGCTTTCTGTAGTAGTGTAGAGCCAGCCTGTCCCTGTGCTTTTAAAATATGTTCAGGTTTAATGATGTAAAGCATAGACGAGTTTTATTTCTTCCATCAATTCAATGCCAGAGAGAGCCCTTTTTGCCAGATCAGGTCAAAGGAACCAAAAACTAAATACTGAGTCCTCGGTTCTATAGCCTCTCCATGTTAAACTTTTTTTTTTTCACGAATACCAAAAAGTTTCTTAATCTGATCACTTCTCCAGCATGCAAGAGCCAAAACCCCGCTGCCATGACAAGCCCTGTACAGTGGCGCACAGCAATGTCCTCGGCCTTCGCGTTCGCTCTCCTCTCATTCACTGACTCACCCAAAGCAACTTTCAGGTCTGCAAGCTCCGTTCATGGTGAGGGCCCTCACGGGTGTACCATTTACATTGTTTAGCCTGTACTTTTATTGTACCTTTTTTATGTTTAGATATATGTAGATACACAAGTGCTTACCACTGTGTTTTAATTGCCTGCAGTATTTAATACAGTATCTTGTACAGATACGTAGCCTAGGAGCACCAAGCTATACCATATAGCCTAGGTGTGTAGTAGGCTATGCCATCTAGGTTTGCATAAGTGCAATCGATGATGTTTGCACAACATCAAAATCTCCTAATGATGCATTTCTCAGAATATAGCCCCATTGTTAAGCAATGATGACTGCATAAATAATACAGGTACAACTTAGAGATATTGACCACTGCAATAAAGCAAGCCACATATTTTTTTAATTTTCCACTTAACATAATAGTTATATTTACACTGTACTGTAGTCTATTAACTGTGCAGTAGGACTGTCTAGAAAAGCAATGTACATACCTTAAATAAAAGTAAGTTATTGCTAAAAAATGCTAACCATCACCTGAGCCTACTGGAAAAATGGAACCCATAAACTTGTTTGAGACAGCATTGCCACAAACCTTCAATATGTAAAACAAAAATGCAGTAACAATCTACAAAGTGCAATGAAGTGAAGCACAGTAAAACACGAATGCCTGTAGCTGACCGGTTTAGTTGTTTTTTTGAAACCCTCCCAACTCAGTGGTCGACTCGACCACACACAGAGAGATAACTTGCTAAATGCAGTTGGCATTACATTTGAAAATATTATCAAATTCCTTCTCTTTTGTTCTGACATTTTTATACATCAGATATAATTTCCACTCAGTCAACTACAACAAGCTCCTAAAACTAGCCCTTCTATATTCACTTTCTAGCTGACGCTTTCTACTAAATTGCTACTAAAGTTTTACTTCAGCAACTCAGCAACACGCATTCATCCAGCTGGCACTTTTGAGTGCTTACAATTTGCCAACCATGCAGCACTGTAAGAACATTACATGCTCCCTGTCTTCATGGACATTAATCAAAACACATTAGATCATATCACATTATTCTTCAAATATTCTTAATCTGATTTTGTATTTTAATAAATGATGGTGTCTTTCATTAAAACACTGAGTCCTAAAATGTAGATACCCAGCTAGTGACCATTGATCTTAGTATATAACAGGGGCTCTAGCTCACTCCCTTGCAAATAATGTACACAATTTATTTTATGTAAAAGATTTTAAAATTATTTAGTTTGCTTTAATTTTACACTGGTAAATTTGAAGCACATGATTTTGAAGAACACAATATTAATATTTTTATTTCTTCAGTTTAAAACAGATAATAATTTTTTTAATTTACTACTGTTGGGCTTATGCGAAAATTAAATATAGAGAGTTGTCATGTATTGCTTTTAAAAATAAACTGACCAATAAAATAGAAAGAGAGGCATGGATACTTGGAATAGACTGACAGCTGTCAGAGGACAGTGGGGAGGGGGGACTGGATGAAAGCAGGTGAAGGGATTAGCCTAAGGACAACCATAGACTCAGGCAACGGTGTGGTGTTGGCCAGAGGGAAGGGGGGCAGGAGCTGGGTGGAGGCGGGCAAAGGGTGGGGAATGGGGACATCTGTAATAGTGTAAACAATAAAAGTAAAGTTCAAAAAAACAGAAAAAATGAAAAACACAAATAATAAATTTTTATATTGGACTCATATCAATTTTAAAATCAAACTGAAGAAGTCTAAAGAAATAATAAAAGTAGGAAGAAACAATTCACATGTTTTGGAGAATTAATAGAAAATTTGAGTCATGACCTTGTCTTCCTTTTCAGCCTATGGGGTAAGGCAAATTGAAATCACACTCAGAATTTTATAGTTTAAGTAGATGAAAGTGAAGATGCTGTTGGGGAAAAAAAAAAGTCCCAGGAACTTTGTTGCAATACACAGGTGATCTATCATACAGTTGTACACTTGAAACCTATATTAATTTTATTAATGAATGTCACCTCAATAAATTTAATTCAAAATACAATAAAAATAAACTCATAGAAATGGGCAAAACACACACACATTTGTCTAGGGGAAACTTGGCATGAAAAGTAAGTGATTAGCTTTCTGGGGGGAGTTGGCAGGGACTGGTGGGTGGGCGAATATTTTCAGCTGCAAATGAACCAGCCATAGTTGATATTTTTACTGTCTAGGCAGAACCATTAAGACAAACATTCTAAATACCACGGTAAAGGTTTTAGTTATTCAAAAGATAATACAGAAGCTTTTGTGAATGGGATATCATTTTGTTCATGAGAATACTTTTAAATGCCTCGTTTGATTGTCTGATTGTGTATACTTGCATAGTTGTTTAAATATAAATAACTGTAATTAAGATTCTTAAGCAGGGATAAGTGGCTAACAAGCAGCGCTTTCAAAAAGAAGAGAAAGAAAAAATAAACTATGCAATTTCCTCCTGATGGTGATGCCAGCCACAGGATGACTCAGGGCCAAATTAAAAGAAATAAAGGGATCTGGATCTTTTTCCGATAATTAGAAGAGTCCTGAGAGGCATCAAAGTTCCATTCAAGATTATTAGACCTGGAAGCAAAGAGCCTGCTCTCAAAGTGAGGCTTCTGTTTGCTTGTTTCGATGGGTGAAGTGATATTGCAGGAACCAATTTGTCTCTCTGTCTGGTGTCCCTCGCCTTACGTGGAGGACACGTTTGGTTATATCAGGAAGAGATGTTTGTGATAATGATGTATGTGAAAATATGTGACGATTCATTAAGGGCTATTAGTGATGGAAAATATGTTAGAGATAAGTTGAACAAGTTTTTGGATTGTTCACATTTCTGAAAATCAGTACCAGCAAAGACTATGACGCATCCCACCCCCGATTCTCATCCCTCCTCTGGTTTTAATAACATCAGTAGTCTCTTTAAGCTACAATATTGTGTGAAGCATCCCTGATGCTAGCTGTCATCATGCATCTGCAGTTCTCCAGAGAAAGGAGCATCCCAGTCATTTCTTATTAAGTTGGTTTTTGATTATCCAAGGTAGTGTCTGCCCCACTTATTAGAGATATAAGAGCTCTCTTATAATGGAAGAAAAAATGACCCAGTGAATCTCACTGTTTCATTTTTTTCTAAAATATTACATAGTCATTCCTTAAAACCTTTTTTAATTTTGACATTAGTTAAAAATAGAGCTCATGAAAATGAAACGTTTTAAATCAAAAGGAAAACTTGAAGAGGTAATTTTTAAAACCTATAATAATTTTAATAGTATTAAAAGAGGAACCTGAAAGTGTCCTATTGTGTAAGTTGAGAATCTACAAATGGAGAATCTAATACAACTTGCACACTTTATGGGAACAAGGACTGTGGGTAACTTACTAAAAATGAAATGGCAATTAAATAGAAGCAAAATCCAGATATTTCTTCATTATGAACTTCCCTTCTCAGTGTGTTTCTTGCCTTATTTTAATCTGTGGTAAGTCATTTCAAAAGTGATAGCATCAGAATGTCACTAACACATTATTTATTCGGTTTTGAGGTTACTGATATTCAATTAATGTTAAATCATTCATACAGATACTGAGATGACTGGCATTAAATCTTAATCAAATATTAAGTGCTTGGAAGAAAATTAACACTACTAGGAAAATTTACATGTTAAAAGTTTCATTAAACTACAATTTGTGTTTTATTTTTAAAAAAGCCTTAACAATTTTTTTGCTTAATTTTTTTTTTAATTGAGAAAAAATACAAATTGACAAACAGGACAATTTGGTAAAATTTATGAAAATTTTTCATTAAGTGTATGTGTGTATATCTGTGTGTGTGTGTGTGTGTAACAGCATTTTCTAACTCTTCATCTTCAAGTACTATGCTCATTTTAAAGAATTTTGGAAATTTCACACTATATTTATTGCCTTTGCTTTTAATTCATTTGTAGCTAAATATTTTCCGATATTACCCTTTTTATCCTAAGTGTTCTGAAAACTTGAATGATTAAAAAGAAAACTATAAATAGTGAATGTTCAATGAAGAAAATTATTTGGAGTACACTGATATTTGACAGAAATGGTGAGAAGTCACATTGGGCTTTACATGTATTCAGGAAAAGACCTATTTAAAAATTCAAATCCTTCTCATTTATTTTATGTATTATTTGGTTCTTTTATTACTTTTACAAAACAATGTCCTCTTTTATACAAAATTATAAAATTCATTTAAAAGGAATTGTCTCCCTGGGATATGTTATGAACTTTTTATTCCTGAAAGATCCTGACAAAGTAAAAATGTCCAGCAAAACCCTTGGGTACCCTTGGTCCCCAAACTATTCTTACCCACCTTCCACCTTTTTTGCTAAACCCAAATTGCAAATCAACAGCCGCTAAATTACAAGAACAGCCTGTCCCTCTTCTGAGAACTGTTTTTGAACAAGGATTATAAATACTGGCTGAACTCCAGCTGACCTACCTAGCTGAAGTCTCCCTTCTTCTCAAAGGTAGACCAATCTTTCTGGGTTGTTGTCAGCCCATGGAATTCTTGATAAAAGCATATGCTTAGAGGTGCTCTGGTTAATATGCTTCTACAGCTTTCCATGTGACTAGGAGGAGACTGTATCTGCTGCCTCTAAGCTTGATTACTTTTTCAAAGCTGGAGTGCACAGGACATGTAGCCTTATCTTCCTTCCTCATTGGTCATTCCATGACACTCCCACTGATTAGTCAGCATCATGCATGTACAAATGTTATGGCACCACAGCTCTTACAGGAATTCACTGACAATTTAGAATTTTTAGTGAAGACTTTGGGAAATTTCAGATGTTAATAAAGCAATTTACCTAAGTCATATCTTACACTTACAGTGTCACAGGCTCCAAGTATTCTATGGACAACATTATCTTTTGATATGAAGAAGCCTCTAAAAGACAGAAACGTTCTAAAATTGCTTCCCTGAAGGACACCTAATAAAAGGCTAATAAAAATATAAATTCAAAACTCAAACTCTCCTCTCCCTCTCTGACTGATCCCCAGCCTGCCCACCCACCACACCCACTGTACTTTGCCATTCATGTTAATTTTCCTCCCACTGTGTAACAAATTACCACACACTTCCCAGCTTCACACAAGACCCATTCAATATGTCACTGACATGGAGGTAAGAAGTACATGTGGGCTCAGTTGGTTCCTTGGTTTGCAGTCTCACAAAGCCAAAGTCAAGTTGTCTGCCAGGCTGCACTTCTGTTTGAAATCTTTAGGGAAGAATTCATTTCCAAGCTCATTCAGGCTATGGCAGAATTTGGTTCCTTAAAGTTGTAGAAATGAGATCCCCACTTGGTTGCTGTTTGTTATTACTGGGTGCTGCTTTTAGCTTCTAAAGGCTGCCTACATTCCTTTCTCAATGTGCCTTCCATTTCCAACTGAGCAATGGCACATCCATTTTCTCTCATGCTTCAAGTCTCTGACTTCCCCTTTGGTCACTGCCCCCCCCCCCCCCCCCGCCAAAATTGTCTCTTTTACAAGGGCTCATATAATTAGGTTAGGCCCACCCTAATACTCTCCCTATCTTAAAGTCAACTGATTAGCAACCTAAATACATTTACAAAATTCCTTTTGCCAGGTAAAATAATGTAACCCCAGAGGTAAAGCCAGGAAGTCATGTGGGTCACCTAGAATTCTGCCCTCTACACTATAACTCCTGATCCTTCAGCACTTTCACCAAACGATCTTCCTCTTCCTCCCCCTCTCATTGGACAGTATCCTCTCTGTCTTATAATGTTGTCAGAGATGATGATCCACCTTGCTTGTCTTATAACATTAAATATTGGTTAAAATTAGATTTGTATAATTTAGCTAAGAACTTTCCAAACCCTCATGAGGAAGAATAGAAGTTCACAGGAGAATATAGAATTGTCCTAGCAGCTTATAAAAAAAAATTTTAAACTGAATTCATCATTGTATAGAGACAAGAATTAGGGGTGGGGGGAATTGTTATAAAAGGCAGGCTGGATTAAAAACCAGAATGACATCAAATATATATTTCAAAATTTGACCAAAGATAAATGTAAAAAGAGTATAAATGTAGAAGACCTCTTAGTATCTGACACTGAGATTTTTGCTGTCAATATTGATTGATCAATATTCAGTACTGTAAAGGGGGGAACGTAGCTCCCAGATTATAGAGGCCATCTCACTTCCATCCTCAGAATATTTCTCTCTCATTCAGGGAGGAATTATTACAAAAGGCCTATCTACTTTCTTTGTTGATGGTCTTAATCGTGACAAGAGATTCCTGAGTACTTTCAAGATACTTTAATTTAGAAAAAAAATAAATATTAAACTCTACTTTAGAGCTCTTCTGTTTAAGCCTTTAGATAAACTCATGTACATGTCTAAATCAGTATAATCAAATATACCTCTAGTTATTGTAAAAATATCGTCATTGAAAGAACAATTATCCTGCCTTACCTTGAAAGACAAAGTAGAACAAACTTTGTCTGACAGAATGACACCCCTCTGAGGAATTAGCTGTTCTGATCAACCCATAATTTCCTTTAATAAAATAGAGAGACATTTCTGGGAAACTGCAAATACAAAATGTTCTATTTCTATCTGATGCTGTGTCTACGTTCTCTACCATAAACCTATTGCTTTTCCATCATTTGTCCTTCAAATAACAAACAGGTTTAGGTTTTAGAGCTAGAACTCTCAAATGACGCTCAGACTCTTAGCCATTCCTGCTTCCCTGGTTTCTGATTCATTCATATGCCTTATTCTCTGCTGAATCTTTTTAGAATAGGCCTATTTTTCATAATAGTGCACTACTATTAAATTTGGACCAGAAGGCCTCTTTCAGGATCATCCAGGGAAAGAATCCCTAGACTACAATTTGATAATATCACAGACTGATTATTTACTATCTGTTGCTTCCCCTATAATATCTCAGCATTTAAGTCTGACCATGATAGTATCAGAGCCTAAGGAAAAAATGTGTGAGGTATATAAGGGACAGTGAGCCCTTAAGGGTTTCAACTAATGTATTTCTTTGCTGAAAATGGCCTAATGCTCATTTAAGAAAAGACTATTGAAGGACTGGAACCCATTGCCTATGCCTCTCTCTGCCATACACATTATCTATTGGAGTTTTTCTTTTTGTTCAAAGATTGGATGCTTTTCTTGACATTTCCTGGCTAATTACCAAAAAATATCTTAGAGAATTGCTCAGTCTTAAAAGACGCTATTGACTTCTGATTTCTAACTTTTCTGAATTGGCTATGATCTGACAAAAAATGTCATAACCAAGGGTTTTCCCTGGACAGACTTATTAAAGATTGTATTCTGTAACACAAAATACTTCTTTTTAAAAATGCCTTACTGTTGAACTTTCCCATTGCCATGAATCTTTCTTCCTATTTGTACATGAAAGATCATGATAATATTTGGTGTTTTATCTTATAGGACAATAAACATCAGAGACCATTGCTTATTGACCTCATGGCGAAATCTATCCTGTTTATGCACAATTGCAGCAACTTCCCAGTTAACTGAGACTTCTGCCAACTAAATTCTTAAGATGTCCATATAACCTCTTAGTTTCTCATATCATTCAGACGTTTTCCTGCTACAAGACTGAACTCCTACAAATGCTTGTTAAATCACCATTCATGTTTCTATCCATTGCTGTAAGGTTCTGAACTTGACCAACCATTTTTCTCTCCTACTGGCAGACACCGGGGACAGTCAATGCATTTGTCAAGAAATTTTCTGGCTTCTAACCTCCTTGAACTCTCTTTATAAAACCCAGATTTAGAACTTATATTTGATGGCTTCTACTTGAAAGTTAAAAAAAGAGTAGGTTTTAAGCTAGATTTGCAAGTCCAACCCATTTAAATTGTTTGAATCTAGCCTTGCAGAGGCTACATCTAAATCATGTAGAAAGTTTAAATTTGCCAGATTGTATCTTTTACTATGATCATGATTTAGAATGCAGAGAGAAAATGTCTATACAGACATCAGATATCCCTTTCAAGTACAGAATGATTGTGGTATGTTTTGGAAGCAACACAGCCTCTTAATTGCAGCTGATATCCTTATTAAATATAACACCACATAAAACCCTACTAGATGCTTTTTCCAAGATCATTGACTATAATAAGTGGGAGGCACATAATAAATCAACAACTTTTTTAAAAAATTAACTTCCCCACTGAATTAGTTGACTTAAGAATTTTTATTGCTAAAGTGAGATGTTAAAAGTTTTTTTTTCATCTCAATTCTTGGGGTAAATCAAGAGAATAACCAAAGTTTTTGCAAATCAGTAAATATCAAAGTATCCTTCCCTATAGACTGAGGGTGGGGACAAGAATTGCTTCCCTACCTAATACCAACAGTAGCACGACTTTGGCTAAGAGCTGTTGTCCAAGACTTTCTGGTAATTCTAAAGTTAATACTTGTTTATTCTACTGTTAGCTTTAGAGTCTTCTCTGGAGGCTTAAATGCTTCTAGCCACCCACTGATACATGATTGAAATGCAACTGCAAAGAAAATAGTCACAAGAAGCCATGATGGTCATCATCACCTCGTCATCACCAATGAGTTCTAGATGGCCATCAGCAATCTAGAGTTTTGAACAAACCTAAGTGCAATTGAGTGATGAGACTCAGTCTCCCTGTTAACCAAAGGAGATATCCCTGTGGCCCTCACATTCCCTTGCCCTCTGTACCTGCTCCTTCCCATTCTTCTTGCACAGGACCCTAACTGTTGCAACTCCTTTGCCCCAAATCTCTCAATAAAGTCAAATTGCACAATCACCGCTGAATCCCAACAAGAATTTCTCATCTTCCAAAAACATTTGACAAACTATTCCCAATATTAGCCAAATTCTTCCAAAAGCTTTAGAAAAGTTCTTTCTTACCCATGGTAGAACACTCCTTAAGAGTTTCAAAATTGCAGCACTCTAAATGAAGGCTTATGCTTAGCGCTGCTTTTGAAATCGTTCTACGTACTAGTCATTCAGGAGTTTAATCAGATTATTATTTCACTACTTAGCCATGATGTCTCTGATGATTTGCATTCTCTATACTTATTTATTTACCTCAAAAATGACTTTGGAATTCACTGATTTCTCTATTCTGTCTCCCTTATACTGCTGGGGTTCTGTATAGTGCAAAGAACATAGCCTGCCCTATTAGTCATGCTATACACGCTAAATCAGCAATCTGCACATGAAGCCATTTATTGACTACAAAGCATGAATTTGAGAAACAAGAATCGTGCAGAATAGGACTTTCTTCATTCTTCTGTTTCTAGATGAGAATTAACAATGCAAGTGCCCTATTTTTGATCCATTACTGATTTGCTGAAACAGACCTATGTGGGATCATGGTAGAATTAAAAAATAGAATGACCTTTTCTGAGAACTTGTTAAAGCAATGGAACCACTCTTCAGAAAAATACACATAAGCATTTATTTATATCTAGAAATTATGCAGTTTTAGAGAATTCACAGTCTTGAAGTTAGGTTACGTATGCCTAGGTAAACACAAGAGTTTAGTCTTATTTTTCCTAGAAGAGCCTCTAAGTATTCTTTCATGCACTGTGCTTCCATTTTGTAGTTGTCTTGTAAGCCTATTTTTTTTTTTAAATCCTGGGTTGACAGTAAATGAATAGTTTAAGCAAGTAACACCAGGAAATGCCCTATGTGTGTTCACTTCAAATGACTCAATTAATATTGCAATGAATATTTATTGATTCTCCCCAGAATTCATGGTGCTATCGCATAAAGGCTATTTGTCCTAGTACTCTCCTGTGCACATTTGGGCAGAGATTGATGAGAGACTTTAGTTAATTCAAGCAAAGCTTTTTTCTTCTTTTTTTTATAAACCCTTCCTGCAAAACTAGAAGTATGCACATTTCGAAGTCCACATTAACTAATTAAATCGTATGGCAAGTTTGAGATAATCTGACGGGTGATATTTCCAAATCTGCTTTGTAGATAAGGAAATATTTGAATAAGAGAAGTTCACACTGAGCCCCACTCACTTATCTTTGTCATTTTTTAATTATCTTTGTCACGTTTCTCTATTCTGACTATGCCAGTTATAAAAACTGGTACAAGAAAGTGAGTCTAGCCAAAAGCACAACAGCGGATGGCACCTTGGCAGCTATTGTTCTGAATATATGAAATGTATTTAGATTCTCAGTTTAAACCCAAACTATATACTGTTATAATCCTACTTGTTGATTTGATAGTGAGAAGGCCAGTGTCTAAATGAGTAAGGGTCTGGATAGATAATTAGGAGAAAACTATCACATGGGTAGAGATAAGAGCACACATATCTTAGTTCAGTATGAATTTTGTATTCACAAAATTTAAGTATATTAGACATTTTAATTTCTTTTTTTGAGGGAGAGTTAATGCTTTTCACTAGTTGTGGGTGGATATGAGATCCAAAGATATATAGTTTATTAATTACATATATACAGCATGACACTTACTAGTTGTACAGATTTTGAAAAGCAACTTAAATTATCTGACTCTCACTTTTCTTATGGGTATAGTAATTTCACATAAGGTTGGTGTGGAATTAAATAAAATTGTAAATGTGACAGGAAATATATTTATTTATTTTGCCTTGTAAGAAGGTGAATCTTGGTACCTGAAAAAATATATATATATGTATATATATATATATATATATATATATATATATATATATATATATATATATAATGCCTAGATGCATTACTTAGGTGCCTGTACTTAACATACCACCTAGTGTGTAATAGCTACAAAGTAAATATATGTTGAATAAATGACTTAATAAGTCATTCATTGACTTAATAAGATTCTGCCTTTAATGAATTGTTAATAACTCACTATGGGTTTTCTTTTGAGGAGAATAAATTGAGAACTCTGCCATGCTTTTTAAATGAATGAGTTAATAAGTCATTCATTTAGCATATATTTACTTTGCAGCTATTATGCATTAGGTAGTGTGATAGTTACAGGCTGTGTTTTTTGTTGCTTTGTTTGCTTTTTTTTAAAGATGGGTAAGACTCTATTCTCCTGGATACTGTCATCTAGGATAGAGTCTGATGTTATGTAAGTGCAAAATATTCACCTTTAATTAATTAAATTCTATGACCATGATTCAGCATCCAGCTATAATATAACGGGTAGTGATTTGTCTTCCCATTATAAATAACTAGAAAACGGTTTGCACATATTGGAGATGTACCAGAGGATTTTGGTCCCCAAAAGAAGGGAAATAAACAAAGTAAGTACCAACTTTGCCACAGCTTATAGACTGGAGGCGGACACAAGTACATAGAGAGAAAAACCAAGCAGAGTTCATCATGCGCTCTGAGCTGCTCACTGAGATGAAGAGACAGAGATCAAAGTGCATGTACTGAGTGTCTGGTGAAGATTTTGTCTTTAATGAATGGCTAAGTTAATAACTCTCTATGGGTTTTCTGTTGAGGAGAATAAATTGAGAACTCTGCCATGCTTTTTAAATAAAGTAGGATCCACAGAGGCATGAAATAGGAGATAGAGTTTCAAGTGAGAGTTGACAACCTTTGATCTTCTCCCTCAGTATATGCTTTGGAATTGTTTTAATTTTCCAGCTATTTTCCCCTAAATATGTTCCATTTTGTTATATTCCTCTTAAAACTTGGAATTTTAGCAGAAAATAGTGATTTAGTTTTGCTTGATTTTGCTATGCACAGTAGTTTGTTCCACAGTAGTTCCTAGGTACATGTTTTCTGATTTTAAAGGTTAAATACTCTTGGTTTAGAGTAACATAAGGGGATAGTTTAGACAGCAGTCAGTCTAGCACTAGGTAGGATGGAAGGTAAGTAAGCGATCACCTCCAATATGCTAGTCATTCCCACATAAGGGCTTTACCGCTGTGAGAGCAGATCTACATATTATTTATAACTTGCTGACAATATCAACCACCTATCCATTACATTGCTGGAATGGAGCAGATACTCTCTGAGGCCATGAAGGGAAGGGTATACGATTAAGAAAGCATGAGAGCAGCTCTTCCGGGTCATTTGGAAGAAACAGAAACATAAATACATAAAAATAATAGAAATCGGTGCAGACGTCATTCAAGATATACGCAACTATATTTGAAATTACTGAGGAACTTTATAAAGGAACTTGAAATGATGTTGTAGAAGTGACAAATGAGCTGAAAAGTAATATGCTGAAATCAGAAAGTCCAAAAGCATAAATACGTGAGCAATAATGAAAGGATTACATTTTAGAACTGTCATGGGTGTGAGAGGTTTATAGAAAAAATAGAAAGGGCCAACAAAAAACTCTAAATACCACTAATTTAAAGTTTAGGAAGACAGAGAAAATAGATTTTGAGAATAAGAGGTGAGATAGAGGAATGTAGTACAGAGTGTAAATAAAATAAAGGATATATGTTTTCCAGAGAACATTTAAAAATTTTTTCACTCTTTTCTCTAGGAAGAGAAGAAAAAACAAATAAACAAACAAAAAACTAATGATGGCCAGAAGACACACTAGACTAAACAACAGCCCAGATTAAACTCTGTAACATAGTATTTTGTAAAAAAGAGTCCCATTGGAAATGATTCACGTTTAGAGACTGCATTTGGTTCAAAAGCAAAGAAACAATAATAAATACATATTTCATGTCAACATGCACACATATGAGCTAAATCTATAGAAGAAATGTTAGCAAGGAAATAATAAAGATAAAATTTGAATAGCGGTTTCCGTGAGAGATGCAAGGAGATGGTACAGGTGAGCACACAAGTACACATAAATGATTGGTCATACTTCAGTTTGGGGGACATAGGTGTTCGTTTTAGTATCAAAAAGAAAAGAAAAATAAAACACATTGAAATATAACAAAATAACACCATTTATGGAAAATGAGGATTTCTTTCAGAAGAAGGAATTTTAATTAAGCCAATTTTGTACACCTGAAGTCCTTCAAAAGCAAATTTAAAAAGTACCGTGCAGGTTTTGTAAATTGGATTCTGAGTGGTTTTCTTTCCACAATTGATGTTTCCCAATACTCTAATGAATACCTGCTATAACAACAGGGAAATACTGCCTGATTACTTTAATTAAAATATTCCCTTTAATATTGAAATGAAAACTTAGTTCCATTGGAAGTCATCTTTGGTAAAGTGGACTAGGAAGGAGAAATACTCACTGCACCATAGTAGATTTATATCAGCTTGGGGTATTACAAACCTTAAAAGAGTGAACCGAGAAAAGTGCTTCAAAACCTAATGATCATTTACTAAGTTTCAGTGACAAAGTCTAAGGTTTTATATAGTGCAATACTGGATCAGGTGGAAACACAGATTCTAATACAGTTCTCCAAACCTTAACATGGGTTGATTTTTTTTACTAAACCTTGATTCATGAATGTAAATATTTACACAGTTGACCTCTTGGCTAAGCTTTTAAAATAAGCTCCTTAGTAGAATTTTCAGATTGTCCTGATATGAAGGTGCCCAGCTGACATTTCTTGTGTCCCACCCTGTATCTCTTCCATATAATGAGCCTGTAAAACAGCCCTGGAGAAGGGCATGCATGAAAGTGATGCCAGTAAGCATTCTTGACCACCTCTCCTTTTGTAATTTTACCCTGGAGCCAGATCAGAATTGTATATATTATTCTGGTTGTAAAGTTTGGCTAATAGTGTATTTGGAGAGAGTTTTATTAAATGAGACTGAGAATAATAACGTAGAGCATAGTCATTCTACTTTGAAATCAGTTGGACCTTTGTTAAAACGTGGGCATTCCCTATTACTGGCTGTATGCCTTCAGAAGTACCACTTAATCACGCTCAGCCCCAGTCTGTATTTCTGTCAAATGAAATATTAATCATTTATACCTCTTATGACTGTTGAAAAATCAATATACGTACAATAAAGCATTTACCTTAATAGGCAGCAGAAAATAATTAATGTCTGTTTTGTTATTACTATTTTATCAAAACCAGCTGACTAAACCTTTCATCATCAGTGTTCGGATTCTTGTCAGCTTAAGTGGTCAAGGAAGATATTAAGAGGGACATAGGGTGAATTCTAAGATCAGCAAATACAAATGAATTTCAATGAAACCTATTTATTATAAACAAATTAAACAATTTAACAAAATACTTAATATATTCAATTGTTAGTGCAAAACTGGACTGAACTTTTAAGAATGCTTGTATAGTTTGATCTGTTGCTCTGAGAATTAAAAATTATTCTAGGAGGCATCGAATTTTATTTCCCTGTAGAAACATCATGTACTCTTTCTCTACAAAGCACTCTAGCCTGCATAGAAATATTTTTACATCTTTATTTTAATTACTAATTTAGTTGTAAATCTTACATTAAATCTTTAAAATTCTGACAAATAATCAAAGTAGTATAAAGGTTGTAGAGACTATTTGCTTGGTCCCCCATCTATGTGGCTATATTTTCACAGCAATGAGAATATAGAGTTTTTAGAAAATGTTTTTTATGATCTTTTTACAACTCATTGGAATGAGTTACAAGGACTCTCACAGTAAGGAATGCCTTTCTTTTAGCTATCCTTTATTCTTCTTACTTCTTTTGAGTTTGTATTTATTTTGTCGATCCTCAGTAGACATGGAAAACAGATGGTCATCTCTTTCAGCTCAGTTTTATACACATCCACTTGAACCGTTAAAAAGTCAAAACTCAATAAAATCACCATTATTTTTGTCTCTTAATGGCCAGTTTGTCTTTTTTCACAACTTGAATAAGTAGAAGTTTATGTGGCTGAATTCAATTATGTGATTGCTTTTACGTAGTTATTTAACTATTCACAACCACCCTTGGACTCCTTTATTCTAGGTTGAATAGTTAAAATTCCATTAACTTTTTCCTCATAGAGATCTTATTTTCAGACCACTGAATCATGCCTGTGAATGGTCTATAAATTAAAAATATAAAATATCCTCTTGTCACTTGCAGTTATAGTAATTCATCTTACCAATGTTTATTTAGCGACTACCATGAGCTAGGTATACTGAATTTGTAGAATAAATTGCTGAACCAAAATAAGACACATTTTCTAGTCTTGAGATATTTGCATCTATTGCAAGGATAATAATGAAAGTAATAGTTAAACATAATATGCATTTAGTATATGCTATTCTGAGCATGCAGTTTACATTAACGAATTTATTCTTCCCGACAACCCAATAGGGTTGATATTATTATGTGTACTGAAGACAATAAACAGATACAGTAATTACAAATATTAAGACCTATGAAGAAAACAAAACAAGGGTTGGAGTGGGGGCTCTCCTATTTGGCTGACCTGAGACAGTGGCGCTACTGAGGAGGCTGTTGCCATAACACACAAATTAATGAAAAGGCCAACTCCTCCAGCTATGTGTGGCCTGTCCCAGAGCCACAGGTTCTCTACGGAGGGAAAGAGTGTCCCTCCTGTGAGAAAGTGAATCAAGGCCTGTGTGCCTTCACCTGGGAAAGGGTGAATGATGGAATACTGTTTTATTATTTCCTTTACCCCCAAAACATCTCTCTCCAGCCCAATCTTTTATCTATAATCCATTTGTATTAATATATACATGATTATATTTTCTCTCTTATCTTTAACTAAACAATATGAAATGTTTTAAATTTTATATATTCTTGCTTTTACACATCCTTTTACTAATTTTATTATTCATTTTTCTTATGTGTCACTGGTATAGACTCTTGTTACTATCCTTTAGGATTTCAGTAGACCCTACAGATGAAAAGTTATTTGACAGTTTTTTGTTAATTAATTCTCCTGACACAAATTATATTTTAATAAGAGTGGAGGCAGTTTTTATAATGGGGAACTGAAATGTAAAAAGCTTTAGTGATACCCAGAGTTAAAAAATAAAAATCTTTAACAAAACTTGATTAAGACTTATAAATACCTAGCTTCAAATTTTAGTACTTACTGAAATCATAAGATTATCACATAACATTATTCCTCCTTTTAAATTTCACATTTTAGAAGAAAAAAACTCACTCATGAAAGGTGATAATAAATTCATATCTTATTGGAGAATTTTGTGGAAACTAGCTCAGCTGCAGGCCAAGTATGAAGACATCTATAGGTTCTGTGAAGGTGAAGCTGGAATGCAGCAGTGGTTCTCACCATTTTTGTTCTTAGGAATCCTTTATACTCTTGAAATTTTTTGAGGACCTAAAAGAGAATTTGTGTCTGTGGGTATATCTGTTGATATTATATTAGAAACTAAAAATGATTTAAAATATCAATTTATGACTTAAATATAATAATAAAACCATTATATTCTTGTAACTTTTAAAATGTCTAGCTTAATAGAAAGTAATTGGTTTATCATAAACATGTCTCATCTCATTATGTGATGATGTATTTTTGGAATGAAATATATGAAAATAATCTGGCTTCATATAGACAGGCAGTAGAAAAAGGAGGTGTATTATATTTTAAAGATAATTATCAAAAGTTCTCTTTGATACTATACCAACTAAATTCACTTAAGTGCAAATTTATTAAAGGTTTATTGCAATGTGGAATCCCAAATCATAAATATGATGGAAAATCTTGTCTTCCCCAACATTATATTTTACACTTTGACTGTGATGTCATGAATTGGTCATATGGAAAATATTGCTTCATTAAGTTATGCAGATCTTTCATATTTTAACACAATTCATTGTATCAAAAAATCACAATCATTATTATCACCACTGCTCTCATCAAAAGAGACGGTAAATATTGGAAAGTAGCCAATCTCCCAGTGACAAAAGTTTCACCAAAATCTAATTTTCTCTTGAAAGCTTGAATCTTATTGTTGGCAATAAATATCATAATTTGTTTTTCACAATAGGCTCATTTTTTTCACTTTTTTTTCAAAAAAAGTCAGTCGAATACCCAAGCCTGAATAATTACAGCTTGTCTGCAATTGTTTTCTAAAATAAAAATGGTGTTCTTTCAAAAATGGCTAATTCAGCTCACAAGTCTCACAATCACAGGAAAACTTTTATTCCAGACAACCATCATTCTTATCTATGATCAGAAATGCTTTATATGGACTTGCCCTTTTGTCACACAGAATACTGAAGAGAAAAAAAAACACATTTACTCAAGGGTTGAGAATAAGTGCAACTGTTTTTCCTGTTTCCAAGGACATTCTTAATTAGAGTAAATGAAAAATTGTGTTCTGGCACAGGAAAGAAAACATGAACAAAATGTAAATTTCAATTAATTAATGTTTGCTTAAGTGGTCATTTTGTTAACATGAAGAATTTTTCAACATTGAAAACCCATCTTTATTGTTTTGCCAAAACTAACTTATTTAACTTTAGATTATCACTTAATCTTGATTAGAATTTTTCAAAGTAGAATCTCACAGTCCTTAAACAATGTCCTGAATATCCAGCCCCTCAACTTCCTCTCTCTCACACAGAGTTCTCTGAAAGACTGGATCTGAAACATGAATGGCATAGCAGCTATACATATGACAAAGCTCTAGCTAGAGTTGAAGTGTATTGTATTATTTTATCCACATGCCAGTAACCTTTATTGCACGAAATGGAACACTACCTAATTAGAATACTTGTAGAGAATATTTTGTGCAAGCTTGTTTCTTCTAACTAACTAGCAAAGTCCCAGTAGAAATATCCAGATCCCTGTACAATTCGTCTTATAAACAATCACCAGATGGTGGATGACTGCAGTGCTTTCTTATTTAGCATGAGCTTTTTAGAGATATGTGCTATCAAATTTTATGCTTTAGAACTTGTTTATTTCAGTATTTAAAATAAAAATCCTGCTTTTCATTTCATATCTTGACATTTTTCCTAACCACATCATTGTTTTAAAATATTTTAATTCTTTGTTAATTTATATTATCCTATTATAATGTTGAACATGTTCCACGATGTGGGATTCAAACCATTTTGGCATGAAGTTTTAAATATATTTTATTCAATAAGTATAGTAGTAGGTAGTAGAGTTTTTAAATCATGTATGCTCTGACAGACGCTATGGTTTAGGTGAGGATATTGAGGGTTTTTTTAAATTTCCAATTCCATTTGATATTCAATATCATATTACTTTCAGGTGTACACCATAGTGATTAGACATTTATATACCTTACCAAGTAAACATATATATCATCACCTTACTACTGCGAGTAATGTCTACAACAGCTATCACACTCTTATGGAGATTATCTGTTTTTCTTCCTAAAATAAAGCCAAATAAACAGTTGAGAGAAACAGGCTGTCCAGTTTAGCTCCTCCAACATAACATGTCTAGGGCTTAAGGAATAAATGCGTGTTGATTTGAAACCATAATATCTGAGACAGGAAAGAAAAGGGGTATTTTAATTTTTTAAATTTATTGGGGCGACATTAATAAAATTATACAGGATTCAGGTAAACAATGCTGCAATACATCACCTGCATATTGTATTGTGTGTTCACTGCACCAAGTTGAGTCTCCTTCCATCACCATTTATCCCCCCTTTTACCCTCTTCTACCTCCCTCACCCCCTTTCCCTCTGGTCATCACCACACTGTTGTCGTCTGTGTCTATGAGTATGAGGTTGTTTTTGTTTTGTTTTATTGTTTTTTGCTTAATCCCTTCAACTTTTTCACTCAGCCACCCAACCCCCTCTCCTCTGACAGCTGTCAGTCTGTTTTCTGTTACTATGAGTCTGTTACTATTTTATTTGTTAGTTTATTTTGTTCATTAGATTCCACATACAAGTGAAATCATATGGTACCTGTCTTTCTCTGACTGGCTTATTTCACTTAGCATAATACTCTCCAGGTCCATCCATGCTGTTGTAAAGGGTAAGATTTCCTTCTTTTTTATGGCTGAGTAGTATTCCACTGTGTAAATGTACCACAGCCTTTTATCCACTCATCTGCTGATGGGCAGTTGGGCTGCTTCCAAATCTTGGCTACTGAAAACAATGCTGCAATGAACATAGGGGTGCTTATATTCTTTCAAATTAGTGTTTAGGGTTTCTTTGGATACATTCCCAGAAGTGGAATTGCTGGGCAGCTCCATTTTTAGTTATTTGAGGAAACCCCATACTGTTTTCCACCCTGGTTGCACCAGTCTGCATTCCCACCAGCAGTGCAGGAGGGCTCCCTTTCCCCACACCCTCGTCAGCACTTATTGATGTGTTGATGGAGCCACTCTGACAGGTGTGAGGTGATACCTCTTTGCAGTTTTAATCTGCATCTCTCTGATGATTAGTGACTTTGAGCATCTTTTTATATGTCTATTGTCCATCTGTATGTTCTCTTTGGATAAGTGTCTGTGTAGGTCCTTTTCTCATTTTTTAATTCAATTGTTTGGTGTTTTTTTGGTGGATGTTTAGTTGTAAACATTCTTTATGAATGTTAGATATTCATCTGTTATCAGGTGTATCATTGGTGAACATGTTCTCCCATTTAGTAGGTTGTCTTTTCATTTTGTTGATGATTTCTTTTGCTGTGCAAAAACTTATTAGTTTGATGTAGTCCCATTTGTTTATTTTTTTCATTTCCCTTGCCTGAGGAAATATATCAGAAAACATATTGGTAAGAAGAATCTCTGTGATTTTACTGTATATGTTTTCTTCTATGATTTTTATGGTTTTGAGTTCAACATGTAAGTCTTAAATCCATTTTGAATTTATTCTTGTGTATGGTGTAAGAAGGTGGTCCAGTTTCATTTTTTTGCACATATCTGTCCAATTTTCCAACACCATTTATTGAATAGGCTATCTTTACCCCATTAAATGCTCCCTGTCCAAATATCAATAAGAGAACATTCAAAAATTATGTTGCTTAACTTTAATCGACCCCAAGAGTCATTTATCCTGAAAGTTTATAGCTATCACTTGCTGAATTATATGCTTTATGTTAGAACAAAAGGGCCAAAATGGATATGATACAGCTAGACATAGACATTAATTTTAAAAGTATGAGAGGTACTATATAATGTAATAGGAATAAAATGTACAACCAGAACCTATCATAATCCAACCTAAAACTTGTAGTTTGAGCCTTGGTGCTTGTAGAATCCCAGAAAATATTTAAAAAATATATACAGAAAAGATTCCATTTGAAATGTATGGATTATGTCTTTAAATATATGATAATTTCTGGCATTAATTTCATTGTACTTTTCTGTCTTCTCAATTAACTTTTAGAAATTTGGAATGGTGTAATACTGATATATTAATATTATATGTATCCAATGGCTTTTAAAAGCTGTAATAAAAAGTGACCTTGTTGCCAGTATTTAAAAATAAATAGACATAAATCAACTGAGAATTTAGGCAAACATCAAATATTTGCACCTGTATATGTTGTCCCTTTCATTGCTTTTTTTTCTATTACTGTTAAATGATTGCTATTCTTTGTAATTCTTTTATAGGGAATTTTGTTTTTCTAGGTGGGTAATTGATGCTGAAAATGATGCTAATGAGGGGTGTAATTAAACTATATTTTGGAGTCACCCTAATATTCTTGAACCAAGGGTCAAAAGGGGAAAATAATATACAGACTTTGGTTTATTTATTAAACTACATTTTCTTAAGCGAGTAATTCAAGTAATCATTGTAGTAGTAATTTTGGCTCATGTCTGATTTATCAAAGTTATTTTTTCAAGAACAGACAAAACACCTAAACCTACTAAATCGAACCTACTTCCTAAACCTGCTAAATGGACACCACAATAATACTAAGATTAAATTTTAGGAATAAACTTAGAATAAATAGCCTAACTTATGTGACTGCTTGTGATACAGTGACCTTGAAAATGGACCTGTCTCCCAGTAAGCACTTAGACATGTTTAGCTCTCATGTGTACCTGATGGGAAGCAAGAACATAACCCGAACCTCTAGAACCATCTTGAAGTGTCAAAAAGGACTGAGACTTTATGGGACTAGAAAAGGTAATTTCTCAACAAACCTAACAAAGTTGAAATAAATCAGCTAGATGGATATTACGGGGACTGGAGTCAAAGTAGATTCTCTCTCACTGACAATGCTATTGTATGTAATCCCTTTTCTGTCGAGCCATTTTCATGCTGCTAAATTTTTATAGGGTTTACCTCCAGTACAGGAATTAGCATCCTGTGACTTCGCCTGCTGACATCCCTCTTACAACCCTATCCTTGTAACTGCTGTACAATGCTGTGTTCTCATTGCTTCTAATTATTTATATATTCTATCTCTTTATAACTTTAGCTAACCTTCACCACTCATGGCCTAAGATCTGCTTCAAGGTTCCTATGTGTGCATATTTTAGCACCAATACCCATTGCTAATTAATTCATCCAATTAATGTTTTCCATTTAAATCTTTGCAAAAGAAAAAAAAATTTAGCAGATTCTCATTCCTCAACAGGTCATCACATATATTTCAATATATTAAAAATTTTTCTATGTATTATAAGAAGTAGCTTCTCCAATATTTTATACTGTTTCAAGTTTAATATGCTGGAAATACTATCAGAGAAATGTCATTGCAAAGAGGCTGCAATAAGAATGGTTACCATGCATGACATATCTAATTCATTTGGATAACTGTGGGAAAGACTGCAAAATACTCCTGCAATCATAAATTGAGGCCAAAGATCCAATGACTCTGAATTTCATACTAAATCGAAATGGCTTTGCTTCATAGTCAAATTTGTGATATAAATACTGTGATCAGAACTGTGCTTTAATGAAGATAACCTGATGTAGATGTGATGGAAAGAAATTGAGGAAAGAGAAATTCAGTTATCACATGTCCAAAAGAAATCATAAAGTGTCGAATTAGAGAGGAAGTGCCTGGATTAGAGAGCTGTGTACTTAGAAGTGAGATTGATCTCATAAATTTGGCAATGGTATAGCTTGAGAGAGCAATCTGTGAACTATAGGAAACATGCTTTATGTGTTTATTGTTCATTCTAGATCTGTCTTCTTTACCTCTAGAAAGTGGCTGTATTTTCTGCTGATCCACATATCATACTAAATTAGACACTTCCCTATATTAAATATGAGTCCATCCATATTCAGACAAAATCCTAATAAGAAAGTGCTTAATTTATCCAGATTTCTTGATAAAGGCATGTTCCCAAACAATTGTATCTCATAAAATTTCCTTTTAGAGAGGTGCAAGTATTGAATCAAAATTGAGTCATAGTCCTACTTTCCTCAAAAGTCCTAGACCTCTCTACACATAATTGAAAAACTAATGACCCTATCCTTATCTTTAAATTAGCAGTACCCTTTAAATGACAGAAGTACCTATGCCACAATTAATGTGTACTTTGGGAAACAATCCACTGTTTAAATTGCATGATGCTAATTAAGTTACATTTTATTTTTTTAACTTTATCTTGCCAGTTAACAACATCACCCTGTCTTCCAAAGATGTTTAAAAATTCTGTCTTATATAAGAAAGATGTTTTTTAAAAATCCAATTTAAGTTCTAAATTGTGGTGAACATTTTGTTGAACCTTGTGGATGACATTGTCACATCTCTGTGATCTTAGTTCATGAAAGAAAAAGGCAGAGCAGAATGCTTTATCAGCTAATCCTCACATTTTCCTTTCACACTCATGGGAAATATTTTCATTTGAGATGACAGCTGTAAATTTTTATAATCACCCTGTGATATCTAGTCCTTGCAGTTTGCTGGCCACTTTGTCAGCTGTATTGACATTTGATAGCCAGGATATACCTAAAAGGACTTTTCAGGGAGAATGGTACCTTTTTTACTTATTGACTTGAAGCAGTCCTCTGGTAGGACACTCAGATTCTGCAGAGCAAGCAGACTGAGCCTTGTCAAGAGAATTTCCATTGCAATCCATTTCACCTGTCAACAAGGACATTCGAGTATGACCCATGCGTGGTAAGCAATGCACATCATTTTCACAGAAATATTGTGTTAAACAGGGTCCATAGAAAATTGGAGCTCGCAAAAAATATTTTACATTTTCTTTCATAAATTATGTAATACCAAATCTAACTTTCTTCTTTTCATTTCTAGAATAATTTGCCCTCCTTGACACCAAAGAGGAAGAAGAATATTCCTATTAGTCAACTTTCAAGTTTCATTTCAACAGGCATTTTCAAACTCACTGTGTACTATTTATAATTAGGTATTTTTTAGATGTAGTATGAGAAAAAGATACAAATATAATTCCTCCTTTAAAAAATATTAGAATAACTTGCAAATATTTCTCCCAGACTCATTTTTTCATCCTCTTACCAAAATTCATGAGTCATGATTTTAGTGTCAAGTCTAAGAATTTTTTGTCTACTCCAAGTCCTAAAGGTTTTCTCCTATGTGTTTCTCTTCTAAACATTTCACTTAGACTTTATATTTAACATTATGAACCATCTGAATTAATTATTTTATGAAGTATGAGATTTAGGTTGACATTATTATTTTTTTTTCATACAGAATGTCCAGTTGCTCCAGGACAGTTTGGTAAGTCCATCCCTTTCGCATTAAATTCCCTTGTACCTTTGTCTATTGGACATATTTTTGTGAGTTTATTTCTGAATTCTCTATTCTGTTCTATTAATCTATATATCTATCACTCTGCAACTACCACACTGTCTTGACTTGTATCTGTAATGTTTAAAAAACTCCCCCAAACAAAAATTAAATAAAACAATAATCCAATTAAAAATGAGAAAAATATGAACATACACAGCGTCTGAGAGAACACACCAATGGCAAATAAACACTAGGAAAGATGTCCCACATCGTTAATCATTATGAAAATGTTAATTAAAGCCTCAATACAAGTCAAATTACAACCACACATATCAGAATGAGGGTGGAGCCCCTTTGATGGCATCAGTGTCCTTACAAGAAAAAGAGAGACCGAAGTTTTCTCTCTGTCTCTCTCTCCCTCCCTCCTTCAGTATAGATTTATAGATATATAAATATCTGCAGTGTGAAGACACAGCCAAAAGGTAGCTGGCAGCATGCCACAGAGTGCCCTCACCAGAAACCAAATCAGCTGGTACTTTGATTTAGACTTGCCAGCCTCCATATATTTGAGAAAATAAATGTAAGTTTTTGAGTCACACAGCCTATGGTATTTTGTTATAGCAGCCTGAACTGACTATGACAAAGAAAATAACCTCTCAGAGAATGTCCCCATACTGTTCTCAGAAGACTTCCTAAAAATTTATCAGTCTAGGCATAACAAAGGATAATAAAATAGACTCTGCAATCAGGGTTTATCTGATTGGAAAAGGAAATATGTACACAAGTAATATTAGGGCATGAAAGGGGAGGAAATAGGATTTTGAGAAAGGTTCGTCTGTGAAGCTTTATATAAATGCAATGTTTCCCATTAATGGCCTTGCTTTTAAATCTCTGAACAATTGCAAGGTCAGTTGTTGAGAGGCTTTATTTCAGAACGGGGAAGGAGAGAACACCACAAAGGGTGTGAACTCTTTCATTGTTTTTTTTTACACAGTACAGACCTTGGACTGAGAATTCATAAATCCAAATGCATCATTTACTTAACTACCAGAACTTGAGCCAGTTTTCTCACAAATAAAATGTGAATTACAATGGCTACTTCAATATTGATACTATATTGATAAAAATAAAACAATAGATTTCAAGGCCATTGTGAACTCTAAGCTATACCACTATACATCATCATCATCACCATCGCGTTTTCTTAGGTCAGGGCTAAGATATATGTCTCTAAGTAGTATAGAAAACCCTTGATCAAATTCTTCTTTTGGGCCTGAAGCTTTCTCTCATTTGTATTTAATACTGCCCCACTTCTTTGCAGATGAACATAGAAATCATGACTTTTGACAATTATTTTTATGGAGTCACATCAAGATCCTTGTGTATTTATTTCAGAAAAATGAACATTTTTGTAAGATAAAGGTCAAGTAAGAATTTCGGGGTTCCTGTGAAAGACCTCTCTTCTCACAAAAACAGAAAGGAATATACCCAGGAAACTTATATCATATGAGATGGAGTTGTGATTGGACCTCGTTTCTAATCATCACTGCCCTAGCTGACCTTATAGAAAAAATTTTAATACCACTCTCTTCTCTAAGAGATCCTAAAGTACCAGGGAGACACTTTGGGTGTGCTACCAAAAAATGTGAGTGACTTAGATCTGTTCAGAAATCCGGGGAGCGGGAAAAAAAGTCACACAAGAAGAATTTTGAGCACTCTGGCAAAATCTAATTCTGCACAATATTGTTTGGTGTGAAACACAAAGGGACTATAAAATTAGCCCTTTAAATGGTCTTTCACACTTCATGTGTTCTGAAAATTTCTCGTTTCTTATCCTGCAAAAAACTAAATGTATACTTCTTACACTAATGACATTAATTATCTTACATTAGACTACTGGATGTATGTTTCACATTAAAAATTATTCATGGTAATTACATTATGTATAATTATAATGCACTTATTTATTTAATGAATAGAATAAGTGCATTTTCTAGGCCTAATGTGTAGTCATCACTATAATTTTTAAACAAAAATTATCTCTGACTTTCAAATACTTGTGTTCTACAGTTCATTAATATGTTGAGGAAGCTTATAGAGATAAAATTCCATTACCATGAAAGGCAGTGCTTCTGTCTTGCTGTTATAGGCTTATCTTATAATGAATCTTTTATTTGATATGAAATTTTCTGTCAGCAGAATTAGACTAAAATTTGAATTGATGCCCAGTTTTTCTAATTCATTAGAATAGGAGAAAATAAAAATGAGTCTACTGTCATCCCAATGCAGTAAATGGAGGCTCTCTTTGCTACAGTTTCCATCTCATTCCTCTTCTCTCTTTTTTCAATTTTCCCCTCTCCTTCCTTACCACTTACCACTTTCCTGCTCTCTTTGGGCAAGATCCTGGACTTTTAGTTGGAATAAATGAGTGGTTTTAAGGTTGTAGGAAGCCTTTGGGGGATGAGAATGAAAATATTTAAGATTCAGGGCAATGAAAGTTAATGGAGAATTTTTTAGAAAGTTAATGAAATCTTTGCTCCAACTTCTTTTCTCTCAACATTTCTGAGCTTGGACCCATATGACTCACTCTGAGAATGCAAATTACACTTATATTTGGTTTTGAAAGTGGCTGCTGCTGAGTTAGAGACCATAGGAGTCATCCACAGCATAATTTGATTCATTGTAGAGGGTTCAATGCAATCCCATTATTGGAGTTCACTCAGTGTTGGCCATCTGCCCTTGGTCAAAATAACTTGGTTTAAAGGAACATTTCTCTGTAATGCTGTTTGCTACAAATGGGTTTCGGGAGGGAAGAGCACTCTTAATTATTGATGTGCTTGTTCAATATTTGGTTGTTCTTTGTGTCCTTAATGACGGGGATCATGCATCTAAAATGATGCTAAGCTAACCGACGTGCTTAAGTAGTTTGCTATTTGTTTATAGTGTTATTGGAGATGATGCTAATGGACATAATGATAATGATAACATGATAATAATGAAGATGATAACAAAGAAAAATAAAAGCAACTCAAACATACGAGGAAAAACGGACTCAATGACCAGCTTTTAACTAATGAAAAACATAGTAACTCTCTATGGTTCTGTCTAAATTGGAAAACCCTGATTCTATATGTAGATTGTTTACTAATTAGAGTTTGTGTCAATTTGCAAATTGAAATTATTATTTTTTCCAAAATGCCAGTTCTAATTTTCTTAATTTGTATATTATTTTCCCAGGGTTTCTAGAGCAAAGTACTACAAATGTAAAATAACAGAAAATTTTCTCTCACGATTCAGGCAGCCAAAAGTCTGAAACCAAGGTATCACCGCGGCTGATTTCTTCCAGAGGCTTAAGGGACAATTGGTTCGATGTCTCTCTTCTACCTTCTGGCGATTGCCAGAAATCCTTGGATTCCCTTGAATAGCAGCCTCATCACTGTAATCTCTGCCTCCATCATCACATGGCATTTCCTTGTGTGTCTCTCTGTGTTTTCACATAGCCTTTTTATAAGAACACTAGTCATTGAATTCAGAGCCTGCTCCAATCCAGCATGACCTCATCCTAGCTAGTTACATCTAAAGTTCCTATTGCCAAATAAGATCATATTTGGAGGTTCCTGGTGGTGAACATGAATTCCTTGAGATTCTCATATCCCTTAGATCTCCCTTTTGGAGAGATGACCTAGTTATTAATGATTTCTTAAATAAGATAATTAATAGCAACTTTCAGTGTTCTAATGTACATCTATACACTATTGATTTTATAGTAATATGTAAAAGAGCTGAAATAGTAATAATTTTGATCGTTTTTTATTATATTTTGTAATTTTTCTTTTTTATATACAAATTTATTTTTCTGTTTGGTAAAACCAACCTTTATTAATTTAGTGGACATTAATAAGCCTACTAGGTTCCATTCACATTTCTAGATGCTTTGAAACATAGCTATATGTTAGTTATGGTTTATTGATTTTAACATTCTTAAAATAAGAATGATGTACTTTTCAACTTTATCAAAATAAATGCTACTTACCTTACACCAAAGAGTTTTGGTTAACTGTTTGGTTCAGCAAGACATTTACATCAGCCCAAAGACCATTAAAAGTGATGCCAATACTAATGTGTAAAGTTGTAACTCTCAAAAATTGCTAGAATATTCTAAAATCGAAATCTCAAATAATTGTTATTCCAGACTAGGGGAAAAAGTTGAAAACCTGGTAAGTCCAACAGAAACAAGAAATAAAATCTCAGGAAAAGTCTGCTCTCTCTAGTAAAACACCCAGGAATGGGACAGCCTAGAAATATGGGCAACTTTTACCTGGGGATGCAAACTCAGCTGAAATCAAACAGAACAACAATCAGGATTCTAAAACACAATAAGTCACTGAAATTACAAACAAATAAATGTACAAAGCCAGTGAAACGAAGAGACGGTTCATTGAAAAAAATCAACTAAATTGTAAGAGCAAGCAAACCAAGTTAAACATTAGTAAAGACATCAAGAAGCAGTTCGGCAAAGAAGATATGCAGACGGTGGCGATTAAGTACATGAAAAATAAACACGAGGGAAATACAAATAAAGCTACACATGAGATACCACTATATACCTATAAGAATTGCTGCAATAAAAAATAGCGACAACATTAAAGGCTAGAGCCAGTGGAGAAGCATCTCTCATACATTGCTGGTGGGAATGTCAAATGGCACAGCCAGCCCTGCTCTTGTGCCCATCTGCCGTCCTTCCTCAAGCACCTTCCTCCAGAGGCCTCTTTACCTGGAGCCTTCTGCCAAGGCCCCCCCGGGAGCCTCTGGGGACACTGTCACACTGGGAGAAAGGGGGGAGCCTGAAGACACTTTCCCCCGTTCCGCTCAATAGACTTAATGCCTTTCCACTGTGCTGCTTTGCCTGACCCTTGCTCTAAACTCCTTCCCTGTTCCATTTTCCCCGTGAAATGCTGTGGAATGCTGATTTATGGGAGAACATGGAACAGGGGAGGAGGTTAGCTTCTCCCTTAAAGATCACAGTAAGTGATTAAAGATTTGATTTTTACTTTCATTTTGGCTTCTGTTAATTGGCCACTCTCACACCTGGCAGCTCTGCTCTCTCTTAGCTCAGCAGAGCTCCTGCTAAGATTGTTCCACTTTATTCCAGTCAGGGTAATTATCTATCCCAGTTTAGGATAAACTTTAAATGTCTGGGTCTTACCACTTTAAATTGCTTTAAAATATATTGTAATCCTCTAGCTCCAACATAGGTTATATTTTATTACTTGACTTATTATCATAATAAATAATACATTTTCTGCCTCCATCATTATGCCGCTATAATATGCCTTACTTATTATTTCTAATGTATAGTAGAACCTTTTAGAATATTGGCTTTGAAATGAATAGTTGTCAAAGTTTTATGAGTTATATGCAAACACCATCTAGAAAGCCATAAAAAATAATGAATATCATTTTTACATATTAATACCAAGTTCTTTTTGTGGGATGGTTGTTAGAAATTTGTTTAAGAAAATCTCAAATATATTACAAATTTTTTCAGTAAACTCTTTGGCCCATGACAAAAGGGCACAAGGTGTTACATGGACTATTTAGTTTATTTTATTGGCTAAATATTTTGGAACCAAAGAAATATCATTAGATCCAAATATGTCCCATATGCTTATATATCTAATGAGAGATGGTTTTCTCTCCACTACCCTAAGTGGGAAGGAATTAGGCCTTTTAATAAATGATTCATATAATTAAGAATTTATAACATTAACATTCTTTCCTTCAATAGAAGGCATTTTATCTCAGTTTTTCAGATACTTAATATATTGCTTGGCAAAATGTAGGTCATGGATAAATATAGATTAAAGAAAATAATTTAAGATAACTGAATTTATATACTGATTATATCTTCTAGGAGGCTCAAAGCAATAGGTAAGGTAGATGTTAGAATCTTGGAATCTATAAGAAAAATTATAAAACAAAGTTATAATTCTGGCATTGAAATTCTAAATCCTGTACAGAGATATAATTATGTACTATAGTCTGGTCTGTACAACTCTTCATTGTTCTGAGTTAGAATGCTAGTGATTAGTGACAGTAATGGTACTAAAAATTACTAGTATTAGTAGTATTAAATTAGTCGTACTAAATAGTTTGCCTATAAGTACTAATGCTAGCGCCCACCTTGTTGGGAAGCCTCCTCTACTAGAGCACCCATGTTAGCTTTGGATACCGTACATAGGAGACATATTTTAGGTAAATCCATCCTAAAGGTCTCCTCCTCTTGTGATGTGGTTATTGAAGGGCAGGGGACAGACAGATGATGGTTTTCTTAAACTAATTGCAAGAAATACTAAATTCTGTAGCTGTTGTTGGAGCTTGCTGCAAGACCACTTTAAGTACAGTCCTTATAAATTTTAGATTTGACACAATGTGTTTCCACAAATACCCTTTGCAAGATTCATTCATCTATCCAGGTGCTATTAACCCCAGTAATGGATTCCTTTTCCTCCGACACAGCTCTTCAGTTTTGTTTTCTCTCTCTGACCTTGTCTGAACACATTCTGACCACTCTCTTAATATGAAAATTGTAATTTTTTTTTCTTCTGTTGGATGAAAGAAAACTTTCCATGTTAATTTATTTTGATAAAATTTCTTCTATTCAGCAAAACAATGAATTCACTTATGAAAAACTAGTAAGCATGTTGTCTTACAGCATTTGCAGGTTTTCTGTTTAATAACTTAGTTTGTAACAACATGGAGGCCACAGCAGTTAGAAAAGTGATAAGTCCTACCTTTTATTGAGTGTTAACTCAAAAGTGTTTGTGCCTAACACTTGATTGGCATTTCTTCAATTTGAAGTACAAAATATAAACTGTTTGGAAAACCTGTTAATTTTGATGGTGTGGTGGTTACAAAGAAAAAATAAAGAAAAGGTAAAAATGAGGAAATTTAATGGACATATTAAGTTTGAGATTTTGTATTTCCATTTGAAATAACTTACAGTCCAGGCTGTATGAATGCATGTCAGATCTGAAAGTACATCAATTTTAGTTGAACACATTAGAATATTACTTAAAATTGTAAAATTGCAATTAGTACAAACATTCTGTTTAAGAAAATAAAGTAAATGCATTATGAGAAAAAATGTTTTTCACAAAAATTAAAGAAAGGAATCAAAACTTGAAGAGATAACAGATACCTAAGAAGCACTGTATCTATATTTCTGCCTCTTCTCTTCAGTCCTTCCTTGGCATCTGCTAAACTGCTCCTTGATCTATTCATCAGCTTTTTCTGCCTCTCCATCTCTCCTGTCAGGATTTAATAACCTACATTATCAAAATTTGCCTCTCACTGTTCTGGAAGAAAACAAAAGCTAACTCGCTGCCTCTCATCTCTCAGTCTTAATTTTGCTGAGAGAGAGATTGTTCCAACTGGGATGGATACACAATTTTGATCTAAGTAAACATGGCAAAGACGAGTGAACAAGGACATAGCTCTTCTTGAGGGCAGTAGGGGAGAAAAAAGTAGATTTCAAAGCTGAGATGTCTAAGGAGTTGGGTGGATACGCTACTCCAATGAGAATATAATCACTGAGAAAAAGAGCAAAGGGTAAAAGTGGCAGTAATGATGGCAGCGGAAAATGAAAAGAGATTGGCAAGTAGTGAGCATTAGCAGCCAGTGATGGAAGTTTCGGTGGAATGGGGTGTGGGCAGTTGTTGGATGGGTATGACTTAGGAAGAAGATTCCACCAATGGAAGTAGAACACAGTCTCCAGAAGGTGGCAGTTAAAAAAAAAAAAAAAGTCTATGTATTGAGAGTTTAACAATATTCACATTTTGCACAACTGTAGTCCCTTCCTTGGGTGAGGGCAAAAAGATAAAAAGCAGCCCAGTGGTCGAGAGGAATTGCTGGTAAGGAGAGTACAACAAATATAATTTATTTGTGTGTTTACATTTGTTGAGTCTCTTTTTGGAACTCTGATTTGAAAAACATCAGAGTTAGCTGAATATCACTTAAACACCTTAAAGCTATAGATTATTTGTACCTCACACTGCGTGCTTTATTATACATTATGTCACTTGATCATCAAAACTATGATTTAACTGTGATTGATTCCGTAGTTAGAGATAGCAGAAATACAAGTAAATCAAAGTGACTTGCTCAGGACACTTGATAATAAATGGCTCACAGGAACACACCCGGAGCTCTTCAGTCATATTTCAATTTTCCTTCTTTAGGACACAAAATAAAAGAAACCCCAGGCAACACAAATATTAACAGGTTGGTGATAAGCACCCTCTTTGAGCTCTCTGCGAATGGAAACAGTGTGCTACTCCAATCACCAAATTTAGCTCTAATGAAAAGAGCACGTGATTGGAATTCGAACAGGCCTGCGCCTCACCACTTTGTGCATGTGTGGCCTCAACCAAAGCATCCTGTATCTACCAACTTCAGTTTATTCATCTGCAAAATGGAATCCTGGTACTTATCTGCCAAGATTGGCAATAGAAAGCCTCTAACACACACTGGGCATATTGTTGTACCGAACAAAAGCGCAAATCGCCAAAACAGGAAAGTGTCTTGCATGCGTTACACTCAAGTGCCAATGATGCTAAGAAAAAATTGCTCTGAGATATTAGGAAGGTGAAAATGTGAAAAGAATGTGAAGCTCACGCAGCTTTTTAATCACTTCATGTATCCTACTCTGCAGGTGACAAGCTAAACAAGGCGCAGGTGTTGGCTTTAATAAAACGGGAGTTAATGGTATATCCCTGAGTGCGGAATGTACTCTGTAAGCAGACAGGAGTTAGCCAAGTCTTTCACAAGTAGTTAAAGAAAGGAAACAGAAGTGCATCCCGGTGCCCTGGAGACTCAGTGCTGCGCAGAAACTTATCAAGACGGCAATACCAAAATGGGATTTAAAAAAAGGCACCTAGAATCTACACGGTTTATCGAAAGTCACAGCTGCGCAACCTCATTGTTATTTATGCTTCAATGTCTTTATTTCATTCACCTGCAAAATGTTTCTACTCACCTTTCTCACAGGCTTTGAGAAACATAGTGCTCTGAACAATGCTTTGGAAACCCATAATAATGATAATAATCTGGCAGCGGTATCAGAACGAAAGTTAGAAATAAAAGTGTGGTGAGGCTGGAATATGCAGTAAGAACAGAGAATGATGTTGGAGTCTGGCTATGAAATGTAGCTGTTCAAGAGTTTTTCCTGGGAGTCGTCATATCAAGTTTGGTATCTATTATTACTGTTTTAGTAAACAATTTTAATTTTCTGAGAGTTACTTGTCCACATTTAATATATATTATATAAATTTATAAGTTATATTCTCTCAGACATGTCCTGAGGGGATGTCAATCTTTCAGAATTAGTTGCATGCCTTAACTGATTTTACGAATGCTAAATACTAAAACCTTTACTTAAAAGAAACAAAATCCAATAGCACAAATCTCTTTGCCACGATCATTCACCGCACCTATTCTTGCTTTTCCACATGTGTGAACTTTGCAATGTGATCTCCTTCCTTCTGGAGCACGCTTCCCTTCCCTGTGTGGCCTTCTCACCTTTCAAGGCCTTGTTCAAGTGTGAAGCTTTATGTTAATCCTCAGAGCATAATTAATAACTCTTTCCTTTGTAATCCAATTTATTTTACTTATAGCTCTATCTGTTTTACGTAATCCATTTTTTCTGATATTACCTGTCTGTTTCCCTGACTGCCTAATAAACTCAGGGAGAAGGTGGAATATTTCCATTCATCTTTACATCCAGTTGACTTCGGGGACACAGGTTTGATGAAAGAGCAATAATATTTTATGGAAGAATCTCGTGTCATTCTTATGACAAATGTGTATAAATCCCATCTTTATGGGCTCCCAAAGGAGGGAAGAATAAAATCAGTCTTCTGGTGTTTTTGTTTTTTGTTTTGCTTTGTTGTTTATTAAAAATGGGCTAGCTCTAAGCAGGAGAGAATGAATTTCTTGAACAGGCTTGCACATAATAGGCGGCCTATAAAGATATCTTCTGAATCAGGATTTTAAGATAAGTGAGCAAGGATTAAAGTTTTAGTGACTTTCATTCATGACTATATAAAAATCATTAAAATATATAATTTAATTTGTATCTTATATTTGTAAAGGGATTCTAGGAATAATTCTTTTAAAATAGTTATGGATTTTCATTTTTAAATATTTTATTTTCATAGAACTATCAGAAAAATCTTGGAAACAGTAAAGATAACTATAATCCCTAATTTTGCATAAGCAAAGCAAATTGATTTAAGTATATAAATAACTAAAATTATGTCCCACTAAACAAAAAAGTAGAATGGTCAGTAATGAATAGCTTATAACCCTAAAGTTATTAACTGGTGTTTGTTTTGTACATGAAAATAATGTTACATAACTAGTATTTATTAAAATGTTTGTTGGAAACTTCAAAATCTAGGAAGACTGTTCAGTCGTTTCCCTTTTTAAAGATGCAATAAAATCCTTAAGTCCATTTGTAGCCTTTACGTGTCATAGCTCTGTTCTGGTAGAAATATAATTTCAGTATTGAATCTCCTAGCAAATGGTTTTATTCTATATCTCTGACACCAAAAAATGTCTATCATAAAATTATTGTAAATGTTTTGTAGAATGCACGTAAAGGCAAGACATATAATTAAGTTGCACTAGGGGGCCATATCTGGACTCTTTACTTGTGTATTATGCATCCCCACACAGGTGGCACAGCTAGTTGGGGACTTCATCATAGTACAATAAGCTTATGAAATGCAGTGAGAGATATTTGGCAGCCACAGAAGTTTCATTATCTCTGAAACATATTGACATTTTTAGTAGCGGCCCTGAGATTTACTGGTGTCACTTCCAATAAAATATTATTTGGTAAACTCAATTGAATTATTAACATAAATGATGAGACATCTTAATCCATTGTTTAAATGATTGATCTTAGTGGATTATGCTGTCAAAATTTTGAGTTTCACAAAGACATATATGCTAAATGCTTTTTAACTCAGTGAGATATAAATCTGATGTGACTTGCCCCATTCCTTCAGTATATTTATCAGGTTTTGCTTATGTTTTCTACAAATAGTTTCAAATCTAATTATATTTTCTTCAATATATTATCCCGATTTGTTTCTCTCAAAAATTCAACTCTTCTACAGAACATTATTTCACAATATTTTCCTCATGCACTCACTTTTCTTAGCAAAGATACCTCAAAATAAACAAAGACATCCTTTTCGTTCAAATGAGTCAACATTTAATGGTGTCTCAAGCAGTGGGACAGGGGCTTCATGTATGTCCCCTCCCTTCCAGACACACCCAGGCATGTGGAGGCCTAATGAAATCTATAGTTGATTGATGATTCAAACAAAGAAATATATTGTATAAAAACTTAACACATTTAGAAGATACAATAGATATTCTCAGTATTTGGAAATTTCATGGTAGTTGATCTTACCCATATGTTCTAGGGCAGATTTGCACTTATTTCGCTGCTACCTCCTGTGCCTTTCTTATTCTATCTAATAAGCACAATAATCTGACTCCTCTGTCAGGCTTTTCAGGAATAGATTGACTTTATTTTCCCATTTTTTCTTCCTTAACAGGCAGACAAGCACATCATTAGACAATGGCTGGGGACAAGTCCTTAGGGTCAGGCTTCAGATCCATTTTCTAATTTCATTTTGGTACATTGTTAGTTTTCTCTTAGTATTGTATCAGTCCACAGCTTTGTTTTGCCAAAGGGGCTATGTCTTTTTTTCTACACTTCAAGAGCATGGTCATTAGCATATAGTGTTTTTTTATGATTTTTCTCAATGACCTAAAATTGTGTAAAATAGGTGTTCCAGTCATTTGACAGGGTCTTGGATGTACATATTAGAAACAGTTTCTAACCTTAGCAGGAAAATACATTTAATTTACAGGGTCTACAAGATAATTGGAGAACTAATCAGGAACACAGGTAGTGCTACTTCTAACAGACATCCCTGTCTTTATCTGGACACACATGTGCTGATAAGGACAGCACTGCCCTCCCCACACCACCCATGAAGATCCTAATTTCACTCTCCCTTAATCTTGAGTCATGTGTTGAAGATTCAAAATCCTTGGTAGGTGTATCTCACTGACCAAACCCAGATAATTTGTTCTCATTCTTGCTGCCAAACGATAAGGACAGGGTCTGTTAATTACAGGTGTCCCCCATTTTTTCCTCCTTTGCCCACCTCCATCCACCCCTGCCACCCTCTCCCTTTGCCTTCACTAAACTATTGTCCTTGTCCACAGGCCAATATATGTTCTTTAGCTAATCCCTTCACTTTCTTTATATAGTCACTCTCACCCCCATTCTACTCAGGCACCAGCCAGTCTGTTCCATGCATGCACGATTCTGGTTCCATTTTGTTCATCACTTTATTTTGTTCATTAGATTCCAATTATTAGTGAGATCATATGATAAATAATTTTATTGATTTTTAGAGAGAGGAAGGGAGGGAGGAGAGAGAGAAACATAGATGTGAGAGCAAAACATCTATTGGCTGCCTCCTGCACACCCCCTACCGGGAAGGATCCAGCACACAACCCAGGCAAGTGCCCCGACCAGGAATTGAACCAGCAACCTTTCCTTGCACAGAACCATGCCCAACCAACTCAGCCACACTAGCCAGGGCTCTCAATTTCTTTCTAAAGAGAAATATTTTTACCACTTCAAAGACCATGGAAATATGGATTTCTCAAAACTATCAAAGGGATTCAGATGCTGGGCATTTTGACTTAAAAGCATCTACTAATAAAACCCAGAAACATATTTAGTCATTAACATTCATAAATATTATATTCCAAGCAGAGAATACAATTTAATAAACCTGTACCTACTGTGTAGTCACATCCTACTATGCAGTTTCTAATAAGTCAGACAAAGTATATGACTTACTCGTTATAAAATCATGAAAGACTGGATTTTGATAACTTTTTAAAACTGCCAAGCTAGTAGCTGCCATAATGGAGTTCCATATTAATTATTTGTATTCATTAGACTAGTAAACAAATCATAATTCTTCATACTATTTCCTATGCTTTTATCTAATTTACAAGAAAGAAAATGCTTATTATAAATAAGGGATATCTTTCATTTTTCAGTTATTCTATTTAGCAATAGGAAATTCAGAAGAACCTGCATAAGATCTGCCAACAATCATTTTTTAAGCTGTATTCTCAACTTAAATTTCATACATTTCAAATTATGTTTCTTTAAGTTTAGCACTGAACTCGCAATGTCCTGTTTTATTCATTAGAAGAGTATACCATGGTAAACTATTACACATTTACTTGAAACTGATATTCACATTTTAAATTCTGGATAAAAACATGATCTGTTATTAGGATGGATTGCCTAGCTACTTATATGCCAGAGAAATCCTTTGTCACTATAAATTCAAAACGGGTTCCAGCATTATTTCCCGTTAGCCGTATTCTAACATCAGTGAATAGTGTTGAACTTGCCCACTGTTAGTTATTTACTCTTGAAAACCTTGAACATTATTTAAGATACTTCTCAATTTCAAGAACTAAAGTTATTTACTAAACTGATTGGAAACACTAGCAAATATAGACATTTGGCTTGAGAATGTAAAATGTAGTTTTAAGCTAATGGAGAACATGTCTGTGTTTAATTGAGGAGAATGTCACAGAAATAAAAGCAAAACTCTCAATTTGGATTAATTGAATTAGAACCAGCTCTGCCACACATGGGCTCTGTGGTCATTGGCAAATTACCTAACAATTCTAAGATTCAATTCTCACTTACCCAAAATAAGGATAATTGTGCTATTTAAATCATTGGGTTGCTGTGATGATTGAGCAAATTGATATATTTGAAGCATCTAGCATAGGTCCTGACATATAAGATCATGATATAACTCTACTGACATAAAATCTTCAGTTTTCATTGAAAAAAAAAATGAACTGTTCATGTATATTACAGTAACCCAAGTGAGATGTACCTCAGAGTACACTGAGCCTGGTTCAGTACAGTATCAACTGTATCATGTCCTTAACCCTAATCTGTGCAGTGACCCCTCAAGGTGTCCTACAGCTAGACAAACACAAGTGTATTCAGAAATAAGTGCAAGAATTTGGAAGTTATGGCTTCAAGAAGGTGAATTTGTCTTCATAAAACATCAAGATGTATTCTATATAATTTAGTCCATGTTTTTAGAATTAGAGTATGCTACATTTCAGGGGAAAAGAGTTTTGTTTTTTTTATTAAGTGTATCTTTTTTATTTCAGAGAGAGGAAGGGAGAGGGAGATAGAAACATCAATGAGAGAGTCCTTGAACGGCTGCCTCCTACACGTGCCACACTGAGGGAGAAGCCCGCAACCCGGGCACATTCTCTGACTGGGAATCGAACCGCAATCTCCTGGATCATAGGTCAATGCTCAACCACTGAGCCTGGAAGGGGGAAAATAGTTTTAATAAAATTTTTGGTTTAAGACATTTGAATCATGTCATTTTCTAGTTGTATGATTCTATTATTTTGTTGTTGTTTTGAGGTAAAATTTATATACAATAAAATGCACAGATCTCAAGTGTACAATCTGATGTGTTTTGGGAAATGCAAAAGCACCTGGAATAAACATGTAAATCAAGATATGGAAACTTGCTGTTACTTCATCACCCCAGAAACTTCCCTCTTTTTATTTTCCAGTCAATTCTCCCCAGCAAGGGGAAAACTTTTGCTAAGGGGCTGATACAGGCACACACATGAGCTAATAAATTTATAGGTACAGAGATGAACAAAGTCAAGTCTGTAGGATTAAAATGCTGAGAGATAAATAGAGAACAGAGAAATGTGTACAGATACTTGCTATGAAATAACTGAGCTCCTATCAAAAGATTTGGGGATCTAGAAGACAAAACATCTCATGCAGATCTTTGCTATGAATTGTCCTCCTAAGTGGGAGGTAGCTGGGATTAGATGAGGTCATGAGCATGGATGGGGATCTCATGATAGGATTAATGCCCTTATAAGAAGAGACACAAGAAAGCTAACTCTCCTCTTGATGACACAAAGGAGAGGTCATGTGATGAAGGCCTCTGCAAGCCAGGAGCAGAGTCTTAACCAAAACCCAACCATCCTGGCACTCTGATCTTGAACTTGAAGCCTCCAGAACTGAGAAAATAAATTTATATTGTCCAACTCACCCAGCCTATAGTATTTTGTTATATCAACCTCAGCTGCCTAAGACAATCATTATCAAAAATTATATCATAAATATTATTGTTGAATTTGGGATATGAAAACCTAGAGATTCATAAATCCTGTAAATAACCTCTCTCTTTGTTACCTTTAGGTCCATTAATTACAGATCTGTTCCTTACAGCTCTAATTACTCACCAGTCCAAACAAATATTTCCTAGAATCTCAGACCTATAAAATGCTTAACCATTCGCCTGCTTCTAGTTTCTCCAGTGTTTCTCAAATCTGGGATTCTTGCTCTCTGCTCCTCCCAAGAGCACTGTTTCCAGGTTTCTACTAATTGATGCCTCACTTCCTTTACCGAGAAACCAAGAGCTTCATCTCAGCACACATTTCTCAGGATGAAGAAAATCTCTTAGTTACTTGTCAGAATTGCAGCTGCTTCCCATTCTTTTTATTAAACTTTTTTTTTTTTTTAAGAACAAGAGAACCATCACTCTCTGAAATAAAGATCCAAATACTACTTCTTCCATCTCTTACATTCAATCCTAAAATCAGAGCCACATTCTCTCTTATATTTGGTGTAGTTATCAACACAAGTCACTAGTATTTAGAGGCCTCATTGTCCCCCTTGTCAACATTTGGCTGTCCAGACAAAGTAATAATATATGTAACAGAGCAGAAAACCATAATATACATCATGTACTACATACTTCAGCAAGGCACAAAGTTATAAGATAAAAAAAAATAACATATTTTTATGTGTTGCAATTTCCTAGAACTTAAATCAAGAAAAGTGTATAATGGATGATCTCCAACCCCCATGTCTGAGATAATTAGAGCCTCTAGATTTTGAAGTAGGAGCCCAATCTTTAAAGACCCAAAACTACAATATATCGGGGGGGGGGGGAGGAGGGAATGAGCCTGTGGTTAGGAGGGCAGCTGCAGACTGCAAGTGTGAATGTTATATTGCAGTGGGCTGTATTTCACTTAGGAGTACAAATTATAAGTCATCATACTTAGGAAGATGATAAGCTGTCTTGATTTTCTAACACCTACAGTTTGCTGGCTTTCTACATGTCAAATCTTAGACTTAGTTTTTATTGCCTGTATTGTCATTGTATTTTAGATCAGTGCCCTTGTTTGATTATTACAATATTATATCCATAGACTCTCTAAACATTTTATATCAGTTCTACCTAATCTATCCTGTTCAAGTCATTATCTTTATTTACACTATATTCCATATTTAGTTATAGTATTTTCTTACTGATAGTGAAATATATATCTGTGATAACCTTCTATTCTTAACATAAAGAGCTGCCTTGTTACTGGGATGCAAAAGCTGGTGAGCCACAAGCAATATGCCTTTTTCTTCCTTAAATGAAATAAGGTCATCAGAATCAGAAAATATATAAGTGAAAATTATCTCCATACAATTTTATTGGCTGATTGAGATATTTAATTTAAATGTTTAAGACAATATAGGGCATTCTGGGTCATGTGCCTAGGTTTCAGGTTCAAACCCTGGTCCCAGTTGGGGCAGAGGCAGTCAATTGATGTGTCTCTCTCACCTCTCTCACATCGATGTTTCTCTCCCCCACCCCCATCCTTTCCTCCCTCCCTTCTACTGTCTCTAAAACTCAATGGAATAAACATCCTTGGGTGAGGATTTGCAAAACACAAACAACAACAACAAAAACAAATATTAGTTAAAAGTATAACTAAAATTAGTAAAATTATCTATATTTAATGTTTTACAACCTACAAAACTTTAGATAAACCCTTTTTAAATGTGTTCTTCCAAGCACTTTATCAAATTAAGTTAAAAATAATAGTATTCATAAATGAAAATAAGCATCTTATTATATAAGTTACTATTATTTTAACTGATTTACATATAGTATACATCATTGCCTACAAATTAGACCAAATATACTACTTGCTACTTCAAGTTTCATTCTTATTATTGGAGAGTGCTAAAGAAATAACACATTGTTAATAGCATGCAATTTCATTTTAAAAATCTATGACATAAAATTATTTCATGCAATTTTTTTCCCCAGAGTTTGATTCTGAGAGAGTAAACTATTTGAAAATTTGTGACTAGCTTATCTCATAGAATAAATATCAAGAATAAAAATAGGCAAAGTACAGAAATACTAGTTAATTAAAATTCATTAGTGATATAGAAATATATAAACATTATCCATATTCCCTTATAAGACAGTCACAGTACTATCTTAAAGTACTGTTTTCCTAATTTCCAAGGCAGAAATCTTAACTTGTTTAAAAATAATCTAACCCTATTAATGAGTGTTCATCTTGTTTTCACCTCCTCTAGATTGAAAGTTATTATATACTGTGACTTTGAGTGGGATTGAAAATATATAGTGTAACAGTTACTAAATATGATGAAAAATTGAGAAAATACTTGGCCAACTCTTTCCCTCTAAAAGGTAATAACATAAATAGGTTGGCAAAAATTGCTTTCTTTCATTGTTCTGATATCTGCAGGCTTATACCATACACTCTGTAAAACATTACAACCCACAATCTATGCCTCAAAACAAAAAGGTAGGGGACAACTTAGTATTATATTACAAAAAAGTAATGGGAACAATGTAAAAATCTCATGTGTTTCCAAAAATCTCATTTTTAGATGTTAGTTTTATATTTTACATTACATTTCGTTCTGTTCAAAATGAATTCTGTTGTAATATGTTGGTTTCTCATTCTTAATGTTCAAAATCTTATTAAACTAAAAGCCAGCACAGAAGCAAAACAAGTTGCTATGCAAAAAATTCATATATAATTTGAAAAGAATCATATGTATATTCATGAATTTTTATTCAGAATGTTGTCAAAATGAAACAATTCAAAAAATAGAATACAACATTTTTTTTTTTTTTCCATTAGGGGGTTCAATCTACTACATGGATGTAAATGAAAAAAATCTGGGTAGTTGTATTTTGATTAAGTGGTGTTGATCTATCTAGTATAAGTGAACACTCTCTGAAAAAATATATTTGAATATATTCAATTAAATTAGTAGTTGTTTTATATAGATTTAAAAGTAGAGGCCTATTGGCTGCAGCCAAGACTGTTTTTGTGGGTTTGATTTTTCCTGGGCTCAGACAGAGTTAATTTTTTTAAAATAAATGTCTTTATTTTAAAGAATTGATTAAAATTAATTATAACTAACTAAAATGAATAGCCTCTACTATTCCTTATTATTTAATATCCAGCCTGAGTCACATATTAACTTTTTCTACCTGGACCTTAAGTGAACCAAATCAAGTTAAAATAAATTTCACCAACAATATAGGTAAGAATTCATACATTATTAGTATTTTCGTTCACTACGTATTTTTGGTGACCATTGTTTTTTCAATCAGTTTTCAGTGGTAAGTAGGCATCAGCCTCTTCAGCCACATCTATCCTGATCGCCTCCACTTACTTACAAGGAAAAAGTGTCTTCCACTCCAAGGCCGACCTTTCTGCGGGACTGGCCTGTCACTGTGTCCTGTCCTGTCTTCTCCAGGGCTTTCTCGCTCCATGACTGGTCTTTCTTCCTAATCAACTTTCTCTCTCCACTGACTCTCTGTTTTCTTTCTTTTCCTTTTTTTTCATTTATTTAACTTTTTCCATCACCGTTTATCCCCTCTATGCCCTCTCCTGCCTCCCCCACCCCGCAGCCACTGTGTGTTATCCATGTCCACAAGTTCTTTCTCTCTTTTCCTTTCCTGCTCAACCCCTCCACCCCATGTTCATTGCAGTGTTATTTACAGTAGTCAAGATCTGACATTTGTTTTCATAATATAAGCTTAACTGTATGTTTGCCATCTTATAAACTCCTTAGGCTCTGAATTTCCCTTTACTTTGACTTTTCTCTCTGCTTACCTAACAGCTAATCTTTAAATAATATTTTTTAATCTGTACAAAAATGCATGTGTTCTTTAAAAAATTCCTCAGAAAGACTCAAAAAAGAAAACTATGAATATTCATAGTTCCCCCAATAATAGCCACTTAACATTTACTACATATAAACATATTCTATTCCTGCCTATGTGCATAAACAAATAAATATTTTAACATAAATGGGACCATACCATACACACTGTTTGAAACAGTTACTATATCACATAACATAAAATATTACTTGGCAACAGCAGAAAATTTCTACAGCATATACTACAATCTGGATTCTGTCAACAATGTGCCAGTGAAATGATTCTTACAATGTCTCCACTGCTTTTCTAACTTCCCAATAGAGCGGACACTTTTAAGAATTTCCATCAGTAGCTTGTTTTTATGATTCAATTAGGGGACTTAAATCTACATGGATGTAAATAGAAAGATCCGGCAGTCATACATCAATTAAGTGGTGTTGATGTATCCAGTATCATCTGAAAAAATATATATTTGTATACATTTAATTAATTTAGTAGTTGTTTTTCCTACATTAATTTAAGAGTTGTTTTTCATAGGTTGAAAAGTAGAGGCCTATCTATTGGTTGTCTACTTTGGTAGGGCCCCACCTCTCTCTTCTTAATTCTATATCCTCCCCTCCCCCTATGCTGTGCCCCCAGCCCCCACATACCTGCATGATGCCATCCATGTTCATGGCTGCCATTACCTTTTAACAGTGATTGCTCCCAGATGGATCTCTTACCCAGCTTTGATTATCAATCAATGTTTATGTGTGTGTCTGTGTGTGTGTGTCTGCCTGTCCGTCTAAGTATGCAACTAAGTGTTTAACAGACCAGGCAACTGAGACTCAATCTAGAAAAAAAACCCACCCATCTCTTCCTACTTACAAAAATGCTTTCCTGGAGGTTTCAGGCCACACTTCTGGGTGCCATTCAAAGCTCAGTTCACTCTGATTTTACTATGTGTTATTTGGATTAGATTCTCTTTCATAGTATGCTTATATTTATTCCCTTTTCTTTGTTTTATACAGGTCAGCAACATATCTTATGGGATCATGGCAAAATCCACCCACGTCACCTATTTACAGCTTGTATTTTCATATCCGTATTCACTGTAGGTACCTCCTTGACAAAGCAGCCACACCTTAGTCTTCCTGATCTTATCTTCATTTCTTCCCTGCCCCATCTCAGGCCACTTCTGTGCTGTGAAACCTACTCTTGAGCTGCCCTTGAGTCTCCTCTGAGATCTCGTCCGAGTTTACATATTCTATTCTTTCTACCTGGAATAGCCTTCCCATTTTTATCACCTAGTGATTGCCAAATATTCAAGCTTTATCCAAAATCTTCCCATTCACAATAGTTTCTTTTATTTTTATTGTTTTACCTTTTTAAAATTAAATTTATTAGAGTGACATTGGTTAATAAGATTAGGTAGGTTTTGCCAGGGCCCGTGTTGCTCAGTGGTTAGAGCACCGGCCCATCTACTGAAGAGTCAAGGGTCCAGTTTCTGGACAACGGCATGTACTTGGGTTGCAGGGTTCAGTCCCTGGACCTGGTTAGAACATATCCAGGAGCAAACAATAGATCTGTCTCTCTCACACTGATGCTTCTTTCTCTCTTTCTCCCTCCCTCCTTCCCTCCCTCCCACTCTTTCTAAAAATCAATGGAAAAATACCCTTGGGTGAGAATCTAAAACAAAGATTATGTAGGTTTCAGGTGAAAAGACAATAAGGCATGTCTACTCAGTTCCCTTTATTGATTTGTTCTCCCTTATCAGTATTTTGAATTCTCGCATTATCTCATATTTATTTAACAAATAAAATGAAGTACAGTTAAACAAAACATCATTCATGTAGTTAAACACTAATGCTAACTACAGAATACAGAAATTGAAACAACGTTCAAGTGATTCTTAAGTGTAGAGAGTCTATCAATGTGGTTGACAGATAGATGGTTTGCGGATAGTTTTTTAAAACACATTTAATCATGTAGAATTAATCAGGTAATTCTGAATTGATTCTACTATAGTTTAATAAGCATTAGTTTGGTCTCACAGTGGAAATCTCAATTTCTTAAAAGGAGAGTTCATGGCTTAATTCTTATACAGAGCCTATTATAGTCCTGTTCAATGTGCATCCAGCAAATCTCAATATTAATATGGAACTGTGCAATACATATCAATTGACAACTCAGTTAAAGCATTTGAGGAAATAATAGCTTATTCCAAATATACATAAAACAATTACATTTTGCATCTTATAAACTGTAATTTCCATGTTAAATTTTGAATAGTGTATACAGTATGTTTATTTTAGTGAATGTATAAAAACAGTATTAAGTTATTCTTGTATAATTATTCAATATCAAGTTCAAAATATGTTAGCTTTGTTTGATCCACATATTTAAGAGTGCTTAGAAAAAGGGCAAAGCATCAATTAGCAGAGAGTTGCAAAGCTTATAAAATATTTCTAAAAGCTACTGGGAGTTTCAACCTCCATAAAGAAAGCCAATTCAATGTTAATGAAGCTATTCCTAGGAAAGTCCTACGAAATGTAATGGGGGGAAAAACACATAAAATATATAATATGACTTGCCAAATTAGTAACTCAGTCACTCATAAATGCCATGGGGTGGGACAAAGCTCATTCAGAAGTAGCTCTCCACAATCTTTTTTCCCCCTCGCCTTAGAAGAAAAGACAACCAAATATAAGCCTAATAGGAATTCAAGACACTTTATCTTTCTCCATGCTGCATTTAATAGAAAACACTTTCTGTACAAGCTCTAGGCTGTATCATTACAGTATACATTTATGTCAAGCCTTGATGCCCAAAGGAAACATCTCACGCAAATTCAGAGGTCTTTTAGCAAGAGTGCAGCTCACCAAGAATTATGCCATGGATCTGAGTCCAAAGAGCTGATAATCTGTTACTTTAAAAGCCTGAAGTCTTTTATAAATTTTGGATATTAACCCCTTATCAGGTGTATCATTGGCAAATATGTTCTCCCATTCAGTGGGCTGTCTTTTTGTTTTGCTGATGGTTTCTTTGCTGTGCAAAAGTTTTTAGTTTGATGTAATCCCATTTGTTTTTTTTTCTTTTGTTTCCCTTACCTGAGGAGATATATCAGAAAAAATATTTGTATAAGAAATATTCAAGATTTTACCACCTATGTTTTCTTCTAGGATTTTTATGATTTTGTGTCTAACATTTAAGTCTTTAATCCATTTTGAGTTTATTCTTGTGTATGGTGGAAGAAGATGGTCTAGTTTTATTTTTTTGCATGTATTTGTCCATTTTTTTCCAACACCATTTATTGAATAGATCATCTACACCCCACTGTATGCTCTTGCTTCCTTTGTCAGATATTAATTGACCATAAAGTTGTGGGATAATTTCTGGGCTCTCTATTCTGTTCCATTGATCTATATGTCTGTTTTTATGCCAGTACAATTTTGATTACTATGGCCTTGTAATATAGTTTGATATTGGATAACCTAATTTCTCTAACTTAAAAAAAATTACCTACTTTATTTTAATCATAGAATTTTAATTACTTCAGATTTTCTCATGGGTTTGTTTTCATTTGTATACTTATCAATTTCAGTTCACTAAATTAGAAAATCCTGTCGAACCTCAATGAAACTTTATCCCTAGCTTATACAATGGTGGTAAACATTGAAATCAGACTTAATAAGACATTCCACCTCATATAATTGTTATGAATATTAAGTAATTGTTTATAAGGTACTTGAATATATGCACATAACAGTTTTTGCAAGTTTTGTTATTATTGTTGTTATTATTACTGAAATGAAAAACATGGGCTTTATTGTCCATTTGTTCTTCAGATAGTGGAGGAGGTACAGATAAATCTATTAATATGGATTAGAAGAATTTCAGAGCTATAACTATTTTTATTTATATTAGCATTTAGCAATAAAGGCAGTGATAGTTGTTCAATAAGTGATACACTGCTAACAATATAAATGACTGATCTATGTCTGTGTTTGTTGTTTTCCAAATCATTTAAGTAATTGTATTAACTTAAAGAACAAATAACATTTTTTTCATTAGGACTCCAGATTCAGAGTTTCATTAGTACTTTGATTTTTTTAACTTCTTACTAATGAAAAGAGCTCCTCATGCTTCATTATTTTTATAACCATGGTGTGATGGAAGAGTCAAAAGGACTGGGCATTGTGAATCACTCAGTTCCAACTGTAATGTAAAACAAAGGAGTGCATTAGCAGCAAGAAGGTATTCTATCTGTCAAAAGAATAATACACTAGTTTAAGCTACTATGTGTTTCTTTTCATTAGTTGATGGTTCCATTTCATCAAAGGAGTAAAGATGAAAAAAAATTAGGAACAAAATATAAAATGATGACTAACCCATTGGCTATTATATTAAAATGTTCACATTCACCATATGCATACACACACTAATTTGTCTACACTATTAAATTTTCATGGTTTTGTTTCTGAATAATACATCACACTTACATGGGATCCAATAATAATAATAACAACAACAATGAATATCTTCTATTAAGATTTCCTATGCCTCCACCTACAAAGGACCACTCAGTGTTGCAGTAAAACACTTTGGGAGCCAATACATTATCTTGCTATTGATGAAATTTGCATTCAAGAATCTCCAGACGTCTTAACATTTTTCATGTGTCTTATAAAAATATTTACCTATATCTACATTATTTCATGCAGAATGATTTTGTATTTATATCACAACATTTAATATCATGGATTATTTTCAAGTAGTCAACTTATGTATGGATTTTTTCAATAAATATATACATTATTGTAAATGTATTTTATCTTCTTTATGATTTTCTTAATAACATGTTCTCTTCTCTAACTTACATTATTGTAAGAATATGGTATTCTTGTTATAATACTTATAACACAAAACATGTGTTAATAGACTGTTTATGTTATTGGTAAGGCTTCTGGTCTACAGTAGGCTATTAGTAGCTAAGTATTTGGAAAGTCAAATGTTATAAGCAGATTTCAACTTCAGGGATGCAGGGGTGTCAGCACCCCTAACCACTGCATTGTTTAAGGGTCAATTGTAATACAAATTCTAATCTTGAACAGAGTGGCTCAAACTTTGCAGAAAGCTTTCTTTCAAAAACCCAGTTCCTAAAGTAAAGCATGTTGAGGGCTTTGTTTCTGAGTGCATCTTCAGCACCTAGAATAGGCCTTTAGCATATATACACACACAACTGTCACTGAATATGCTTTTTAATTGTAATTTAGTAACCAGTCCCATAGAACATCTCACTATTCAGGTATGACAAGCTTCTAATTTAGAATGGGGTGGGGGATAGTAAGCAAACTCTTTCTTTCATTTATTCAGTCAAAGTGAAAAATATCTACTGAGAACAGCAACACACCTACTATACGCCAAGCTTAGTATTAGGCAGTGAGAATACAGAAGAGAGAATTACTGGAGAGCTGGTTACTGCTTTTATGGACTTGTAAGTATAGCAGGAATGAAATCACCATTAGCTCTTGATCATAAAAGTGATTTCTATCTCAGGTTTATCTACAACCCGACCCAAGAAACATTAATACTTCTGCAAAGTTTGAATAAGGGGGAGAGAGGAGAGTAGAAATCTATTTATAGTCTTTAATATTTTTAAGAAGCAACTAATTTGGTGAGGGACTCTTGTATTTGACTACACTATGTCAAAAAGTAAAAAGTCTAATAAAATATTAATGCAATATATAGAGAGTCTAAATTTGATTTATTTAACTTCTATCTTCTGAGCCATTCTTTTTTTATCCATTTCTGTTTGTAATTTTGCACAATAAGTTATATAGCCAAAGACATTGATAACATTTGCTAACCTCAAACCTAAGGATGTTCTTTGAATGCTATTAGCTTGGGTTAATTAGCCTCAGTAAGTTGCATTTTAGTGCTTAAAATAATGCTGATCTCACTACTACAATGTGCTTCCCGTTCCCATAAGTACTTGTCCTGATAGAATTATACCACGGGGAGAGCCATAATTGTTTGTCTCTTTAATGAAATTGCCATAAGCACTGCCATGCTTGGAACATTGAGAGGATCGCTTCAGAACATGTTGGCCTCAATGGTTGAAGGGTCTGTGTAGTCTGTTACTATATCTTCACCACTCTATAATTTGACTCAGGTGTGAAAATATAAGAAGGCATGTAGGAGATGTGTAAAAATTGCTGGACAAGCATTAGCAAAATAAAACCTAGTTAAGATATTATTGAGAGAGAGAGAGAAATATCACTTCAATGTGAGAGAAACACGTCAGTTGATTGCCTCCCCCTTGGGTTGCAACCAACTGGGGCCAGGGACGGAGTCTGCAACCAATGTATGTGCCCTTGCCGGAATCAAAACCTGGACACTTCAGTCCACAGGCTGATGCTCTAACCACTGAGAAAACTGGCTAGGGCCCAAGTACATTTTTATATAAGATAAATTTATTAAATGAGACCAAGATAGGTTACTATAAAATGACAAATAAAATCCAAAATGAGGATTAAAATCCCATGAGCCCTTAAAAACTAAATTATTATTGTATAGGAAATACAAAAGCAAAGTCCATAGAAATAGAAACTAACTTTCTTCTATAAGTTTGTGTTAAAGAATGTACCTGAAAGTAAGAGAAAGATGTTGAAGAATTAAATGAGGTTTAACAGTGTAGGTTTACAAAATATACTGAATCTGTGTTCTGAAAAGACAAAACTCCCTACAAATTCTCATGGAACATTTAAAATTTTTGGCTGTATGTTATTATGCAAAGGAAATATCAATAAAAGTTCAATAAATGTGAAATAATGGAGTCCACATACTTTAACTATTTTAAATGTACTAAAAAAATGAGAGAAAATTTTTAAAAAATAGAAAAAATCAATGGAAAATAATTTTAGTGAGAAAAATGGAAATTACAACCAAAGTTGATAAATATCTAGAAAAATGTTTTTATATAAAAATACATATCTAAACTTATGGATATTCAAAATTGTACTTAGTGAAAAAATCAGTATTAACCTGTTTCAATGTTAAAGACAAAATAAAATTGAATCAATCATATACTTTCAGAATTTAGACACAATATAAAAGCAGAAAAAGGGATTTAGGTAATAGGGAATGAGTTGAATGATAAATATATATGAGAAACTATTCTATCTAAAAATAATATATTCTAAAAAAGGAAGACAGAAATAACTATATATGGACTGAAATAATTAGAAAAGTCTTAACATATGTAAACTGGGTCAAAGAGTACTTTGTAAAACTCTTGCAAAAATTTGAAGTAGTAAAATATAAAATACAAATTTTTAAAATATCATTATGTGATGGAAAACTTAACCACTTAAATACCTTGGAAGAAACTGGCAAACTGTCAGAGTAATATCATCAATAAAACTAACATTTACTGAATGCCTAACATTCTAAGCTCTGACTAAAGAGGTTTACATGACTTATTGCATTTGCTTCTGATGGGGTTTCTTTGAGGAAATTTTATGACTTTTTTCAAGTTGTAATGAAGGAAATAATATATAATGTTTAATATTATAAAAAAGGAAGAAAACTTTCCTATTTATTTTGCAAATTAACTAATGTGGCATTAATACTAAATCTAAGAAAGATTTTTTTAAAAGACTGAAAATTGACAATTGGTTTAACTGGAAAATGTCTATATAAAAACTAGAAGTATTAGCTTATTAAATTCATTAGTATATTACATACCTATATATTTCCGGTAAATGAGATTTCTTTGTGGGTTGCAGTCTCATTTCAAGGCTTGACTGGGGAAGATGGAAATTATAATCTTACGAAGCATAATAATGGAAAAGCCATTCCATTACCTGTGAAATGTGCTATTAGTCAGAAACAAGTCATAGGTCCCACCTACCGTAAAGGAGAGGAAACTACAAAGTATGTAAATACCAGAGGATGGAGGTCATTGGTGGGGACGTCTTACCACTTTCCATCAGAATTGAACAGCAATTTTTAAGCAATGTTTACCGCTTAAAGTAATAAACATTTATGACTATTAATTCTCCTAAAATCACTAATATTTTAGACTTAATTTCAATTAAAATAACCTTTTCTTTTTTCCGTGGAAATTTACAAAATTATACGAAATATTGCCTGGAAATTAAGCACATAAGAAGAATCAGGAAATAGTTGGGATAAAAGAAAATAAGAGTAAAAATGGGCTGGCCAGGTACCAGTGACTAAAACATTTATTATTATAGACAAAAAAAAAAGAGTTTTTCAGTAGAGAGAAGAGTCTAAATATGGTCCCAAAGATGTACTAGGTTTTTCCTAGGTGATTAAGATGAAATTTCAATACCAACATAAATTCCAGGCAGCTAAAAGATTTATATTGAAAATATAACAGGAAACATAAACTATTAGAAGAAAGCTTGCTCAATAAGTTTAAAACTTGAAGTACAGATGGCCTTTGTAAGCTTGGCATAAAACCAGGAGACCATAAAGTAAAGGCTGAATAATTAGAAGCTATAAGATTTTTATAACTATTTATTAAAAATATTTTATAAAACTGCTATTAACAAAAAAAAATCTAGCAAACCAAAAGAAATGTTTGCAAAACATGATCATTGAAGCCCTCATTTTCTTAAGTAGCAATAGTTTCATAGGAATCAAAGAGTAAGCAAGGAACAAACATAACCGGTGAGAGAACAAAATGTGAAATGTATGGTTGAAAAGATTCCAAATGCAAACATAATTTAAGACATGCAAACTAGCCAGCAGCAACCACAGCAAAGGTGAATTTGAATACGCCATTAACATAGCTGACATCCAGAGTATGTAAAACAAACCTAAATAAAAAACCTTACGTTGTTCAAGATAATATAAGCTTTGTTATTCCTAAACTCTAATGAGATGATTTTCTACTGTTCCCAACTTATTACTATGTAGGGTCTAAATGTACCCAGGGAGCTACAAACAGATGTGAATGCCTGTTTGCCAGTCAGAGAGATTCAGTAAAAAGCGGGTTCACTGAATGTTTTAACTGGTAAAATCTCATAGGAACAAGTCAACAGGAGTTCTGAAAGGAAAAACGTGCCTAATACCACTTGAGTAAGTTCTTGAATTGATAAATAATGATGCAGTGAATAAAAAATAATGAATAAAAATTTGTAGATTTTTAAAAAGAATTATGACAGCATATTGGGCATATCTTTTTATTTTCTGTAATTTTGATGCTCTCACATCTGGGGCCTAGCTGGCACTAGAGGAACTGCCACTCCGGGGTTGGTTAATTTTTTAGAGTAAAAGACTTGCCTGTGTGCCTGACTTCCATCTGCAAACCAATCAATTCGGAGCCCACACCCCAACCACCTACACTTTAGGGCTCCCACACTCGGGGTTACTCTTCCTCTGTCCCCACTAGAGGCAGGTACTAGAGACCTCTGAAATTATTCAAACTGGCCAATCCTAGATCTTCTTACCCTGTCCTGCCATCTCTCTTTAATCTATCTAAGAAATTAGTGGAGCTCTGCCAGTGTGGCTCATCAGTTGAGCGTCGACCTAGGATCCAGGAGACTGGGGTTTGATTCCTGGTCAGGGCACCTGCCCGGGTTGCGGGCTCCATCCCCAGTGGAGGGCGCGCAGGAGGCAGCCGATTAATGACTCTCATCATTGATGTTCCTCTCTCTCTCCCTCTCTCTGAAACCTATAAAGATATATTTTTTAAAAATTAGTGGAAGTGGAACCATTAAAATACTAATAACACTCCTTAACTCAGGGAGAAAGGATGAAGATGAATTTGAGGACAAGTTTTAGTTTGGGCAGGAAATCCTTCTCTACTTTCTTACATCTAGAGACCAAATATTATAAGCACTCATATTATACAATCAAATATATATTATGACCCTCATCCCTACCATCCCAAAAAGGGAAAACTTCTCACAGACTAAAGATTCATGTTTAACTAAACTTGACAATTAAAAACCACATGACAAGTTTATATATCACTTTGGAGAGCCTCAAGTGCATTTCACAAACTGTAGAAATGATCCCTGGAAGTATAGTCTTTCAAGTGCATTTCACCAACTTCCTACTGGCTCCTTTTCTTTCAAATTCCAGCAAAGGGTAGGTGATCACATTTTTAGCATCTGGGGTGGCTTTCTAGAAGCTTTAAATTATTGGGTATTGCTAACCCACAGAGTTCACAACACGCACGGTCCACTTGGTGGGCAGACTAATAAGGATGTCCTCAGGATCTGCATCCCCAGCAGCTCCAGCTGAGTTCTGCTCCACGGGATCTTTAAAGCAATGTGCCGTTTAAATGGATTTTTTATGTGTTTCTGTCCAGGATCTTTCTTAGAAGTAACTTCACTTTAAGTTTGACATTAAAATGACAATTATAACCTTCTCAAATTAGCTAATCAAAATGGGAATAAAGTTCATGCAACATCAATTACTTAAATGATGACATTAGAGCTATTTTAGAGCAAGATTCAGGAAAATTATGTAAACTTGGAATTTTAACCTAAGATCTCCAGGCTGAGAATTTTAATTGAATAAAATGTGTATTTTACTGATAAATCCCCATATAACAATGTTTCATTTTTAGCGCTTATTAATATCTATATAACACAGTTATATAGTATTATTTTCATTAACTGCTATAAAACTTCAATAATTCAATAGCAGTAGCAATATCACTATAGAGCCATCTATAAAATTCAGCATGTAACTGTGTGAGCTTAATTTTCTACATGTCTTAACAGGTGCTGTGGTATTACAATAACAATCTACCAGTCAGATAAGGTGGCCCTGGAAAATGCAGCCACATCAAAGAGCAAGATAAATGAGAATATCCAATAATTCCTGATAGTGCTATTTAATAATTTAGCATTCGAAAGTATGATTTTAACTATGGTTTAAAGAATCACAACACTGACTTTGGATATCAAGGGGAAATATTATTGTATGCACTGTTAATTGCTATTTGTTCTCTATTGATTAGATTTTAAAAGATATATTGTCTCATTAATAATTACTTTTTAATGCCCCCAGAGAATTACAAAGGGTATTATAAAACTGCAGAAATAATTTGAAGCAACCAAGTTTAAGAACAAGCTTAGAATAGAAAAATAATATAAAAGTATTCTAAATGCTTTTTGTCTGTTTTCCAGTTCTAAGATCTATAAACAAAAGACAGCCTACTGCCTTCTCAAAAATAAATCTTGGGTTTCTCATCTCTTTTATAGAGAGTAACTAATTGAATGCCACAAAATTAGGTGGATGAGTTTATGGATTATTTTAGAGGAGTCAGGAATAGGGCAGATGAGGCTTTTTAAAAAAATGAGTTTCACATTTTATAATGCCTAACAATAGACTTCAGGATCAATGCATTACCACATCAATTGTATTTTGAGTAAAAATATCCCTAGAAGATTTGGAAGAACACAGAGTATTAAAAAGAAAGATTGTTGAACTTGGAATCAGGAGATCACTCCAAATTGGCGTGAAAGGTATTTAAACTTACTCACAGTTTTGATAATTGTTAATAGAAATAATTGAATCCCAGACAATTAGGGATATTTTTAAATTTTTTGAACTAACTTTAGACTTAAAGGATAGTTGAACGATTGTACAAAGAGTGTTTATATATCCCTCCTCTAGCTTTTTCTAATATTTCCATTTTATATAACCATAATGAAATTGTTGGAACCAAGAAATTATGTTTTTACATTACTACACATAAGACTTTATTCAAATTTTACCAGTTTTTCCAATAATTTTCTCTTTTTGTTCCAAGACCAAATCCAGGAACCCACATTACATTTAGTTTTTATTTCTCCTTTGTCTCTTTTAGTCTGTAAGTTTCTTAGACTTTCCTTGTCTTTCTTGACCTTGACACTTTCAAAGAATAATTTACTTTGTCTAAATGTAAGTTGGTTGAGTCTGAGACATCTTCATGACTAGACTGAGGTTAAGTATTTTTGTCAAAAATATCACAAAACTGATGATGAGTTCTTAAAGCATCACATCACAGGATTCATAATCTGCTGTCTTACTACTGGTAATGTTGACCTTCCTGGTTTCTCCACAGTAACATTGTCTTTCCTCTGTGATTAAAATATGTTAAGATAAGTATTTACTTACATATTTATGGATTCACTATTATTTTGATTCTCTGGGTTATAATCCGGTACTATTGTATTTATTTTGTTGCCCAAATAGCTAATTGTAATTTCAGTTTAACACATGTGTTTTGTAACAAGCCTGCATCTTTTTCTGACCATGACTTTTTTGGTATTGAAAAAAAGATAAACCAGAAACTAAAGCAGCATTGTTAACAACATAGAAGAGAGTAGGAGGGAGTGACATCTCTCATTATCTCTTATATATTCAAACTGCTAGAATCATAGTAATATTTCACATACTTCAAAGACAAATCAACAATCAAAATCAGCCAGGATGTGGGAAAATTAAAAATGGAATACAAACTCTATGAACACGCTGATGGGTGCAAAGAAAAGAACTGTTTTAAGTAACTTCAGAAAAAAGTACCTTGACTAGATATTGTTATATATATATATAACAAGTATGTCTCATGCAGAGATCTGGGTAGCAATTCTAAAACTGCTTTGTATGTATATTGTAATAATCAAGAGAATAAATATATAGCAGCTAATAAGAATCATGTTTCTTACTGTTGGAGAAATAATTTATAAATACAAAAGAGGCAGTTTAAATTTGTCTGTGGTGCCTGCGGGCATGGCTCAGTGGTTGAACTTTGACCTATGAACCAGGAGGTCACAGTTCAATCCCTGGTAAGGGGGTGGCTGATCAAGAGAGATGGCTCTTTCTCATTATTAATGTTTCTCTCTCTCTTTCCCTCTCCCTTCCTCTCTCTGAAATCAATAAAAACATTTAAAAAAATGATCTGTGGTATTGGATTGAAGTTTAACTTATTAGTGCAATTATGGTATATGCATTTATGTCATTCACAAAATACATTGAATATATATAAATAATTAGATACATAAATATAGATATGTTTATTTTCATGATTATACATACTTATATTCCCTAGCTCTGTGCATTGAGAAGAGCAAAAAGCAATGGCACCTCAGTAGTAAAAAGCACACCCAGAACCCAGATCTTGGGTTCTAAATACCATTGTCCATTTAGGTATAGTTAGAATGCACCAAGATTCCTTGTGGATTCAGGGTTGTGGTGGAAAAAAAAATCAGTTAAAGCTATTTTAATATTCTAGCTCTAAATTACTCAGTTTTGTTCACTAGGGTAAGAGCATCCGTACATCAAGCAAATACTCTTCTATTAATGTTAAAGAAATTGAAGAAGGCATCTCCTTAATATCAGTTCTTAGAGTAGAGGTTTTTCTAATCATATTAAAAAGAAAATACTTGATGTTGATGGCAAGCCAAAAAACAACTAAGGAGCCCTCAAGCCTGCAAGCCAATGATTCCAAGACTAGTTTGTAATGTGTGTAAGTTACACCTAAACTTGTTCTAATAATAAATGATTTATTTCCTCACCCTATCCCTCTATTAAAGCAATAATAGGTTTTTATTTTTGATTAGGATTCCCAAACACATTATTTAATAAACATGTTTCTTCATCATAAAATTATCTATGGAATATGCATAATAAGCAATATCTAGCTTCTAAAAACAGAATAGTGAGGTAAGTATGCCACAAGCCACACTTCACAGGCGTCCTCCAGTGGTCGATACATGATGAACACACAGATACTTATGACACAGGTATAATCTCTCAGTTACAAAATGATAAAAAGGCTCTGTTCTGGGAAACAGTATAAGTTGATAAATAAATTCTGATAGGAGGCCATTTTCAGAGAAACAAGTTATATGGTCAGGCCCAGAATCAAAGAGCAGGGAATGTTACTTTGCCCTTTTAAGTAATGGATACAGAGTGAATACTTTCAAAAAATAATCTTGTACCAAGAACATGTTATTATTGGTTTTCTTTCAACAAAATATCCCCTCTGCATTCTACAAAAATTCTTATGGTTTTCTCGTTACTTGAATGTTTCTGAATTAAGGAACAATGAATAATTTATATTTTTGCACCAGTTATCACAACCTACTACCTTGACTTTTAACATTTTAGCAGCTCATGGAGCAGACATTTATAATAATTAAAGTTTACTATATTTACAATAATTCAAAACAGTATATCAAGTGCTCATTTTGGCAGCACATTTACTAAAATTGGAATAATACAGAGATTAGCATGACCTCTGCACAAACGTGACATGTAAATTCATGAAGAGCTCTGTATTTTCCTGTATTTCTTGTATTTTCAACTAGTAAATAAGTCATAGAGATCCAACACACAGTACAATAAATATAGACAGCACTGTACTACAATAATACAATATGATAAATATTGCTTCAATGGCAATCATATAACAATATATATCATAGTAACTTGCTGTACTCTTTAAATTTACAAAATGTAACATTTCAAATTTAATAATTAAAAAGACAGTCCATAAAGTTATACATTTCATTGCATTTATTATTGATTTTTAAATGTTTGCCACAGAACTGAAACTGTATTATAAATGAGAGAAATATAAATGGTACAACTGATTTAAATGGTTCATTTTAGCTAGAAAATACTATGATAGCTATATATGGTTTTAAAAAACATTTTCCCCTCAGTTTTTAGAGAAAACTGAATCTTTAATTAAACATATACCTGAAAAATTCTTTTTAATATATTGGTAACCAGTCCAATTTTAGCGTATCTAATACCTTGAGGCATGGGAATATGTATTTTCTAAGAAGAACTTCTGTATACCAAAGTGAATGTCTAGTGGAAGGATTTCAAACTTGATGTCTAGTTATTGATACTCAGTAAATCTTCATGTGCCATTGATAGGGACTTCTAGCTTTTGCAGCATGAAAATAATTCCATATGTACTACCATGTTCTTCTTAGGGAAAATATTAAGTTTAAAAATGTGGTATGCTTTTTACATTCACACCATGGAATACTACACAGCTGTAAAAAAGAAGGATCTCCCCTGGCCGGGCATGCCTCAGCGGTTGAGCGTCGACCTAGGATCCAGGCGATCGGGTTTGATTCCCTGTCAGGGCACATGCCCAGGCTGCGGGCCGGAGCCGATCAATGACTCTCTCATCATTGATGTTTCTATCTCTCTCTCTCCCCCTCCATTCCCCTCTCTGAAATCAATAAAGATATATTAAAAAAAAAAAAAAGAAGGATCTCTTACCCTTTGGGACAGTGTGTATGGTCCTGGAGAGGAGTATGCTAAGTGCAATAAATCAGTCAGAGAAAGACAAGTCTCCATGATCTCACTCATATATGGAATCTAATGAACAAAATAAACCGATAAACAAAATAGATCCAGAGACAGAATGAGGAATCTCAGAGGGAAGGCAAGGGTGGGTGGGGAGAGATTAATCAAATTACTTATATGCATACATGCATAACCCATGGACACAGACAATAGTGTGGAGAAGGCCTGTGCAGGGGGGGGGGGGGTGCCGGGGGAGGGGAACAATGGGGATAAAAAGGGGGACATCCGTAATACTGTCAACAATAAATATAAGTTTTTAAAAATGTGGTATGCTAAAATACATTGCATTGATGCGAAAGTTCATCTTTCTGTTGTGTTGCCTTTATTGTTCAGCAGAGTTCAGATGCTAATATAAGGTGCTTTGAACTGTGGGTCTCCAGCTTTTTTACAAGTTACTTTAAGTTTTTTAAAATCTATAGTACAGGGAAGGCATATTTATGTATTTTCAAAGTTTTTAACTTTTAAGATCTGGGAGATTAAACTACCTCACAGAAATCCTATAAGAAAAGTACTGTATCTGGCTATCAAAATGTGTAAATAGTGGAAACCATCAATCTCTCTATACGAAGTTATGTTTTCAAATAACTACTAGAATGTGTTTTTAGAGTTGATCCTCTGGTTTTTACCTGTGGTCAATGAAACTGTCCCTAACTTACTACCTTACAGCAAGAAATATACAAATATATATATAACAACTAGTGAAAGATCTGAGAACTTTAAGTACACAAATGATTTTAGATTTGTATGTATGATCTTCTTACGACTGAATAAATATTAAACTCATAGATGATATATGTCAGTAATAGTTATTTTGAATGTGGACATTTATCTTCTGTCTGTATTTCAGTGGTGTTCAAAGTTTTTCTCGTTTAATATGAGATTGTACTATATAAATTTCAGGAGCAAGATTATGTAAATTTGTTTTTCTGAAAAAGTATGTAACATCTGCCTTAAAATATGACTTTCCCTCACCATATTCCTTTGCTCAGAAAAAAATAAAATATAACCAATTGAAAATTAAGAATTCACCAATTATCAATTTATATGCAAATCTTATCAGTGTTTCTATGACAATCATGTCTAATTACACAGTCAGTGGCCCAGGGTGGAATATGTGCATTTCTACGAGTTCGCGAATTGTGCTTTTTAAATGACTGCTGACCACTGGATACTATGACCATACTTTAGAATGCAGAAGGAAAATATAGCACATAACACACTGATTGTTTCTTGTTGACAATGTAATATCTTTACTACCTAAATTTAAGTATTACAAAATCATGCATGGAGTAAAAGTCCAACATTCAAAGTAAAATGTTACATTTTGAGCCACTGAATTATTATTTTATTTGAGTACAGCTCTTATTGAAATTTCTGGTGTGTCCAGGGTATGCAAAATACTTAAATATTCTCCTTGTTACCTGAACACTGGGATTATTTTGCTCACTATTAAAATTGTTTTCCTCAGTACCTCCATGAACTCATGTTAGATCTAATATCATAGCTGTGATTCCTGAAAGTCAATAAATATTGACTGCTCTCTAACTTTTAGAGTATTGGTTTTAAGCAGAAGAGTTTGTTGAAAATTGTCCAGCAATATATACTAAAATATTACCTCTTATGAATACAAAATTGGTTGAATTTCACCAAAAACAGCCTCTCTTATAAATATGTCTTATTTTCTTCCTTATGTAATTCTGACTTCTCTGAGAATAACATCTGGGTGTCTCCTCAACCCTAATCTCAAATCCTCTTAAACACTTTGAGGATGAATGGATGCTGTCATGGTTACTTAGATCCAGACATGGTGATAGTAGAGAGAGTAGACGCAAGTTTCTCTTCATGGAAACAGCCACATTGCAATCATCAGTAGGATTTCCCAAAGTGAAATATTTATCTCCAATATGCCTATGCCCCACAGAGTTAGAAATCTGAATTTAATGGCACTTCTTTTCTTTCCTTTCTTTTTTCTTTTTTTTTTTTTTTTTAAGAATAGTTTATTGACATTGTAAAGAGAGGAAGGCAGAGCAAGAAACAACATTGTGAGAGTGCAACATGAATCCACGGCCTCCTGCATCCCCTACAGGGATCACCAGTGACCCTGGCAAGTGACCCGACAGGGAATCAAAGCAGTAACTTGTGGGTGAGCTGGATGAGACTCAACCAACTGAGCCACACCTTTCAGGGCTAACATCACTTTTCTTTATGAAATACTTTTGTTGTAGGTGAGGCAATAAATAGCTCTCTGGATGATAGCAGTCACATTCAGTGGGCTCTGACTTCTCATGTGTGCGCTTGCTAGGGGTCCTTTGGAAACAAGAACCAAACAGCTTTGTTTCTTTACAAATTGAGGCCTAATTCACACCAACATTGCATCTGGACTTCAAGGTTTCTGTTTTAAGAGGGTGAAGCAACACCTTTCATTTTGTGATTGAAGAAAAAGCTTTCCCCACATATCTCCCCCATCCCCATTTCCCCATCCTTTCTTTTCCAAACCATTCTTTTTCTTAATGCAAAATAAAAGTATTAACATATTAAGCCATCTTAATCATGGAATGTACTAAAAGTTGTTTTTGTTCCATTTAGCTATTCATTCATTTAGTTCATATCTACCTTGAACTTAAATAATTGTAGGCACTTAATGTAATGTGTGGAGTGAGCAAGACAAGCCTAGTCCTTGCTCTCATGGAGCCTATGTTGTAAGCTTAAATATTAGCACTATCTTCCGTCTTCAGAATTACCAGTTAAGTAGTCTTACTGGTTTACCATTCCAGCATGCATTAGTCCAGGTAATCAGATAGCAGATTAACTCTCTAGATGGATCTGTCTTATGACATTTGGGTTGGCAGTTTGCCCAGCAATGTTGGTTCTCTCATGGATCAAAGAAAACTCACTGATTTTCAGTTGGTCCAGCCTTTTCATATTATAAGAACTGGTGTAAAAACTTCTAAACTTTTCTTCATGGAACTGAATCTGACCTCTCTATTTTTAACAAATGAGATTGGGGGAAAGCATAAAAGATATTAAGAAGTTACTGGCTTGTCTAACGGTACATATGAATTTGATGAGAGCACAAGAACATTATAATTGATACTATTTTATATAAGTGTATTTAATAAATATTGACTTATATATATATTTTAACTAAATGCTTTAGCTCTTACAACACCTATGGTTTTAAATTCTGCAACAAATCCGTATCTACCACATTCTCTTGCCTTTAGTGCCTATGTGCTATCCCCTCACCTGTAACTTCCTTTCATTATCATATCCATGACTTGCCAAAAGTTAATATAACTCAATAGACAGTGCCAGATTGGCAGAGGGGTGTCCACCAAAGCTATTCATCTACTTCTTTTTAAATTAATTTGCAAATCAATTTAATAAGTTCTTAAAACCTCTGCCATCTGTAGAGTAACACTTGGTTTGGGATGACACATATACATTCTCATTTTATTACATTTTGATCTGTGGGCCCACTTCCAGCTCAGAAAGAAGAGAATCTGACCTTTGACCTGGATCTGGCACTTTAATCCACTTTGGCAAAGGCTGAAACCTACTGGGAAGAGCCAACTGACAGATTTGCTGCTAAGTAACCGGTTAGTGCCCATGGAAAATAAAAATATGCCTTGTGAAATTATGCTTACACAATTTTTGGGGGGTCTTTAGAAGGATTTTTACCCATCAAAATTTATTTGAATATAAGGAAAGAGAGAGAGAAACCCAGAAAATAAATGTTAGCAAAGCAATAAAAGATCTCTTTGTAGGAAATGGCTTGCCCTAAGAGAAAGAACCACATCAAACCCAGTAAAAGGCCAACATCCACCTTTCTGTTTGCTCCAGTGAGCCCATCTGCAAGAGGCAGACATTTGGGATTTTGAGGTGATGGCCAGGAAAACAGATTTATGAAGCTAGGTCTGCTCTACAAATTGACCAAATGCTGTATTTAGACATGAAAACTTGATTTAATTCTTATTAGAAAAGCCAACATACACTGGATAAAGAAAAAATCAAGACAAGCAAGATTCTAAATATATATAATTTTCACAACAACCATAATTATTAACTAGAAAGCATTTTAAACAAAGCCAAACAGTACAACCAAAAACAGTTGCAGGCATGGCCCAACCGTCTGCTTTAAAAGTCTCAAGGGCCCATGATTCCAGCACATTTGGGTGAAAATAAATTTTCCTGAACCTTTTATATATCTTTCAGGATAGGGAAAAATCTTTATTTTAATTATACACTTTTGCTTTCCTTTTTTAAAATAGCATTTTTTTTTTTACTTTTATGTTCCTCAATATCCTTCAGTATTATTGAATTCTCACCATTCATCACAGTCTCATAATATATAATTCATATAATTGAAAAACAGGAAACTAAGGATAATTGATAAGATCAGGCTTTTGTTAAGTTTCTAGGAGTTTATTTCATAATACAAAATTCCTAATTGGTCATAAAGCTAAGGGATTTTAAATTAGCATTTATAAAGAAAAGGGGAAAAATAGATATTCCTTAGCATGAAATAAATTTCTGGGTGGGATTTATGGTAAAAAGGGCACAAAATTATTTTAAGTCACAGTTAAGACCCCAAGACCTGAAGAATGGAGATAATGTGCTTTGCTATCACAGCCAATAAGTTACATATTAATAACTCAAATCCACATCTGTTGACTCTCAATTCAGTGTTCCTATTGTCTTAAAACTGTGGTATATTTTCCACCTTCTTTGGCCATCTGTTTTTCCTTTCTGCCTTTAATTACCTGTCCTTTAACTGAAGCTCAGGACGTTGAATGCAATGAACCGATCACTGTATTCCCCTGTTTATTTTGCATGGTTGTATCTGAAATTAGTTCACTTGAAAACTACAAACTGTAACACTTTGTTCACATCATAAAATTGAACTTGAAGTTTTCCAATTTCCCCCCACAGATCCTATATGTCCTAATACAAGAATATGATTTAGCTCACTGAGTCAGCAACTATTCAGAATACATTACCCTTCCTTTCTCTGCACTCTGCTGAGATTTCTTGGTTTTCCCCCAATCTGTGCATCAGAAGAGGCTACGCAGAGTAGAGCATGCCCATGTCGGGCTGCAGGGAAAGAGAACTTGGGAGGCACTGAATTGTTCTGAAATTAAATTAGCCAATCACTTTGAAACAGAGTCTATGATATATATTTTTAAAATTCATTTGAAATGTCACTGCCTTCCACTAAGTTCTCACTATGCCAAATTCTAGTTTGGTGCTGATTTTTATAACCAAGTCATAAAGTTTTTGAAAATAAAGTTTGCATTGAAAATGCCAACAAACATTTAATTACAAAATATCACTGGGTGCCTGAGCAGTAGAGAAGATATATTTCCATAAATTATCCTTGTGTTTTTTTAAGAGTAGGGATCTTAGGTGATTGCTTATATATGATACAGTAGCTTTGACTCATTTTCCTTCAAAGATGTTATTAGATACAAAAATTACTAAAATAAATGTATTAACATCACATTTTTGTGCATTACAGTTCAATGAGGATAATTGCTGGAAACTGGATCTTTTTTTTCTGGCCTCCGGGCTACTTGTCACTAGAACACAAAAATTCCAAATATCTTTTCACTCTTTCTTTCTTGTAATGCCTTTTAAAAAGAAACAGGGATAGCTAGATCGTGTGTACTATCCAAAACCTTCCTGTACCTAATTGATTTCCACATACAAAGTGGCAGAAGTTTTAAGCAGCAGAATTGCCTCATAGATACCAGCACAATGCAATGGATTATTTTTAGCTCTCCTCTCTTCTCTGTTAGAGCATGTTCTATCCACAATAGCAAAGTCTCAAAGTGAGATGTTCATTATGTGACTTTCAAACTGCACACTGCTGGAGTCTCTGTATCCTGAAGTACCATGTCACCTATCCTAGGCGATTGTTTATATTTTCCCAGTCCTTTTTGCTTTTCAATCTGGCCTGTTTCCAAGTAAGAGAGTAGAGCACAATTAAAGCATGAGTCCCTGTTTTACTGATCAAGAGGTGGTAGGTTGGAATTTCCCTTCTACATCTGACTGTAAATCAATGCCTTAAAAAAATCGGGCATGTTAACAACGGTTCACTATCCAATGAAGCAGAGATTGTTACTGCACAGGAGGAAAGAAGTTGAGAGGTTTGGAGACAGCAATTGATTCAGCAAAGGAATTAATCCTGAAAATAACAAAGGGAACCTCAGCTTGCTGCATATTTGAATACTATATTAAGTGTACTGGAAGAGCAAATGTAATGAGTATGAACTATAATCTTCATTTGTTCTTTACTATTCATTAGAGTAACTTCTCTTTGGGATCACAAGGCCAATAAAACAGAAAGAAAAAAATCAATCATTAAGTAGTACAGAGATATAAAATCAAACCCATGGGGACTTGTAATAACTAAAACATGAACATTTTTAGTTATAAAGACAATGTTTACTTTTATACTTTGATCATTTTTATATTTTTGGAGGATTTGTAGCTCTATTGGCTCAAGACTTGCACTCTCCCAATATAATTATGGGGCAACACTGTAATTGCTGTAAGTAAATATAACTCAGGATCTGAGTCATAGAAGACCAGAGATGTTTAAATGTTGTCAAGGTTGGTTGGTATGCTAACGTCAGGCATAATTTGTAAAACCTGGCACCCTTAAATGTGTGGTGGTGTATTTCCACCTAGATCCCTGAGGACTTCTGGTGTGCACAGCACTCAGAGATTGAAGGGGTGAGCCATCTCTGTGTAGTACAATGTAGCCCGCCCCAGTACCGGAAGATATATAAGGCCTTTTCTCTACAAGGCAACAGATGACTCTCCCAGGAGCTACTCTCCTAACTATGAGGTCCAAAACAAGAGTTATACCATCATTAGCAGGCTGGGAACATGTTGAACCTGATAAGGGTGGAGAGTAATAACAGCCAGAAGGAACTGCAAGATTTGGCCAGCATATGTATCCATTATGAGTCAGCAAGTGTCCCTAAAATTCTATTTGAGGGTTCAAGGGGATTATAGCATACCTGAATAAATAAGAATTAATTATCATAGGTATTTTCTTGGAAGAGAAAATAATAATAGCTAGGCAAGGAGCTCAAGGGACTTTTTGCTATGGTGGTCCTTAGAAACCTGGAGAAAGTAATGGCCCAAGTCAAGCAAAGTGTAAATGCCTGCATTGCCCTGACAAACAGTAAGGGTGATATCAAAAAGGTCAGGTAGGTGAGTCTGCTGACTGGTTATACGAGCACATGTTTTACCAAGGCCTCCAATGTACTATTTGTATGATATCATCAATTCAGTGCACCAGTGATAGCCCGTGAGATATTCAGTCTAAATCTCTTTGGCTAATCAGAAAGGGAGCCACAGAGTTATAGCCCTGGGCAAACTGTAACTATATGCTGTTATCTCTTCCAAGTGAATGCGAGCTTACTCTGATTCTCTCTCTGATTAGAGATGTAAACAAATGAATTTGATAAATCTATGGCCTCATATCATGTATCTGTGATCATGTTAATTTTCTCTAGCACAGACACCTCATCTGGTAGAGCGTCTGAAATGAAAGCCTCCACTTGCTTGAGATAATGGAATTTAATTTTCGTGCTACACATCCTGTCTCATTTTTTCAGGATCTGGACTTGTGAATTAAAGTGAGATATAGTAGGGCTCCGGCATCTATTAGTTTATTTATTTATTTATCCTCACTCGAAAATATGTTTTTACTGATTTTCTGGGGATTGAATCCACAAGTCCCATAGAGTCCTTCCTCCTGAGTACCTAAACTTTAGCTCAGTCAATTTTCTCTGAGTCAGAAAACTAACTTAGGTTTAGAAAGTGAGCAAAGCATCATGATATTTTATTGGGGCAACTGCCCCTAAAGTCACACTCATCCATTGTTGATATCTTTGAATTGTACAAAGTTAGAATAATCCTTATTGACTGCCCACATATTTTGCCCTTATGATACAGCATGCTGCTAAATATTCCATAATACTCTTTAGCTCTTGGCTGTCATTCAGACATTGTTGTTCATTATGATAATTTAACACATGGTATTTGATGGCTAAGCACTGACACCTGGTCTATATAGTTTGGCAGTTCTAATGTCCCCATTGTTATCAATGAGCACAGTATTATAACCGAATCTTACTAAGGTCTGCTCTGGCTTTCAGAGGAAAATCAGCAGTGAGCTGCCTAGATGCTGGTGTCTACCCCACTCACCAGTGCACCCCACATCCCTTTGATAAATAGAGTGACCTCCAAACCTTCCCCTGGAACATGCTCATCTTGTGGGTTTTGCAGAGTGGATAATGCATTCGCATTAACATGCTCAGTGCAAGCATCTCCACTTCAATCAGTACCGATTATTGCTTGTTTTATAATTCTAGGAGCCATCATTGCAGCACATCTGTACTATCTCCAGGGATAAAAAGTAAATATAGTTGCATTTTTAAAAAGATTAATTAAGCTAATAAACTCCCTGCAAGAAAAATCAAGAAGACAGAAAACACAAATTAACAGTATCAGCAGTGAAAGAGTAGACAACTGCACAGATATACTACAGTAATCAAGAGAATAATAAAAAATATGTATAGTGAACAACATTATGCCAATAATTTGAAAGCTTAAAATCAAACACAAATTTGTTTTAAGAAAAACAAAATTAAAACAAAATCCAATTTACCTAAACTGGCTTAAATGAAAATAGCTCTATCTCAATAAACATGAAAACACAATTTAAAAAAATAAAGAAAGAAAACCTACGAGAAAACTCTAGGCCTAGATGGCTTCACTGGTCAAGTTTCTTTGAGCCTTTAAAAAAAATTACAAACATCTTATATAAACTCTTTTAGAAAATCCAGCAGATTAAAACAATTTCCAACTCATTTTATGAAGCCAATATAATCTGACATGGAAATCTGATGACAATATATATTTTAATGACAAAAATTTCTCACCATATGTGCAAAACTCCTTAACAAAATATTAGCAAATTGTATCCAGCGATATACAAAAAGGGTGATGCCTCATGAGCAAATGAAAGTTTCAATAGTGGAAAACTAATTTTTCATTTGGAAATTAATTTACTACATTAACAATATCATGGAGAAAAGTGTGTGATCATCTCAGTAAATGCAGAAAAAACTTTTCATAATATTCAACATTATTTTCTTTTAAATAATCAATTTAGGAATAAATATCATACTTCCTAATAAAGGGAAACTTAAAAGTAAAAATATATATAATATTAATACATAAAAAAGCATTATATTGAACAAAAAAATCAGATTCAAAGTATATTTAATCATAATCCATTATTTTACTTGTATGAAACCTCAAGAAAAGCAAAATAAACAATGGTGATATAAATCAGAAAGTGGTTTTCTCAGGTGGTAGGAGTGCATAGGACTGGAAATTGACCAAAAAGAAACATTTTAGAACTTTCCATGATAATGGAACTATTCCATAATTTTGGATGGTGGTAGACAGGCATGCATGATTTTAAAACTCATCCAAATAAAAATGTAAAAACTTCATTTTATTATATGTAAAGTATACCATAAATATTAAATAGAATATTAGATTTGCTTATATTTTCTTTTTATAAGTGGAATCTGAAGCCAATTAAATGGGCTTGATTGTTTTGGTTTTGCTGGCAGTATGCAAACATGACTCATGATAACTGACTAATGGTTTACTGTCTTGTTTATAGTATGTCTAATTTATATTTAAGGGCCTTGGTGATAAAACTGTAAAAGGAGCATTTATTAATGTACCCATTTCATGGGTTTTCACACCAAATTAACCTATTGGCAGCCAATAATGTTTGTATAAAGTGTTTAATACAACAAATATTTATTGAATGTCTATCATGTACCCACCACGCTTATAGGAGCTCAGGATATATTAATAAACTAAACAGAAACAATTTTATCTGCTTTTGTGGAGTTCACAGTCTTCCATTTTCTCTGCTAAGTATGGTTAGCCACCTTTACGCTACTAGCTTTTCTTCTTAAACTCTAAAAGTTAGACTTATTCAGAACTCTTTCTTGGATATCTTTACTATCTACATTTATTCTCCTGGTAATAATATTTTCCTTGTGGTTTTATACATCATTCATTCACTAATGACTTCCAAAATCATATCTCCATCTCATCTCCCTACTAAGCACTATGCTCCTTTATCCAACTCCCAACTTGACTTCTACAACTGAATATCTAATAAACATCTCAAATAAATAAGCCAGTGGGACTGTAGGTCCCAGGTTAGCCAGAACAATGTACATTTACATTTATAGTCATTGTCTTTGCATAATTTTGTAATACATTTCTTTTCCATCTCAAAGGGATCTTGATTTGGGGATATTCTATCCAAACAGACCTCTTGAATCCACTTCCCAATTTAGTTTTATCCATGGTAATAACAGCAAATCAATTCACCTAAGCACTTAGTCTAAAATAATGTTTCATTCTTGACTACACTTGTTTGCTTATACTCCATCTGCCAGAAACTCCTATCATTTATGATTTCAAAACATATTGAATCTAACCAATGCCACAATCATTTCAGATTTATAATACTTTCATTTCCTTAGAGGGTACTTTTTCCTCAAATTTTACAACCACATAGCATCCAGGGTGAAGTTACTAAAATCTAAATTAAATCTTGTCATTCCATTACTCAAACCTTTAAATAACTTCCCATGACTCTCAGCATGAGGTCTACATTAAAACTGATAATAAATATTCTATATAATTTTGCCTATGCCTATCTCCCTGAGTTAATTTTCTACCACTATATGCTTTATTTACTCTGCTTTTGTCAAATGTAACATCTCATTGTTTCTCTTATGTGCCATTTTATGTGACTCCAGAGCTTGAAATTTATTGGCCTCACATCCTGGAGCATACTTTTTCAGGTTTTCTGGTGCTAGCTTCCTCTCTTTAATTCAAATGTCTGCTCAGGAGTTCTTTTAGTTGGAAGAAGCAAATGTCAATGACTCTCTCACATCTCTTCATGCCTAGATATTCAAAGCATATTTACTATTAAAGCAGATCTTTTAAACTATTATGAACTGAAGAATTAAATACATGGGATGGTTGGCACAACTAAATACATGATGCAGAGAAGACAGAATTTCAAATATTTAGAACACTATTATGCATTCAAAATAAAAATCAATATAATGATCTTGTTTTTACACACATATACTTATTAAATAATACCATATTTAAAACAACTCTTCATTATAGTTATAAAACATTTGAGTCTTCATTAGATTTCAAGTATAAGTGAGATCATGTGGTACATGAATTTCTCTAACTGGTTTATTTCATTTAGCACAAAATTCTCCAGATCCATCTGAAACCTATATAATTTAATTAACTAATAGTCGCCCCGATAAATTCAATAAAAATTTTTAAAAATACTCGATTCTTTAAATGGCTAAGCTTTGTAAGCGTAGAATCAATCATGTTCTTTAGTCTGACCCTGGGATAAACTCTGTTATAATGCTCCTTTGTGACCCATTGAAATGATATGGGATCTTAAAAACCATTTATCCTTACACATTGTGGGTTAAATCAATACCAATGAAGAAACTAAGGTTCCTATAATATAGCTACATAAAAATGATGGGGAAAAAGAAAATTGAGTCATTTGAGTTTTGTTTTTTCTAGTGCCCAGCCAGAATAGAAATAATGTTAATATTTTCATTCAGTCATGCATGTATACAGTCATTCCAAAAACCATTTTTTGAGCCTATGAAACACAATAAGAGAAAAAAATCCTTTATTTTATATAAAATAAAAGGAATAGCAAGATGGTGGGGGGGGATTCGAACTGCCCCAGCTTTAGTTTTTTCAGTGTTCAGAGAACTCGATCTTAGTTTGAGGAAATAATCACGCATTTTAGGTTCTAGAACAGGAATTAGCAAACTATAGCCCAAACACCCAGTGTGGGCTTTGTCCTGTTTTTATTTTATATGGTAACTAAGAAAGTATTTTTACCCCTAATTTTTTTGTTGTTTTTTTAAAAATCAAAATTATATAATTGTGTGACACATGAAAAGTATAGGAGGTCAAACTTTCGTGTATGTAGATAAGGCTTTTTTTTTTTTTTTTTTTTAAATACAAGCGTGTTCATTCTTCCATGTATTGTCTATGGTTGCTTTTGCACTACAAGAATGGATTTGCATAGTTATGAAAGACAGCATGGACTGCAAAGGCCAAAATATTTGTATTGGTATCTTTAGAGCAATGTTTATTGCCCCTCACATATACAACCCTTATATGAAACATTTACTGAGAAATTATCTTGCCGTGTGAATGGAAATAATCTTTTTCTGAATAACTCTGTTCACTCATCACTAAAAGTTAAGAGGCTGCTCTTATTGAACCGTGATGGTGGTGGATTATCTCAATCTTCATTTAAAAATATAATAAGTAATGTTTCTGTTTTTCCAATACAGGGTATTGTGTATTACACATAATATTAATCTATTTAGTTAAGATACTCATTTTTTTAAAACTTGAACATTTAAATAGGAAGAAATTTTTATGTGTCAGCACATGGATGTCATTGCTTTTTATAAAAGTCTCTAATGTTAGAATAGATTAATGTTGGAAATGAAGCTAATATTGGGTGATTTTTACTATACACCAGATTTTTCAAAGGCAGTTTTTTAACCTCTGATTAAATTTTTAAAAATCTCTTGGCTTGTTTTCTAAGCAATTTTATTTTCTTGCAGCTAACATTATTAAAGATTAAATTCATATTGATGACCTTAATTAAAATAGATGATTATCCCCAGGTAAGCTGTTCTGCAACATGAGTGATAACTTTGGATTCTATCTTATTGGAACACAGCCCTTTCTCCAGACTTATTTTTCCATCAGAAAATGTTTTGGATTGACTATATAAAATTTTTATTAGTCCTACAGTTAAGATACATACCTAAGAAAGAGTGGGATATCATTCATACATTAGTGTGAATAACATCATTCACTGACTATTCTTGTAAACTGTAATTTGACTTGGGATATTGATAAATTGTCTATTCATCTATTCAATTGTTCACAAATCCTAGAGTAGCCTGAACTATCTTCTCACTAAATTTTAATTTCTAAGGACCCCTTTATACCCATAGTTTCTTTTATCACTTTTATAGGCCTTTGGCTATCCAAAATCTGCACTGCAGCTCCAAATTCTTCTTGAGCACCAAACCTGTGTCTCCAAGTGTCTGTTGAATATCACCTGGTATGTTTCATGGACAAATTAAATCTCATGTCCAAATCTGAATACATCTAGTTTTCCTTCCCTTTCCAACTTCACTTCATGGTCATCATTCTTAATTTCAGTGAATGGTATCAGTGTTCTCTCACTTTTCTGAAGCCAAAATATCAGCATTAGTCTAAACATTTTTCTTACCATTTCTCCTCATTCCACACACTGAAACAACTGGAGATCAATATTTAGAAATGTTAGCTTCTAGGTATTTCTCTATCTAAGTATCTCAGTATTCTACCCTCTCCATTTCAACAGTAACATCCTTAGTTTGGGTTATCATTCCTTAGGCTCTTGATTTTTATATTAGTGTCTTTATTAGATGCCTTGCCTAAATTCTTTCATAAACTATCCATCCTCTGTAAAGCTTATAAAAATGGTTTAACAAACCTTCTTTTAATAATTCAGCCCACATTGCTCAAATTAAGTCCAAATATTGTGTTATGGCATAAGGAGCTCTGAGTCTCCATCCTATCTCCTCTAAAATTCATGTATTTCTACTTTTAATTATACCTATAAGTCAGCTGTGCTGAACTAGGGGCATTTTCTAGCACACAGACCAGTCTCCTTGTGTTTTGGTGCCTTTTGACCCAATACTCTCTCTACCTGGTTTGTTCTCTTACCTTTTCCACCTGACTAATTCCTATTGGTTCTTTCAAACCCAGCTTAGTTGTAACATCACCTTAAATATTTTATAATGTTGTCAGTGAAAATGGCAAAGGAATCCAAAAGTTCATCCTTCCATAAAGTCAATGAAGAACGTGTCAGAAAAAAAACAACAAACCAAAAACTCAGAATAAACTCTTTTGGAACTCTGGAAACTCACCAAAAGCTTGCAGCAATGAGGGTAATGCTTAAGTAGGAAAAGCCATAAAACCTCAGTAAAAACAGAGAGCTTTGTGGTGTTTTAAGTTACCTCATTTCCATTTCACATTCCCTAGTTATGCAGTGCCTTTGAAGATAGCAACCGATAGCCCTTGTGCTGGCACCAGTGCCAGAGGGAGCAGAACATAGCTTATTTGCAAAGAATGGTGATTGATTGTTTTGACCTGTCTAGTGGATTCCTGAAAGACCAGCTCCAAAGGGTTTGCCTTTATCTTGCCTAAATAGGAACTCCTGTGGTGCTGAGGCAGCTATCTAGGGTATTTGTCAAAAACATGTACAGACAAAAACAAATATCACATGATCTCACTTATATGTGGAATCTAATGTACAAAATAAACTGACAAACAAAATAGATCCAAACCATGGAAGCATACAACAGACTGATGAATCTCAGAGAGAAGGCTGAGAGGGAAGAGATTAACCAAAGAATTTATATGCATATATGTATAACCCATGGACACAGACAATAGTGCAGTGAATGCCTGGGGAGGGGGCAGAGTGGGGAGAGGGGGTCAATGGGAGAACAAAAGGGGACATCTGTAATACTTTCAACAATAAAGATAAATAAAAAGCATGTATAGGGAGATGTGTTAGCCATTGCTCTCTGGGACAGTGGATATTCTTTGGAACACATCATCAACTTACTAAAAAGCTTGGGAGGAAAAGCTAGGGAATAAGATGCTTCAGGGTAATAAGCATTTTTAAAAGCTCCACCACATTCTCAGGAATCTAGAAGGCCAGGTGAAGTCTCAGAGCAGGGCATATGCTCAAGAAAGAACAAGGGCAGCCCTCAGCTCTCACTTCTGGCTGATCGTCAGGTGCTGCACTGAGAGGAATTAAAGGTGAAGGCAGAGCTGTAAACTGGCTGGCTGAGTGTTGAAGGCATGCCCAACATGGACACAGAGGCCAGCAGCAAAGCCTGGGAGTTTATTGTTTCCAGGTTAAGCAAATCTCTTTCCAGTCTCTATTTCACCACTAAACTAACAGAACAGAGACATTAGTGGCAACACATGATAAAGAATAGAGAATCTACAAAATTAGTTGAGAAAAGTCATGAAAATAAGCAATAGCAATGACTACCAGAGCAACAGCAAACCTGGAGAGAGGGAATAACTGATTTCCAGAGATGCAATTTTTCCAAACTTAATATTATCATATTTAAAATGTTCACTTTTCAACAAACAGTATGATGATACAAATAAACAAGAAACTATGGCCCATGAACAAAAAGGGAATAAAAGCAACATGTAGAAATTGTCTCTAGGTTATATCCAACATTGAACTTACTAGACAAAGATTAATCTACTTGTGTGTTTGTATTGATATGAAATGTACAGAATAGGCAAATCCATTATGACAAAAAATAGATTAGTAGTTTCCTGGAGGTAGGAGCAGGGGAAAATGAAGAATAACTCCTTCATGGAAACAGAGTTTCTTTGAGGGGGGGAGGGGTGTTTAAATTTTTCTTAAATTAGAGAGTGGTGATGGTTGCAAACTATTTTGACTACTATACTGCACCTGACTGCATTGTAAATTTTAAATAATTAAGGTGGTGGATTTTATGTTATGTAAATTTATCTCAATAAAAATTATTCTCTCCTCTCTCACCCCCAAAAAGACTTTCAAGGCTTCTCCACGTTGAGTATGATACTCTATATAGGCATCATAGCACCCACTACAATTTCAGATTCTCTTGAAATTGCTGTTTTCTTTCTTATCTTTTCTACTTGACTGCAAGTTCACAGGGATTAGTGATAATGTACCTCAGCCTAATAGCTAGAACTGTGCTTGATGTACATGTCAACTACACTGGTAAAACTTAGAACCTTGTAGATGCCTACTAGGGATTTCTTTGTGATCACAAGGCTGCTTCAAAAGAATGGTAATTTGCCTGAAATGAAGTGTCAAGTAGTAATACGGTAAATGGAAAATGCTGCAGGTATTTACCTTTCAGAGGTGGCTAGTGAGAGCCTTCATCTGAGATATCAAGGAGCTCACTGTGTCTCTGACGCAAGATGGCAAGCCCAAGTGAAATGCTTCAACTAAAACACAAAATTTATAAAATACAAATGCAGGAGATTATATGCGTTAAAAGATATCAGAAAAAAGTAAAAAATCCAAGTGAATGCTATCGGAAGAGCTAATGGGGAACTTGGGAATGGATCTGAACCAGAATAATGGTTATTTAAACCTTCCTTGGGGAAGTGACTCCCCACCTCCCCATCTGTACACTGAGTTCTACCCTGTTCAGTTGGGTTGTTATCAAAATGAATGTGGTTAGCAGATGTCCTCAAAGCCTAAGACAATTAATTGTATATTATGAGGCAAGAAAACATTTGAAAAGTATCCTGTGTTTGCGAGATTTGAAGGCTAGAAATATTGTAATGCCTCTAATAGAATGAGGAAGCCAAAAGGGGCAATTTATTTTGAGTGAAAAATGGTGACCTTAGGATTGGACTTGTTATGTTTGAAGACTACATGGAACATAGATATAAAAATGTCAGAATTCAGGGGCAAGAAATCTTTCTTAATATAAACCCACAGCTTTTACAAATAAATAAAAGTAGATGTTCTTCAAATTTACATTTGGGTCTTGTTGCTTTAAATAAAATACAGAAATTTATGTAAAAAATAACAAACATTTTTTTAGCAAATTATCTTTTAATTCATATTTCTAATCCTTGATGCAATGATTGGTCTATTAATCCACTTAATCAATATTAATCAAGGCCCTAATATATGCTAAGGACAGATGCTGAGGATAGATTGTTAAGCACTATCTACAAAGTCCCTGCACTTATGGAGTATACATCATAGTAAAGTTCAGCATATGTCAGTCAAGAAAGGTCTTAATGATTGATTTTAAAATGTCAGTCTGCATGTACGTTGCATAGCTGTCATCACAAAGTTTATCCCCCCTCCTGGTCCTCAGTAGATTAATTCACTGTTATTATTAACTTCATGGCAAGCCCCATGTGCAGCTGCCAAGTGGAAGCATTTTACTAGGCTTCAGTTCTGAGTGGTCCATACAGCTTCCTTAATTTGTTTTGTATTGTGTACCAAAGACATACTCAGTAAAAATAAGTGCTTATCTCTGGGGTACAGCTGAGAAGACAAGTATACCAAGGGATATCTTATGGTAGCCCTATACCCGAAAGATTTTACAGTCTAGAGAATGAAGTAAAAAGGTATACAAGTATGAAATTATTAAAGTACAGGATAAGATGTGTAGATTATTAGCTATATATATCAAACTGGTCAAACTCAATGTTTTCATCAGAATTATGATATGTTAAAAGTTAAGTACCGCCCGGCTGGGCATGCCTCAGTGGTTGAGCATCGACCTAGGATCCAGGTGATTGGGGTTCGATTCCTGGTCAGGGCACATGCCTGGGTTGCGGGCTCGATCCCCAGTTGGTTGCGTGCAGGAGGCAGCCGATCAATGACTGTCATCATTGATGTTTCTCTCTCTCTCTCTCTTTCTCTCTCTGAAATCAGTAAAGATATATTTATAAAAAAAAGTTAAGTACCAGTATCCCAGGATCATGGTCAGTATCAGAATATCTGAATCACCAAACTGAGAGGAGGTATTTTGCATCCTGTACCACTAGCCTAGTGTATAGTAAACTATCCATTTGCAAAAGTCAAAATGGCACCATTTTGCTGGATTAAAACCATATATCTGTATATATACACTTTAAATATGTTTTTATTGATTTTTTTTTAGAGAGAGAGGAAGGGAGAGGGATAGAGAGATAGAAACATCAATGAGAGAACATTGATTGTGATCCTACACACTCCCTACTGGGGATGGAGCCCACAACCCAGGCATGTGCCCTGACCAGGAATCAAACAGGTGACTTCTTGGTTCATGGGTTGATGCTCAACCACTGAGAATACCAGATAAAACTATATTTATAATCACACATTCATTTCTCCATATTTCAAATTTTAACCCTTTAAAAATATCAACATTAGAAATATTTTTAAAATTTAAGTGACAATTGATAAGTTTACATCAGAACTAAAATCCTATAAACAGTTCTCAAAGTAACTAAGAAGTACTTTTAAAAAAGCCTACGGCCAGAATATATACTCATTTCAAATAAGCTGGTAGGAATTATCGAAAATGATCATGTACTAAGCCACAGAGACATTTTTACTAAGTTCCATAAGAGGAATTAATTTGCATGACTGAGGTAAAATTATTCTAGAAATTTATTTTGAATTTTTGAGCAAAGACATTCTGGTGACAGGCCACTTCAACTCTTATTATTGAAGAGTGAATATGAAGTAGATATAAAAAGTCAAGGAAAAATATACATAAGGAAGTACACTGCAGTGGAAGAAACATAGAGCCAAATACAGAAGTCAAATATAAGTCATGAGTTTAGGAGATGGCATAGAGGTTCACTTGGCCAGAATTTAATGATTATGAAGGATATGCTGGGAAAAGGCAGTAGACCCAAATGTTTAGTATCTATAAGCTAGGAGTTTTTTATTAGCAAAACACATATTTCCTATGCAACTACAGGATTCTAGAATGTACAGCTTATTAGAGACAGTTTATAAATAGCTGGATAGAAAAAATATAACAATATATTCAAAATTTTGCTCTTCCCAGGCAGCATGATAACTGGCATAAAAGGTTTAGTAAATAATATTTTATCTGCTGTATCAGAAATATCTTAAAAAGAATTTTGATTGACTTGGCTTAATTCATATTCCATCTCCAAATCAAATTTTTTGAGCTCAGGGACCTAAGTTATGTAACCACCACCACACCTACTGTCAAAATTATTCACATGGCTCATTTTTGTTTTCTACTGCTGAATAACAAATTACCACAAATGTAGAAGCTTAAACTAACACACAGTTAGTCTCTCACATTTTCCATGGTCATCTCAGAAGGCCAATATCAAGGATTCAGCCAGGCTGCATTTCATCTGTGATGAAGAGTTCAGCTAATCTACCTAATATTACTACCTCAGTATCCACGTGTGGACAAGTTCCTTGAACTGACACTAACCCTTTGTTAGAGCTCATGCCCTAGATAACAGTCTCCAGAGTCCCAAGTAAATATATTACTGATTAGAGTCCTCCAACCCCCCTTGTGATAAGCCCTGTACCCTACCTCCTAGGGCCTTTCTCTGGGCACACATATAAGGTGCCAAGGACACAGAGAGTAAATGTCCCTTTTAATGTGAACAGTCATGATTGAGAATGGGTTTATTGGAAACCTCTGATATGATGATTCTTTTTAAAGAAAATAGAAGTATACCAGGTATTTAAAAGTAGAAGGGCCCTGCCAGTTGGCTCTGTTGGTTGGAGCATCATCCTGTACACCAAAAAGGTTTCAGGTTTGATCCCAGGTGGGGCACATACGGGAGGCAACCAATTGATGTTTCTTTCTCTCCCTCTCTCTCTCCCTCTCTCATCAATAAGAACATATCCTTAGGTGAAGGCTAAAAACAAAAAGCTAACCAGAGGAAGTTATGAAAGATCATGGGATTTTCAGAAAATTAGTATGCATTCGTATTGTTTTAGTGGAAAGTGATTTAGGAATAAAAATAATAAGATATGATACTGAACAGATAGATAGTTTGGTAAATAGGCGGTTTGATAAAGAGAATATGGTCTTAAATTTAAAGCCCAAAATTCTTTCATTAAAATTTTAACTCCATCATTTATTAAACTTGTTAACTTGAGAAAGTTACTTACTTTCTCTAAACCTCATTTTAAAAATTAAAGGTGTAAAGCGATGCATACCTATTATGCATTATGTGTGTAATGAGCCTAGCGTAGGATATGAAAATAAGTGCTGAATAAATGTGAGCTACTGGTATGAAGAATTTAAGCAGGAAAAAGACAAATGTTAAACTTGTTACTTTGCTATGGATCATGGATTCTGTCATGTATCACCCTCAAATGATTTTAGATTACAAAGTAAATTGTAGGGTAAATACATTCTGAACCATCTAAACTCAGCTTTATTTTCTTTGAAAAAATTAAAATAACTGCTATTAGCACTTGATCAAAGATCCATTTTCAAAATGTGCTATATTTATTTTGTATCATTTTTCTAGCTTGGTGCCTTATTTCTATTACATAACTTAGCATCGAGATTGTTACTCTTTGAAAATAAAGTTTCTAAAAAGTCTTTAGTTTTAAAAGGTGCTCTTTCATGTGAGTCAGATTGCTTCCAGGTAACATTCATAATTTTTAAATACTACACACTGAGTAGCCTCTTCCTCCATTTAATTTCCTGAAAATAGGAGTAATAAAAACACAAGAGAGTGCTTGTTAAATTTAGTGTAATAAATAGACATTTAACTAATCAAAGGTAGCAAGAATGCTAATTTCATTTAGCTGATGCTGTGGTGAAAATCTATCCATCCTTTCTTATGGAGTCGCCTATAGGTGTTTTGGATTTAATGTACCAAAATAGCTGCAGCATTACAGTAGATCTTACTTTCAATAATTCATCTTTTTTTCCCTAATACTTGGCAGGGTGGAAAATTCCAATAGTACACCAAATAGTATATAAGAAATATAAATATCTAAAGCTTTTAAATATTTAATTAGACGACTGTTGACTATATAGCTAAGGAAAGCTTCATCATTGTTTGCTTCTCTATGAAGAAAGGAAAACCATGCTTCCTGCTTTAAATATATATATATATATATATAATTTGACTATAAGTCCTGCAACAATATATTAAAAGGGTAGATACAGAGAATAAATAATAGTTTAATTTATTCACACGGATAGTATTTTTTAATAGCTACAAAGTGTCAAGAACTATGTTAGGTATTTGCACTACAGACATAATCTCTCCTGAAATATTGCATAGTCTATTGAAATACAAAAATAAGACAGAGCAGATAAATAAATGTAAAGAAATGAAAGGGGTACTGCAGTTGAGAATGAGTCTATAAGATATATGTAACTATTTGATGGTATAGAACTAAAATTTTGAGAAGTCTCAGAATAAGGCAATAACAACCTGAAATTTCAAAAATCAGGTAAATAATGTGCCTTAACCTGCCAGATCTTCCTTTGTTTGGAATTCTGTTCACTAGCAGTCTCGTCCACCCTGCCTCACCCTGCCTCAGGATTTGCTATAATGAACGGAATCTGGTTTAGCTGTTGCCTCTTTTCATTTATCTGTTTATAATTTACAAATGAAAGACTCATATTTCCTATGATCTAATCCAATCAAACCATGTACTGAACATCAGTGCTTATTACATTTCATTGTGAAATTTTTCTGCAGTCACAGGGGTTGACCTGTTTCAATACACATTTTAAGTAGGGCAAGCTCGTGATCTTAAGCTGATTTATTCCTCACTACTTCTACCAGGTATTCTTTTACCTAAAACTGCTTATGCCTGCCAGGGTACAATTCTAGAGTGAACCGTTCTCCATGTCCCCTCCATCACTTAGTACTCCATAATAACAACTGCTTCAAACAGTTACATGTCATTTAACTGGCAAACTACCTTACAGTGCTCCCAGAAAATACACAAAGCAGCAGTGGTTGAGATTGGCAGAGCAGAATTATAAATATGGGCATGAGGCTCTGGTTTCTTCCCAGAATGGCAGTTAAAAGAGTAGTTGGTTGTAATGCTAACCCGTAAGCCCAATATACTCTGCAATACCGACTGATCTTTAGATTGACTTAGTAAGCAAGTGTAACCTAGAGTTTAGTGATCACCTCTCTCAGAGCTCCTGATTGAATTGGCCAAGGATGGACACAGGTAATGGTGTATTTTAAAATACACTAAAGAGGATTCTAAGATGCTGCTGTATTTGAGGACCATTGAGTTAGTATAAAAAACTGAAGAATGTAAAATGGAATCCATTCTCCTTTCCTCATTTTTTCAATCTATTTCCACTATTTTTTGCCATTTATGAATACTATACTTCCTCTGTATAAGAAAGGTGTGACCTACGTGATTAGGGAATTAAAATGAGGAAATTAACAAATCTTAATGCATCCCCTGCTGCATTTTCTCATCTTTTAAATATATCTTCAGAATTCACAAGTTCTCTGATATTCTATGTGAAAAATTGCAGAGGCAAGCCTTATTCTTTAAGTGGTCTCTGTGTAGAAGAGGGGAAGAAAAAATGGAGTTATAGATGTGACTATATGGAGAAAGCTATAGTAGAACTATTTCATCATGTGTCCTGTAGCAGATACTGTGGCTCACCACAGATACTCCCTTCAGGATTGGAAGTGTTGCCTACTGATGCCCACAGATGAATCTCTGCAAATGTTCTTAGGGAAAGAGTGTTGCTTGCCCAAATTTCTTCTTCCTATGCAGGGATGATCTTCTTCCATGACTGTTTCATGCAAGGGTACAAAGCATCCCCCATCTCCTACCCATCAGATGCAATTGAGGATATTGCTGAAGAGCTACTCTAGTTTCAGATCAATTTGTGGGACTGGTTGAGAGCTTTGTTGCAGCTACATTTCAGGTCAAGTTTTCCCTCTGCCCTGTCCTTCTTCCTTCAGCCACTGAAAGGGATTGTTTTCTAAAGCATTCCCTAATATCCCTAAGTCTCAGTTTTCTATAGATTCAGACTATTGATAGACGATGTCAGGAGGAAGAAGCAGTCCCTAAGAATGGGATTTGGAGATGAGTTATTCATTGGCTGTTTGACAACGAGGACCCTTTTACTGGAGTAGGTGGAGTACTGATAGTTTCTGGCATGAGATAGCAGTGTAATTGTTAACACTTTCACAAATGGTGAACTGGAATGGGATACCAGTGAAAGGAATGCACTGAAGTATCAATATCTTGGGTAGTTGAGAGGTGCAGGGGAAATAGTAATTATGAGAAACATAATTGCTAGAAGTGTTTCTAGAGGTGATCAATAAATTGGAGAAAGACAGCAAAAGCCTGAGTTAATGCATCACCAAATTAAGACTATGTTTCGAAGCCATAGTGCCTCCTTGGCAACACAGATAAAGAATTTTACCTCCTGAAGCTGGAAAGCAGAAAGCAGAGGCTCAAGGTCAGCACTTAGTAATAATGATAATGCAGCTCCAGAGAAGACTGGTTCCTCAACCCTAGCAATCCCATTACACCTGATCAGGGCCCTACATTGGAATAAGTGAGCCTTTCACACTTGGGATTGGGACATGTGCGCCGATGCACATGAACATGTGAAATATCCATATTCTCCTGAACTCAGACTACAGAATCTCCTAAATCCTTGGGGACTTTTAGTGCTCCCCAGAATCCTCTGGGATATCTCCATGTTAAAATCTTGCATGAAACTTGTTCAAGGAAATCTACCAAGCACTGCCTTAGAAGATAATGTGTCTGCCAGAGAATCTCCACCTCCCTTCCTATTTTGTCCATGAGAGCAATAGCCAAGGTTAAGTGACAACATAACTCAGCTGGGAGGCACCTGATCTACGAAGGGAGTAAAGGGACCATAACTTACAGGGCTACATAGCCTTGACAAATATATTAACAGGAATCAGGGCCCATGTAATGAACTGGAGCAGAAAGTCTGGTATTAAGGGCATCAGGACATAAAGTTAGATAAGGGAAAGTTTATAAAATTGGGAACAATCTCCTATAAAACTGGATTTAAAACTCTGTCAAGGACACAGGGAGTAGTGCTAACCTTATAGGGTGACAGTTGAAAGCCTGGAGAGGAATGTCCCCTACTAAGTGAAAAACAGAAGTCATAACTATCAGAGCAGGCAATGTAAAAAGGGATTGAGAAGCTCAGAAAATGGAATGTTGAAATGGACACCTATTATGTAAGGCTGGAAACCACGAGTCAACCATATTTTAAAGGAGGCCTGAAGGACACTCCATTTACCCAGTTAATAAGGCTTGCACTGAGACACTGAGCAGTAGTTACTCTGTAAGACTCTCTAGTCCAGGAGTGACAGTTGGAAAGGCTGCTACGGAACTGGGCTCCTTGATAGCAACGGGAATGGGAATGAGAGCTTCCTGACGAAAGACGACCAGGTGATGGATCTTACAATTCTTAACTGTCAAAAACAAGGTGTGTTTGCTGTTGCTGTTGCTGTTGTTTGCCACTATTGTCATAAGCATCAACATCATAGTAAAACCAGGGTGGAATCTGACATCCAGACAGATTTTTAATGGGATATGGCATCCTGGGGGGAAAGATATTTAGGGCACGATGGCTCCATCTGCATCGTCAATTTGAACCATCAAGATGAAATAAAGATGGTTTATCAGGAGGCTCAGGATGGCCTGGGGCAGGAAAGAGTACATTTGGTATTTATGGGATCTAGATAACCTACCGTGTGTCTATTACTCCCCTAAAGTTTAGATGGGGAAGAGCAGTGGTCACAGAGGTGGCAGCTAAAGGAGGGAAGGCAGGCGAGGAGCAAGGTGACTTATGTAAGTTGCTGCCCCAAAACCAGCTACATTGTCAGGGACTGGAATTTATTCCATTAACTTTATTTTTTATAAGTTTTCCCAGGAAAAAAAGAACAATCAGAAGCCCCATTCCCAAAAGATATGACCTTATTACATATGCCAAATAGATGAGATGTACAAAAAAAAGCTTTTTCCCAGCATCTCAAAATATTGCTTGCTAACAATATTTGGCCCTTGGCCAAACATGTTTAATTTTCTCAACTTTTCAGGCTGTCCTTGAAGAGAATCCTGCACCCAATCTAGGTTGGGTACAGAGGTTAGCTTAGGTCTAGGGTGGGTACAGAGGCCCAACTCCCCTGCGTCAACTAGAAACATTGTCAAAGGGTTACCTGAACTTCGGAGGTCCTCATGGAATTGTATGGATCTCTGTCGCAACTGCTCTTTCCCAACGTACTTTCCGCAGCTTTTAGGTAAATGAACTGCAAGTCAATCTTCACCTCAGAGTCTTTTCCTATAACCAGACCTACAGCAGTTCTAAAGCATAATCTCCAATCCAGACAGACAATGTAACTAGTGAAAACAACCCAACCTCAGAGGAAAATCAGCTGCTGTGTGCACTGCACGAGCCACAGTCATTGATGAGATGGACCATATAAAAGGTACATGCAGAGAAATACCCAGTAACGTATCAAATAGGATTTTGAGAGCCAATGTGAGAAGTCTGGATTGGACATTAAATACCATAAAAGCAGAGGATTTTACTGAGGTGAGTGATGTAGTCTAATTTTCCTTTTGAAAGGATCACTTTTGCTGTTATGTGGAAATGGATCATAGGTAAATAAAAGCAAAAATATCCTTTAAATGCTTATTGTAATAGTTCAAAAATAAAATTGTCTGAAATTTGTATATGATGTTTTAGTGGAGTTGGAGAAGTGTGAATATGTTTGGGTAAAATCCACAAGACTTGCTATTTCATTGAATCATGGTATGATTTACTAAAATGAAGATTCTTAGAAATCAGGTTAGAGGGATAAAAACACTGGATATGTTTATACAATGACTCTAACATAAATTTTCTATTTTCTACAATTAAAATTTTTTATGAGATTTAGTTCCCTTCCTTGATTATGTAAAATTTATCAAAATCTTATTCCAAAGGCCTCATTTAAAAATTACTGTCTTACCCCTGGCCAGTGTGGCTCAGTGGTTAGAGTGTCAGCCTGTGCATGAAGGGTCACGGGGTCAATTCCTGGTTGAGGACTGGTAGCTGGATTGCAGGTTTGACCCCTGGCCCTGGTCGGGGCATGTTCAGAGGCAACCAATAGATGTGAGGTCCATCTCTCTCTCTCTGTCTCTCTGTCTCTCTGTCTCTCTGTCTGTCTCTCTCCTGCTCTCTCTCAAAAAAAAAAAAAAATCATTGGAAAAAATATCCTCCATTAAGGATTATCAAATAAATAAATCAATAAATAATTACTGACTTCAATATATAAGTTAGAATAAATTACACTTTTTTATCATCCACAAATTTCAGTCACAGTACTTTGGTAAAACAGGGTTAGCTTAGAAACTAGAGGCAATAAACACTATTTTGGGCAGAATTGGTTGATTTTAAAAATATATACTAGAGAAAGGCAGTTTTTCTTTTCCTGAGTAATCTGAAAATTCTTAAACATAAAACCTCAAATTATTTTGCAATCTTCATTTATCAGAATCTTGCATAGCTAGATGATTTTCTTTGATTTGTCTCACAAGTGACCTGATATAATGTACATAGAGCAATTATGCAGGTGCCTAAGTGTAGCAAAGACTTGGTATCCTAGGTAACCCTGCAAGGATATGAAAACTCTCCCAACTAGAAAATGGGTTGGGTCGATGTTCAATTTATGCTTAAGGTTAAAAAGTAAAGAAGCAATCTCTATTTTCCAAAAACAAAATCCCTTCCAGATCCTTTGGTTTCTCTAAATGTCTTTGATGGATTAGCTTTGGCAAAGTAATTGCTAAAGCTGACCATTATTTTATATTTAGACTGTGAGGATTAAAGCGAGATCAAGTAGGTACAGGAGGAAAATGATCACAATTAGGCAGTGATGCTTAGATTTATTTTAATTAACTCCTCTTTAGACTTTCTATCCTTGAGAGATTTCCAGATAAATTTCATGGCTGAACCTCTTATTCAACAACTAAGCACATCCATCTCTATTTTCTCTCCACATTGATCTACTCTTTCCTCTTTCAGACCTTTAACTGTCATCCTGTAAAAAAGAAGTGTTGAACATATGTTTCTTTTAAAGATTTATTTCTGAGAATGAGAACAATTCACTCATGAGTAAAATTAGAGTAGGCCATTAGATTTCCAAATAATACCCTGAAACTATGCCAGATATCTTTTAAGATAAACCTATGATACCGTTATGCATAATAATATAAAGGGAAATTGTGAATTTTACAGAAACCTAACAAAATGCATGTTATCATTACTGTCACATTGCAGAGTACTAACCACTATACAATCAATTAAAATAAAACCACATTTATTCTTGTAATCCTAGAAAAGGAGAGAAAAGGAAAGGAAATTAGGGTCACTTAAGTGGCATTGTGGTCTGATCAAATTCTATGCTTTTCTTTAACTATAACAATCAATATTCTCCCTCATCATCTGTGGCTACAAATATTCCATAATGTCAAAAGATTACTTATTGCCCTGCTGGGCGTGGCTCAGCAGTTGAGTGTTGACCTAGGATCCAGGCGATCAGGGTTCGATTCCCGGTCAGGGCACATGCCCGGGTGGCGGGCTCGATCAAGGACTCTCTCATCATTGATGTTTCTGTCTCTCCCTCTCTCCCTCTCTCGTTTCCTCTCTCTGAAATCAGTAAGAATTTTTAAAAAAGATTACTTATTGCTCACCCCAATCCCATTTTTAAAAAGTGAATATTTTGACAGTTTTTGTCATGTCTTTCAAGAGGAAGAAATTGAGAGATTTCTAGCTACCATATATATAACTCTAAGCATAACACTTATCTTTAAAATTTACAGGTATAAACACAGGCATATTTATGTTTTCAATATTGGTTGTTATAAATTGTTCAGCATAATTGTTTTTGCATACTCACTGTTGGTCCAGGAAACATGATTTGAAAAGAGTTCACATTCTCCACAGAACCACTTTTCTATGGGTCAGGACATGTATCTTCTTCTACATTCAACATATACAGCTCCTTTTTTGTGGACAGGGTACTATTTTTTTTTTTAAACCATGGAAAATCCTTTCTACTAAAAGAACATGATGCCCTCAGGATAAAATTTTATGTAAAAACTAAGAAGTTTATTAAGCAAGAAACTTTACATAAATTATTTTTCATTCTCAAAATTCTGTGAGGTACAGACAGGAAAACTGGAGCCATGGAGAGGTTAACATGCCTAAATTCCACAGTTTACAGAAGTCAAGGTAAAAATAAACCAAGGCTTTCTAACTGCAAAACCTGTGTTCTCTATTCATTGTTTTCTAAAGGTCTCTAGATAGAAAAGTTACTTCTGAGCAATGATAATTCATCCTCTGTGTAAAATTTTCCTGACCATTTAATGTTATGGCCTTCTTGCAGGAGCTTTCCATACTGAAAATGTATCTGGTAAATCTTTTCCTAAGTACCACCTACAGCTCAGCCTTAAGTATATCTGCATGTATATTTCTTTTTTAGCAAAAATTATGATGTTCCAAGCTCCATGTATGGAGTTGAGTATGATCTAAGAAAGGAAATGTTCCTACTGTTAGAGAATTCAGTATTTAGTTAGAACACATACATACATAAGCAATTTAAAGTTAAAATTTTGCCATAGCAAGAGAAGAGAAAAAGACAAATATTTAATGGGTGCTTTCTTTGTACTAGATTCTTCTTCTTTCCTGTTGTCATTTAGCTCTACAATGTTAGTATCAGGGTCCTCTTGGTATTGATCAGAGGTCTGATCATCTACTTAGAGATACATGAATATGTTAGAGGAGCAGTTGAAAGTATGTGAATTCTAAAATATAGGCAATTTCATCTCTATCTTACAGCTTCCTATAAAATTTATGTAGTTCAGAAATGTTGAGAGCTGGAGGTATCATTTCTACACTGACAACAAGAAAAAAGCTGGAGCCCAGCAAGCATGGCTCAGTAGTTGAGCATCAACCTATGATCCAAGTTATTGAGGTTCGATTCCCAGTCAGGGCACATGCCCAGGTTGCTGGCTCGATCCCCAGTGAGGGGCATGCAGAAGGCAGCCGATCAATGGCTCATGATTGATGTTTCTATATCTTTCTCTCCCTCTCCCTTTCTCTCTCTGAAATCAATAAAGACATATTTTTAAAAAAAAAAAGTTTGCTTTACCTGAGGAAATTGAGATTTCATGTTAAAGAATATACAATTATGCTAAAATACATTTTTAAAAAACAACAACAGTTGACTAAAGAGAGGAACAGGGCCCAGGCACTTGCTTACTTGGGACAGAAGTTTCCAAATGTCACAAAAGCCAGGAAGATGAATCAATTACCTCAGTGTTCTATACAATCTATCAAACTTTCAAAAGCAAAACTGAGGCACACAAAAACATTTTTGAACAGTCTCAAGAGATATAATAATCATTGGAACTAATTTCAAATATTGCAAAGATGTTGTAACTCTCAGACAGGAAATTTCATTTAACTATGTTTGACATATTAAATATTCTCATAAAAAATTAGATAATATGTATAATAGGCAGTCTTAGTGGAGAGAAAGAATCAAAAGGAGATTTTAGAAAAAAGGAAAACACAGTAACAGAGATGAAAAATCAGTAGATGATACAGACAAGGAAGGAATCAGTGAACTTGAAGATAGTCAATAGAAATTATCCAAACTGGGCTACAAAGTAAAAATAAAAACATTATAAAGCATCTAATAGCTGTGGGATAATATTAAAAGGTCAAACAGGTGACTGAATAAAGAGACAATTGGCAAGAAGAAATACATTTGAAAAAGAATGTAAGTTTATCAAAATTGTCAACAGACACTAAAACACAAATCCAAGATTAAAGAAAACTAAGTATATAATACACATGAGCACCCCAAATTAAAACAAATAATAATATTCTACATATCTCCTATTCAAACCACTGAAAAGCACAAACATAAAATTTTGACAACCTTAAGGGAAAAATGGACATATTCTCTTTAGGGAAAAAAAAGAGAAAATTTACAGCCGACTTCTCATCAAAAACTATGCAAACACATAGAAAATGAGATCACAACTATAAAATTCAGAAAGAAAAATGCTACCTTTCCAGAAGTCTACACCCAGAATAAACATCCATCAAACATTAAGGGGGATGCAAACTCAACGTGAGACCTCACTGCATAAAAGGAAGGGCTTACTTACCAATCAAAGAAAATAATTTGTCTATGAATTAGCCTGGTCCACTCTCTCAAAAGCTCAAGACTGAATCCAATGAAGCCTCTAAATTTAACTACCAACTTCAAGAATATACAGAAAACAAAACACACAATAATATATATACCATATAAATACTATAATAGTAATGTAGTCAACTAAAGACCGAACGTCGGAAACAATAAACCTGAATCCTTCTACAAATAAACTGCAAGTAAAGACAATTTGAAAAGGGAATGGAAGCTACTAACTACATTGGAGACAAGAGTGTGGTGATGGTTTCATAAGTACAGATATATGTAAAAGTTGATCAGATTGTATACATTAAATATGTGCAATTTAGTGTACCCCAATTATAACTCAATAAATTCAGAAGAAAAATACTTAAAGGAAACAACGACTTTCTCAGGCAAAAATAAAAACTTAGTTTCCACTTGATTTAATCTACAAGAAATGTCCAAAAAGAAGAACTCAGGTCTACAGAAAGAAATATGAAATATTAGAAATTTAAAAAAATATATTTTTCCTAATTTCTTCAAAAATAAATGTTTAAATCATAAAATAGTAACAACAACAACAAAGAAGTAAAAGAGATTCAAAGAACCATTTATTGGTAAGACTTTTGTGTACAGAATAAATTCACAAATAAATTTGAGGTTTGTGCTAAAAAATAGTAGCAATGCATTATGCTTTTATTATATATGTAGAAATAAAATGTATGACACCACCAATAGCAGGGGTAGGTGGAAGGAACTGGGAAAATACTGTTAAAAACTTCTTCATATCATATGAAGTCATATTATGTATTCTGAGGTTGTCCTGAGATTATTTTTAGAAGCATAATATTAACCTTAGGGCAAACACTAAAAAGTTAGAATATTAAAAATACCAGTCAGTAGAAGAAAACAGAATTATAAAATATACTAAATTAAACTAGGAGAAAGCATAAAAATACAAAAAAGACAGAACATATGAAATAGCTAACAGAGAAATTGTAGATTTTAATTCAACCATATCAACAATCACTTTAAATGAACCAAATCAATTTATTCAGAACTCTGAAAAAGCAGTAAAGGGTTTATAGCAACCAAGCAAATGATAACTCAAAAAAAAAGAAAAAAGAAAAAAAAAAGCAACCTAAGAATTGCAGCAAAATTTTACGGTATCTTTGCTTTTCCTTGCTCTTCCCCTCTCCAAGGCTTGGCAGCAGACTGGAAGACGGTAATCTGTGTTTTTTAGTATCTGTGTGGCCCTGGTAACTGGTTCCAGGGGGAGCAGAGCACACCTCATTTATAGATTATTGTACTTGTCTGCTTTAAATTATCTGGGAGCTACCTGTAGGACTTAAGACCCTCATCTCTATTTTGCCTAATTCTACTCACCTTGTTGGCAAAACAGCACAAAATTGTTTAAAAATATTGTAAGGCATACAAAATGCCCCCCGTGATCTGGGGCAAAGGATCACAGTTGTGACATGAGACAGCCTAAAGCCTGGAGGAAAAGCCTAGAAAGTTTCCTTCGGGCATTAGGTATTTTGAAGTGCCCATATATACCTGGGGATTTTAAAAGCCACACACAGCCAAAGAAGAGTGTCCGCGGCAAAATCGTGAGGAAATTCTAAATTTTCACTTTTGACTGAAATCTATGCTCAGTACAAGCAGGAGCTGAAGTCTAAGCAACTGAAAAGAATAGAAATCATACAAAGTTTGCTCTTAGACCATTAACAGATTTAAACCAGAAATCAATAACAAAGATAGCTGTACATTACCAAAATACTGACAATTCCTAAATAAAGTGTTGTTTACAAGGGAAATTTAAAATATCAGAAATAAAAAAGGAAACATTAATACTTGTCCCCCAGGCATTAAAGAATAGCAAGGAAATATTGTGAGCAAACATATCCCTATAAATTGAACATTTGGGATGAAATTAACCAGGAAACTGACTTAAGAAACAGATACTTTGAATAGTCTACCTATGAACATCATTAAGCACACAGAGAAAGCTGATGGGTTGTGGAGGAATGGATGTCAAGATAATTGAATTTACTACGTTTACTTTTAAAATACTAAATAGTATTTATCTTGGGAGTGACAGGCTCAAATAGCCAGTTTAGAAATACACCCACCTTAGTTCCCTTTGTTATTACTTCTGGGGGGAAACAAATAAACGGAACTAACGGCTATCTCTTTTTTTCTCTCCTTATTTAGATGCATGTTATAGGAGACATTCCCACGGACATGCTGTAATTTGGTGGTTGCTTATTTGAAACTGTGGGTTGGCCTGTGAGTATGTATACGCTTCTAAGGATCTTATCCTTGCATCTTTTTAAAACAAATGAATCACTCTCACCTGTGCATTTTGTTGAGCTATCTGACTGAAAACCAGTAATCAAAAGAAACTATATTATTTTCCCCATGAAAATTTTCAGTCAAATTCATCCTATATGTGTCTTCTGATGTAATTTTTTTAAATAACAACAACCATTTCATCACCTGTACCTAGCCAACAAATTAAACACAGACATCTCAATCTGGCTTTTAAAGCTGTCCACATTATGATCATTACCAACAATTTAAATATTTATATTCCATTTTTCCTTTTAATGCACCCACACTACAACCAAAGAGGATAACTTATGGTTCTCCAAGAGAGTTCCCTGCATACCCTGCTAAATTCTTTCAGGTGTGGATCCATCAAACATTTATTGAGTCTAAGCCGTGCATGAGGCGCCATGCCTATACCATATCATTGGGAATAAAATGTGTTTTCTGCTTCCTAAAGATGTAGTAATCCAGTAAAGAGAGATTCCAGTGTACCTGCCAGAAACTGAATCTAACTCTCTTAAGCCAAAAAGGGATTTATTGGCAGGATATCAGATTGAACCGAGGCTTAGGAACCTGGCAGAACCCAAAAGGCTCTGAAAGCAAAGGCATTAAGAACCACAGCGGAGGATTCATCCTGCCCACTGTGTGGCTGCTGTGGCAGAGATGAAAGTGGCCTCTAGCTAGCTCCATGTTTTTCTAACGCTCCTTTAAGTTTGAAAGTCCTGAAGGAGAGAAGAGATCCATCTTCTATATGGCAATCTGACAATCCTGTGCGACTCTTCAAGCCACCTTTCTTTATGCAAGGCACACTATGATGGATTATGTTTTTCCTTCTTAGATTACACATACACTGTAATCATATCTCACCCAGTTTGCAAGGTTTAGAATTTTGTAAGTTCTCATACTCCCATACATGTATCTCCATAAAATCTTTGGTTGTACCATCTGATGCCTAATTTCACACACTGTGTAGAGTAAACTAGTAGGAGTCTAATTCATTTTTGTCATTTCCAAGTAATGTGGGAGGTCTATCATTACTGTAGCCATTAAGATGTCTAACAAAAAAATTTAAATACAACTAAAAGTTATAAGTTAAGGGACTCTTAATCTGATATATCCATTCCATGGAATGTTATTTATCCAGTAAAATTTTATTTCAAAATATATATTTATTTATATGATATAATGAGACTTTTGAAATCAAATTTAAAATGAAAGTAAAACATAATTATAACTTTGGAAAAGAATATACATATATACCAAAAATTGGAAGAAAATACACTAAAATAATGTGTACTCACACAGATGTGAAGGAGAATAGAGATATCCTTTCTTTATCCTGTCTCTGGATTTCTATTTTTATAAAAAATTATTCACTGGAAATGGTATAGTTTTGTGTAAGGACACACACATGACTGGGTGGTTTGGTATTTCAAGAGTGGGAGGAGGAAATTGGAAAACCCTAAATCACATTTCCAGTTGAAAGTTAAACTAGTTAATATTTCAAATGCATTTCAAGTATCATAAATGACTTTAATAGCACCCATTTAATAACTTGTCAACTTTTTAAAAACCCACCCAATAATTCCATTATTTCACAGAACTTAACTAATCAAAGATTGTTTCTTACTTGACTGTAATAAAATTTCATTTTGTTCAGGCATTTATTTTAAATAGTCTTTAAGGTATATTGTACATATAATAATATTCAGCGATTTTAAGTATATAATTCAAAGAATTATGACAAATGCATACTCATGTTTACATTTCCATTCCCTCAAAATTTCTCTGTCTCATTGAAGTAAATGCCCAGGAAACCACTCTTTTTCTTTCTTTCCTTACATTTTAGCTTTTCCTCTTTTTATTTAATATAGAATCATATCAAACTATTTAATTTAAATGAAATAATATAGTATATTCAATTCTGTATTTAGCTTCTTTAACTTAAAATATTTTTGAGATTCAATTTTGTTGTATGTATCAACACACAAGGTTCAGTATTTTGTTATTGTTGCTGTATAATATTCCATTTTACTGATACACAGAAATATGTTTATCAGTTCACCTATTGATGAAAATTTGAGTTGGAACACAAATTAAGGTAGTGTAAGTTCCATCTTTGTTCTTATTTTTCCTAATTATTTAGACTATTCTAGGTTCATTGCATTTTCATATAAATTTTGTACCACCTGGTCAATTTAAAAAGAAAAAAAAAAAGCCCACAACCCTGTTACTTTCATGGGGATTTTGTTAAATATAAATTGTAATTTGCAGAGAATAACTTAACACTGCATTATCAAATGTATGTGCATAATATAATTCTCTAATATTTAGTTGCTCTATAAAGCCTCTGTGCAGTGTCTGGTAGTTTTCATTGTATATTCCCTTCACCTTTCTCAGGCCCACCGCTGTAACCACTGTAAAAGTTTGCTAAGGAGATTCTAGAATATCCATTCATTTACTCTAAACCACTACTGCATTCACATTTTAAGTACTCCTTCCAGCCTCACATTAAAACCAGCTCCAGGTGTTCACACAGAATATTGCATTCTATGTCATTGGAGTATGCCTGCAGGTAAACAAGGCCTTACTTCTCCAGCCTTAGATATACTTATCCAGGTAAATACCCTCAGTAGTCACTTCTAGACAGGTTTCTGAGTCTCTGCTGACACATATTTACCTATTAGCCAGTTCTGAGACTTGTCTAATCAAATAAATTACTTGTAGCAGAGGCTGTATTTCCCTTCTTGGACTATACTGACAGTTGAGCATATGTACAGATTTGAGTCAAATATTAAAGATATAAATGACCTTAAGGGAAAAAATATATCTCAAGGAACTCACCCCAGGTAATTTCTTTGCATTGTCCTCAGTCAAGGGGAGACTGCCGTCCAGCAGCAGCAACGGTGCTGCTCTCAAAGTCCAGAGATATCAGGAAAATGTGGGGCTGCACCAGTCTCAGGTTAGTCTTTCCCAGCGATCCATCCAGTTCTTCAGTCCCATTATTCAGTATCATGTCTTGATGTCAACAAACCCGCAGAAGCTGAGCATTCCATTTTTTTCATTTGTTCAACGCTTATGATTAAATCCTGGACCCACTTTTTTGCTATCTGTCCTCCAGTTGCAGGTAATAAACACTGCAAGAAGGCCTTCTTGATTTTCTAGCAGATCCTGAGTTGAGAGTCGGCTGAACTGAGCCTGCCATTCTTTTACCTCAAGACTTGTGAGGCTACCTCCACAAGCCTTATAAATACCTTGCCCTCATAGCTTTCAGGTGCTAGAGCTATTATTTATACCTGTGTATCTCCTCCCAGCTGAGTCTCATTCAACTCTCCACAGTTGAGTCTTAAAAAATGTGGTGGCAGCCTGGCTGGTTTGGCTCAGTGGTTGAGAGTCGACCTGTGAACCTGTAGGTGGCAGTTCCATTCATGCCCGTTTGCAGGCTCAGTCCTCTGGTATGTGTGTGTGGGGGGGGGGTGCAGGAGACAGCTGATCAATAACTGTCTCATCACTGATGTTTCTCTCTCTCTCCCTCTCCCTTCTTCTCTCTAACATGAATAAAAACATATTTTTAAAAAGTGTGGTGATAAAGCAAATCCAGAGTTTTCACCACCTCATTTATGACTGGTGATGGGGTCCTTGTTGTCACTTGACCTCTGAGGGAACCAATTTCTGAATCTTGTCTTAATGGGCAACTTTCTATTGCTACTTCCAGTACCAACTGGTTTAGGTTCCTCCCTGAAAGCAGATCCTGAAACAAACACTTGAAAAAAATGTAGGTTTTGGGGGGTGGGAGAGGGGGTGAGAGTAAAGTAACAAAATGAAGAGCTGAAGAGCGTGGGACAATGGGCCAGGTAGAGAGAAAGGCTGCTGATTGAGCAGTCATGAGCTGGTTACTGTTGTGCTCGAGCAATGCGGGTTGAAACCACTCTCAGGGAATCATCTGAGAAAGTACATCGCATCTTACAATTATCCTCCCAGGGAATATGGGGGATGAAACATCTCTCCACTCATCACATTGGTCGAGACTCGGTTGAAGAGCATTAAATTCCCTAGTTCCTAATTCCTCTAATTGTAACTGAGTGGCATTCTAGAGCAGAGAGACATCCAGTGAGCACTTGATGTAGGAAACTGGCAAAGGCATGGGACCATCAATCCCAGCTGAGCGTGCTGAAATCAGATGGGCGAAAAAGATGTCGTGGCATGGAGCAACTGTTTTAACAGCACAGAACCGGTGTTCCTACACAATGCCTGGCACTTAGTAGGAAATCAATAATGATTTTTAATTTATTAAATTTGAATAAATTAATATAGCTAAATTTTAAACCACGTGCTTAAAATATTAATCTAACATAAACTACTAAATTCTTGGGGGGGGGGGCAGTCCTTTGCTAATTATTTCCATAAATGAATGAGAAGCTTTTCTCCCTCCATCCTTTCTTAAGCTATAAAGTCTTGGCAGAGAGGAGCTATCTCCCTTACATCATCAATAAACACTTCCCATCTCTGTGTTGCACCTTCTCAGTCATTGGTTATGCTCTGTGTCCTTTAGTTCAGCAGTGTGTTTGTCAGTAAGGAGAACGTCTGAATTCTGGTATGCATTAATGTGAAATGCTCACAGTATTTATATCCTTTGGAGGCAAGTGCCTATGATATATCTTTGACGTTGATGTTCTAATATAGCCCATTCATGTCAGATTCCTTTGAATCCCATCTAACTTGACTGGAAAATCGCTTGAGGAAGGCGGGGGGAGGTGGGGGAATCGTCTTTATGCTTGCTCATGCTGTAATTATTTCAGAGGCTGAGGAAATTTAACAATGTGCTGCACTCTAAGTACTTGGTGATGGTCATCATCTTTGATCAATGGTGTAAAGCTTCGCTGCTGCTAGAAAGGATGAAAAGCAATTAAACAGAATTACTGTTGAATTGTTACTGAAGGTCCATTATGTTTCTCATTCCTTTTCCCCCTCTGCTCTTAAGAAGAATATGTTTTAAAACACTCCGACACAGGCCATCGTATTTTACTTTGAGTGGTAGCAAATCTACTGTCTTCCAAGTGAAGTCATTGATAAAGCATGTAAATGTTGGGTTAAAAGATTCATTCTGAATAGGTTATATTTATCCTCACTGTGAGACTATTTTTTGAATGTGTATGTCTACTATTCCATTTAGATCTGGCTCGAAAATACAATCAACAAGCTCTGAAGTTGTTTTGCCTCACATAGCCGTTCATTAGTTGAAATAGAGAAATAAATAAATTTTCATTACAGTAGAGCAATGATTTACGGGATGAATATACTGACTTTTCATGTATTCTCAATTAAAAGAATTAAAAACATATTAAACAACAAATATTACATATAGAACCTACATTTGACTGTTAGAGCATAACAGTCTATTTTGAATTAGAAAAATAGCCAAAGATTTAATTTTTAAAACATATTTAAACATAATAAGTTTTTAACTTTAATACCATACTGAGGTAAACAAATATTTAGTAGTGATTAAAATAATTTTTGCTATTAGGCATACATACATAGTGAGTCACAAATACAGTGTGCTCATTCAGAAGTACTGTAACTATTCTTTGGTGACCAATAACATTTAAATTTTATTTGACAAAATTAATTCAACAAATATTTATTGAACACTATATTTGGTGGATAATTTACTAGTCTTTGGAAGTTATAATAAAGCATCTCAAGATGTCTACAGTTCTTATTTTAAATAAATAACTTGACTCCCACCATTCCCTGTCCTAGAATCTATAGAAAAAGAATGTAAAGAAGACTTTAATTTCACTGATTACTTAGATATGTATTTATCCCTTACAAAGAAATTAGCAATTATTTAATATTAAACCATTAAATAGCCCTGGCTGAGTGGCTCAGTTGGTTGAATTATAGTCCCATACATCAAAAGGTTGTGGGTTTGATCCCCAGTTGGGGTGCATACGGGAGGCAACCAATCGATGTTTATCTCTCACAACCATGTTTCTCTCTCTCTTTCTCTCCCCCTCCCTCTCTCTCTAAAAAAAAAAAAAAAAAAAATCAATTTAAAAAACCTATTAAATAGCATTTAGAATGCCTCCTTATGCAACATACATACAAAATAGTCACTTAGTGGCACTAAATATCAAATAATTCTGCCCGGTAGAAATAGAAAAGCTTCTTATAAGAGATAACATTTAATTTTATATCAGAGAAGGAGACATTTTTATTACAAGTAGAGAAAACACATAAAAATTATGAAAGTAAATGAAGCATATGAATATATTCAAATTGCTCTTCTGGGAATTAAATTTAAATACAGCATAAGAACTTAGAGATCTGTATGGTTAATCACAATACATGCAATAGTGGATGAAAAATGTAAAGCGCTACTCAAAGTAAATGCATAAAGGAAATTGGAGAAAGTAGAGGAGAGGACACTCCAAAGATAAATTGTCATGGCTGGAAAGACAATTGGGTGCCCAGGGATGGGGGGAAGTAAGAACAAATGACCAGGAATGTATGTACTGGGAATGGTGGGGCAGAAGGACTACAGAAGAATGGAGACCCCCGGGTTTGACATTAGGTGTTCTTTCAACCCCAAATAAATTAAACACGAGGTAGCCCAAAGTCCAGGCTGTACTGTCATATTTTTTGCCATGATTTAAATAGAATACTGAAGACTCATCAAAAAATATCTGAGTGAGAAAGTTTTACTTTTCTTTTTATAAACTTTTAGTTCGATAAATCAGACCAAGTCAAAGAAAATGAAACAGAAGGAATGTATATTTAATACTGAAATTAAGGATATGTCAAGGTCAAAACATTGATTTCTAAAAGAGATTTTAAAAGTATGAGAATCGATAACTGTGGAACAGTGGGAAGACTATTTTAGACAATAGATAAAAAAGCTCTACTGTTTTCCATGATTATTTTAAAAGCAGAGACCACAAGGAGCCCTAAGAGGTTGGAAAAAATAAAAGGAATAAAATAAGAGCAATGAAACAGAGTTGGTTTGCTTTCTTATTCATCCATAATAACTATGAGTAAGTTTAAAAGTAAGAAAGCCTCTAAAATGAATCAGACACTGTTAGGACATCTCATAAAATAACAATAATTTGATCATGTTTTTAAATTCAAGAAAGAAAATATTTAGATGAGTTTATTAACCAAAAATTTTAAAGGTTAGGAAGCATGGAAGTACTTCGGAATAAAAAACTTAATAGCCATAAGGTAGACAAGACATATCTAAACAGATAAAAAGTAAAAGCTGGATTTTATTACCCTAACTGAAAAAAAAAAAAAAAAAAAAATATATATATATATATATATCTTTTTGTGTGTGGCATCTTTACATTTAATGTCTTGGGTTAGTTAGCCACTAGCTAAACGTTAAGCTCATTTATTTATTAGTTCAATCATTCACATTTTCACACATTGTTTATGGTCTGTTGTTTCTGTGACACTTTAGGCATTGCAAATACTGATAAATCTCTCATATATCATACTTCAGGGTATAATAATGCCGTTCATCCTATGTGAACCCCTTGGTCAACCTCCCATCATGCAATAAACTTTTTCTCCTTTTGTTCTATTAACCCCCCCACTGCATTTATGGGACAAGTGTGAGAACGATAAACTAGAAAGTTTTGCATCTGGATGAATCCCTAACACATGGAATGACCTAACTCAGAGAGTACTCACTGGCCACTCTAAACCCTAAGCAAATATATGGCAAATTCTGAATCCCAGAAAGACATTTTTGGCAAAAATTTAGACTAGGAATTTATGGCAAATGATTTGATTTTCAGATGACATATACCTTTGAAGAATGGAGAACAGAATCTAGATACAAAAATATTGTAACAGGCTGAAACTAGAGATGAGTCTAAAAAGCTGATACTTAATAGGAGTACACAGTACATTCTGCCCTTAGTTTCAAATATCTGGCCAAATAAACTGGCTATAGAGATACTGTGGCTTTGTAACGATATGCTTTGAGTTGACTTTTTAATTAATATGAAATAATGTAGCAGCCAAAATGACAAATGAGATATAAAGTTGTATGAATTACTAGAAATGTAATATCTCGAGTAACCTGTGAGGCAATATTCATATTATTATGAACCCTTTCTCCCTAGCTTAGAAAATAAGCAATATAAGAGCAGCAGAAATTTTCACTTAACAGTAAACTGCTAATGTCTAGATGCTCATTTTTTGAAAGAGAAATACAAAATGATGCCATGAAGAAAATAAAAAATTACAACCACCAAGAAATAATAGTATATATTAAATTTGGCATATCTCCCTCTCTACATAATGCTTTTTAACATAAATTCACAGTGGATATTTTACCCTGTGAATTATATCTTTTAGCATAAATAACACTTTACTGATTTTTATCCCATTTATATCCTAAAATATTTAAAAAAGCATTTTTACATTAAACTTACTTAATAAGCATCACCATTTTGTAATAAATATTTATTGCATAATATTCTTTTTAGAGAAATGTGCCATAATGTTAACATTTAGGACTCCTATACTAACCCACTACTAATCTTCTCAAGAAAATCATCGAGTCAACTTTACTTTTATTTCAAATCATTTGCTTTGTTTTATTACCAGAAATTGTCAAAGGCAAAAAAATTGTTTTAATTGTTATACATATTCTCATATTTCCTAATGACTTTCAAGGGGAAAAAAAAAATGCACTGGTTTGCTGTCCCAATCACAAGCTAGGAAAGCATCTTTCTTACTCTGCGCTCGTGGCACAAGTTATATCTTCCAGCAGCAGACACTGAGATGAAACTTAAGGGGCAGGATCTTTACTGGGAATCAATAGGTGTGAATGAAAGAAGGTGGATGGAGCAAAAGAAAAAATCAAACTACAGTACAGGAATGACAAAGCCTCCGCCAACACAGTAAGGAGCCCTGGAGCACGTGTTGCCTGCTGGGATGTCTCATGCCCTGTTGAAACGACAGAACCTTGACTTGCCCACCTGATTTAGTCACTGTAATGGGCTGCACAGGAAGGACGTGACACTGGGGGAGCTGGCTCTCTAAGCTGAGGCTGGATGACGGGGCTGACAGCTAGACAGCTGGCTGCTCTCCCTGCTGGTGGGCATCCAGGAATTCTCTGAAGCGGAAATTGGGCAGCGCGTACCCGTGTCTGCAACACCCTCCTGTCTAACTGTATCAGGTTCACTTAGTTGAATTCTTTTCAGTTGAGTTAAGTCTTAGACCCCCTCTTTGCAATGCCTTACTCTATTCTTGATGTGGCTATTTTGTAGCAAATTTTCAATCTCCCAACGGGGCTATGTTGTTGAAAGTGGTTATTCCCATTTGCAGCAAGAAAATCCCAAATATGTGCCCACGCTTCATAGTTAGGGCCAGAGTAGAAAATAGCCAGGATAATCAATGTCTTTAATTCGTAAATTAATTATATTACACTATATAATTATCTGCTGTTTTGAGTGGCAGCCACAAGATGAGATCTCCATACCCTCCTGCCAGAATCATAAGAGTTTTTACAGAGGCCCGTTAGGGTTCAGGGGTGTGTACCATCCACATGGCCTCAACAACACATTACTCTCTAAAGGCTTTGTCCTTGAAATAGCAACTCTATGGGAATAGTGAATGAAAGGTACACTCAAGAACAGGGGAAAGGGTGAGGAACCTGATTACCCAGGTCCAGCTCAAAGATCAACGTCCTGTTGATGACTTCCTCTATCACCACTATATATAATTTTGAAATGAAGGACTATCCTTTACACGACTCTTAAAGAGTATATGCCAGGCTTAGCAACTTACAACAACACACATTTATTATCTCACGGTTCTATAGTTCACACATCCAGGCATGGTCTAGCTGGGCTTCCTGTTAAGGGTATAAGGCTGAAATAAAGGTGTTGGCCAAACTGAGTTTCTTTCTGGAGAACCTGGAGAAGACTCTGCTTCCAAACGCATTTCGACAGCTGGCAAAACCCAATCCTTAATTACTCCAGTAAAAAACCATTTAACATACAATATAACATAATCCTTGGAGTGATAGCTCATCATGTGAACAGGTTCCACACACACTATATAGGAGGGGCTTATACAAAGGTAAGGGCCATTGAGTGAGAATTAGAATGAGAATCCTACCTACCACACTGTCCTCCTGGGACTTATCAGGGACTCCTCCTAAGTCCATGGAGGCTCGCTGAGGTGTTCCTCCAACAATCTGAGTTCTTCTCTTGATAGCAGGATGTGAACGTTTCAGCAGTCTAGCCTTGACTTGAAAGATGATATCTCAGCATACTCATACAATTGGTTATGTAAAAACATCTCTACTATTTCGGGCCCCTGAAAAATCTTTGAAGCTTATCTCCATCACTTTGGTGTACATACATCTCACTAAGGCACCCAGACCACGTCTCACTTCTGTTTACCAGGTTCAATTAGCATGATACCATTAATACAGCATGTTGTTCTAGGCAATGTCAATGTTAACATTCCTGTGAACTAAACTGTGAGTGACAGCAAGAACATGGACAAATGTGCACTGTTTTCCATCTCACATAAAACAGGAAAACTTCTGAACACTTTTCTCAAACAAATTTAGAAGATATTTCTTAGGACACTAGCTACATACCAAATTTTCCAGGTCTGGTGGAGGTCCCCTCAGAGAATTCTGCTCCTTGTACTCTGGTTCAACCCCTTGACTCAGGGGTTCATTGCATATATCTGGGATAAAAATTAAAAGGGGGGTATTTGTCATTCTGTCTGACCCCAAATACTCATTTGCTCTTTGTTGTATATCATGTCTATGTCTCCTCAATTGTATTTGGTCTTTTCCCTTTAGGAGTGAAACAGATTGTCAGTTACATTGCTATTTTTTTTCCATCGTCTCAGAAATTGTTTTATCCAGGTGTAAATATCTATTTACCTGCTGAAGTTGAAGTAGGAAAAGAGAGTTTGTTTTCACTTCCCACTTCTGTACTTCCTTCTTCCTGGAAGTCCAGGGTTCCAGTTCAAAGCTATGATTAGCTCCTCCAGGTGTGGCTCAGCAGTTGAGCATGGACCTAGGATCCAGGAGATCAAGGTTCAATTCCCGGTCAGGGCACATGCCCGGGTTGCGGGTTCAATCCCCAGTCAGGGGCAGCCAGGAGGCAGCCGATCAATGACTCTCATCATTGATGTTTCTCTCTCCCTCTCCCTCTCCCTTCCTCTCTCTGAAATCAATAAAGACATATATTTTTTTAAAAAAGCTATGATTATTGTGCAGACACATCTTTCCCATCAGCATTCCAGCCTGCAACAAGCTCTATGTGATCTTTTCATCTCTAAAAGCCATCGGCCGGTCTTAGTAGCAAACTCAACTGCGCTCCCTTTATTTGGCTGCTGCTAAAAAACATAGCAAATCCATGAAGTGAGGCAAACTTCAGTTTCCAGGGAGGGCTCTGGTGTCCACTTGACTTAGGAAGGTTAGGGGCTCCCTCTCTTCCCATCAGATATCTGTTTAGGGAGGCAGCGGTGCCCTCCAGGCTTTGCTCTCCTGCCTAAAGAGACTCAGAGAAGACTGATGGCAGCAAGTCAATGGGAATAGTAAAGAGTTTTTTAGAAAGTAATTTGGAGCTAAGCTAAGCTCGCCTCCTTCACTGTGCATTTGGGAACCCAGAGGCTGTGGTGTGGGGTTGAGACTGATTACCCCAGACCTCGAAAGGACAGCAGTCTCCTAACACGGGCATCCTCACACGGCGGCTTCCTAAGGATACCCCCCTCCTCTCCTCCGTTCCAGATGTTTCTTGTCATCATCCCAGTTTGTCCAGTCCTGACAATTTCCACCCCGTCGGTTTTTTTCATATCCAGTCTGGTGTTTGAATCAGCCACAGAACTCCAGCTGCTGGCAAGCTTCCCGGGAGTTTGGCCCCGAGCTAGCAAACATTAATCTCTCAGACATGCCTGTGATCCAGGAGGGGCCTTTCTAATGCAGCAGGCCCTCTGCAAGCGGAACCGGAGTCCAAGGCAGTGTTATTTGCTTCCTGAGTTCAGCGGCTCTCCTTTCCCCTTCTGATGGGTCTGTCTACTGTTTTCATTAGAAGCGAGGCACCTATGTTAACTACTTTCTGCCGGCATTCACACCATGAGACCAGTATTTAAGTTTCTAGGGACGCCAAATGAATACATGGAGAATCTAGTTGTGTCTCGGACGTAGGGGAAAAATATTCTAGCAGTTCCTCCAGGGACTGTCGCACATCTATTTGTCCTGAAATGTGCCCGAACGATCCTGGTGTTCTTGGCAATATTAGGATGCTTTAGCATCCCCACTATAGGACAGTGGGATCTTTTATTTTTTTCCCCCCTGTACTTAACCTTAAAGCTCATAAAGGACCAGAGACTCAGGAGAGTGGGTGATTGAAACAAGTTACAAGCAGGTTTGTCTCCTTGTAAATAAAAGAAAGTAACTGGTTACTGGTTACTAGCATTTTTCTGTTCCAGGCTCTCATTTCAAGTTGAATGCACCTCACAAGGATGCTTGAGTGATCTCCCATCTGCTGGACACTACCTTCATTCACGGGAAGCTCTGGCATTGCAGGCAAACAATGAAACAACTAGACAACTGCCCCTCCTTACAACCCATGGTCTTCACTCTCTGTGGCCCTGGTGACCCTCAGGCAGGACTATAACCTTCACATCCCCTGAGACCTGTCTTTATACCCAAAAGGTATGTCTTCCTGGCCAAGGTGGACCACCTGACCCAGAGGCTGGGTGGTCAGAAATGAACCCATTTACTGTATTTCAGAGGCCGTTTCTCGTGTGGGGAGAATATGTTCTTTGTGAGAATATAACAATTTTTTAAAAGTATGTTTTTGTCATCTTTCTGAAGTTGTTTCTCAAATATCCAGTACATTTTATTTGTCTTTTTTTTTTTTAATCCAATGTTCCTGTTTTTACTCTTGGGCTAAACATTATTTCCTTAATCCATGTTTACAAGTACTTGATATTTATGGGTAGATTTCATGTCCCCTGGTAGACTCCGCTCACTCAAGCTCATAAAATTTGAGGTATTTTAATCCATTCTCATTAGTCAATCTATTCACTTTCTTAATCTCTCATATTGCTTCTGCTGTGAGCTCCTGTTTTTCATTTATTTATGTGTTCCTAGGATCAGAATGTCTATAACTGAATGTATTCAAGCCGATGAGTTCACATCAAATAAGGTGAAGGCAAATCATTATTTTCATGCTTGTCTAACCTGACAAAAGCTGCACAAATTAAAACACGCTCCTATATTAATTCTTCTTCAACATTTAACTATTATGAAGCATTTATATAGCATGCTATTTGCATGTCACATTTCATCTTTTACATATATACATGCTCCATACTTTTGTCTGTTTAACTTCTCTGTGTTGCTTTAAATCTTTCAATGCCTACTTCTGTACTTAAATCCATATGCCTAAATTCTAAAATATTATTGCTTCTAAAATGTATTAAATATTTGAGCTCTGTCTCTGTTAATATTATGTCAGGGACATAATATTGCCTTAAGGTCTCTGTATGCCTAGTTTTAAAGTCACAGATGTATAGAAAGATGTAGCAGCTACTCTAAAAATGATCAGTTGTAAAAGTTGTGAAGTTACAAAATCATTACAAACAATGACAGGTAAATACCTTTTTAAAGATGAAAATCTCTTCCATTGATGAAAATCTTTTTTTTTTTTTTAAATCACCATATGAAAATCAATGCATTTAAAACATCTCAAAAGTTTAAGTATGTAATCATGGTATTGAGGGGTTTTGTTTCAGTTTTGGGGAAACCACAGTCATGTGCATCTTTTTAAAACATTAGTACATAGGTCATGACAAAGAGCGAGTGATAATTAGGCTTAATATCAGAAACTGCTCCAGGGTTCCTTTATGTTATGATGACATCAATTAAAAATAATTCTGCCAGTTTATATCAGTTCTATTTCTTAAATTCCATTAAGTATGAAAATCTGACCAGTTTATTTCCCATACATTGTTAGAGAGTTGATGAGCACTTATAGCCTTCACAATCTATAAAACCAAATCAAACTTTTATTGAAAGGAAAAAAGTGTCACTTTTATTAACCAAGTATGCTCTTTATAATTACTAGCCAACACAGAAAGAGAACACTGTAACAGAAAGCAAAACTATATATTCTATGGAGTAAGGCTATAAAAATCAGGTCTCAAAATCAAACAGCAACCAAATTGGGGTGTCCAGAAAAATTTATAAGAAGAAAGCATTTTCCACTCACAACTCCGGGAAAGTTTAAAATTAGAAAGTTTGATGAGGAGTTAAAAATAAAAAGAGAGAGCATCTCCAGGCCACTTTATCCAGTCCCAACCTTAGGAAGCATATCCAAGGACACTTTAGAGTTTAACTGAAGACATTCTGACTAACATCAGTTCAATTTTCATTGCAACGGTCACATTACACTATTATACACAGGAAGACACAGAAAACCATAAATATCAGAATATTGTCATAACCTAGGACTGAGAGATAGCATAATATTGGACTGTAAGAATAAAAGGTAGATAGAACTGAAATGAGGGAAACATTGTCTGGCCCTTCCTTATGGATCCTAATGATCAGCCTCATGAAATTGGCCAGAGGAAAGAAAATATCCCATACCTCCCCTTATGGGTGCACTTTCATTATGTCCTGCAGAAATCACACACACACACACACACACACACACACACACACACAGAGAAAAAAACAAATTTCAAAAGTCCCCAGAAGATGTGGATTTGTTTGTTTTGTTGTTTTGTTTATAAAAGGGGTGCTAGAAGATGAAGAGAATCCAGATTCTGGAGATGCTGGGAGTACCTATTTCAGAACTACTCTGATCCTCCCAGAAGTAAATCAACTTTCCCTAAATCCTTAGAAGTTTCCAGAGCCCCTGAAATTCCCTCATGGTTTTATCTAATAACAAGTAATGCACCCTATTACAATAATGCCAAGTTGTTACAACAGAGGCTCAGTACAATTTTGTGGAAATCAGTGACAAACAATAAACTTCCCCAAAGGATAGCAACCAAGATTTACTTACAGAGAATGATGAAATAGACTTGTTTCATGGTTCAAACTCTCAAAAAGGCTTTCGCATTCTTCAGTGAGACTACTGTTTATTGCTGCTGTCCATCCTATATATTAATTCTCTTAGATATTACCACAATTATCAACAGTTAAGGAATGTGTATTCAGAGTATACAGAAAGTGAAACAAAAGACATTAGGGATTTTATCTGCCCTCAAGAAGTTTCGTACTGCAAGCTCAAAAGACAATAATGATGATAATAATCTCAGATAATGATCTGTGTTTTTATCTCTTTTTTGGCTCAATGAAAACATATTGACACCTCACAGCATCTACTTTGCCATTCCCTATTGGCCATATGATAATCTGACTTGACTAGAATTTAAATCACATTTATTGTGCTCTCTCTATGGCTTGAAGTTATAATGTGACATTTCTCACACACACAAAAAATTATTTCCCTCTATTCTCTACAATCAAAGCTGTATCAGTACATGAAAAATAGTACAATAAGGCTATTTGAAAGATTTTTAAGGCATATTTTACATATTTTACTTCAACTGCTAACATTTTAAATTTGAATATTTTTCCTGATATGAATTATTTAGTTCATGCTTTCATTTTTGTGAATTATTTTCCTTTCTGCTCCCTTTCTTGTATTTTCTATTTTCTAATGTTCTCTACAATCCTTCCTCTCCCTTTCCCTCTCTTCTTTCTTCCTTCTACTCTGTCTCTCCTCCCGCTGTCTTCCTTCCATCTTCTTTCTTCCTTTTTTTCATTTTCTTTATTTTCTTTCTCTTTATTTGCAAGTATAAGGCAAAATTTATGCCATTGGTAGTCTCTTCAGAAATACTGAGGTCAGAAATTATATTTTCTCCCTCATCTGGTTGATCGTGTGTCTGTATGTGTGTATACATGTTCATATGCAATTTTTCCAGGCTAGAAAAAAATGTAGTCACAGTGACTATTTTAATTCTTTAAAGCTAATTAGTAGTGATTTTAAAAAAATCAAATCTATGTCTATGTATTGCTTATGTAAAATTATCTTACTGAAAGTAAAAAAAATTGTGCCAATTGAGTACATGTACAAATAAATTTATGAGCTTACAAAGCATTTAAAATTTAATTTAAAAGCGTTTTGGTTCTCCAAAGGATTTTGATTAGTTTTGGAATTTCAGAAAGACAACAGATGTCCTTTAGAAGTAGGAAATAAATATACAATGTCCTTTAAAGTTTAATTAGTTTATCATTTTGTTTTCCACGTCCATCAGCATTTTACCAGCACTGTCAAAAAATATATGTGCACACACAGATGTTGAAACTGTGTATAAGTCCTAATATTTAAGGAACATGGCTGAATAAATGTGATCACTTACAATATATGTAGCTAGCTTATCTGTAAACTCACATTATTTAGCAATATAGATATCCCACTCGTAGATATATAAATTCCAAAATATGTAACTCTTTTATCTAATAAAAGTTAGAATAATGTTTACAGATTATCTCAAGAGCTCCCACCTCTGTGGAATGCTAAATATGTAATGATGTTAATAATGATGCTAAAGAGAAATATATTTGGGGGTTATTAAAATTGGGATCTTATAAAACAAAATGGAAAAATAGTTTCTCTATTATTTTCTCACTCAGTTTCCCCAAATAAACTTTTCTCCATGCTCCCATTCCAAATCCCAGTTGGCAAAAAGAAAATTGGGACTAACTTGAGAAGTTGAACTAGAACCTGGATGTTGTTTCCTCTATCTTTATATTTAATTATATGTCCAGTGCATAAGTCTGATTTACAAATTTGGAACCAAACACACTTATCAATAGATTACTTGCCACTAATTCCTAAGTAATAGTTAGAAAAGTTTTCTCTAAAGTCACCAATGCCTTCCTTTAGCCCTAGAAATAAATACTTTGTACAATCTTCTCCCAACCATTCACATTCTTTCAGTCTTTGGCTCTCTTATTGTGTTCCCTCTCCCAAAGAACATTTGACATTTTGAATGAGCAGGACGTGCAGATTTTCTCCTACATGGGGCTTTTGTTGAATCTGTAGACAAAATAGGGTGTATTTTTACCTTAAGAATAAGCCTTCCAATCCATGAACATGGGAAACCTATTTATCTTTCTTCTTTGTTTCTACAATGTTTTGTAGTTTTCAGTAAAAGTATTGGACTTAATTTGATAAATCTACTTTTATGTATTTTTGATGATATTGTATTTAAATGCAATTATTTACCTAATTTTATGTTTGCTCATGTCTACTAACTAGGAAGCCATTGATATATTTTGCATTGATTTTGCCTCCTGAGAACTTGCTAAACTAACTTTTTAGTTCTATTATTTCTTGGTGGAATCCTTACATTTTTATATACAAGATCATGTCATACTTTTACTTTTTTCCTTTCCAATCTCAATGTCTTTTATTTTATTTTGTTGCTTAACTTCCCAGAATAAAATCTCCAGTACAATGTTGAACAGAAGTGGGGAGAGTGACATCCTTTTTTTGTTCCTAATGCTGGGAAACCATTAAGTCTTTCATTATTTAGTATGATGTTAGCTGCAGGGTTTTTGTTTTTATCATCTTGAGAATATTCTTTTCTATTCCTAGTTTATTGCATGTCTTTATCATGAGAGGGAGTTGGACTTTGTCAATGTTTTTCCTGCATTAGTTGAGATAAACATGTGTTTTTTGTCCTTTATCCTATTGATATGGGTTATTACATTGATTTTTATATGTTGAAACTACCTTGTATTCCTGTGGTAAATCCCACTTGATTATGGTACATAATCCATTTTATATGATTTAGTACTTGACTTGAAGCAATTTGTTGAAAAATGTGTTTCTAGTCATAAGGGATATTGGTCTATAGCTTTCTTTGGTTGTGATGTTCTTGTTTAGTTTCAGTATCAAAGAAATATAAGCTATCCTCATAAAATACATTAGGAAGTACACCCTTCTCTTCTATTTTTTAAAAGAGTTTGTGAAAGATAAGTGTCATTCCTCTTTAAGCTTTTGCTTGAATTATATTTGCCAGTGAAGACATCTGGTGCTGCTTGGTCTTTATGGGAAATTTTTTATTACTAACTCAATTTTTTATGTGTTATGGGTCTATTCAGAATTTTTATTTCTTCTTCAGTCTGTTTGGTATTTTGTGCTTTCTAGGATTTTGTCCATTTCATGTAGGTTATCTAATTTGTTGTCATATAATTTTTCATAGGACTGTAGTCTCTTAAAATCCCTATTAATTTCTAAAAAGTCAATAAAAACTTTCTTCTTTGATTCCTGATTTTAGTTGAGTCTACAGTCAGCCAAGAGGTTTACAGCTGTGCTTTAGCCTTCACTTCCTGCTTGTGCAATAAGTCAGAAGAGAGAGCTTAGGGAATTCTTAGTCTTTCCTGAGCATGTGCAAAGCCCTATGCCTGTGTGTGCTCCTTTAGATTCCCAAAATATACAGGAGATTTTCAAAGCCCTTAGGGACATCTGGTTACTCAGTTTTTCCTTCTAAGTTTTTTGGTTAGTCAATTGATTGTTCCAACTGTTATCTATCGCCTCACGCAGTCACAATGTCAAAATATTTGATAAATTGCCTCTGACTTCTAGGGAAATGCTTTTAACACTGGGTGAGTTTGGGTGAGATCAGATAAAGATGTGTTTTGCTAGCAGAGTCTATCAGAGAACTACTCCACAGTTCAAATGACTATTTTTTGGAACGGGGCTTTGAAAAAGATCTAGCTCTCTTCTGCTCCCACCTGTACCAAGAAGGCAGGCTATTAATTTTGAAGGCTACCACTGTACTAGGGAGTGGGACATGGGACTAAGATAAGTTAAAATGTCACAAAGCTCTCTGTTCTTATGAGGATTAAACCATTTTTCTTGACTAAATGCTTCCTGGGTTGCTGCAAGCCTTATGTTGAATTCCAGAATTCTGAAACTATTGAATCTGACTATTTTTGCCAGTTTTTCACAGCTTTTATTTAGGGAGAAACTCAGTGGCCTTTACTGTAACTGCCATTTTCATTTGATATACATAATCTGTGCTATTAAGCACACATATATTTAGGATTGTGACAACTTTCTTTTGGATTAACCCCTTTCTTTATATGAATTATCCCTTTATCTCTAGTCATGCTTCTTAAAGTGTATTTTGTTTTAATTCTCATAGCTACATCATTTTGTGGGGATTTTTTTTGGGGGGTATTACTGTTGATATTTGCCTGTTATATTTTTATGTATCAGTCAATTTTCTGCTTTATTTTAAATGAGTCACTTAAAAATAGCAAATACTTGTTTTTGTAATTGAGTCTGGCTGTCTTAGTCACAATAAAGCATTAAGTTCATTTGTATTTATAATTATAAAACAGGCTTTAATATACCATCTAACTATATTTTTAAATAGGCTCATTTGTTTCTTGTTTATTTTTGTTTGTGTTTTTTATTTTAATCCTTTCTGTTTCATTGGATAAATCATGGGGTTTTCCACTTTTTTTCTGTGTTTTGCTTATTAGTTACTTTCCCTCAGTACTCTTTTAGCAGTTATACTAGATATCATAACTATAATCATTGACATTATAGTGAACATTTATCTTTACCACTTCCAAATATTGTTAGCAATCATTTAAAACATTTATTTTATTTCATATTTTGTGTTATTATTTATATTAATTTGTGTTCTATGTAAATTGTAAACTACACAGGCACTGCTCTTATGGTTTTATAATTTCAATATTCATCTGACATTTTCAGGCTATTTACCATTTCCAGTGATTTTTGTTCTCTACCATGGTTTCTTGTTTTTTTCTGCAGATGGAAAAATTCAATATACAGGTGTCCACTAAAAAAAGTATAAATAAAAATATAAGAACAAAAAAATCAGACTTAAAATACCTTTTAAAAAATCTATAATCCATACAGAGGCTGTTTCCTACACCCAACTGTCTTCTATAATATGTGTCCATAAGCGAACAGCATCCAATGGCTTAAAGCAAATTTTTATTCTCAAGCCAAGTAGGCAAAAACAACTTAAAACAAAAGAGAGAGAGAGAGAAGTAATTAAATATATTTCATCTATTATTTCATGCTATTTCTACATAGAGGGAAAAGTTAGCTCCTGCCTAGAGCCTGCGTTTGGAGGCCTCGAGCAGCTGCTAATCCCACATGGCTATGGAGAGAGAACCTGGGAATGAATGGGAGGCAGAGGAGGGTAACCCAGTGAGAGAGCGCTCGTCTTTGTTCTCCTGAGATTATATCATCTGGGTTTGGGAAGAACCAGGAGTGTTTTCAAAATCGCCAATCACCTTCCCAAGCTCTCCTGGGTCTACCCTCTAGGCAACTGATCCCTTTTCCAGGTTCCACTAACAAGCTTCTGTGGCCAAGCACCTCCCCCTGCACTGTTTTGACTTCTCTTGAGCATGTGCTTACTTCCCCAGGCCATCCCCCCAACAATCCTGTACCAGAGGGGGGAACAGAGGGGTGTTCATCTTTGGCGGAGCAGAGCTGTGATCCCCTGGAGTGTGTAATTCCTGGGGAACCAAATGGTCTCACACTCCCTAGATGACCATGCTTAGCAATACCTGACGCCCTTTTGTTTCCTCTGTGAATAACTAGTTAACTGCTTACACTGTCTGCCATTTCTCTTTGGTTAAGTTTCAATCCATGGTAAGTCAACTTCCCTGCACTTTGGTTTGCAACATTCAGAGCGTCTGCCCTTGCTCAGGAAGCCACATCCCAAACTTTATGGAACAGCCCTTCACTAGGAGCATGGGGAGAAAGAGACAGCAGTCAAGAGAGACTACAAAATCTAAGGTTTGTTTCCCAATTTTCTGAGGAGAGAAGTTCATGTTCCTTATATATTAAGTCTCACAATGAGCCTGTAGGGTAGGCAATTAATTTTATCCCGTTTTGCAAATGTGTAAGGGATATTCTTCAAGGTCATACAGCTAAAAGTGGTGTAGGCATGGTTCAGATTCAATATTACTTCCTCAAGTGCCCACAGTCATATACAAATGCAGGCTCAATATTCAATTATTATTCTTTAATTAAACAAAAATAATGCTTCTTCAATCAAATAGTATTATACTGCTATACATGGAGCCTGCCATTAGAGTGGTCGTTTGTTTTATCCCATCTTGAAAGCTTGAGTAACTTTTTAATAAAACGTTGCCCTGTGGAATTAGAATGTATTATATATGGAAAATTCATTGGATTTAATTTGGCATTGGTTAGATGAAAGTTATAGTAACATTCATAGGGAAGTGTATTCAATTATCTAGGAAAAGTGCAAACGTAAATAGTTCTGGATGCGCAATATATTTTCTGCCTAATAAAGATTATTATTTTTTTAAGGAACTGGATATAATAAATATTTGATGTTGAGTCAATGTCCTTGTGCATTTTATAGTCATAACCAGCTTCTCTAAGGTTTTGCCCCATAGATGAAGCACACATTGCACTCCAAAGCTAAATTATGACCCAGTAGCCTCTGAATGCAATCACACCATGATGTATATGAGACAGCAGGTAATTAGAAGTCATTTCTCAGTATTCTGGACATCCATTCTTTTTGTGCCTCTTTAAATAGACTCAGTCCACCTCTGCAAACTACACTGTAAGTGATACTCACAGCTTAGGCAGCATAATGCCAGGTTATGATTTCACTTTTACTGCCAAACCAAATATTATTTATCTAAGATGCTAATTAAAGTCAAGTCTCTTGTTCTAAGTAACTAGAACAGAGGGAATTGAAAACAACAACAGTTTTTGCAATGCTTTTTGTTTGTGCAAACATGTTAATATTTGGATTAGTCGTAATTAAATGAAGGTTCATGACTAGAACTTTGAGTGTATTCTAGTGGCCAGTTTTGCCAATAAGGACATCAGTAATCATCACAATGATTGTAGAGACAAAATATATAATTATAAAAATGCTCCTCTGCCTCTATTTTCTTTTCTACAATTTAATATTCTCTATTTCTTCATCTTTTAGAGGAGTTTAAAGATTTATTTTCACATAAAACAATACTCATTCAAATTTCAGATTTACTCTTTAATTGTGTGTGTGAATGGTTACAGAAGATAAAACAAATGGAAAACAGTCGGGTTGACCTCAGTAGCTTTACCCTTCTTGGCTTTCAGTTCGGTGACAATCAATTTAAATGATTTTGTTAATATTTATCCATTTACGTGGGATGTTGTAACATTAATTTGAGTTTATTTATTGAGAAGCTGAATCACTGGAAAATAAAGTTAGGCGCTCTAAGAAGTTGAAATTATCTTTCAGTAAGCTAAATTGGATTGTCTCCTTTTTCAAGAGACTGTATTAGTAAAAGAAGAGGCTCTTCCTGCTTACTGTGAATTCTTGTATTTTGCTATGTTCTAAGTACCAGATAAGCTTTACCAATTATACCCTTCTGTTCAGCACTCTAAGTACAACGGGGCAGCTCTAAAATAGACCAGCTCGCAGCTATATAAAATGTGATGGAAGTCTGATCTTTGACTTCAAATGGATTAGATATTTTCACTAATTAAATTTTTTTTATGGTGCAGTACACTGTGTTACCTTCTTTTTGGAACTTTAAAAAAAAATTTTTACCTAATTTTTCATTTTTCTTCACAAGTATAGGCTTTAAGAAACTCCCTGATTTTGATGGCCTAAATTGAGGAAATGAGATCTATCATTCTTCTGCCTTATATCACCCAAAGGAGCTAATTTTTTCCTGAGGAAAATAATGTTGCTCCATAACATACCAGGAATAAGTGAGGTATCTGAAATCCAGTTGTATTCATTTGAGTGTCTGAGTTTGAGTTTTCTAAATCCTTGACTCTCAGTTTTCTCATTCACAAATGATAACAAAAAAGTAATCAAAGTATAAAGATACCGAATTATAATGCGTACACTTGAAAATTATATTGTTATTAACTAATGTTATTCCAATAAATTTAATCATCAAAAAGAATAGTAATCACTTCAAGGAGTGTAGTTATATAGTGAATATAATGAACATATTCACTATAATGAATATATAATGAATGTCGTTTTATAGTGAATATAATGTTTGAGTACATTGTTGGTTACTTCATTTTCAATAAATATTAACAAATTATGTTATTTCATGATGCTGATATCAACTTTTAGTTGGCTAGAGCAACATCATTAAAGATAGTTTAAAATTCTGGTTAATGCTTGATATCCTGGAATTAATCTATCTCAGAAAAGCATAGTGGATTTGAGTCCTAGAACATTCTTACCTCTACAAAAGATTTGTTTATTGATAACTGCCACTTACCATAGGAATTGAAGAACAAATTTAACCATTAGTTCTGGATTGCATTAGAAATGAGTGGGTAAAATGCCTGGAACTGCAATCACCAAAAACTGAAATTTTCTTTCTAATCCTCTCCATAGCAGTTCAGTGCAAATTTAGCTCTGCCTTTGAACCAATTAAGAGGGAGTAGACCTGTCATTGACTATAGCATCAATCCAATAACCCTGTCTACAGATAACTGAAAATATTTTCTGCATTAAGAAGCAAAATCATTTATATCAATCAAGAACTGTTGTTCAAAATCTATAAATCGCGTTTCATTGCCTATTCTATAACTAGACAGGCAAAAGTGGTAATGTACAATATGGGCAGCATCCTTAGCCAACAGCCATTCAGGACCGTAAGATTCCAAGTAATTTAGTCCTTAATTTATTCTAAATACTCATAAATTCACGGCATGTCCAGGGCTGTTCTTGGTTCTGGGGAAATTGAGATAAAGAAGACAAGGTCACTATTTAATGAAACTTATCTTCTGGTAAAGGGAGATAGAAAACAAACAAAAATATACTGACATTGATCAGTAGTACTAAATTATATAGTAAAAATATGTTAATTGAAATAAAGAATGGATATTGCATCATTACATTTCCAGGAAAAGCCTTACCCTGGTGATATTCAATACAATACTTCAATGACAAGAAATGAAGTCAGCCAACAGGGCTTGAGTTACTGTCAGGCATTTCTGAATATCATAAGTTTGGATGTTATTCTTAGCTTAATGGGAATCCATTGGATATTTGAACAAAATATCTTCTGGACCTGAGTATCCAGGGACAGACCATTCTGGTCCAAATACAGGAAATAAATGAATTGATGAACAGAGGCTAAATGGAAAGGGGGTGCATTTTTGCAACAGCATGGATGGATCTGGGGACCATTAGGCTAAGTGAAATCAGGCAGTCATAGAAAGACAAATATGCAAAATCTAACAAACAATATAAATTGATGAACAAAACAGGAACAGAGTCATGGATATATGGAACAGACTGACAGCTATCAGAGGAGAAGGGGCTTGGGGGGCTAGATGAAAGAAGGTGCAAAGAATAAGCAAAAAACATATGCATATAATACACAGACACAGACAGCACTGTGGTGATAGCCAGAGGGAAAGGGGGGGTGAGGGTAGGAGGGGGTGGGCAAAGGGGGATAAATGGGGATGGAAAGGGACTTTGCTTTGGGCGATGGGGCAAGATGCAGTGTGCAGATGATATTTTGCTGAGTTGTACACTTGAAACCTGTATGGTTTTGTGAACCAATGTCACCACAATAAACTCAATAAATTTTAAAAATTAAATCAAGTATTTAGAAAAAAAAAAAGGGCTGAATTTTGAAGAAGGAAAGTTAGGCTAGAATTCTATTCTGCTAATCCTGGAATAGGTCTGATAAATGGATTTATTTAAAGTGATAGTGGTAGAGACAGGGGATTTGTGATAAGTTTTGTAATTGAAGTCGTTAAAATTTGTCAACATTTTTGCAATAGAAGGATAAGAATAAGACAAGTAATTCTTGCGAAGGTTAAATGTAGGTGTAAAAATCAAGCTTTTTTTTTTGGGTGGTATGCTTGCAACCATTATTATAAATCCAAGGGAGACATGAAGTGGGAAAATAGATATACATGTTTGGAATTCAGGGGAGGAAGGTACTGGGTCTGCAACGCTGAGGCTCATCAGCACATCAATACCATTAAAGTACAAGACCTTCAGAAAAATATTGGAGAGAAAAGACAAAGAATTGTAGAACCTGTCTGAGACAAAGGCAAGATCCCTCATGCTTGAAAGCTGGAACTTTGGTTTCTAGTAAAGTGAATCTCATCATTTCCTAACATTAATTTCATTTTCTCATTCACTCGGCTGCTAACAAATTGACTCTTTATGAAATCAGGACTCACTCTCTTTAAGACTAAGCTACCATATCTACTATTAAGGAAGAATAGTTCAGATCTTAAAATGAATTATGTCTGAAGAGAATACTATGTATGTAATTTAGTTTCAAATTTACGTGTGAAAAATAGAAAGCTCCCCCAAATTACACTGACAAAAAATATCTCCAGGAACTCAGTTAACTACTCAGACTTATCCAGAGCATGGGCCTCATCCTCTTGTTTGCATCTGTGCTGAAAGCAACAAGATGGAAAAGAGATAGAAAACAATAGGATCAAGGCCCTAATCAGTCTCTCTTTAGGAAGACCCCTCAGAGGCCATTTACAGACTCTGTTTACAGGCCATTGACAGATTGTAGCCAATAAGCACCCACAATGCAAAGGGGGATGGAGCTGGGTCTTTATTAGAAGTGCCCACGGGTCCAGGTAAGTACCTAGAGAAAGGAGGAAGGACTGAAAGTTATTAATGGTCTCTACGAGTTTCAAATTAACAGCTTATAAAAATGATAATGCTTAAAGATATGATATTAAAAGGAAACCATCAAGTTGACCGTCGTTAACTAACACAATGAAGTAGTCCCACTTTCTCAGAAACCTAAGGACTAGTTACTTTAATTGATATATGGAATTTTTCACATCAAAATTAATTTCATTAATACATGCACATGATTCTGTGTCCTTTTTTAAAAATGTGTTTTTATTGATTTCAGAGAGAGGACTGGAGAGGGAGAGAGAGAGAGAAACATCAAGGATGAGAGTCATGATCGGCTGCCTCCCGCACGCCCCCTAGTGGGGATCGAGCCCACAACCAGGCATGTGCCCTGACCGGAATCGAACCTTGAGCACCTGGTTCATAGGTCAAATGCTCAGCCCTTGAACCACCCTGGCCGAGTTTCTGTACCCTTTTGGAAGTCTGATGTAATATGAAATTAAAGGAGAAAATCTATAAAGTTTAACAATAAAAGCAATAGGAAATTAAAGAGGAAAGTCTGCAAAGTATTAGAACAAAGTAAGGTATTTAAATGGATTTCAAGTGCATGTTTAAATAGAAATGCCATTTCAAGGGTCATGCATGTACTATACTCTGTACAGTGTTGGGGGTATATTCTGACCTCAACAATGCCAGCTAACTCCTCTTTCTGCCATACTAAAGGCGTAGAAATCTTTGATCATATGAAACAGTATGTAGAACGTCTGAGGAATAGCTTTAGAGAAGAAAACTGATGGGAGGAATTAAAAAAAAAAAAATTCAAGAACTGAAGTGTTCCTTGGATAGCTCTAATCACTGGCATTTTCGTTATCTGGTTCAAAGTTAGGGGAGAGAAATTCTGCTTTTACTGGAAGGAAACAAAACCAGGTTGAAAAGCTTACTCCATGGAGAAAAGAGGGGAGTACTCCTAATTTTAACTGTTGCTTACTGCAGTGATTAATAAAAATTATATGAGCTATCTAAATTAGAGTAAAATAGAAACCTGAATAAAGTCAGTGAATTAATAAGTGAATTTGGAATACTCTTGCATGGGATGGGGTAGACCTGTAAAAGAATGCTAAGAAAATAAATTTTAAAAATTTTTTATTACAGACAGTGCCCTGCAGTACTTTGAGATTTAAGATCCACTCTCCTAAGAGATTTAAACTTAATTAAGTCAGATTACTTTGTGTTTCTTTAATTTTAATTATTCCTTTTTTATCTTCCTGTTATAATTTTATATTCACTTTATAGAAAACACATTTACTTGGGCACATTTACTTATTAAATTAGAGGAGTTTCACCAGCATAAGAATTAAAATGCTGTATTTATCTGTTATATAAGCAAGAAACAATAACAGAAGAGAGATGTTTCATAACAGCTACATGTTTAATCTTTAATTTTGTTACTTAAAATCTCACTAACAAAATACTTCCTATTTTATTATTGTAGGTATCTGAAATGGATTGTAGTGATTCAATTTTTGGTTAACTTAGTATTGTAAAATGTCTTCATTTCAAGAATTCTAAGTGATTTTTTCCCCTTGGGGTCAATATTCTTTGGAATCATGTTTAAGATACAAATCATATTTTTTTCCTAAGATGTATTAATTTTATTCTATTAAATTTGATTCACTGAGTGTTAAACATACATATTTTAGTTGGGTGTCTTTCATTCTTGGCATTAGTTTTCTTTCTAATTATTTCCCTATCTTTTGCAATGGATAATTCTTGTTCCCTAGTGTTTGTTTTATGTGCTTAATTCTGTTGAGTGTATGAAAGGGGTGGGATTATGTTTAAGTTATTATTTCCCTAAAGCATTTCCCTCATCCTTCAGGGCTAACACTGACTGGCAAACCCACCTATGCTACAGCTTTCTACTTAATAACTTTAGCGAATGCCAGAGGGTTCAATACTATTTCTATTAACTCTGGTTTATCTATCCCTCGAAATATTCCTACGGCATCAACCATATATTTTTCCTATTGATTTGAACTCTGGTTTCCCTGGCTGTGTTCTCTCTAGAATCTGAAACTGAAATCACCTTTTTTTAACAACAGAAACTTCTGAAGACTTTTGACACATCGATGGCACTCCTTCTTGTCTTTATCTGTTATTGTAGCTATGGTCTGAACTCTATTTTGTTGCTCAAACTTTTTATGGGACGTGGGAGTTTACAGCATTGACGATCTTGACTTTCTCTGCAAGCTGTGTCTGGTGTCCTAGATTTGCTTCTCCGAAGCAAAGTACAATTTCTTTGGAGAATGTGGCTATATTTTCAAGTCTGTTATGGCAATTTTATATCTGCCTATTGTTTCAATGGCTTCCTGCCTGCTTCAGGTGACCTGTGAATTTCATTAGCGTGTTTTCCATGCACCCAACTGAATCACAGATAATGATACTCAACAGGATAATATTAAGAACTAAGCCCTGTGCCTCAGTTCAGTTCAAGTTGACACTGAGTTATTAATCAGCATCTTCCTGGTATTCTTCTAGAGAAGCTATTAAACATGCCTAACTATATTATTGGGAAGTTACACATTTCTACCAATTTCTCAAAAAACAACCAGGTAGCCATGCCAAAATTATTTTACTCTGAATTTTTAGCATTTCATATCTAGTCTCTCAGCTTCCACTGGCCACCAGGCAATTCTCTACAGGATCCAATATAATGTTTCAAATTTGACTAGGACACAGCCCTGATCCCAAGGCTTCATGTCTTTCCTATTAGTCCCTACGTTATCTGAACTCCAGTTACCTCCTACCAATTTTGTAAAACATGGCCTTTCTTCAGAAATTTTACAACTGCTATTTTCTTACATGAAATGCTTTTCCCTTACACAGGGACATGGCTTTCTCCTTAAGAGTGTACAGGATCTGCTCAAGTGTGATATTCCTTCACTAGTCGTCTAGTAGATGACTTCCTTAATTATTCTCCTTCAAAGAATATGCCTCTCCGTTCATTTTTATCCCCTTATGCTGTTTTAAGGTTTTTCATAGTACTTGTCACTACTTGACATTACATATCATATGTCACACACAGATAGGTAGATTTAAATGTAGGTAGAGGTGCTGGTACAGATACAGATGTAGGTATATAGATATATTTATAGGTATAAATATATACTTATATTAAGCAAAGTCTTTATGCTTGTTCATTTCTTATCAATCAGGAAAGGGCACTTCTGTCTTATTCACAAGCCTACCCCTGTCTTTGGGTGAGCACCTGGCATTGAATAACTATTTGCTGAATAAAAGTCTAAATTACAAAATAAAGGAATCATCTATTTGTCTACCAAAAATAAATGTAATTAAATGGCATGGCTTTTTGCATTTTCATTGGCTTTTACAGGTCATTCATTACCTTTCTAAATGCTTATAAATTATCTGTTTGAAAAATGCTTATCAACATTTTCTTGACGTTAGACTGAAATTCACTTGTCCAAGGTTCTGGAATTTATTTACTCTTAAGAAAATCGTATCTATAATGATTTCTAATCCTCTAGAGCATCTGAAGAGGTAAATATAATAGATAAGTGGCAGAGCATGAACTAAAATAGCCCATCTTATAACAAGTTATGGTCATTATGATTCATTAATTTTCCTTGGTAGAGAGTCAAGACCTAGGAAATTAGGGGCAGAACCCTAGGTTGGCTCCTTGGTTCTGCTGCTTAGTCATGTTGCAAATTTCTCAAGTTTCACAATTAGTGTCCTAGGATTTATATTCCAAGAGGTTGTAAATAATATACTTATTATTAACAAGGCCTCAGGTAACAGGAAGGTGATCAGTGAGCCATTTAATATGTTCTTGTACATCTCTAAAGATCAGCTTTCATTTATGATTTATGCTTTTGGAAATTTATTAAGAACTCTACCTAACCCAAGTGCAAAGTATGGCTAGGGTTCATTATTTTTGCGTATTTTTCCCACACCATGTGTTAAAAAGTATTCTACTCTGATAATTTTGTATTAGGCCTGGTTGCCAGCTTTTTCCACCATCTGACTGTAGGAGATGAAGGTCTCTTTATATGTTTTAAAAATAACACATGACTTTTACAGTTTGGTATTAATTAGTGTCTAATCACCTTCAGTGGTTTTTTGTTTGTTTATTTGTTTGTTTGTTTTTAATGCATTAATTATACCCAGAAAAAAATAAATTCCAAAAATATCTATAATAAGCATACATCTATAATAAATTTCTCAAATGTCTAATATGTTATATTTACATTCTCTCCTACTATTATTTCTTCCCCATTTGATCCTAAATTTTGCTCTAAGACAAAGAACTAGTAAGTAAGGAAAAGAATAAATAAAATTCTGTTATTTATAAATAACATAATACTATAAATAGAAACTCCAAGAAAAACTTCAGATAATATATCAAACCTTAATAAATACATTTAATAAGGCAACTAGAAACAAGATAAATATATTAAAACAATTGCATTTCTATTGTTTCACCTTTTTTTTTGTTTTACAAGAAAGAGTATTTGGAAAATAAAGTTAATATCATTACAACTGCATCAAAAATATCAAAGCTAAGAAATCCACTAATGAAAGATATTCAAGGCCTTTATATTAAATATTACAGTCATATTAGCTTCCTATTGCTGCTGTAACAAATTTTCACAAACTTAGCAGAACGCATATCCATACCTTACAATTCTGTAGATCAGAATTACAAAGTGGGTCAGCAGATTTGACTAACTTACAAGCTTCTACATAATAAAGGAAACAAACAATAAAATGAATAGGCAACCTACCGAAAGGGAGGAAATATTTGCAAGCCACAGATCTGATAAGAGGTCAAAATAAAAATATATAAGGAATGCATAAAACTCAATAAAAAAGTAACGAACAAAAAATCCCCACACAATCTGATTAAAATATTAGCAACGTACTGAACAGACATTTTTCCAAAGAAGACATTCAAATGGCCAAAACATACATTAAAAGTTGTTCTCCGATCATCAAAGAAATGCAAATCAAAACTATAGTGAGAACCACCATGAATGCTGTACCATGGCATTTATCAAAAAGACAAGTGTTGTGGAAAATGTGGACAAAGGGACCCCTGTAAAGTGTCCTGGGGATGGAGATTAGGACAGCTGTATGGAATCTACGGAGAGTTCTCCAAAAATTAAAAATAGAACAACCACACATTCCCGAACTCCCACTTCTTCATATATCTCTGAATGAAAAAAAATCAGTGTTTCAAAGACATCTGCACTCCAATGCTAATTACAGCATTAGTCACAATAGCCAAGACATGCAACAATCTAAGTGTGCCTCATAAGATACATGGATAAAGGAGATGTGATTATTTATATATGCATATATATAAATGTATATATTGAAAATAAAATGTATTTTAATGAACACTGCCTTTATAATTATTTAAAGTGTGTGTATGCATGCGCATATATATATATGTGTGTGTGTGTGTGTGTGTGTGTGTGTGTGTGTATGTGTGTGTATATTAGTTATGAGGAATATTAGTTATGAGGAAGAAGGAAATCATTCTGTTCATGAACCTGAAGGACATTATGCTAAGCCAGACAGAGAAAGATAATAAGATCCCATTTATATGTGGAATCTAAAAAAAAAAAAAAAGCTAAGTGTGGAAAAAAATAGGGAAATGCTGGTTAAACTGGTACAAACTTCCAGTTATAAGATGAGTTAGTTCTGGAAGTAATGTGCACCATGGTCACTATAGTGAATAATATTGTGTTATATACTTAATATGCTAAGAGAGAATTTTACCACACACACACGAATAAAGGTAAACTATGTGAGGTCAAATATGTGTTCATTTTACTGTGGTAATCATTTCAAATATAAAAGTATATCAAATCATCTTGTTCTATTTTTTAAGTTAATACAATTATTATTTACTAATTACACCTCAGTAAAGCTGGATAAAAATTAATAGAAAAATTTTTTTAACAAAGTATTTTCTCTGATCCCAAGAAAATAAACTAGAAATTTTAAAAAGATATATGAAAATTCCCCAAAGATACTGAAATTAAATGACTCACTACTAAATAACCCATGAGTAAAAGAGAAAGTGACAAGGAGGATTTAAATAAAATATTTGAATTTTTTTTTTTAATGTTAAATAATAAAATATTTTCATCTGAAAAATAAAATAAATAAGTAAACTGTTAAATTTTGGTTCATCAAACAATACAATTAAAGGAGTAAAAAGGCAGGATATAAAGCAGGAGAATTTTGAACAGGAATTTCAAAAGAGTTTGAGGCAAGTTCCCAAAAACATGCAAAAACTTTCTCAACAATACTATTCATCAGATAAATCAAATTCAAGCCAGAATACCACTGTACACCCAACAATACAAATAAATCTAAAAAAAAATAAAAGTGATGAACCAGCAAGTGGAAACAAGCCTGTTGAGCTACTGGATTACTGAAACACTACTCATGAAAATAGAAATATTATACAACCACTTAGGAAAATTGATCAATGAGATCTATGAAAGCTTACAGAAGCATAGCCTATATAATCCCAGCCATTTCGCTATTGTACAATTAGGCAGGAAAAGACGTGTGCAACAGTGATCATCTCAGCACTGTTCAGAATAGCCCGAATTTGAAACAAACTTCTCCATTTAATTAATGGGGTGCTTTTGACATTTGGATGAGAGTATGTTTCTTACTGTGGTATAATTAGCATCCTCTAGTCTACCAAAAATAGCAGGACTGTTCCCTAGTCATTTTGACAACCAAATGTTTTCAAATGGCCTCTAGAAGAGAGGTACAAATGCTTTCACGAATTACATTACCCAAAGGCCAAAGAAACGATGATACTGCAGAATAATAGATACAGAAATAGGGCGTTGAATGAGGACAGGGAAATAGTTTCAGGGATTTACATTCTTTTTAATGTGCAGAAGGGCAGCCTTTCTCTAAAGGATCGTGAGGAGTTTCAGGAAGAAAGACTTAAAACAGAGTAAATTTAAATTACTTTAGAAAGTAAAAATGTTCACCTTTTTTGGTTGAGTTGGGATATCATTATATAGTTATGCAACCATTAAATGAAAAGCTTTTACTTAGACTTTCAATACCAATGAAATAATCCTGGTAGGGGTGAAGCAACCTGTCTCAAAACTTCCAGTCCTAGTAGAGAGAGGCGGCAGCCCACTGAGTCTGCCATGCTTGAGGTGGTTGGAGTTAAAAGGCTGTACCAGAGGGCAAAAGAAGTAAGATCCAAGATGCCCTAGGAAGACATAATACAGAATTTAAAAAAAAGAAAAAAGGAAACATCTCTTTCTCACCATGAGTTTCAAATGAGGAAATCTCACCCTAAGTAGATATCAGCAGGAAAATATTTGTTGGGTTCTTTAAGAGAGGGGACAATAAATAGCAGAATCATGTCACCCTAGTCTGAAGGCTAATATATTATCTTTCTTACTAAGGAAGGCTAATGTGTAGGGTGCAGCTTAGTTTAGCATAAAATAGGACCCCTAACTAGGTCTTCAAATGAGACAAAGTTGTCCAGTCATTGTCATGTTGGACCTGAAAAGTCCTCCAGTGCGCAAGAACAGGGAAGTATTATGCTCTCTGTGGGCTAGTTTGCTCCCAAGAGAGAAGGTAGAAGTTGGGCTCAGTATGTCCAGTTATTTTTCTCAAATTTATCAACAGGGCAATTTACTATGCATTCCTGTGGAGGAGAAGGTAATAGTAGAAAGAGGCCAGGCACTAGAAGAAAGGCTCCCCTAGCCTGTTCTACTTTTCTCCCCTTGACATACTGGGCTTAACATTGAACACCCGTGGTGTTTCCCATGGCTCAAGTGATTAATAGTTTATCTGAATATAGTTCTGTACATTTCATGAGTCCATTTCTACAAATATCTGCAAGTGCTCCTTTGGGTATTTTCCTGAGACAATTGGTATTGAGTTTAGATTAGCCTCCCAAAGATTCTGAGATGAATCAAAGCAATACATTCATTAAACTAACTCTAAAATCACTCTACACTGTCAGCTAAAAAGTCACTTCTTGTTCTATTTTCATGCCAAATTAAGTGCAGCTACATTATTTAATATTCTGTATCTATTAGAACAAGCACAATGAACACAAATAACATCAAGATACTTCGGTAATAAGATGTACAGATATACTTCAAAAATAAATACATACCAAATATAGAATGTCATAGCTTAACACAAAGTTTCTATTACTTTTTTAGAGAGAAATTCAAATTCAAAGATTAAACCTCCTTGTAATGATGTTCAATGAATTAAAGTTCAGAATGAAATCCTCTTCTATTGTGAATTGTTGATTAAAGTTCTAAAGTCCTAATTTAAATCCTAAAACCATTTTCCCAAGTCTCTTAATCTGTTAATTTTTTGTTGGGATTCGTGATGCCTGGTAAGAGCTAAAAATTATCTGTCTGGAATTCTGTGGTTCCTGCTGAGTCTCAAAATTTGCATTAAGTTTTTTTCCAAGTGTCATAACCACTACATTTATTCATTAAACAAATATTTATTGTCTCCTCTGTGACAGGCACTTTTCTAAATTCTTAGGACACACTAGTGAATAAAACATATCATATATCCATGCTTTCATGAATTTAAAGAGAACATGACAACAGATAAACAATTAATAATACATAAATAACTTAGGTTATGTAAAATTTTTGAATGTGCTATTGAAAAAAAAAAAAAATATATATATATATATATATATATATATATATATATATATATATATATATATACAGGATAAAGAGAATAGTGAGTTTGGAGCTAGGAGCTATAGATGTGATAGTTTTAAAGAGAATGGCTGGACTAGGCCTCACTAAAAAGCTACCATTTAAGCATGACTTGGGGTAGGTGACTTGGGAGAGTGAGCCATGTTGGCAATGGGGGAAGAACCTTGGAAGGATAAATCAGTCAGAGTTTCTCTAAGTCACATGTCTCAGAGGGTATTGCAACATCTGGGTACAGCTGGACTTCTCCCAGACAGTGCCCTGAAGTCTCTCACTGATATGGGCATAATTCCTTTAGAGCTTCAGAAGTTACCATCATTTGATGCCAAACACATCTAATAAATGTAGTTTACTTTTACTTTCCTGAGTTGTATAATTCTAAATAGGAGGTACTTTCTATTCAGCTGGACATCTAATGCAGAAACAGTCTTTCTCTGTCATCCATACCTTTGCTGTGTCTTCTCGTACTTTGGGCATGTTCCCCCAGGGTACAGATAACTATGTCATCAATCCATCTACAATGGCTATTTGTAATACTCAGGCCTTTCTTTCTCAAGTATGTCTAGAGTTTTTAACCTCTAAGCATGTCTGTAATAATTTTTAAGTGGTATTTCTCCAATTGTTATTATCATTCCCCAAACCCTAGCTCTCAGAGGTACCTCTCAATAGTTTCCTGGACATTGATTCTCTTTGGGGAAGTCATTTTCATCTACTCTGGGATATTTTGTTTTTCCCTTTTAAATTTCTTTGGGTATCCATCACTTTTTCTCAATTGCATTTAAAATACTTCTTTCTTTTAGTGGCCTTTTGAAGAACAGTTATATACCAGTACTTATCAGCTTAGCCTGACCTTCAAGATCTCATCTTCCTCTTAGATATTTCTAATCTGTCCTCTAAGATCTCCACCATTTTCTTAAAAATATCTCTCTTCCTCCAATTCAATCAGTCTCACTTGTTTCATTTTGCTTTTATTTCTGTACTGCTTCTATCCAGATCATTAGACTGAAGCACTCTTCTCAAATCAATCCAGTTTCTTCTTGGTTTTTAAGCAAAGCTGACTCCAAGATTCAAAGTACTCCAGACCCAGAACATTAATGGGGCTTTATTAGTTTGCAATAATTTATTTAACTTGTTTCTCTGCTTAAAGTCATCAAAATGGTATAATATTTTAATATATAGGCTATCACTAATAATTCTTTTAAAATAAAATATTTGTATGGGTAAACCCACCAGTTTAATCATAGAAAATTAAGCTCTTATCAGAGCTTATGTAATTAAAAAATCCAGGGCCAATTTGGTCTCAAAGAATGGAGAGTAATGTCTAAGAGCTTGTGGGTAAGCCATATGTATCCAGAGTTATCTAGCTACTTCATGGTTCCATTGTTTTTTTAAAATTTATTTATTTAGAGAGAGAGAGGAAGGGGTAGAGAGAGAGAGAAACATCGATTTGTTGTTCCCCTTATTTATGCATTCATTGGTTGATTCTTGTATGTGCCCTGACCAGGGATAGGACATGCAACCTTGGCATAACCAACTGAGCTACCCAGCCAGTGCCTTGGTTCCATTCCTTAGCTTGAATGTATAATTGAATTTGAGCCAGCCTATCTAAAACTGCCTAAGTATGCCTGGCACAAAGAAGTAGGAGTTAGGACCTCATTAGTACTCAATAGCAACATGAAGCCCTGTTTGAAAGCTTATCTTAGTTTTATATACTATGTTAAAGAAATTATTGCTGAAGCCAGAGATAATGTGTTTTCATGCCGTGTCCCACAATTACTGACAGGATGATTTTCAACAATTTACCATGTCTATATCTGAGCTGTTCCTCATTTAAAAACTGAAGATACTTGTGATTATTAATATATATAAAAATTAATACATAAAAAGTCAAGTGAACCCTGGTTGGTGTTGTTCAGTGGTTAGAGCATTGGCCGATGGATGGAACAGTCACAGGGTCAATTCCAGATCAAGGGAAAGTACCTGGGTTGCAGGTTCAATCACTTACCCAGTTAGGGAATGTGTGGTAAGCAGCTAATCAATATGTCTCTCTCACATCAATGTCTCTCTCCCTCTCTCTCTTCCCCTCTGGGGGAAAAATATCCTTGGATGTGGATTTTAAAAAACCAAGCCCATTTAACAATATCTTGCATAAAATAAGAGCTAAATAAATGTCAGTTATTTAATGTTATATAAATATACATCTACTGAAAAACATAAAATATTTTTTAGAAATAAATTACAATATAAAGAAGGAAATATCACAGGATTAGAGGACACAGCTCTGTGGAAGGAAAAATGAAGGATGCTAGTCATCCAGGGGCCACATGTGACTAATGATGTTAAAGAAAAGGGGATGCGGACCCTACGTGTATCAATGATTGATTTGGAAATATCTTGTCTTTCTCATATGTTATGACTGTCCCTTCCAACAAATCCTAATCAAATATTCTAGACACAGCAATGAAAAAATAAATCAGTTAGGAATTTGGGGTTATGGAGATGAGAAACCATTTCCCATCACATTCTTAAGCTGAGGGAAATATTTTAGAAATTTTGAGTTTCCCATATTTAATTCCAAGAACTACAGCTTCAGAGGAAGAGTAATTAGTGTGCACTGCTTCCTAATACTTGATTTTTCCATCAGAGAGGAAGAGCTTATCATTTGCCACTGCTTCCTGTCACACATCCCCCAGTCATGCAAGTCTCCTCAATGTCTTCTACCTTCTAGTTTGATTAGTTGTGTTTTTGAAGTAACTGATTCTCATTAGTCTCACAAGATGTCTTTTTGTTTTGTTTTGTTTTGTTTTGTTTTGTTTTGTTTTGTTTTGTTTTGTTTTGAACTAGATTTATATCCCTTGATTTTTATAAGTCAATTTCAGTAGGAGAGCCAACATCAGAGAAAGTTTATACAAACTCAAGCTCAATACACACTATATGTCATTTTCTGTCAGCCAAAGTAGCTCTTATGGTCTATCTATCATAATTACCATACTCTGTACTGTATACTTCCTTATGTGATTCCTCCATGGTTCATTCTACTAGCAATCCATGTCTGATGTTTCAAAGAACTTTCTCTCAAGGATGAAGAACACTGTGACTAAGCACGTGATTAGGGTCTTTTAACAGATTTGGGTTTTGTGAAAATTTTTCCACTTGATTTACAAACCTTAGAGATTTACTTAAATTGTTTGATTTTTATCTATAGAAGAGGGGGAAACACATAATTTCATGCCATTGTCGTACAGATTAAGTTGGATAATATATAATCAGTCCTTAGCATTTAGCAGGTAAGTTCAAAGAATTTAGGCGTGATGTGGATGGTGACAGTTGTGCTGGTTGTCTTACATTTTCTCCTAGGAAGCTACTCTGCATTCCTTTCCAGTGTGCTCTCTGCCTTGGGGGGCTGAAGTCTGTGGGGACTATGTCAGTGTTCTTTACCTTCTCAGGCCCTATTGACTTTGGCCAATGGGGAGCACCAGCAGTAGACTGGAAGAAGGAAAAGTGAAGTCTGGCTATGTATTACCTTGGGTCTCTCTCTCTGCAGAACTCAGGGGTCATAACAGCTCTTCTGTTACTAGCCTCAAGGTGCTGCATTAGCCCATGTGGTTTCTCTACAACAGAAGCACTTTCCTGTACACCTTTTGAAAAGAGCTCCTTTATTAAACCTGCCTCAAAATATCCAGCTTGAATGCTGCCTCTGTTTCCTGCCAGGACTTTGGTGCTATTATTAACTATTATGATGATCGCTTTTTGATTATTTATTATCATGATGTTCCTTATTTTTGATGTCACAGTGATTTCCGTTAAAGCAAAAATCATGTCTTCTATCCCTTTTCTCCTCAAAGTCCATTCTATTAGAATATAATGCAGATACAAAACAAAAACATTGGGTTCTTCTACTTTAATTTTATTTCTATTAATGTTAATTAATTCATCGAGGTCAATTCATAAGAATCTCTGCACATTACTAAGTGATAATAAGCACATCAAGACAGAAATATTAATGGTAAGCAAACAGGTATATCAGCATTTTAATATTGGGATTTGTAACGCTCCCTTGGAATAGTAATTTATAAGAGAATGTCTCACATTTCACTCTCCTCTAGAATTTTAAAATCTTGAAAAAAATTCCATTAAGCACAACGAATCCTTAACATAAAATTTAAATAGTTGATAAGCTTCTCATATCGAAATTGTTAGCTTTGGGTTCTCAAGAGATTTGGCTCTGAAATCAGATACAATCACTTTTCAGCCAAAGAAAATTACACCAATTTAATGAAACTGTCACAGGCTGGACCAAGCAATATGCACATCAAATAGATCGGTTCTCAAAGATTGGACTTCAAACTTCATGGCTTTTTACTCCAATAGAATACAAAAGTTGCTCACTTTCTGGCCATCTTTTTAGTTTAGGGAGCAATTTCTTCTCAATAGTGAAAGGTGCTTTGGGATCTAAAATATTAGGCCTGTAAATTTTATGCGATCATATCATTCGTCACTCTAACTGGGACACTTTTGTGAGTATCAGGAGGAGTCATTAATAATTACATGAGGCAACAGGTATAAACTGGGACTGTGTGGAGAAAACCACAGGACTCGTTTACTCTAAGTTCGATCTGAATTGAATAAAGGAGGTTTTTGTTAGATTTACAGGCTCTCCCTGTTCTGTACTAGTGCCAGTCCACAAAATGTCTCACCTTAGAAATACTTTCCATAATTTTTCAGCAGACTTTTTTTGTCCTTTTGTTTTAGAAATTTAAGATTAGCCCCTGGGTCTGCTTAACAATATTCTTGACACTTCCATTACTCTCTTACTCTTCTCAGAAGGCATTAACTAAAAGCAAATAAACAAAAACAAAAATAAAACATATCTGCTGGGAGACCTACATCTATCACTATTTTTAATTTGTGATTACAAATTAGATATTTTCCAAAATGTCTACATTCTAAACAAGGCATTCTACAGACAGGTTTGAATGTTGGTAAAACATTCACTGGAGGTATTTCTTATTTAGTTCAAATCCCTTAGAGAATATCAAAATCAATACCATAATACAGGGAGTATTCTTTTAAATGAATACATGTAGCTGCTTATAAAATATTTAAATTGAAAACTTATCTGTAAAGGAAACACAGGTGACAAAAATGTGATACACACTATTTTCTGTCTGCAGCAGAGTGAACTGATTGAAACAACAACCTTCTCTTTGACAATCTGTAATGCTAATAAGTACAGAGCCATAACACTGAAAATCATTGGTGCTGCTGATATAAAGTGAATTAAGTATAATAACCTTGTAAATGCTCATATTTCAATCAAGATATGAACATTTTTATGTCATTTCATGGTTCTATTTTGAAGTAATAAATCATTATCTATGTACTGCTTTGCCGTGATTAAAGTTTAAATGGATGAAGTAAATCCCACTGAGCTTTGTAAAACCTTTAAAACTGAATATTGAATAACAGCTCTGAGCACTTTATAAATAAAAACATTCACATACAAGGCTCTTTCACTACAGCTTAAAGCAGGATTTTGATACATAAAGAACAGTACAATCTATATAACTAACTGGCATCTATGCTGATAAGTTTATCAAACATATTCCATTAGGCCTTGATGAATTTGAAGATGTGTCTTATTTTATTTTATTTTTTTTAGTTAATACAGAAAAACTTTTGGCATTTTGCAAAGTAAAATAGTGTTCAAGTTATAATCACAACTTGGAATTTCCTAAGCATTACTAAAACTTGTGGTGCAAACTCCAGCACTCACTGTACTCAAAGAAACATACCTAACACATGTCACTCATCCAAAACAACCTTACCATTGCAACTACAGTGCATAAACGAATGAGTCAGGTCAACAAGATGATGTAGGATGTCCTGAGAGCACACCTTTTATTGGAGCTGCATCTTAAACTGATAGATAATACATAGACAAGCCTTTTTAGAATAGAGAGGTAAATCTTCCATGCTTTAGTTGCTACTCTAATGGAGTGCAAGGAGTTCTGGTTTGAATAATTAAGTAGTATCTGCAATAGAGAAATAATCAAAGTATATTTTTAAAATTTCCTATTATTAATTCATTAATACTTCCATTTATTGATTTATCTACTCAACAGACATTCATTGTACCCCTCAGATACAGAAGATATGCACTAAATACTGTAGAAACTCAATTAAGTTAAAACAGAAACTATAGAACCTGCTTGTAGTAGACAGAATAATGGCCACCAAAGATGTCGCTTGCTAATCCCTGAAGCCTGTGAACATTTTGCACAGTAAAAAGGACTTTGCAGATGTGGTAAAATTAAGATTATGAAATAGAATTGTTCTGGATTATCCAGTTGGTTCCTGTGTAATCACGAGGATCCTTATGAGTGAAAGGAGTCTGAGTCAGAAAAATAAATTTGAAACTATTACTCTGGTGGCTCTGAAGATACAGGACAGGGCCAGGAGGTAAGGAATGCAAGTGGTTTCTGGAAGGTAGAAAAGGCAAGTTCTTCCCTAGGGCATCCAGAAGGAATGCAGCCTTGCCTACCTGGTGCCTTCAGTGTGGTAAGGCCCATTTTGAACTTCTGACCTTCAGAACTATTACATTAGCTTAATAATAATTTATATGATTTAACAAATAATTTATGTTGTTTTTAAGCCAAGGAGTCTGTAGTAACTTGTTTCAGCAGCAATAGATAATCAAAATATTTTATGGTTCAAAGTGTTGTAAATAGCAATCTAGTAGAACACCCCTGTAAAGAATAAATTCCTGCCTGGCTGGCATGGCTCAGTGGTTGATCATCAACCTAGGATCCAGGAGATCTGGGTTGAATTCATGGTCAGGGCACATGCCTGGGTTCAGGGCTCGATCCCCAGTAGGGGGCATGCAGGAGGCAGCGGATCAATGACTCTCTCCTCATTGATGAGTAACAGCCTGAGGGAAGTGGGAAGGTGCCTGCCCGTCAGTCACACCTGGATATAGGTAATTGGCCAGAATAGGAGTGGCCACGGCAAGCACACAAAAACTAAATATTTAAACTTCCAAACAAAGGAAGTCCCCTTTCTTCTCTCTCTGGCTCTCGGCATTCCTGGCTCTCCGGTGGCAGGGAGATGTGGTCCCCTGCACTCAGGTGGGTCACGGCCTTGTGGACCCCACACAGTAGACTAATGGACTTTAATTAGCTGGGATGCTGAACCACACCGGCTGCAACATGGGACAGCAGCTCTGGACACTGGCCCTGCTTCTGGCTCTGCCGGAGCCCCAGCTGCACCTCTCCCAGGACAGGCTCAAGGGAAATGGGACTTTGGAAGCCGAGAAGTGTAACTTCAACCAAATAAAGCCTATTTCCACATCTTATCCCCTGTAGGGGCTTCTGAAAATGCTTATTTCAGAGGAAGCCCACGTACCTCACTCTCACAAGAAAAGGGGGAGTTTGAGCCTCCTGTAACAGGACAAAGTACAAATATGGGCAACTCTTACGCTTTTTAGAGAGAAACAGGACTAGAATGCATCAAAGAGTACAGGGAACTTAAAATGAGAGAATTAACGGGATCTGAACAGTATGGCATTACTGGAAGAAAAGGGGGAAAATGATTTCAATAAAGATTCTCTTGTTACAAACTAAATTCTGTAGGTAGGTTGCAGGGAATGAAAGGGAAAAAAGTTTGGAGATCACTTTCCCTAAATCCCTGGTTATTTCAAAGGAAACAGCTTCAGAGGAACTCACTGCACAGTCAGAATTCAGATTAAAAAGGGCTGGAGAAATAGGAGAGAAATAATTTGAGTTTTAAATTCATCAGAATTTTAAAGATGTTAGTGAGATGTTCGAGACAGAAACTTGAAAAGGTAGCAGATTAGGAAATTAGGGGTGGGGGTGGGATTTTGTCCGTTAAGTAGGACCTGAGCATGTTTATTTGCAGGAGGAAATCATTAATAAAAGACTAACAAGATTCAGTTAGGTCCAAGTGACAGGGGATAAAAGCAGAAAAAGATGAAGATAACCTATAAAAAGTGAAGAAGCAGGGAATGAAGGGGTAAGAAAGACATCTTTGTAGAGATGAGAATGAAAGAGCCTCTGGCTGTGAGAAGCCAAAGACACAGGGTGACACAATTATTCTGGTGGGAGCTGTACTGTGATGGAAAGATCATTGCCTTCAGTCGCTTTGTAACTACAAACTGGGTAGCTCGGACTTTTTTTTTTTTTTTTAATATATCTTTATTGATTTCAGACAGAGGAAGGGAGAGGGAGAGAGAGAGGAACATCAGTGATGGGAGTCATTGGTCGGCTGCCTCCTGCACGCCCCCTGCTGGGGATCGAGCCCACAACCCGGGCCTGTGCCCTGACCGGGAATCGAACCTCGATCTCCTGGATCCTAGGTCGATGCTCAACTGCTGAGACATGCCGGCTGGGCTCTAACTTCTTAATCTTAGTTTTCATATTCTTTTTGTGGAAAGTGGCTTGTAGAAGATAAATCTCTTAAAGCAGGTAAAAATTATAATATAGTCACAAGCAAAAAAGGGCCACGTGTAATTCCATTGCTTTGTCAAAGAATGTTTTATTCTTTAAGACATGCTGGTCTTTCTCCAATATGCATGACTTTAGGGGTGTATGACTGCGTGCATTTCCTTTGTCCGTAGGTGTCCTCAGTGTGGATCCTGGTTGGAGTTTCAGTGAGCTAGCGAGTCCCACTCTTTTCCATCCTGTTCTCTGTGCCCCGGGAAGGCTGATCTTTGTGGGCTTCATCAAAGGCTTCCCTTGCCCTCTTTCTTTCCTTTCTTTGTAATTGGATTTATCAGGTCACATTGTTTTGCAAGCCATGCAGGTTTCAAGGCACAACTCAACAAAACATCATCTGCACCCTGCATCTTACACATCGCCCCAGGCAAGATCTCTTTCTGTCCCCATTTTCCCACCTCCACCTAGACCCCCCCATTTTTGCTGATTATCACCACGCTGTTGTCTGTATCTATGCATTACGTATATATTATTTTTGATTAATCCCTTTCCCTTCTTTCATCCAAAGCCCCCTCCCCTCTGACAGTTGCCAGTCTATTCCATGTATCCATGCCTCTGTTTCTATTTTGTTCACCAGTTTATTTTTTTAATTAGATTCCACATAGAAGTGAGACCATATGGTATGTCTTTCTCTGACTGGCTTATTTCACTTACCAGGAAGACAAACAATTCAATTAAAAACTGGGCAAGGGACCTGAATAGACACTTCTCTAAAGAAGACCTACAGATGGCCAACAGACATATAAAAAAATGCTCAACTCCACTAATCATCAGAAAGATGCAAATTAAAACCACAATAATGTAACGCTTCACACCTGCCAGGATGGCTGCGGTCCATAAATCAACAAACAACAAGTGCTGGCGAGGGTGTGGAGAAAGGGGACGCTAGAACACTGCTGGTGGGAATGCAGACTGGGGCAGCTACAGTGGAAACAGTGTGGACTCTCCTCAAAAAAATTTAAACTGCAACTCCCTTTTGACCAGTGACCCCAGTTCTGGGAATATATTGGAAGAAACACAAAACACTAATTCAAAAGAATATATGCACCCCCATTGCAGCATTATTTACAATAGCGAAGATCTGGAAACAGCCCAAGTGCCCATCAGTAGATGAGTGGATAAAAAAGTTGTGATATATTTACACAGTAGAACACCACTCGGCCATAAAAAAAAAAGGAACTCTTACCTTTTGTGACAGCATGGGTGGTCCTCTGTCTTTCAATCTGAGTCTACTAGGAGGAGTAACTATTCAGCGTAGGAAAGAGAATGGTGAGAGCCGCAGGTTGACTGCTTCCTTCTACCAAAGGCCCGACTCCTGCAGACACTCTCTTCTGAACTGTTCTCTCTATATCCTGTCATTGCTCCTTCAGTTTTCTCCTTCAGGCCTTGCATGACACTAGCTCCCCCACACAGTTGCTTAGAAGTGAGTGCTTCGCTATCTCACTGGTTTCCCTGAACTCTGCCAACAACTTTGTAAATAATTGTGTTTTTCCTTAATCAAATTTCTTTCAATTACCCTACTTATGTGTGTCATCTGTTTCCTCCAAGTCCCATGACGGATGCACTTGGTGAATACGTGTGTGCGCATACAGCAGAGCATGTCTACATTTAGACAGGATCCCATTTATTAGCTATGTTATAAGATTATATTCCTTCTTAGTCCATACTGATTTCTCTTTCTCTCACACTGGAAGTGAGTTCTGGCCATGTTAGTTACTTTAGCTCTGGTGAGCTCGTCTAGACTACTATGCTATTTATTTATCTCCTTAATAAAGATGATACAACAGAGGCAGAGAAATAGGGATTTTTGCCCAAGGTCTTATTATTATCTGTGTCACCATGAAAACATTATTTCTTATCTATAAACTGTGGGTAATTATTTCACCTAATTAATAGCTTCAATGAGGAAATTAAATAGGTGATACAAAGGCAGTGTTCTGAACTGGACATAGTATGGAAGTATTAGTTGTTCTTTTGTTTTGTTCTTTTTGTCATTATTATTACTCCAATGGGATCAGCCATCCCACAGGAGACGTGAGTTCCTTAGAATCCCCATAACATTCAGTGAAATGCACAGAAAATAGCTTAGACTTAATCCCCCGCCATCCTAAGACTCTATCAAGGCTAATTTCATTATTTTCCACATGTCTGTTTACCTCATTCAACACCAAAAACCCTGGCCTTCCAATACATGTTCTATCACCAAGAATATTATTTCTATATCACACTTTATATCTCACAATCTCATTAAATTTTCTTTTCTTTCTTGTCTCAAAAGCTCTTCCCTGAAAAGTTTTTTTCCGTGAAACTCGGTTTATCATCAGCAAATCTGGAAATTCTTCAAGCCTTTTATGTCATCCAGCTCTTCTACAATAGCACTGTTGAAGGCAACCCATTGACCTCACTATATGATCAAATCTATCCCTCTCCCATCTTGTCATATTTTTCTTTACACAACCTAGAGTTCATAACTTATAGGAAGTTCACTATAACTTAAATGAAAGCACCCTATATCAGTCAAAGTTATACTGAAGAGCTAAAACAGTAAGATATTTTTTTAAGATTTTTTAAAATTGATTTTTAGAGAAAGAATAAGGAAGGAGGAGAGAGAGAGAAAAAAAACCATCAATGTGAAAACAAAACATAAATTGGCTGCCTCCTGCCCACAACCCAGGCATGTGTCCTGACCTGGAATCAAACTGGGGACCTCCTAGTACATGGGTTGATATTTAGCCACCAAGCCACACTGGCCAGGTGGGATTCTCTGACTTTTATCATGTCAACCCAAAATAGAAAAACTGGAAAATATTACATTGTTGTTGAAGAGCATAATATATATTAAATCAACATATAAAGAAGGGTTATTTTCATTATTTTATTTGTCAATGGTGAATTAAATTTATTAGTTTTACTCATATATATATTTCTATTCAATTCATAGTACAAATATTTATGTCCAGTTAATTATTTCAATTTAACATTTAAAAATTAATTGTCGTATATTAGGTCTCACTCATTAGGTAACTTCAGAAATTTCAGAAATAAAAAAAAGCTCAATATTTTTATAATTAAAAAAAGAATGACTAAATGATCGACAGATTTATAGAAAGAAAAAAGCTGGGATATGAATTACAACTCAATCATCTGATGCCATAATCTCAGATATGTCTGATAATTATAGCAAAATTTTATTAAGGTAATAAAGTAATACATCTTAAAGATAAAGTTAAACAGAAGTAAAATAAAAAGTAAAAATTATAACAATGCAGTAAAACTACTATCAGTTTCACACTCAGATATTTTTAAAAATCTATTTAAACTATATACATGTAGAAATATTTAGATAGATTGATAGAAGCTTCTTAATACTGTGCATTCTAGCTTGTCAGTTCATTGGTGAACCTAATTAATTTACTATTTAAAAGAAAAACTGATGCTGACAGGATTAGTGTGAGTGATTGTTGTCCAAGTACACACTGGAAACAGTGAGGGACTCCCATTGTGGGCTGCTGTTCTTGTCACACCCCAGGTGGAAACATTTTTCCATCTAGCCTATCATTAAAAACTCCTACACACAAATGAAGGCAGTCTTTGAATAAAGTGCTATCTGATTCTCCCTCTTAAAAAATGAGAAAATGACTTTTTGAGATGAAATGCATTACTATTTTTAGTATAATTTTTATCTTTGTTTGCTTGATTGATCTCCTAATTCACATCTGGGATCAGGATTTTGATCTCGTGTATGAAAATGAAATATTTACACATTTCCATCACTATTCTCTGTACTAGTTACCATCATTTATAAAACCTTACTTGACAGCAGATTTAATGAGATGGATTGATATTTCCAATAAAAGATGGATGAGTGAGGAAACATATTTATTTTCTATTCCCTTTAAAATACCCTTGAAATGACACAACATGTACAAATAAAAAATAAAATTATAACAATGCTAGCAATGGGACAAGATGCCACTAGTGAATCAGAAATTTGAAGAAAATAAGTAGATGGATGCTAGAGATTGAGAAGAAAAAGGTACAAACCAAAACAAATTTAAAGAAAATCTTTCTAAGATGTGAGCTTAACATACCTTATTATTAGTCTACACTCCAGGTTTTTCTTCTTTATTGTCTCAGTGATGGGGTTTACCAACCACTCAATACTTTCCCATAAGAAGTCTCCGGTGTTAATGCAGGTTCAATAGTCAGGTCTGGCCCTAGAGGTCAGACTAAGAGACAGGCTAGTGATGATGGCACCGCACAGATCTTCAGGGCTGTGCAAGTGAGGGAACATGCATGACACCCGAGGACCTTGGGGACTGAATCACTAGGTGAATTGGGACAGTGAGAAAAGCCCTCCTGTGAAAAGTATGAACACTGATAAAAGGACAGCCTTAATTAATACCCCAAAGAAATACTAATAGGAAACACTTTTTCGAGCAAAATTCAAAATGAAATTAGTTATTTAGAGAAATGTAATTATGAGTTTAAGGGACAAGACGGTAACTAGTGTTTACAAACACCCACCAAAAAAAAGATCATTATACGAAGGCTTTCTTGTAAAAAAATCACTAATTGCATCAGCTTTTTTGGTCATGCTCACTCACATTGGATAACATCAAAGGCATGAATCCTGAAACATCAGTACTTCCCCCAGCATAAATAAGATCCAGTCTGAGTTCCTGGTAACAGCTCACAGATGTTAGTTTAAGAGAACTAGAGGTTTTTCATCAAGAATTTTTTCTTGGAACATCTTTCCAGACTTACACAGAACAACTGGACAAGTGAATTCTTTCAGAGATAAATCAAGCTTACTAAATTGATTAACCTTGATATTTATTCTCAGGTAGGCTTTCCACAGCTTAAATATAACCAAAATATTTTGTGAACCATTTTCAACAAGCTCTCCTTCCTAGGGAACTTGTGTACCAGTGACTTTTTAATTTTTATAGATCAATGCTAAATTTTTAAATGGAACAAAAGCTTTTTCAAACAAGGTCAAATTTAGTGATTTCTAAGAGAAGAATTCCTGAATTTCTAAATTCTAATCACCATTCCACCACCACCATCAGTATCATCATAATTACTTAATTTACAAAACCCACAAATCCTATTTGAAAATGTATTAAACATGGGTTCATATTATGTAAAATGAAAATTCTCTTCCTACCTCACCCCTTTTCCTATGCTCATTCTACTGGTATGTTTTACAGTATGTTTTTTCAGGCTATTTTTTGTTACCAAACAGAAAAAAAAGGGTATTTTTAATTTTTATAATAACAACAGAAATGAATTGATTACTTTTATGAATCCTGCATTGTCGAAATTACTTACATGTATTATCTCTTCTCACTTAATAAACACAACTCCATGATACCACAGTTGTTAATATCCCTATTTTGTTGGTAGGAGTAGAGACATTTTAAGTAAGTTAAATAGAGTAGTATCTATATGTATATATACATATTAATATTGTGTATTTGTGCAGCATACATTTACATAAATGTATATATACATATGTATGTGTTTGTGGGCATTGTTTCTGGAAAAGGGAACCTTGAGAATAAATTGTTGGGTCAAACTAGGGTTATTTCATGTTTGGTAGTTATGGAAACACTGTTTTCTATAAAAACTAGAACAAATTTTGCTCTCATCACCCTCTAATCACATATGGAGGAGTCCTTTATCTCACATCTCCGGCAATAATGGAGGGATCTTATCAATCCCTTTTCATATTTTTGAACATGTCCACTATTGTCTGTTACTTGCAGCTTTTTTTCCACTAAGATGTCAGGGATATTAACCCCTAGTTACATATGTTGTAAGTATTTCTTGTCAATCAATTTTGTGTCTATCCTTAAATTGTTTAGATCCAAATCCTCAACATACCAAAATAGTGAATGCAAACACTTAAAATTCATGCCGAGATTTCTTTGACCTCTTTAGAGACCTTAGAAATGGATATGGCTCAGATCTACATTGTTGTTGTTTTTCCTGGGAGACACAGAAGTTCTCTTTGTGTCCTGTTATCTAAGATGGACCTTTAATGGCTCCATAAAAGAAGAGAAACACCCTACCCCGAGGATATACCTCCTGGGCCTTATTATGAAAATTCTGACTTGCATTATCCTGTTAAATATAATATGAACTCATTGAATTTTAATCATTTGACCAAAGGGGTTGTGAAATAAAATATTCACTTGAAAACTTTGATGTAAAAGACAAAACCCATACTTTCTGACCTGATTATTACTGTATTTTTCAAACTATATGGAATGGCAATACCTGTTAAGTCATGTCAACAATATAAAATATGTATGCACAGTATTTAGGTGTCAAGTAAACACTACCATAAATAAATCAAAAGTTTAAAAATCACCTGCATAATAGAGTGTTCATAAATGTACAGCCAGTTACAGGTACAGAGAAGGCTCCAATGTCTGACCATCTGGCAGTTCAGACAGGAGATGTCCTTGAGGCAGATACACCTGTGAAATACTGAGTCTTTACAACCTTTCAAATAAGTGGGTTTAGATGCATAGCTACAAATACAATTACATGTCTTCTCTCTCTGCTAGAAACTTTAAATCATTGTGTTAGTAAAGTAATAGCTAAATCTATTTATATATTCCACTCGTTTCAGTTGTTTCTTCCACACACCCTAAGTAGAAAGAATAGCATTCCTAGCTGACTGCCTGTAACAGAGAGTAGTCCTTGGAGTTAGAAAGACTGGTATTGACTCTTAAATATACACAGAAAGGAAAGTTGGGAGAGGGAGATAAAATTTATTAATGTCCTTTTATAAACTAAGAGATGGACACTTCAACACAGAGCTTCAATAATGAGAAAACACAGCCATGAGCACCAAAGTTTTCAAATACTAAGTCTATGGTTATCCCTGCTATGCCATAAAATTCCAGGTAAATTATGAGCATCAAAATTTAAAAATCCACCCATTGAGAGATGAATGGATAAAGAAAATGGGTAATGAAATATATAATTATATATACATATATAAAATATTATTCAGGCATTAAAAAAAGAATGAGCCCCGGCCAATGTGGCTCAGTTGGTTGGAGCGTCATGAATACAGGGGAAGGTCGCAGGTTCCATCCCCACTCAAGACGCAAATGGGAGGCAACAGGTTGATGTTTCTCTCTTACATCAATCTCTCTCTCTCTCTCTTTCTCTCTCTCTCCCTCCCCCTCTCTCTAAATCAATAAAAAATTTAAAAAAGACTGAAACCTTGCCATTTGAAACAACATAGTTGAAACTTGAGAGCATTATGCTAAATTAAATGTCAGGCAAAGATAAAAATATTATATGATCTCACTTACATGTAGAATCTAAAAAAATAAAAATAAAAAAGATTATGGATGCAGAAAACAGATTAGTGGTTGCCAGCAGGGTTCGGTGTGCAGGTAGTTAAATGGGTGACGAGAATCCAACGGTCTAAACTCCAGCCATAAAATCGGCAAGTCATAGAGATGTAACGTACAGCACGGGAACTCCAGTTAAGAATATTGTACTGCATTGTTGAAAGTTGCTGAGATTCTGTCTTGGAAGTTCTCATCACAAGACAACTTGTAACTATGTATGATGATGTATATTAACTAGAATTATTGAGACCATTTTGCAATACATTGAAACTTTGAATCATTATGTTGTACCCCTGAAACTAATATAATGTTGTATACCAATCAAACCTCAATTTTGTAAAATAACATTTATATAAAAATAAAAAATTTAAATTTTAGAAAAACTGAAATATGAAAGCTCAATTTATATAATATTTATATGGACTTATATTAGGGTTAGAAATTTAAAAATGCATAAATTAATTGCAATAGTTATATTTTAAGTAAATCAAAACACATCATGGTATTTTGCAAGACAGGGAAAGCAGAAGGAATGCTAAGAGTGAGATGACAAGGAGAACCTTAATTACTTATTTGATGTTTTTAAGGAAATAGTACAGTTAATTTGATTTGTATATTGCTCTCTACATCTAGAATGAGAAAACTGAATGTAACATAGTCCACAGTATCCGTTAAGTTTTGACTGAAATATTTTAAAATAAAATCTAGGTCTAATAAACTGACAAGATTTCTGGGCAGAAATTCTAAACCTGCAAAATACATTACAACTCCTATTAGTTATTTTGCTAACAGACGGGAAAACATTTGAAGCCCTGGAGATTTAAATTCAGCTTTCTTGTTTTGAATCAGTTTCATTTTTCCTAAGGCTGGATATGAGGAATATTTCTTTTTTATGCTATAGCCACGTTACCTCCCTTTTCTCTTGTTAATTCCACTGTTCTCCATTTGTGTACAAACACACATCTGCTATAGCCAAATCTTGCCTAGGGATGTCTCTATAGATGGTAAATTCTTATGAGGATAACTCTTAAAAAGTTAGTATAACTATTATGGATCACATTTTGATATAGTTTATATTAGATATAATTTAACATTTCCTTTAATGTTATATTGTTGTCCCCCCCCCCCTTGTTTTCTCTCCAGCATTGAGCTACATTCATTTTGAATTTAGGTGAATATTTGATTAGCTACATGAAAAATACAATTTCAACATCATTTCTATTAAAATTCACTTTTGTTTCAGTAAGTGACAAAGTGTAACATCAGATATCTAGAGGGCGGGTTAACATGGAGGTCTCTTGCTTTTCTCTGATCTTGCATGTAACAAAGGGGTCCTCAGAGATGCCACACTGAGACCTAGTGACAGAAGGCTCTGTCTGGGAGCTCATGGTTGACTTTGTTATATGATAGCTGACCCAGGAAATCTCTGACTGATGCTTCCCGAAGTGCCTGCTGAAAACAACTCAGCTAGGCAGAACAAGTGCTGAGACTAAATGGCAACAGAGAATCCCAACATCTGCTGTCTGGTGAACTGAAATAGACAATCACAAGCTGAAAAAGGAGATTTTTTTAAAAAATAGACACCAAAACCACACATCTTCAAGAAATTCTGCACTGGATTAGGTATTACGCGGAGCTCAACCTGAGTGAAGATTGTATTCAAAGAATGGTTTAGAGCACAGAACAAACACATCTGTTGAAAATGGAACAAAGACATTTTGGATGTAAGGGGCTGGGTGATTTCGATAATATAAGATGTATACTGGTCTTTACAATAGTCAAGATCTCCCTGCAGCTCTGAATGGCCATATGCCTCCCTAGGGGGTTCCATGGAAACAAAAGCCAAGGCAGAGGGCTTGAGGGATTATCAGGAATCCAAGGTACTAGAACTGTGGGGACAAAGCTGGACCCTGCCCTCTTTCTTTCTTTGTCTCAGTGAATAAGAACTGACATTCCAAAGCCATTTCTGAACTAGGCCATAAAGCACTCAGTTGTTTTCAAGCCAAGTGAAAGCAAAAATCTTCTCTTACGAAGTAGACGTGGGTCTTGTGGTAAGAGTGTAGGTCCAGAAATACAGGGAAGAAACAGATAAGAACAATGGGTATACTGGCAACATTTCTGGATTTTTCATTGAAAATAGGAAGAGCAAGGGTGGAGCCAATATGTCAGAGAAAGACTAACAGAAGGAGCTGGTGAACAGCAAGTCCTAATCACGCCACTGGGGCACTTGTCGAGGTTCTGTGAACTGGAAAACGTAGAAACTTCCAACATTGAAAAGAAGGTAAGCAAGAAGCAATTTACCTACTTATGAAAGTTTCTGGAAAAGCTGCTCCCTAAGAGTTCTGCAAAAATATGTATTTCTACTTTTGAAGGGTATATGATATTCTAACTGAATGTCAGTTGTTTTAATTTTTAAAATGTATAGGTTTTTGTGGCAAATTCCATGCATCCTGAAGGGAACTGCCTTTTCTTCATTAAATATCATAATGTAGAATCTGACATTGTGCCTTCCCAAAGATTCCTTTGAGGAACCGGTTGACAGCGGGCTTGGGACAAGTGGTGGGGTAAAGGGTAACCTCACTTGTAACACCAGGAGGATGGTCAGGCTACAACTCCCTACATGTGTTGGGTCTGATAAGAGTCTGTAAGAATTCAAGCTGGAAGAAGTGGAGGTTGTCCCTGATGAATGTGACTCAGAGGCAAATACATATACACAGAGGTTTTAAAGGTGGTCGCATCAGCTCCAAAGCCACTGTGGTCTTGCCAAGGAAAATGGCATTTAGAGCCTCAAAGAAAGGAGCCTAGGTTGTCCCCATGGGTAATAGGATCTTTACACACCAGCCTGAGGAAGGGGACCGTGGGTAACTTCTAAGTGGCAATGAAATTGTTTAGGGCTGCCTTTCTGACTCTTGGAATCCATAAATCCCTCATTCATGTTTTTGTCTCTAAGAGGGTCCAGAGGGCATTAAAAATGAATTTTGTTGTTCCATCGGTAGCATCAGCTTCTGTAGTCTCCATGTAGTACCTCTGATTCTGCATCTGGGCGCACTGTCTACAGTGGGTTATGAGTTGTTGCTCCGCCCTGACATAGAGTAGCTACTACGTTGCAGCTACACCTGCCTGGAACTTCATGGGAAAGTTAATTTCTCTACCTGTCCTTGGCTGTGCGCTGGGTCAACCTCTCTCACGTGGCCTCCTAGGTCAGGGGGCAGAACAAAGCCAGCCTTGTTCCCTTCTCTACTTCTGCTAATACCATGTCTTTCACCAACACTGTCCCTACAAACATGGTACTTTCTGTGCTAGTTTTCAAATAGCCCTTCTGATGCCATAGCCTCTCATACATAGGCTTTGTCCAGATGCCAATTCCCTGCCCAAAGCCAGGTGCTAAAAGGAAGAATGATAATCTCTCTATTGCTCCCCAAATCCCGCAGGCCATTCTGCAGCCAGAAAGGCTCTCTATGTCTGACCTCCCAGACCTAAGTGTTCCAGAATCTCCTGGCTCTTCCCATCGTTTGGCACAGTCTACACCAAAAAGTAAATCTATGGCCACAATCCAAATGTAATATGAATAAAGAAAGAAATTAAATGCCCAATATCTCTATAAGCTGTTTAAAATAAGCCTCAAGGGGACCATAGCATCTCTGTATTTTTTCCTTTGAATCTTATTTCAAGCACTTTGTCATCAAATAAATGAATTTTGAGTTTCTTTACTATAAAACACAAAGTAGCCATTAAAATGAGAGAGAAGGTGCCTATCAAAGGTTCATTCAATGACCAATAGTTAATGAATGAATGAATGAATGAATGAATGAATGAATGAATGAATGAAGACCTATTTAGATTAGAAACATGTGGATGCAATGACCTTAAATTTTCTAAACATGCCCTAGCCGGTTTTGCTTAGTGGTTAGAGATCCGCTAACTGAGAGATCCCAGGTTTGGTTCCAGTCAAGGGCATGAGTCTCCATTGCAGGCTCGATCCCTGGGCCCAGTTGGGGTACATGCCAGAGGCAACCAATCGATGTGTCTCGCACATCGATGTCTCTCTCTCTCCCTTCCACACTCTGAAAAGTTATGGAAAAAATATCCTTGGGTGAGGTTAAAAAATAAAATAAAAGTTTCCAAACACTTTTCATAATGTTCTTAAACTATTTTCACCTAGCTTATATAATTTTGTCTTTGTATTTCCTTCATATACACATAGATTTAGATGTTTAATATTTCTGTCTAAGAAATGATATTTCCTAAATATCAGAAAATATGCTGTCTTCATTTTATTACACGTGTCTTTGCAAGTCCCTTCCCTTCACATTGGACTTTCATTATAGGAAGAGCCTGATCTGAGGTTCATCACCGAGGGGGGAAAATGAGCTTTGGAAGTAAAATAGACGCTAATGGATGCTGAGACAGGCTTCGTGGTCCTCGATGAATGGGAATGAAAATGATCAGTCAGCCTATGATTCGGCTGGTAAGATGCACATCACCGCTGCCAGGGGATGCCAGCTCCAGTCTGGCCCCCTAAGCTTGCTCGAACCCCGGCCTGCCCCAGGCTTCTGTGTAACAGTAAGAAGATGACCAGCTCTCATGTGTTAAGAAGCTAAGCTGCCCATAACTGCATTGATTCTAAAGCTGATGAATGTTGACTCAGCCTCGCCCCCTGAGCCAGCAGCAAAGTGCTTGGGCCTGGTGAGGAACGGGGTTCGTCCTTCTTGCTCCCCGAGGTTGACCAGGGTTCTGAGGGTGTGGTGCTTGGTGAGATACCTGGACAATTAAGAGATAAAAAAGGAAAAAGGCTTGTGATCTATAGCCCGAGAGTGGCAGCCACTGGAATTGAGTTCCAAGCAGGTGTGGTCACTTGCGAAAGGCAGCTCCAGCTCCCCCACGACAAACATTGTCAAAGGGCATCGGTCCCTAGTGCCCACCTTCCAGGGACCCCCGGTTCTCTTTTTCTCTGATTTTAAAAGGAAAAGTGTTTCTCATATTTCCCACTTATTCTTGTTTTTTCTAAATAATTGTAATAGATACTTTTTAACTGGTTAGGAAGTTTCTTCTTTTCCTAATTGACTAAGTTTTAAAATAAGCTTCTGTCAAATTTTACCGACTTTCTTTTGGGAGCCTATGGAAATGTCTGTGCGCTGTTCCCCTTCAGCAGCTGCGGCGCGGGCGCGGCCAGATTCCGTGCCAGCCGATGTCACCGGGAGAGCCCCGCTAAGGGCTAGAGATGCTCTAGGGTTGTTGGGTTTTTTTTTTCCCCCCCTCAGTAGTCAATTAAACAGTCTATTCTGGCAAAGTTAAGGTTCTTTAGGACCTATATTTAATTTGAATAACATTGCCATGGTTTTGGTTTTTCAACATATTATTTTTAAAAACTTCATCCCCTGGTATCACTATTTTGATGTTTTATGTATTTTTCTCATTTTGGAACAAACATCTCTAGCAAATATCTTCAGGTTTTATGATAATGATAAAATGTAACATATCCAGTGTACAAATGCCTATTTGGTATAGTATAAAATAAATGACTTAGAGTTACATAAACCCAATATGAATCCCTATTGTACCAATTATTAGCTTTGCAGTATTCTCAAATTCATGCTTCTTTGCATATTACTTTATTTTTCTGTATTAATATAAACACTTTGTTTGGTGATTACTAGAGGCCTGGTCTGTATGAAGTGAACAAAATATAATAGGTGTTGATTTTTTTGACACTGCAATTACTATTATTAATATTGTTCTATAACAAACGTTAAAAAATAGATAGACATAATGCAAAGTGAGATTTTTATAAGAAAACATTTTAGGATAATATATTACATATATAAATAACAAACTTTCAAATACTTTGAGACTGGTAAATGTGAGTACTTAAAAGTAATACCTCCCATTTCTAACATTATAATTTAATTAAGCCTTGGAGTATCCAAATGAAGTTCACATTGTCTTATTTTCCTTAAAGGGAGAACTGATTACAACTTATATATTCACAGTATAAAAGGCAGTATGTGTAGATTTAGGCCACCTTTGGGCTGATTCCCGATACAGAATTGTGGACCTAATTCTCTATTTTGAGTACTAGTAAATGCTTGTTTCCATAGATACATGATGACTAATTAGAATAATAAGCTTTTCAAAATTCATTTGTCTCCTGGGAATTCATTTGGCATGCATTATATATAGTTCCTATTTCTTTAAAAATAATGATCTTATTGTGCTTTAAATATCAGTAGGGGTTAATAAATAGAGATAATGTATTATGGAACTTATATTTTTGGTAATTATTATACAAAAATAATTTAATAGACCAATTGCACAATTTTTGCAAGAGTATTTTAGAAGGCCTGATTTTACCATCATATATATTATATATAGCCTTGGACTTTATATACACTCATTACTTATAAGTTAAACTGTTAAGGGACTTAATGTATTATTTCATACAATACCTATATATCCTGCCAGGCTTTAGATATTCTGGAATACATTTATTTCTCTGATAAAGGTTATATTGTTAAGATCCTTTATTTTCTGATGAGTTAAAACATTGTTATATATATATTTTTAAATATATCTTTATTGATTTCAGAGAGAGGAAAGGAGAGGGAGAGAGAGAGAGACAGAAACATCAATGATGAGAGGGTCATTGATAGAGCCCACAACCTGGGCATGTGCCCTGACCGGGAATCGAACCCAGATCGCCTGGATCCTAGGTCGACGCTCAACCGCTGAGCCACGCCCGGCCTGGCAAAACATTGTTATATTTTAAATATTTTTTAAATGTGTATCTTGCTTCCTTTTATGCATTTAAGGTACCAAAGACATGTATAAGAAGATAATGACATGTAATAAATAAATAACAAGTAAATACCAGGGAGAATTCATAAATGGAAGGCCACTTTAATAGCTTAGATGGGTGTTTCTATAAACCATAAGGCGTCTTTATTAGAACAAACTTTCAGACTTAAATCTGAACTTCCTGACAGTTCGAATAACAACCTAGATTGTGTGGTTGCTACTGTACAATAGAGGAAACACATTTTATCTCATGGAATGCAGTAACACTCACCTTTATCTTTAGGAACAATTTAACTAAACATTTTGTTATCAAACATAAATCTACGTAGATATATTCTACACTCTAAAACTGATGGGGGAAACTGTAGCTTTACCACATTTCCTTGCACACTGTCATTTTTTCCTAAGTTTCATAATATTGTTACTAACAACAGTATCTTATTCTACCATCTTTGAAATTACGGGCTATGACGATTTCTTTTAACTTATAATCATTATTTCTGACCCTTCTTCTGATAGTTAATCTTTCTTTCCTCTGTTTCTGTTAAAATTCTTTTAGAATAATTCACAAATTCAGGTATGTTGGTCTCAATTAATCTACATTTTTTGCCACAAATTAACCAAGATATTTAAAATATCTTAAAATAAGTAAAAGGAAAGAAATATATTACTATAAATAGAAAGCCACTCCATGAAAAAGATGGGAAATTTGTAACCACTTGTAATTCTGATTAGTTTCACTACATCCTTGAGATTTACAGATTTGATTTGGTCTAATACATCTTTTATGAATATTAAAATCCCCAAAGTAGAATAATAATAATGTGAAAATTAATTTTTTACAAAACAATAAAATATTCACATTGTTATTTAATCATTTTTGAAGTTGAAAATCTTATAATGCCTCTTAGGAATTTTTAGGAATTGTTTAGGATAGTAGATAATAAATATAATTGTTTTTAAAGAAGTGTAAATCACAAACTTTCACAATCACTGAGAGGTGTATAGAAGGAACAGTCCTTCTTTCAAATACTCACATAATTCACTCAGCTGAATCAATTATAGTTTCTCTTATCTACATCTTCACTTTCAGCAGTTTCAGTGGTCTGAAACTATTTAATGCAAAATTGCAGAAATAAACAGCTCACATGTTTGAGCAGCGTAATGAAATCTCGCACCGGCTCCGTCCACCTGGGCTGCGGGTGAGCCCTTTGTCCAGTGGATCCACTCTGCATGGGCTACCCACCCACTCCTCATTTGGTAGCCCTCTGGGTTATATGTCACGGTGCTGCAGTGCTTGAGTTCAAGTAAATCTTATTTTACTTAATAAAGGCTCCAAAGCACATGACTGACGAAGCTAGCAATTTGGATATGGGAAAGCAAGGCCATAAAGCGCTTCCTTTAAGTGAAAAGGTGAGTATAGTACAAGATATTTTGAGAGTGAAAGGGACCACATACACATGCATTTTATAACATATGTAATACTTTCAACAATAAAGATAATTTTTAAAAATATATATTTATCTTTATTGTTGAAAGTATTACAAATGTCCCCTTTTCCCCCATTGTTCCATTCCACTCTGTACCCCTCCTCCCAGGCCTTCACCCTACAATTTTTAGAAAAACATGTGCTTCAGGTGAAGAAAATCTACTAAATTTTTAAAAATTATTTGAAGTAGAAGGCATAGCACAATATATACTTTGTAATTTCTTGCAAATGGCAGCCTAAAATCCCTCTATTTTAATTAATACAATAAAATTTATAATATACTAACCATTTTTCAGCATTTGTTTTATTTTTGATGTAATAACTCCAAGATATTTTCAATCTTTCTATTTTAAAACCCATATTAATCCAAATAAGTGATATTATAAGGAATTTGTGATTGTCAACAAAAATGGTTTTTTTTGTATAATTTAAGATAAACTGTGATTATCACTTGTTGAATAAAAACAAACCAAATTTATATATTTCTAGTGCACAAGTTAGATGTTTTTGACTACAGCTAACAGAACACACAACTTTGACATTTGTTTCATATTTCACGAAAGCTAGTAACAGGCACCTCTCTGAGTGTCTCTTGGCTTTTTCTCATGACCTTAACATGGCATAGTAGCGAAAGCATTACAATCTTACAGAACACCATCCACAATAAGGAAAAATTCTGAATCCCCTCTCTCCTAGGGGAGAAAATCTTGCGCCAAAGATTTAAACAGATACTATGTCTCTTTGGCCAGTAATCTACCATACGCCTATCCCTAGAAAAGTCATTTGAAAAAGGAGAGTAAGAATGTCAATATAGAATTAAACTCAGAATAACCACCCCGTTGGGCTGGGTGCTGTACTGTAGAAATTTGTTAGCAAGTAAAAAAGAGGAGGAATGGCTGTTGGGAAAGCAATCAAATGCATCTAACATACATATAAAAATATAATTAAAGGCTGCATTAAAAGGAACTGTATGATATAATGTTTAGTCACATTAAATCATAACTGACATGGTTTTTTATTTAAAAACAAGTGTTTTTATCATAAACCCTTTGAAAGGGTTTCCTCCCATGGCCTGAATATAGCATTTATGACTTACAAAAACATACACATGTTCTACCTGACATATTATAACGGAAACTAGAAATCAAAGATGGTCTTAATATTTCAACTGAAAAGGAGCCTAGGTTTAGAAACCAGGCTAAGGGGATTCTAGCTCAGTAGATACTTATTTGATCAGCAGCTCTGTGACAGCACAGTCTTCATTTCATTTCGGCTTCAGTCCTCAATTCTTGGTACAAATTGTTATGATGTGTGAAATCTACAGTAATAAAGATCACTCTTTGCCTATTGACCTAAGTTAAAAACTTCAGGAAGGTTGTTTTCCTTTTTTTGTAAAAAATGTTGAAAATAAATACCTACATACATGAAGGAAACCTGGCTTTACCTCTTTGAGTAAGCTGGCTTTAAGAAAACTTTCAGGTTGCAATTTTCAGTACAGACAATTTTAGTTATTTTCAATAGAGGAGACACGCTTATTTCTTGATGTTCAGCATCCTTTTATAACGTGACCTCAACACCATGTTTTGAGAAACTACCCCTTCCTCACTGAGCGAGTCAAAAGACTGGTACATGATGTGACTGCAAAACCTCCTCAGAATTCGAGTCTCGGGCTTGGAAATAGTTGCAGATGCTAATGATAACATTATTTCAGGGTGTTCTTGTTTAAAACTTCATGATGATTCTACTTCCTTTCCCATGTGCTGCCTGTTGGATTTGAGCCTAGATTGCCATCCTACAGTCATTTCTGTAAATATCCAATATATTTCCTTTAAAAATAATTCCCTTTTCAGTAAGGGAATAAAGGTCGATTTTTGTTGCTTTTACCCCCCAAAGTGTGTCTGATGTTTTTGCCAAAATATTACTTTTGATTAAAGAATATACAGCCTGTGTGTAGGAATTATAAAAGTATGCACCTCGTATGGGATTTATTTGGTAATTTTGTTACTATCTTGTCAAATCCTAATGCAAATATTTAACATTTAGGAAAAGCAATAGTTATGTTTGGGGATCAACTTGTAAAAAAGATGAAAGTAGAAATGAATGTTTTGAAAATGTATTTAAAACACTATTTTTCAGAAGCAAAACTTCATAATAAAAGGGCACAGATTGTAATACACTAAATCTCAGTTTATTGGATTCCTTCCATCAGTAGTTTCATCAATATTAGGCTTGTGAATATTAATGTCTTACTATGCGTATTATATATGGTAATGCATATTGGATTTCTATCAACTTCTGTCTAAATGTTTTCCAAATACTTTAAATTTCTTGAAGGTACTTGTTAGTAATACAAAAATAATAAGACTCAGGAGAGCCAGCGTGAAGCTTCTCATATTTTAATCTACACATCTATGAGTATAGGTGCAAGATCTGACTTCTGTTACATTCATCAGCCGATACTTTCCCTACTTAGCATGAACTTAAGCAATTTTCTCAGCCTGGAGTCTATAATAATAATTGCCTCCATCAGTCCAATTTTGTCAAACTTCATTTGTAATTCAAATGATAAAAATAATTTTCTTTTTAAAAAGGACATTTCATTAAGGAAACTATCCTTTTTCACAGTCATCTCTAAGATTTCTTTTTCTCATAATTTTAAAGCTTATTAATGATTTATGTTTTCTTCAGTTTTGGCTATTTCTGTTGTATCATAATCATGATTTCAACCCCCATTGGAGCCTGTTGTTGTTATGCAGTAAAAACAAATACTGTGACTGTCCTCCAAAAAAAAAATGAGCATTGGTTAATGTCATATGTGCTGTCAGTGTGTAAAAATTTAGAGCTCAGGGACCATGGACCTGAAGTTTAAGGTTATTTCCACAAGAGAGCACCCTTGCATTTTTGCTACAATAGCCCAACAACTTACACGATCATAAAGAAAGTGTTAGAAAACAACAACTTTGCTCCAATTTCTCCCAGGCAATAATCACATAGCTTTCAATACAACTCCTAAGACAGATATTCTTTTGGAAGCAGTAATATAAAAGACCGCAAGGTCTCAAAATTCCAGCCCAACTTATATTTCCTACATTTCTTAATATTTCCTTTCAATCAAATGTTAGAGTTGAAGTGTGTGGATTCCTTTCTTACACAGATGTCAATGAACCCAAACTTTCTGCACTGTCCGGTTATTTTAAGAACCACACACCTTGCTGACCGACCGAGTAACGTTGCTGACCAGCCATCACATAACTGGCTTCTGCACTTCAGTTCAGTTAAGTCACTTTAAACACCCCAATGACCCCTGACAGCGGAAAAGCAGCCAGGGGCAGGGCGAGCTGTGGCTTGAAAGGGCCGCTGGCGAGGTTGCCCTGCCTCTGGGCCCCTGGTTCCTGCTCAATGGAATCCCCAGGTTGCATTGAAAAATTCTCAGGCCCAGGCTTCACTCTCAGGTATTTAATTGTCTGTTTTCAGACCCCTAACAATCATGTTTTTAAAGGCCCACCACCACCACCAATTGATTCTAATGTAAATCCAAGGATAAGAGCCATTGTTCTAAAATAAGTCCTGAGGGTTACTGATGAAAGATGCGGCCCATGGAAGGAAATCTGAGCCTCAGGTGTTCTAAGCTTGAGCTTCTGTACTGAGAACATAATCGTGGTCTCCCTAATTAGTAGCTATTTGTAGCATTGCACAGAAAAATCTTCTACTGAGATTTTTATTTCTCAAAGTTTACTCAGTTGATCCTCAAGAGGGGCAAAGATATTCCAGTCATATTTTCTAACGATTGAAATATTTCTTCACCTTTATTATGCAGATAGTAGCCCACTATTATTGAAATTCGAGTAAACGGGCACGACCCCTACATTTACAGCTTATTGAATAGGGTGTTTATATTTAATATTTTTCTTCTCTGATCCGCCAATTCTAATATTACACTGATCTAATTTTCTGTATTGACTAAGTTTGGGGTTTTTTTAAAGACTGGATGGCTCTTGGGAAAATAGCTTTTAAGGAATAGTTTTTTTAATTTTAATCTGACTGTACCAGTACACAGTTTCAAATAAGAACTCACATGTACTGTATTCCACACAGATAATGGAGAATGTGATATAAATAACCATAATAACAGTCATGTTAGGTCAGCTTTTTTCTGTTTTTACATCATCTCTAATCCCTGAAACAATCCTGCAAGGAAGGGACTATAATGTCCCTTCCATAGTTGAAATAACAAAAGTTGTCTAGGTTAGGTTCATATAATCAGAAAATACCAGATTAATATAGCTTTTTTAAAGTAGTAGGGACAGATTTTGATTAATCCAAAACCTATAATTCATTCATTATATGGTAATCAATCAATATTCCTGGGGTGGGGGGGGTTGTCATTAAAAAGTGGTCAGTAGCATCAACTCATACAATGTAGAAAAATACCTCTCGTAGGGAAAGAATATACAGAGAACATATGGGCAATAAATGCAATTTTCTAACACCAGGTAATTATCATACTTATTGGATCCTTAGAACTTTCTCAAAGCTGTTGCTACCTTCCAATTCGTCATTCCCCCATCTCAAAAGTCCCCACACACATAGGCCAGTGAAGGAGAGGGTCAGTAGCTGGTTTCTAACCCAAACCTCCTCCCCTGGGGAGAGACAGGTAAAGAAATAGGGTCTAATCTCCTCCTGATAACTATTGACAGGAAGCTAAAAGGAAGACCTTACCTATGGAATACTTTTAGCATGATTTATACGATGTTTAGTTTGTTTATATACACAACTTGGAATTATGGATATCTGGGCATGGAACTTTGGAAAATGTCACATAACATCTATAATCGCTGGAGTGTAAGATTGATCTCTCATGACATAAGTAGCTTCCATTGGCTAAGTGATGCCATGTACGCGCCACCTAGAAATTCACGTTAGCTCAGGACTAGAGGGCTGCTCACATGAAGGAAGAAAGTACCAGCGGAGATGCTACGACGTTACTTCTCCAAGTTTCACCCTTTTCAGAAATCTGCATTCTAACTTTGGCATCATTTGAATTAGACAAGTACAATCAGATTATGAAACTTATTTGACAAGCACTGAAAATGAAATAATTAAGATTAAATCTAATAATATTTGTAAACAAAAGATACACTGTGGGAGAATAGCACATCATTTCTGGTGAAAATATAATGGCAACAGTCTCCTGCAGTTTACTTCATACATTATGTTACACACAATGGTTTACCCCAATAAGTTATAACAATGTCTCCACTGAATGCCCAGTTTTCTGGCTTGGAGAGGACAGTTTATCTACCTCTTTTGGCTGTACTGGTTCTTAACCACTTTTGTATCACTCCTACAATGCCTTACTCATTAAATATTTTCTGAATATATTTCATTGTCTTATCTTACCATTCCTCTCACAAATAGCATGTTTAATTTTTAAAAAATCTCTGCGGCTTTCTCTTTTTGTTCCAGTAATTTGATTATACCCAGAAATTGAAGTAATTCAGTTCTTGTGGGTTGATTTGGTAGCTCGGCACCGTCTATAGCATTGCTTCCAAAAAAAAACATATATTCCTGAAATATGAAATGCATTTATAAACAACTTTAGAACATAAATAATTCATAAGTTAGAAGCTTATGAAAAAATAAAATAAGATGAACTTAGTTATTCCGAGAAGTCAGGTGATGGCAGCATTTCATACCCATCTGTTAGCAGTAGTGTGTGTGTGTGTGTGTGTGTGTGTGTGTGTGTTGGGTCCATTCTCCATTCCCCATGCCCAAATAATAATGATAATATGACTATAGGTGTTCCTTAACATTTGACAAAAGGCTACACTTCGAAATAGAAAACAAGAATATATATAGTATTCAGTCTCTGGTTTCTCTATTAGTAAATGATACTTTGCTTAATTCATTATGCCTTTTTAGTGCATTTAAGCTATTCATTAAGTAGTACACTTTTGGAAAATTCTAATCTGAATATTCTAAAGGAAAAAATAGTATCACATTGGATTATTAGCAAGCAATGATTTGATTAAGTAATGTTAAGTTCTATACTTTCCAAATTACATAAAAAATAAAATCAAGTCTATGGCATCCTGTAGCAAACAGAATAGGAAATGAACAATTTCTTCCTTGAGATGAGCCTCTAAGATGCAAATATGAAGCAATGTATTCATGTTTGGGATAAAGGGGGAAGATTAGAAATTTCCAGTTTTCTTCACATACTTTGTGACCATGCCAGTACTTTCTAATAATCAGAGCATAATGGAGCTGAAATGGGCTTTAGAGATCATCTTGTCCAGCACCTTTTTATTGTAAATTTTTGAATCTCTAAAGAGTGTAAATTCTCTAAACAAATACATTCTAGCAGAGAAAATATCTTTATTCCATATTTTGAAATAGTTGTTTGAAACCCTAATTTGGGTATTAAATCCTGTAGAACTTTTATACTCTGTATAGTTTAGAAGAAACACCATGAGTATTTCTCTGTTGTGTGAATTACATTTAAGAAAAATAAAATACAAAATGTTTGTTTTTCCAATGATCAATTATAAAACCCTTTATTTGAGCTGACATTTAAGTGGTTCTTTTGAAAAATAAAAATGAGTTATCCAAATAGCATATATCAGAAATAGTATTACACTTTTTTCCTGTTATCTTGCAAACTCAGCAATTTCTATTAAACCATACATGAGAAGAGTCGATTATAGGAGCTAAAAGGGCGAATTCATTTCTGTTAAACACAAAACATGAATTTATAAACCCTATAGGTCTTGGGGTTGTAGCCAAGAACATTTCTATTCAGTTAAGAAAACCCTAGACTCCTTACTGAAAATGTAAATTATATGTTTGTAAGACTCACTTGAGGAGAGGTTGTATAATTTCCTTCTGTAATTCATTTCAGAGTTTTAAAATCCTATTGTCAGAAATGTCTTCTTACCATCTAACCTGCTTCACTCATGTTTCACTTAAATGCATTACTTTTTTTCTCTCTCTCAATATAAATTGAGAACTTCTTAGGTAGAGCTGATGTAGAGATGGAAGAAAGTTAAACTGTTTCCCAGATTACTATGCTTTAGGAGAGAATATTCTAAAAACAGAGCAAGTAGAGTTAAATAGAGGAAATTACCAACCACAAATAAATTTCACTGAAATAATACATAAAATTGTTCAGAATTAGTGGGACTGGTGGTACATTTACTTTCTCTTGGTATCATACTGCCAATTCCTTAGCTAAACGTGGTAAATACTCTCCTACATTAAAAACAACAATAGAGAGATATGTAAGCATGTATTCAGAATTTTCAGGATATACAGAACACTCCCTATAGAGAGAGTTCTACCTATTCTGCAATTTTTATTTTAAAAAGATTGCATCTTAATTCTCTTTGATTTAACCGAGCTTAATAAACAAATACAGCAGTTTCCATTTATATTGTTGAAACTTAGTCTCCAAGTGATTATAGCAACTTAGGAAAGATGAGAAAATCTTGAAATGCAAATCTAGGTGCCGACTTGCTTGAGTATTTTCAAACCAAGTTCACATACTTCACATTACTAGCACTCCCTAGTTTGATCAGTGGCTTCTTTGCCTATAACTTTCAATCCTTTCAACGTTAGAGAAACCATGAGAAATCCTTGTCTTTGGAAGAAATGAAACAGGTGGATATAAAGATCTGTCTTTGAGGGAAATGGTACTTTATACTCTGCATAAATCTAGAGATTCCTGGAGTAGCTGTAGTTGACCTGAATGTGTCTATGACCACAAAGAAAAATTAGCCAGGTCACAACGAGCTCGAAACATTTAATCCTTAGAGAAGAAAGCACTCCAAAGAAAGGGGAAAGTCACTTCCAAGAGATTACAATTCAGACAACTTGGGTTAATAAGGGTGTTGACGTTCCAAATCCGTTGTACTTGACAAGACTTTGCAGGTTCAGTGTTGAAAAAAAAGAAACGTATTTAGCTTCCACCACTGTCCTACTTTAAATTGCAAGACTTAGAGGTTTTTCTCTGTAAATTGTTCTCATTTTCAGACTTTTCCTGCCACTGCACCAGTATATTTTATGTAATAAAAATAGTATATATTGTACACTCCCCCTATCTTTTAGGAAATTTATTGATTTTTAGAGAGAGAGGAAGGGAGAAGAGAGAAACATCCATGGGCTGCCTCCTGCACACCCCCTACTGAGGGTTCACCACCCGCAACTGAGGCCTTTCAGTGCACAGGATGACACTCAACCAACTGAGCCACAATGGCCAGGGCTAAACTCTTTCAGGCTTTTTTTTTTTTTTTTTTTAGCTTTAATAGAATTCATCTGAAGAGAGAAAGAAAATAAAATGTTTACAGAAATATCTCATACCCATATAAGAAATTGCCACAAGAAAAAAGTGTTCCAAATCCAGTAAAGGGGGAAAACAAACAACAGATAATGCTTAAACCGAGAAATATATTTCCAAACTCATATGAACTCCATAAACTGAAATTAAGTTTTGTTATTATTTTTTTACTTTTTTGTAAATAAGGACTACACCTGAGGTACTAGTTAAAGACACAAGTTTCTGAGGATCAGCCTTGACTTACTAAATCAAAATCTCTGAAGGTGGGCCTTGGAAATTTGCATTTTAAACAAGCTTCCTGTGTGATCACCTGAGTCACTAAAATTTCACAACTACCCTTGTACTGTTTCACAAACATAAAAACAAACAAACGAACAATAGACAATACCTCTTTCAACAAGAAAAACTTTAATGATGTCAGATTTAACTCTCTTTGGACTGATTAGCTTGGTTGAAACAGAGGACCCCTTTCTCTAGCCAGAAAGCCATCTCCTTAACACTGTGTCGGCTAGTAAAAGAGGAAAAGGAACCACCCCAATGCAAAATCTCCTTGAGGACAGAAACTATGTGATTCAAGGTTGTGTCCCCAGCATGGAGTAGGCACATAAATACTTGTCAAATGAATGGGTGAACATGATCAGAAAGTTTGCCCTACCACCCAAAGGGCAATCAATTGCCTATTCAAAGCATAGAAAAGTCTTTTCCAAAATGTATCACCAGCTACAACACCTTGAACAATCCAGCTCTGAAATACATTGAAAGCAACGGTGTGTAGGGGAGACTAATGGAAAAATTACCAGCCCAGAATGAAAGCAAGTTGAGTGCTTGACCTTCTCCAAACTTTTCCTTTTTACTATGCAATTTGCGCTATTATTGTTTTTATCACTGCTGCTTGTGGTACATTTTGTGAGCAATGTATTGACATACTATTATTTTCTCTGCATCATTCTATTGCATTTCTTCCCTTTAACTTTCAGTGAATTTTTTGGATGTAACTTTTTATTTTGTTTTATTGCAAAAATGGTAAGTAGATACTTAAAATCATAAGAAAGTTAACATTTTACTTATATCTCTTAATGCATTGATTTTAAAGCATTAAACTTCTGGCATAAACTGAGTGCTAGAAAGGGGAAACATCAATACCTAGAGAATAAATGAAACACTCTAGCAGAAGCTGGTGATTTTATGGTGAACCAAAGCAAAGAGTTTTATGAATAAGAATATAATAGTCTAGAGAATGCATACATATTGAAAGATAAATTTTGCAGTAAAATAGTCCTATAAAATAAAAGTTCACAATCCAACAGTCAGGCAAAATTAAAATAAACCATTTGCTCTATTTATTACAGTTCTGACTTTCTCAAAACTTGGTAAAATAAAGTTCATGATTACCAGATAAAATATTTTTATTTAAAAAAATGGGAAGTGACCTGGCCAGGCATGGCTCAGTGGTTGAGCATCGACCTAGGATCCAGGAGATTGAGGTTCGATTCCTGGTCAGGGCACATGCCCGGGTTGAGGGCTCGATCCCCAGCCGGGGGCCTGAAGGGGGCAGCGAATCAATGACAATTCTCTCATCACTGATGTTTCTGTCTCTCTCTCTCCCTTCCCTTCCTCTCTCTCTGAAATCAATAAAGATATAATTAAATAAATATATAAATAATGAGAAGTGAAAATCTAATGGCTGGTTTTAAAACAGGATGAACTTTGTGACAACAGAAAGGGTACAAAATTTACCTACTATCATTTCCAATTTTGTATACGCAGCATACATTTCAAGTATTATATAGTATTTATAAATAATATAAGGTACCCATGAAAATGTAGTATCACCTTCATAAATACATTAATTAATAAAGAATTCATTGGTAAAGTTGTATGTATCATCTTCTAAATGCTAAGCATAATGATCTAGTCTCTGGGAGAAGAAAGATAAAAATATACTATAAAACAAATAATAATGAAAATGTATCAAGAAGCCTGTAAGAAATATTTTACAAATGCAATACCTACCATTTTTAATAAAATTTTTAAATGAAAAAAAAATCAATACTGACAACATGAAAAGATGGGAAGGAATGCATTACAGACTATTTCCAAAGCCCTGAGATTTTCAGGGAATTATCATCAGCCCAAAATAACTTGTGTATGAGGGGAAAGGGAGAATTGTGGAAACTGAACCTATATAATAACTGCCTTGTCCATGACAGGTGAGAGCTTGACCCATTTTTATGGTCCATTTTGTTTCAAACCTGAATATTTCATTATCCTACCTGCATGAACCTGTCCAGGTTCAGACACACCTGCCAACAAACTGCCCTACTCATCCCTTTTGCATGTGAAAGAAAATAATGAAACTCTTTTGCCTTTATAATTCTTTTCTTCTGAATCTCTCAGTTGAAAAAGTATAAAGCAAAATTATTATTATTTTTTTTTTGCAGTCTCCACTTTGTTTCATGTTCCTCCCTTCTCTTCTGCTTCCAATTCCTTCACACAGCATAATTATTTTCAATGCCTAGGGGTAGAACAACATTTCAAAGATCCTTAACTCCAGTTAATTATCACACCTAAGAAGAAGATCTATTTCCCAAGCTTGATGGGCCCCTTTAACTTGTGGTTATGTTAGCAGTAAATCACCGTGATCCATGCTTACTTTGCTTGTGTGTGAGTGTCTAGGAATATATTACCATTTGTGCTGAATGAGGCAAATATTTGCAAAGTTGAAAAAAAATAAACAGACTTTAGGAGTTTAAAAATGGTGTACTAATATTCATATCAGAATATTGCATTTTCATAGAATTTTGTATATTTGAATATAAAATATCTGTTTGAAAACTCCATTTCTTTTTTATTTTCTCAAAATATGATTTTATTTATTTTAGAATGAGAGATAGAAACATCCATGCCACACACTCCCTACCAGGGATCAAGCCCACAACCCAGGCATGTGCCCTGACCAGGAATCAAACCAGTGACCTCTTGGAGCATTGGTCCATGCTCAAACAATGGGCAATACCAGCTGGACTGAAAACTCCATTTCAAAGCCTCTTCTAACACTGGCATTCATCATGGTGCATGAAACATTGTTTCCGCCAAGAGTTTGAATGGAAAACCCACAGGCATGTAATCCACATGTATATGATAAAGCATACACAAATAATAGGTCTAAATATTTCTGCACAGTTTACAGAGTTATTGAGCACATATTATCTTATATAATCGTCACATCATTTGTGTGAGTTTCATTGTCACCACATGTTTTTATTTAGAAAGAACTTAAGACCTTTAGATTATTCTTTATTTTAAATTAAGATAGTAACTGTTCACTCTCAGTCTTGGATTAGATTGTATTACTAATCCACGTGTCTCTTGTTAAATTCTTCTCCAGGTGACCAGAATGCCTGGGTAATAAAGCCAAAGTCAAGAGTGACATCACTCCAAAACGTAATTCGATTTATTCTAATCCAAAAATGTATTGCTTTATTTAAACATTAATCAAGTGTCTACCCCCTGGTAAATGCTTGACAGTCATTAGAAAATAAATTGTGGCTAGTTCAGGAGAAATCATACTGGTGGGTAAAACTAATCAACCTTCATATAATTCTGATGGTTCATCAATGTAATTCCAAATGCACGCTTGATTTTCTTTCTTTCTTTCTCTTTCTTTCTTTCTTTCTTTCTTTCTTTCTTTCTTTCTTTCTTTCTTTCTTTCTTTCTTTCTTTCTTTCTTTCTTCCTATCTGCTTATCTAAATCTATCCCTATTTATAGATATGTAAGTATAAAAATATGAAGTATCAATGTGTGTATAGAAACAACTATTTCTAATTTTTCAACATTTGAGCTATAACATGTCTTCATTAGTATAAATAATTTTTAAAGTACTTTTGAAACAGTTCAACAAATATCAAAATGTTTCACTATTTTTATTTTTTTCTTCCTTCCTCCCTGTAGTTTTACTTAGAATTTTGACTCTGAGTTTTAAGCACAATCTAAGATGAAAATTTTCACCTTCAACTTTAACTTACTAAATCTCAATAGGTCTCCAAATCACATCAATCTGCTAAATGACTTCTCAGCAACTTTTTTTTCTAAACCAATATGGACTTGAGATATAAAGATATATCTGGGTTTTCTGCTACTTCTACCTAAACATTGCCAATGGTCCATGGCCTAACAGTGATTTCTATGTAGTGTATATTCAATAGTGTTTGTAGAATTAAAATAGAAATGTAGGTAGGATGCAGTTTATGTAGGATAAGTGATATTGAGTAGAATGATGGATCTGTCAACTTATAAGCAATTTAAATTCTCAGCATGTGTGTTTCACATCCCCATGTGAATTATTCATTGCTCATAATTTTTCTTCCTCTATTTATAATCAGAAATGAAACAGGGAAGAAAAAAATCAGAAGCAATGATGAGAAAAGATTAAACTTCTAAACTTCATGAAAGTTAAAAGTTTGCAGATATGAAAGTTTGTACTTTTTACATGATCCAGATCATTCATTTCTAATAACTCATTAATGACAATTTCTTTGTAAGTGAATCCCTTCTTATGCATGCTATTTTATATTGATCACAGAGTCCTTTGAAAATATGAAAATTATTCTTGTCTGGCTCTTAATAAACTTGTAGGTTAGAATAGAATTTGGGGGATAATTTGGTTTCCCTTCCATCAGGCTGGAACTATTAGGGTAGTCTTGGGCAGATACACAGGCCAGAGAAACTCTCATCCAGTCTATGTAGCTTTCTTACTGAGATCCCATTAAAGACATGATCTCTGAATAGTCCTGGAATATTACCACCCAAAGCCCATTTTCACGTTGATAAGACTTTAGATTGTGTTTCACTTCCATACAATCTCCCCCCTCCCCCCAAAGTGCAGGCATTTCAATTCAACACACAGGTAATAGAGCAGCAAACTGCTGGCTTTGTGTGGTTGATTTTTTCCCTTCCTCAGTTCTTGAAAATAAACTAATTCTATTTTTTTTTGGCAATTTACGTATTCTTTCTTGCAATCATTCACAACATCTTTTGAATGCCTGCTAAGTGCACTGCACTGTGAGAGATGAAATCATCTTATCTCTGCCTTCATACTAGTCAGGGACTCAGACAGGTAAACAAATCATTACACAACACACCAGGATGGGAGCCCTCAGAGAAGCAAATGCAAAGCATACTGGTGACTAAAGACAATGCTGTTTTCAGAGAAGGGCATGTTGAGCAGGATTGCTTTAGAGAAAAACTGGGCTTGAGAAGCTACAGAAGTGAGAGAAGCTGTTTCAGCCAAAGGGAAAGGCAAAACAGTGTGAACAAGATGAAGCATTTCGAGAACAAATGTGATTAAAAATATACCTCTTTAGAAGAACACGCATATATCACACTAAAGTGAGGGGTGTATGAAAACCAAGTCTGCTGCTAAGTGTTCAGCTAATTGACTCCAGTGGCTTCAAAGTAAAATGATGGCAGCAAGTTCTCAGAAAGAAGCAGAGGAGAAAAGTATTTCTATTGGATGGAAGCATGGAGTGGAAAACAACGCCAACTGCTATGCAAGGACTCACTAGTTCTACCCTTCCTCTCTTGGCCAACAAATTATAACACTTGGGAAAGGCAGAGCAAACAATATAGAGCAATGCAAAAGAGGGAACATTCTTGATTCCTTTCTTTATATAACTCCTCACACATATTTTATTCATCAACTTGTCCTGGCACTAAACCTCCAAAACATATGCTATAGCAGTTCACTTCTCTAGTTTTCATGAATTCGCACCAATCAGAGCCTTCAGCATCTCGCCTCCGCTACTTAAATCGCCTCCCAACTGATCCACGGCTCGTCAATGCCGCTTCCATGGCCCCCTACCTGTCATTCTCCATCCAATTTCCAAACAGTCTTTCTGAAATTAAAACAACAACAAAAACAGTTATGCTTTATTTTTTAATTTAATTTTTATTTTTTTAATTTATCTTTACTGTTGAAAGTATTACAGATGTCCCCTTTTCCCCCCCACTGATCCCCTCCACCAGGCACCTCCCTCCTTGCCCCCCCCCCATGCTTTAAAGATACTTCTGCTGGCTGCTGAGTAGAGAATCAATGGAAAAGAAGAGAGGGAGAACCAAACTGTTCAGCAGAAATACTGTACCAGTAGCTCAGAAAAGGTCCTTATGGTGTTTTGAGCAATATCAGTTAAGATGATGGAAATGGTTGAATTGGAGATATAGTTTGGATGTTGAACAGGTAAGATTTTTCTCTGGAATTAGATGTGATGGCGGAGTATGGCAGGGAAGAAAACAAAGGGATACATAATTCTGTCCAGTTTTTGGCCAAAGAAACTGTAGAGGGAATGGAGACATTCTCAGTGAGAAATGAAGACCTATTTTGCACTTGCTAAATTTAAGATTCATTTATTACACCTAAGTATTATTGTATAAATCACAATAGGTTTTAATTATACAGGGTGGGGTAAAAGTGGGTTTATAGTTGTCAGTATTCAAAACACAGTTTATTCTTGTATTATTATTTATTAATTATTGTATTATTTTCCATAAGAACAACTGTAGCCCTACTTTTGCCCAACCCTGTATTTAAAAGCATATTATTTTCTCAATTCTCAGCCCAAGTGACACCTCTTGTAGAACTTGTAGATGTCTCCAGGCTTATCTAAATACCTCTTCCCTGTTCTCAGATCACTCTGAGTTCACCTCTGCTATTTCTGATAATTATAGATATAGTGCTCCTTTCATGAGCCCTAATAGAGTTTTTACCCTCATATGTATTCAATTAATAGATTTTACATATCTGATGTTTCTTTTTCACATTTTGATTTTTTTAATCATATTTCCCCCGAAGAAGAGCTCTCTACAAGTAATATTTTGAAACTATCCAAGTATCAGACAACCACAGTAAGTTCAAAGGAGCCCAGACAGTAGGGAATGAAAGAGAAAGAGACACATTAAGAGACACACCAAGGAATGAGAGACAATTTTCCTAAAAGAAATGGTCCAAATGCAGGCAATGCAGATGTTCACCTATATTCCAAAGTGCTGCTTTGATTCCAATAACTTCATAATATTGTGCATTCGTAATATACTTCAGAATCTTTTATATGTAACAATTTATTCTCATCATTTGCCTTCAGTTTTGTATTTTTTGATAGTTTAAAATATGATTCTTTTTTTACACCCATGTCACAAAGATTCATTTAGTTCCCATAGAGATTTTTTTTTTACCTCCCTGATATGAAATTTTGCCAAGATTCCATCTGTATTAATCTCTTTGGATGAATGATCTTTACTTACTAGTTGTCATTAAGCTCACATAAATATTATAGATAAAACTGTCATTTTAAACTGAACATAGCTATGCCTTTATTATATGATCGCAACCAAAGTTGAAACTATTTTTTTTTTTTTTACTCTCAAGGTATATCAACACAAGCAGATTCCAAGGTTTTCTAATACTGATCTTTTCAGCATAATTTTTACTAATATTGTTGATGCAATTAACTGGTGGCAATCAGCTTCTACATTATATAACAGAATAGAGTTTTGCTATGGTTACACAGGATTATTAAAACCCACCAAGTTAAAACAATGCAGCATATATTTTAAAATAATATCTCACATAATAAGGTAATACCATGTAGAAATAATACTTTTACCTTAAATGTCTATTATCTATACAAAATAGTCACGAATTCAACTACCCAGATATTTCTGTTCACCTCTACACATTTAAAAACAACTTAGCAACAAATGAACAAACCAGAAAAACAAACAAAAACTCATATACACAGAAAACAGTATGGTGGTTACCAGAGGGAGGGGGATGGCGGGGGGAGTAAAGGGTAAAGGGGGTCAAATATATGGTGATGGAAGATTTGACATTGGGTGGTGGGCACACAATGCAACATACAGATGATGCATCATAGAATTTACACTTGAAACCTATATAATTTTATTAACCAATGTGACCCCAGTACATTTAATGGGGGGAAAAAGACTGCAATAGGTAGAGAGACTTTGTAACCAGCTCATAGGAAACAGGCCTTGGAAAATTAAATAAAAGCCTATGATTGTGAGTAATTTTGGAAATAAATATGGTGATGTTTACATAACATTTTCAAATGCAATTAATGTCACTGAATTGTACACTTAAAAGATGGCTAAAATGGAAACTTTTATGTTATATGTATTTACCACAATGAAAAAGACTATAGTAAAATAATAAATAAAAATAAATACAAAATTTTTACAAAAGTAAAAAGCACAGTCTTCTAAAAAGTCTTCATGGGTTGTTGAATTCAGGAACTAAATACTGCTTAATATCTGTTCTATTAGGGTTTTTTAATGTATGGACATCCAAAGAAATGATTACCTGAAGCATATTATGCATGTACTACAAACTAAAAACACACACACACAATATATTCCTGCTGTGTTAAGAAATTATAAAGTTCTCTTGATAGCTTATAGTTCTTTAAGTGAAAAGGTCAGTTTTCACTGATTCATTTATTTAAATAAACATATATTACAGCTTTTATGAACAAAGCATGGGTTTCTATTATGAAAACTAAACAATTGATTACTCAATAAGAAATTCTATATAAAAACATATTCTAAGCACGCAGTTTTATAGATATTTTCTCTGAAATTACTATTTACTCTTCAACAATTTCACACAATGAGGCAACAGAAACAAAGTTATTAAAATGACTTACAATAAGGTCACTAGATTGGGGGGCGGGGTCTATGTTTACTATCTTTATTTTGTTTTGTTAGATTTCAATTAAACACTACATGATACTGGAGCTGAAATTTCAGCTCTTTATGCATTTAAAAATTCATATTGGTAGTTAAAATTTAGTGGGGCAGCATGTATGCCTCTTTCTACCACGGGATATTGTGTAAGCTGCTTATCTTTCAAATATTTAGTCAGCATTGCCCACAGCAAGGACATCATGGGGATATAGAGGAGATAAAAGGAACGAGATAAAAATAACAGTTATGTTTTATGATATGAGGCACTAAACAATAGCAACCGCTCAACCAATGAGAAGTGGCCTCTCAAATTTGGGGTGGAACCTCAGTACTAAGTAAGTCCAGAGTAACACACACACACATGCCCCATCTGATGTAGCCGTTCTAAAAATGTTCCATTGTAATGCAGGTCCAACTCCTGATACTGTGATTGAGGAAAAACCCTCTTAAAGTAATGAAACCTACAGCTTTTAAAACATTCAGCCTGCCTGATACCAGGCGATGCTGTGAGACCATATTTGACTCCCAGGTCGCCAGGAGGAAGTAAGCGAAGTGGGAACTTGGCAGCACCCAAGACCTGGTCTAAGAAGCATCGCCCCCATCACCACTCCATCCATCACTAGCCAGGCATCTGGAAGGAATCCCATGCCTTGGGACCCAGGGTGGAATAATATGAGTACAGGCATTAATTGGCTAATGTGCTATTTTTACTTCACCCCTAATAAATATTCTGTTCCTTGGAAGTCTAGCAAAAATGATTGCTTAATTTGATCACTCCTAGTAGTGGGTCAGAAAGAAATTGGAAATGCTGCTAAAATCCCCACTCTTTTCCTTCCGATTCCCCAGCTCACTCGGAGGCCTTCTAAACAGAGAAGTTAGAAATGTTACCCAAGGTCCAGCAAAGTAGCTCTTCACGAGCCACACTTGACCTTCTGCCTAACTTTTAAGCTTGTGCTAGTTGATGCTGACTTATTCATTGAATGTAGCCTGAATTTCCCTTGCCAGTCAGTTTCTAAAGGATCTGCTAGAGGGACTGAATTCATGTTGCCAAGATGCTTGGGTGGGAAACAAAGATGGACAGAAATATACATGTGCTGTCTCAGTTTTATTAATTCTTTTTCCTTGCAGCTATATGCCATCTAACTTTATAACGAGTGGCTATTCAATGAATTTCCACTTTGTCATAGACAATAGCTGAAGTCATCACAGATCTTCAGTAAAAACCCTACTGTAATAAAATCACAAGATGGCCATGGAGACATTTCCCAGCACATTGTATAACATGATATAAGAAAATACTAACAAAATAAAGGAAGTGTGATCTCATGCTTTCATTTGGCCACTGGAATTAATGTATGGAATGGGCTGCCAATGAATATAACTACCATCAGTAACTATCAGAAATGGTTTCTCTGAAAAATATTCTATGAAGGAATTACATTAATTAGAAGGCATAAAATGAATAGCACAAAGTAATCTTGGAAATTTTTATTAGCGAATTGGGAAAGGAGAGCATTTGGAATTAATTATTAAAGAAGAAAACTTACTATAATATTCAAAAATGATTAGAACTATGATGCTGAAATAAACTTTGCAATTTTTTTCCAGACCCTTGGCTGGCCTTTCTAATTTATACAGAAGCCCCAAGCTCTCAGAGCTGACCAAAGCAGAACAGGCATCCACTTATCATGCTACTAAGATCTTCCTATAATTTTTTAACATTCTAGGCTTACAAAAGAATATAATCAGTAATCTTTACAGATTGTGAACCGATATGGAAAGTAGTTAATTATATTATCGAGAGCTAAGAAAATGTCTGAAAATTCACAAAGGCAGAAAGTGTCGACAGATTCCAAATATATATCTGGCCATGGGATTTTTAAATCTGTTTTTAAAACAAATACGGGATCTCAGAATTGAGTTAAAGATGAAATTTGTGAAGCTAAGATATCTTAGGGAATTCTGAGCAAATGTGTTCAGATCAAAGTTTTCTGCAAAAAAAAAGAAAAAAGTTTGGGAAAAGAAAAATGTTGTTGAAAACATTATATTGTGAAAATAAAACTGCAAGACCTGCATGCTCTGTTTTAAGAGAAATAAAGCAAAGAAAAAGAGGTACATCATGAATATATGTTTATAGTAAAGAAATGTTGCCTGCGGAACATTAAATATTAATCTTAGATTTCCAACTAAAAATGTGCTTATACAATTCAGTCAGATACCAAAGTGAGACCTTGACAAAATAAAATATTTATATATAAATCAAAGCATTCATAAAAGAATTTAAAGTTTACCCTTGAATCTGCCACTCTAACTTTATAATAGCAGATGGTTGTCAATAGAGCATAAGTTTCTTTCCTTGAAAGAAATCATGATTTAAAATCCACAAGAAGTTCTCTGGTAGTAAAACAATACAGCACAGATAAGGGTTTTGTTGTTGTTGTTGTTGATTTAAAACCCTTAAAACATTTACAGAGAATTTTAAGTTATGATTCATAATCATTTATTCATTCAACTATAATTTATTTAGAATTCTAGAAGCTAGCAATCCAAGAGCTAGAAGATATATAAACTCTGTTCTTCTAACTTTCATTATAGTTGAGATAAAATTGAAATAAAAAAAAATTAATGATTAAGAACATGACAGAATTTACAGGAAGAAAGCAAACCCAGGATTAACTGAGAAGGAGTTACTTGCATAGGCTACTTAAGAAATCGTTTACATGGCAGGGATGGTGTGAGATGTATAGAAACTATACAAAAAGCCATTGAGTCGTAGTCACTTGAACATCTCAGGTCCCAAACTCTAGATTTTATTATAGATGCTGTTTTTTCTTAGAGATCCATTTGGTTTAAATCTTGTCCAAAGAGCATATTACCAATGGTTTAACTTCATTAGAGAGAAACCTCATGAATGTTTCTGAGGTACATGAAATTTCAAAGAGCATAATACCTAATGTTCATTTCAATGAACCAAATATAGAAATTGGTAATATTGATGTGCTGTATTACTGTTTAATTACTGTGAAACTCTAAGGAATATATTTAAGCAGTAAGAAGTTATGTGCTTTTGATTGGCAAGCAAGGATATCACTTGGATCTACCCATATATCCTGCCCCCATAAAAATGAGAGAGTTCTGGAAACGTGGTAATGGGCTACCCACTCTGTTCAGACAGTGACGCTGGGTACTGTTGTAGGGGTTTGAAAGTCATAGCAGCTTGTCCTGTTGACGTAAACTACTATTATTTTCCTGGCTTTGAATAGCCATTTTGTGCGTATTGAAAGACCTATGTCATTGGACTGTCTTTGGGCATCTTTCTGGCACCATCCTCATAATGGAAGCCCTGCTGATTGATGCCTAAAATACATTTAATGCAAAGCATCACACTCTGGTATACTGACCTGGGGACATAAAGAAAGTGGCAGGATATGATCCCAGGAAAAACAGGGTCATAGTTTTATCCAGTCTTGGTACCAGACAACAAACCTTAAGTAGCTGAAAAACTGAGAACGGATGCAAAAGTTTGATTCCAGGCTCTTTGGCCCTTTGACCAACTGGTTAAACACACACACACACACACACACACACACACACACACACTCACTAGAATCTGAAGTAAGCAAAATGCACAATTTCCCTGTGGCTTCTAATGGCTCAATAGAAGAGGCACCTGAGGTTTTGCAAAAGAAAACCACCAGATTAGGTGTCTGGCTGGCAAGGAAGCAGATACTAAAACTGTGGTCCCAGTGGCTGGAAAGAAGACAGCTGTAATGGTGGTGCTGTGATTGGCTGAGGTCCTGTGGGCCTTGCAAGACCCAGCCTGGCAGGAAGCAACTTTCTAGCCATGCATTTGCAAACTGCAGAGGTATTAGATATGAAAAAGAGTAAAAAAGGAGCCAAGAAGTGCTTTACCTCATAGCAATTCAGTTCTAACTGCGGGGGGGGGGGGGGAAAAAATGATGCTCAGATCATAGACAGGGGACAGAATAATTTAAAGTTTTCCTATTACTTTTCATTGCGAGTAACTGTTTTAAGATGTGTGAGCTAATCTTGCTGCTTTTACGGAGAGGCTGAAATGAGAGCAGTGACCTTGTAGCACTGTGCTTTGCACAAGCTAATTGGGTTACAAAGAATGGTATTCAGAAGACAGGGGATCAGAAATAATTTTCTAATTAGAACAGGTGGCCTCCAAGTGCAAATGCAAAAGTACTTAATCGAGACGGAAAACTGCAATTGGTAAAGTAGGTGGGTCTGTGTATGTGACCGGGCCAGAAATAAGGTGTATTGCAAATGTGGCACTGTGGACATTCTGAGCGCTACACTTCATTACTGCTCAGAACCAGCCCACATTAGAGGACAATTAGCATCTCAGCTTCCTGCTCATCAAAGGAAGGGCATCATCTTGGGGGCCACAGTCGTTGAGCAAAAGCACTTCCACAGAATTAAATGATGAAAATAAGCTAGAGGATGCACCACCTAGAGGTGTACTTAATAAATATAAACTGACACATTTTTATCTGTTCAAGATTCTACTATATTGAATTAATATGGTCTTGGGACCATGCATATGTCCATTTCTGGCATAATTCCGTGAGACGAAAATGACTCTTTGGGCTGAAGCTAATTAAAATAAGAGGACAAGGGTGGAGATTAGGCTGGAGGTTGAAACGGGGGGAGGGATTGTCAGTGCATTTTAATCTTCCCCAATGTGATGTGTTAAGAAAAAAAGGTATTTTTCCTGTTTCTGTAGATTTTTAAAATTGTGATTTAAAGGTACAATTTCTATGCTTGGAAGTTTCAGAGTGGATAAATATATGTACGTTTGTTCAGTATAAGATGGCTCAAATCAGGGTGAAATTCCTCAAAAGAGATTCTCGCCCAGCGAGAGCTGACAGATGTAAGCATCTCTGCAGCACCCGGGTGAAAAGAGGAGCTCAAGCGTGACCTGAGAGAGGATGTCAACTTGCTACCAGTGCTAAGCCCTTCAAAGAGGTGAAGGTCAGCGGGGAATTTCCTAAAGCAGGTCAAGGGTGCCCCCCACCCAAGGAACTCTGGCACTGAATGGAAATGACTCATTTACCCTGGAATGGCAAACGAGTGTTTCTGGGTCTAGTCAGTCTCATACGTGAGTGCAGATGCTAATTTGACAAGCACAACAAAAACTTGGGCATCACAGGCCATCAGGCAGAAGGTAATGGATGCCCAGTAAATAATTCATGGGATGTTTTTGTCAGTTTTTACTGGTGGTAATCTCATGTAGTTACCCTGCGCACACCAAGGGCAAAATAAGATGATCCATGCCTTTTTGAAATTTGGCAAAACCATGACTACCCACTTTGTACAAATTTCCCCAGATACAGTGACTTTGTGTGCTCCCTCTCTTTGGAAGTTATGCGGTTGGTCCCCGCAGGGTGCAAAATCAAGCATGCAGCTAGGGTATGTCTGCCTTCATGCAAAATGTTGAACATTTGCAACTGACCTTTCCATAAAAATAATTTACTGAATACTTTATGTTTTTAAGTGCATATTAAAACCTCTGGCAATGAGCCTAAAGCGAGATATATATAAAGACATTGAGAGATATCTAATGCAACAAAAATAAATACGAGACAAATTAATTAGTGTCCTTTATGAAGTGGTCTTGGAAAACATCATAGTATTAGTAAAATGTGGATTTAAGTCATTATTCCACCTAAACTTTGGGATACAGTTTTTTATTTAAATTTTTGATGTTTCTAGATATTAATGCAGTTTTTTTCTGATATTCTAACTTTTTTGAGTTAGGTAAAGACAAACATTTATATTGTCAAAGGTTCCTAGAAATTTGAGTCCAAGAGGAGGTTTATCTGTGATAAAAGTTGAAAAACAGACACAAGTGAGAATGAAAAGGAAAAAAAGATAAAGGAGTTTTAGACTTCAGAAGCTTTTATTTGTCTTCATTGTCCCTTTTCTGGCCCTTGGCTATTAATTGTAGGGATTCTGAGATACTAAACACTATGTATCTAGAAAGTCTTTAGCTGTCTCTCAAGAAATAATAAGATTTTTTTTCTGAACTCATATTGATAAAAAGATTTCTAGAATTTAGACCCAGTTCTAGAATGCTTGAACTTATGGTTGAAGACAAGAAAAAATTCTTTGTTTGAAGGATCAACTTATAACTTAAATTTCTTCTTTCTTTTTCTTTCTTCTTTCTTTCTTTCTTTCTTTCTTTCTTTCTTTCTTTCTTTCTTTCTTTCTTTCTTTCTTTCTTTCTTTCTTTCTTTCTTTCTTTCTTTCTTTCTTTCTATTTATTATTGATATTGTTATTATTACTATTATTATTATTGGTCATAGCATATATAGCACGATACATCAAATCAAATGGGAAGAAGAAAACGGACATAAAATTCTCATGTTTAAAAAAATTAAGTGTTAAATAAACTGAAAATTACTGCTGTGGATGCATAATCTTCTGAAAAAGATCACTATTCTGTCATTTTAGGATATTACTTTGTGCCACTCTGCTCTTTTTTTTTTTTAACTGTCATTGAGTAACTATGTATTGTATTAATAGTGCTTATAATTTATTTCATTTTCTGTCATATATATGGAATGCATACATACACGGCATAAATGTAATGGGTTGAAAAATTCAATTGTTGTTAAGATGTCAATTCTTCAGAACTTATTTGCAGATTCAATCAAAATCCCAGCAAGCTCATTCGAAGATGTCGACAAAATTATTCTGAAGTGTATGTTTAGGCAGGTTTAGGATAGCCACACGACCCTAAATAAGAGCAAAGCTAGAAGTGCCACGTTGCTCAATTCCAGTGTTCAGCATAAGCTGCAGCGACCGGGACAGCGCATGTTGGCAGAAGAGGCGCACAGATCAGTGCAGCCGAGTAGGGCCCAGAAACAGGTTCGTGCAAACTTAGTACATTTATCTTCTAAAAAGGATCAAGAGCAACTCAGAGAAGCAACGACAGCTGTTTTTAAACAATTAGATGCCCTTATGCAAAAACACAAATCAAGTCACAAACCTTATACTTCTCATAAAACATATTGATCATAGACCTAAATGTAAACACAAAATGCTAGAACTCCTAGAAGAAAACATAGGAGGAAGTCTAAGTGACCTTGGCTTTGGTGACCTTTAGATACAATACCAAAAGCACATGTATGAAAGATATAGAATGTTAACTTGTACCTTATTAAAATTTAAAACTTCTGCTCTGTGAGAGAATGAAAACAAAAAAACCCAGAAGTTGAGAAGAAAGCAGGTAGAAAGGAGAGGTCACTAATACCAGTTCAATTTACTCAGTATTTATTATATGCTCACTCTGCACCTGTCAGGAAAGGGTAATGTTGTTTTACATCATTGTCCTCAAGTTCCTACATTTCTTTTCAAAATGTATTATAGTGAAACATAGCATGAGAAATAAGTAATGCTATTATAAACAACATACGTCACTATGGTTTACCTTAGTGCCAAGGCTTCTTGCTTTAATGATCAAATTTTTTTTTTGCCTGTGCATATAAACACATTTTAAAATATATTTTTGTAACATGTTACCTAGTTTATGGTTAATAATCTAACAAAATACAGCTGTCAAGCGTATACTAGCTATGAAAGTCTTAGAATGAATATAGAGCCTATTATTCTCTTGTCATTCCAAAAGCTGCCACTAAGGGTTAATATCATACAGTGTGTGAGAAAAGCCCAAAATGACTCTGATATGCAATTTATCATCAATTACGCAATGATCCAAAAACTGAAATACCCCTCAGGGGGGGAAAAAGGGAGAAAAAAAACCCTGAATGTTCAGATATCTGAATTTAGTAATTGCTCTTCCCAAATTTCCTCAGTAGGATTTTACCTATTTCACAAAATCTACCTTGAAACCAGATTGCTTCCAATATGAATAATTGATATTGAGGTTCCAAGCCTAATTTAGCAGCTAATACTATACCAAGAATTAATTGAAATATTTTTTGATAAATGCCATTTTGTTGCTCAAAATACACAGTGGACTTTCACTGCCAGCTGTGTGGTGGACTAGACGTTCTGAAATGCCTTAGGCTCTGCAAAATACACAGATGTTGTTTCTACCCTCTTTATTATATACACAAGGAATACTAAACGTCCCTGAAAGACCAGCCCACATATTCTATGTAATCCAGAATGTGTAAAACTCTGCTTTTAATCCTTCAGTTTATGAAGATGCTAGCTTACGAGCAATTTGTAAAAATATAAGTAAATAAATATTGACTAAAATAATAGTTCAATTTTTTAGTTGTTTGTAAAGGTTTGTATAGTTGGTTATATAGTAAAGGTTCATAAATCTACCGGTTGTATAGATTTCTTGCCTTCATGAAGTTCATTTAAACATGTTAATCACGTTGTTGCTTTTTTATGGATCATCTGCCAAATATGCAAAACAATTCCCCAAACAAAACTGCATTAAAATTTTAAGCAGAAGTTTGCCTTAAGTTTTTTTTTTTTTTTAATTTTAATACACTTGCTTAGAGACAAATGCTAAAAATAACCTTTTAGATGTCAGAAAAAGTTATTTTAAAAAACTGGTTTAGCTAGGATAAACTTAAATTATTAACTAATTTTCTCAAAGAGCATAACAACTGTGACAAAGTACATAGAAAAATGATTACATATTGACTTGAATTTAATACAGAATCTGATATTTTATTTAAATACATTTTAAAGTATTTATTTAATTCAGTACAAAATGTTTCTTTTAATGGTATTTTTAAATCATCATGGTTGTACAATGGGTCTATAGCGAGAATATGTTTTTTAAGACTCTAGTGTATTTTTAAATATGTTGAAAAAAGTGTTGCAATCTATCCTTTGTTATATATTAATTAGAGAGGTTAGATATGACAAAACATTTTTTACAACTGTACACATATACATTCCCTTCAGGATTGAAATAAGAATGGTACTGATTCCATTTTCCAATTAGAAAAGTAAAATATCAATATTAATGTTAATTTTTAACAGAGAAGGGTATAATCAGAAAAACAGTATTACTACTATTACTCCTCAAAAGAAAGTATATCAAAAAATAATAAAGCCCAACATGCACATCACCAAAATTAACTAAGTTAAAATTCAACATGAGTTGTGTCTTTATCAGAAAAGACAACTTGGACACAGAGTGTTACAGAGGGAAGACCATGTGAAGACACAAGGGGAAGACCTATGAGCCAAGGAGAGAGGCCTCAGAAGAAACCAACCCTGATGACACCTGGATCTCAAATCTCTAGACTACAGAATTCCAAGAAAGCAAATTTCTGTTGTTTAGGCCATACAATCTGTGGTACTTTATTATGGCAGCCCTAGCAAACTAATCCACCCAACATAATGTCATATTGTGTATATAACAAATTTATCAAATTAACTAAATTAAATTAATTAAAATTTATGTATTTATTTATTTATTTTTATTTATTTATTTATTTATTTATTTATTTATTTATTTATTTATAAGCTGTCAAATTAAATGAAATTCCAAACTTCCTAGAACTTGAAAAAGATTCACCAAAATTGCTGGCTCAAGCAGCAATTGAAACTGCAATATAAAATAAAATAAAACACAAAAGCTCAGCCTATCCACACTTATTAAATGTAAAGCTGTAATCAGAAAAAAACGCTTATATATAAAAGTTTGCATTAATAATCAGAGAAGATAGGAAAATGAAATAGCAAATTATTTAACCAATTTTTTTGAAAAGTAATAATAAAAGTGGTAATGAAAAATTGATATGACAAAATTTACAGAAACTGTGGAAAATCTACAGAACTAGTAGTTAAATTACAGAATTGCCTCATTCAAAAATGCAATGTAATCACCAATCAAATAAAAAAAATAAAAATGAAAAAATATTAGAAATACAGACAATTTGTGTGATAAATAAACATAACTATAAAAACTAAGTAAATATCCTGTAGAAGTCTATATGGACAAAAAGTAGATCAGTGGTTGCTTAGGGTTGAGAGGGTAGGACAGGGAAATAGGGTCATTATAGTTAATAGATAGAAAATTTCTTGAGGTGAGGGAAATATCCTAAAATTTACTGTGGTGGTGATGGTTGCACTTTTGGAGGGGGGTATTTATTCTTTTAATGAAATTCATTGAGGCGACGTTGGTTAATAAGATTATATACGGTTCCAGTGTACAGTTGTACGCCACATCATCTGTACATCGCACTGTGTGCCCAGCACCCACAGTCAGGTCTTCCGTCGCCATGCATTTGGCCCCCTTTCCGCTTTACTACCCCCACTCCCCTCTGCTCTAGTAACCACCACACTGCTGTCTGTGTCTAGGAGTTTTTGTTTGTTTCTTTCTCTTGTTTCTCTATTTTTTTTCTTTCGGTTTTATGTACGACATGTGAGTGAAATCATACGGTTCTTGCAACAACATGGATGGATCTTGAGAAAATTATGCTAAGTGAAATAAGTTAGAAAAAGTCAAGAACCATATTTTTGAATAGGCTAAAAACCACTGGACTGTACGTTTAAAATGAGTGAATTGCATGGTACATGAGTTATATCTCAACAAAGCTGTTAAAAATCAGGTCTGTAAGATTATTTAAATTAAAGGCACGAAATGAATGTACTAATAAAATATCTTCTCTAAAGAATACAAAATCCAAGGCGACATTTCGCTATTCTTCGTTGTCACACCCTGTCCTAGGACAGCCTTCCTTCCTTCACTCCTGCAACAACAAAAAGCTAACTCTCATTACTCTGCAGTCAGCTCCAAGGTCATGTCACTTGACTCTTCCAGGCCACATAGTCGCTAATATGACCTGTGTTTTCACAGCACTGTGCTGATGCTATAATTACAAGCATTACCTATGACCATAATTATACATTGTCATATCAGTTCCCTCTACCACTTCATGAGATTTTTAAAGACAGGTCTTGCATCTACATTTCTGTAATATTCACCATTTGACACACTTTACCGCTCATCGTAAAAATAAAGGAACACACTAGTTGGCAACAAACTTTCTCTTTCTGTATTTATAAGCTTTATAATGAGAGGCAATTTTCCCTTTAATAATAAGATACACCACCACTTTTGTTCAACATTATTTCATAGCACGAAGGGGAGAAAAGCGGCATGTGAGATAAAACCACTGATGTGTTTTGTTTCTGTTATTGTCATAATTCCTCTTTATACTCAAGGAAAGAGCATCTGCCCATTTATATTATAATGAAAACAAGTTGCCTCCTGGTTACTCAACAGGACAGAAATATACTATTCTGCACCTATAAGATGCTAGTTTAAGTTACTAGGTATATTAATTCAACTTAATACTTAGTTCAGGAAAAGGTTTCATTTTTGTCAGAATCAACTAGTAATTAAAATGAAAATGATTGTTTTGTTTTCTAAATCCACAGACAAGATGAACACACATTTTTATATTTCTTATTTCTTTATATATTTATTACCTACCTAAGAGATATGTACCTTTTGGTTTCATGGTGACTCTCATTTGGCTGAAAGACTTTCCTCTCTGAAAAAAAAAAAAAAAATTGTTCAAAAATGTCAGTGTTAAAAGAAGACATTTTGAGAAGACATGTTCACAAAGTTACAATATGCCTTTTAATGACATCAGGATTTAGATGAATATTAGCACATCTTTGAAGATAAATTTAAAAACTGACACCTTGTACCCAACCACACTTGGAAACGAGGGAAACTCCTCTCTATTCTCTACATGCACTTACTCAGCATGGCCAGGAATACTTTGATGGTGCCTATCTTTTAGAAGCATCTTTAAATGAAAAAGCAGAAAAGAAATGAACATTGGCAGGATGAAGCTGGAGGCTCTTTAAGCTGTCAACTTGTCATTTTTTTAGAGAATTATGTTTAGCTTAAAGTGGCTTTACTTATTTCTAATGCTGTCTTTAATGTTATTTCCCATGAGTTGATTTCACTATACGTACCAGAAGTAAAATATTTCTTATACGATTTATTTTCCCCGGGTATTAGATAAAATATGTTTTTACCCTCTTTAATTTTTCTCCATTACACTCCAGAGTTTACTTAAGAGAGCCCTATCTATGGTGAGACTTAATTTTTAAGGATTGAGAATATTTTTTATGTCCTAAAGTAAAGTATCTGGTTGACATTCCCTTCATCATTCTGAAGCACTAAGAAGTGGCCTTGGTAAACCCATGAAAATCTGGTTCCTACCATAAAGTGCACTGCCTTCAGTAACTTTCATATTGTGATGAGAAAACTTAAAGCAGAGAAAATATATTTTACTTTTTCGCTCATTATAGTCATAAATCCTATAATTGGCAAGTGGATGGATTTTTTTTTTGCAATAGCAAATTAGCTAGGAAAGAAGCAACATGATTTTATATAGATAGAAGAAATACAGAAAGCTCTGCTTTATTCTATAGTCGTTCCATTTTCAGAAGGCTAGAAGTCTCTTAAAATCAATGGCATTTATCCATAAAGAGAAATTAAGGAATTTAACTGTTGTCCAGTGAATGGTTAATGCAGTCCATATAGTCAGTATGGGTCGGTATGAGTTACGTTACCTGACCAGAAGAGAAAAGGCCTGGATTCAAATCTCACTTCTTCCCCTCACTAGTTGTGAAATATTGAGCAAAAGGTTTAGCCTCTGAGCCTCTGATTAAGTATCAGGTGCCAGCTTTAAATGAGTTATATTGAAATTTAAGATGTATGTTGCAAAGTTCTCAGCAGAGAGCCTGACTCAAAATCGGTTCTGAGTAAAATGTTTGTTTGTTCTGTATTAAACAGAAAAATGTACAAATGGATTCACCAACGCTGCATTTTTGCCCTGTACCCACCGTTTGCCTGGTCTTCCCTCGTCTTCGTTGTCCTGCTGTTGCCACACTCCCCCTGCACACACACACACCAGTTTATAAGCAGCTCAGTCTTTAACAGTCATTGCCTTAGGGGAGAGAACTTGGCCATCGCCGGCTGACCAGCCAGCTGGACCCGGGCCATGGGAGGCCCCTCCCCCTTTCCTGTCCTTGAAATGTAGGTTCTGCCCACTATTCCCGCAGCCAAGGCCGTTTTCAAGGACACAGCCTTTGAAAGAGCAACGTGTTGCCGAGAAGCCTTGGTATAGGTGACTGAACCCCTTCAAGGCCTCCATATAGACACTTAAGATTCTGGCAGGCGCTTGGGGAGATCTGCTCTGCTTACAGCCGCACAGGATGAGCCTCTTTGGTCAGTTCCCTTATTTTCGAGCCTGTCACCTACCAGTTGGAGTGGTCTGCCTCTTCCAGGGCCTCCGTCTGCCCCCTGGGTGCGGGGCCAGGTTCTGAGCCAACGGGGAGGCTGACAGAATGAGTCTTGGGGAGGAGGCAGGAGGGTGGGCATCCCCAGCTGGCCTTAGGCCTCCGCATGAGAACGGTGGCCCCACGCCCCGCGTGCGTGGACAGATGCCCCGATGCCTTGGCGGGTCTGAGGCGCTGTGCTGAGCTCACGGAGGCAGAGAAGGGAAGAGGGACTGCAGCAGTGCGCTGGCCTTACCACGGGCCACTCCGCGGGCCACCAGTGCCCTCCTAGAGGCTGAGGCTCCCGTGGGAAAGGCGGGAGGAGAGCTGAGGTTAGAGAAGGGAGTGCGGGCTGTCCAACTCTGCGGCCTCGGGTGGCAGGCAGGTGGAGAGGACGGTAGGTAGGGGACCCTAGCCTGCTGCTTTGCAAAGCTAGGAGAGCTCAGACGGGTGACGACGAGGCCCAAGTGCTTGTGATAAAGCCTGATTGGAGCACCGGGAGCTGGAATCCCTGAGAAAGTGAGGAGAGCCCGGGAGGGGATGCTTGGTGATGGGCCGCAAAATAAGGGGATGCCCTGTGCCTTCCAGCCCCCAATGCAAGGAAGACCAAAAGCGCAACAGCAATCCCAGCCAGCGGGGCACCGGCCCCCACTTCAGGGAATCTTCCTGATGAGAAAATGGACTTCATCTGAGCTGCCAAGTTCCAGCAGAAGTAGACAGGCCTGGTTAATGCAGCCACTGTTTCCGAGATGTGACGGCATTTATGCGGCTGGACAGGAGGCAGAGAAAAGCAGCAAGGTCGCCACACACCCCGCCTTCTGGCAGCGCCTTCATGGCCCCAGGGCTGCATTGGGGAGGCAGGGTGGGGAGTCAGGGTACTCAGTTCATTATTGACTGGGTTATTCTAGCCTGCAGGGAGTCTGGGCTGGGCGAGGGGGTTCTCCCTGAGCACATGGGACCCTGGGGATCTATATAGGAGATACAGCCAATTCGTAGGCAGTTGAGAATGAGACAGGCCATCTCTGCCTTTGTCTTTGAAGGCCCTGACCGGGCCACACTCATACAAGAATGAAAGGCGAGATACTCCAGTCCATCCCCAGCACCTGGTATGGGATGCAGGCATCCAGGCAGAGCCCAGGTGTGGTGTCACCTGAAAAGGACTGGGACCGAGGTATGTCTGCCCCTTCACTGTCTGGAATGTGTAAACCATTTGCTCCTAAGTGTCCTTGGTTAGGGAAGATAAAACCTTGTGATTCATTACCTGGCTGTAAACTGCTCAACCGTTTAACTCTCTGTCTCGGTTTTCCCATTCCACCTGTTTCTTACTCTCCTGCCCCATTCTCCTCCCAGGGACTTGCATCCTTGAAATATTTTAGGGGTGATGCAGCAGCAGGGTCTGTCTTCAGTGACCACTAACTGCTACAAGGGTCATAGTCCTTGCCTCTGTAGGGTATGGAAGACCATCCCGGCCTGATCTAAGGGAGACAGGGATTGGAATCCCAGACGTGAACAGAGAGGCTGTTGGCTGGCTCTTCTAAAGCAGGGATGAGCCAGAGTCTGCAAAGCATCGTCCTCTTGACAAGGAATTGCTGTATCCTAGAGGTGATGCATTTGACAAGAAGCCTAAGAAGGCATAGCCAAAAAATGATAAGGAGAATTATAGCAACTAAAGGTCTGAAGAGAGGTAAGAATCAGGTGATAGAGGGAGCAGAATCTTTTGGGCAGGAAAGGGGTGTGTGTGTCAAAGATTCCTTTATTGTCTTTTGCTTCCTAATTAACAGCTTAAAATCAATATCCCAAAAAAGCGGTTTCAAGGTGACAGAACTTTGGTCCCTTCAACCCCGTATATTAAATAATAAAAGTTTTACATTTCAGAAGTGAAGTTGGTAGATTACTCCATATTTCATTGACTCGATTATTTAGTCTTGAAAATAAGTCAGTTCAGTTAAACTGTTGAGTCTCTTTTCAGGAGGTGATGCAGATGGGCTCCCAAAGTGAGAACTATACTGTGTAAGCAAGTTATCAGGTATTTAATAAGGGGCATGCCTATGAAAATAGAAGAAAAAAACAAACAAAGGTTAATGATCAGAGCAATTTATAAACCAGTTTCTGAGTCTGTAAGGCTCCAAGTTTACTTTGGAGTGAAAGCAGTTGGTGACTCTGATAGATCTTCCTTGTCTGAAGTTTGAATGTCTCTGATGATCAGTTAACTTCTGCATGATTTACACAGCGCTAGTCACTAAGCTTGTTCAAGCTGTTGTAGCAATTTTTCAAGTTTATATCAAATCCTTTGGCAGTAATTTGCTATTGCAAAACTCAGAAAAAAATATGTTTTAGTTCTTAATAATTCCAAGTCAAAGGATGGGAGCAAAATGAAACATTAGTTTGGAGGGTTGTAGCCAAATATTTAAGAAAAATAGAAAAATTCAGGATCCAGTTCAGTTTGTAGGTGAAAAATAAAACTTTGAAGACAATTAACTGAACTAGAGTCTAATATCCACAATTGGTCATTATGGTTTCTATTGAAACAATTTTTCTCTCTAAAATCTCCATCATTTTGATCAAACATAGCCAAATCAAGATTATTTACTGCACTAAGTCCAGTTTTAATTTGGCCTAATTATTTGCATAAACACAACAAGAAAAGCAATGATCATGTAGGCTCTCTAAATATGCTTTGCTGGAATCTCAAAACAAATCTCCAGATGGAACTTTAATCAGACTCTAAGGAAGAAGCAGCCAAGCCAAACGTTTGTCATCAGGCTTTGCCTGCAGTGCCTACAGGTTTGGGTAAATTCCTCAAGCTCTTGAAGTCAGAAATACATAGAATTTAATAGAAATAAAATAAATACTGGAATGAAAATCAAAGTTCTGATTTCTAGACCTGATATAAAATAGGTAACTATTTGAATGTTGGCAAATCAGTAAATGTTTGTCAACATTGCTATAGTTGGCAATGTTGAATCAATAACTAATGGTTGAATTAAAATACCTGAACTTAAATGCTTAAATGGTCAAAATAAATAAATTTAGGCAAAGAATTAGCTTTTGAGAAATAATGTTTTAACAGTGAAAACAGAACTTGGTTCTAAATACTTCTTTTTCCCCCCACAAGTACTGTCAAATTCTTTGTATTGTGTTGTTGAATTACAGAAAATAATATTTTTGTGTTATTATTTGAACCATACTCTGGAAGGCAATATCTACCAAAATAATAAATGAATGCACATTACCACCATTGGCTGTTATCGTAATGTTGATTTATTTTGCAAAAGATGCATAATTAGAAATCTTTAAAGATGAAGAGAAACACATCTCTCTTATTTCACCACTTTCTATCCGCATCCCAGTGAGAATAGTTGGTCTCCGTTCAACATCATAGAAGATCAATGACTTACAATAATAATAACTAAGTGTGCCATTTTCTAAAAAGTTATGTCCACTAACTTTTTTATCACTATATTAAATGGTACAGGGAGAACAACCTAGGAAGAAGATATGATTCATTTTTATTCATGACATGTGGCAATAACCAGTAATGAATACCACTAATTAAGTATAGGAAATCTACTAAATTAAATAATAAATTTTCAGATATGAGTTTCATCTTAGTGATGATTTTTCCTTGCCTATTCACAGCATCTTTACCTCAATTTAATTATGTATATTACTTTTAAAGGAACTAAAGATTGAAAATGGAAACATTTCCTGTAAAAATTGCTCTAACAGAGATTAAGATTATGAATCTAAGAGCTTTCCATTTGTAACATATGACACATGAATATGTTCTTGTAAATTTTTCATATAATAAAGAATTATATTTTCTAAGCAGAGAAAATTTACTATTAAAGCAAATACATAAGTATTTGATGCACATGCCTTCAACATTTCCCTACATATTTAGAAAGATATTCAATTATGTAAAGGATTTATATTGTATATCTTCTTATTTTACCTAATAATGTGTCTTGGCAATCTCTTCATATCCATTTATAGACATCTACCTCATTTTTTTCACTATGATATAGTGTGACATTTTAAAAAGTTGCCATATTTTATTTAATCATTTTAATAATGATGCATATTTGGTTGTTTTTAATTTTTCATAACTTCAAAGTTGCACTGAATGTATTTGTCCTAGATGCAATATATTCATGAGAGTAATCAATCAAGGGCAGATACTAAAAAGAGAATTCCTAGGTAAAGTGTATGAATAATTATACTTTTGCTAAATTCTACAAAACTGTCTAACTTAAAACGTGTAGCAATTACCATCTCACTAATGTTGTACAAGAGTCCCAGTATTTTCCTACACTGTAACCAACATACATTATTAACAAACTTCTGCCAATCTATTGGAGGCAAAGGGAAGAGACTCCTTTTGAATATGCACATCTAATACCTATTTATAGTTTTTTATGAAATGTCTGCTCATTATTTATTTAAATAACTATGTTTTTTCTATTAATATTAAAATATTACTAATTTGCTCTTTTATAGAAATATATCTGTATGATTAACACTAACTGTTCATGCAAGGTTCCAAATTATGGGGAACTAACAAAATAGAAATGCATCACTTACATAGCAACTTATTTCTTACATGACATGCAACTCATATAATATATGTGTTCCAGGTTGACCAGTGGTTTTTCACAGATCAGGGTCTCTTCCATCTCATGACTGACATCCTCAGGGTCCTCAAGGTACTATTTTCTCAGCCTTCAAATGGATTAAAATACAATAAAATGTTCAGAAATCTCCATTTTCCCTCTCTTAAATTCCTATTCTCTATAACCATCTAAAATTTTCATTTTCATTAATTTGTTATCCTTGCCCCACCATTTATCCACCCAACTTGACATAACAAAATTCTACTCATATTTTAAGTTTCAGATTAATGATATTTTTCTGAGCTTGAAAAATTAATAAAATGTTCTCGAATGTGCTGCATTGAATTTTCTAGTTCCCTGTCATAGCAGCGATAATGCTTTATTGTAATCTTCTGTTGGCTGGTTTTTTCTTCCACTGAATTGTAAATTTCCTGTAGGCAAAAACTTTGTTTTAGTTTGTTTATTTGTCCGTCTCTCAGATAATAGTATATTGTAGTACACGGAAGTCCTGCCTTAAACCTTTATTTAGGGAATAAATAAATGGAGAAATAAGTAGATTAACTAACCTATGCTGAAAAGCAATGGGAAAAAAATATCCTCTGGTGAGGATTAAAAAATATATATATATAATAGTGAATAAATACAATTTAGAGTAAATCACAGATTACAAGCCTTTGGCCAGCATTCTACCTCTAACTTTGCCTTGTTAAATAATTCTTCTGCTCTTGAAGGTTGCCTTAAATGGATACATCTGGTCTTACAAGAAATAAATTCACCCTTTTATGCAATTTACGGCAGCTGAGTATTAGATTAATAAAAAAGGCAACAATACCCATTTGAAAGAGTCAGTAAGTTAAGGTTTCAAGGGTAATAAATCACGGAAAGTCTCAGTTAATAGTATAAAAAGTAAGAGACCAAGGCTTAGAAGATTCAATTTCCGCTGGCTGGTCTGGTTTAGCCTCTGGCAGCCCCATGACACCATTCAAATGCTGACACTCCCCCTAGTGGGCTTGGGGAAGCGCCCAGAACTTTTCTGTCTCCTGCAAACTGTCTTTGGGCTTCATTCTGGACACCTGAAAACTGCAGTCCTCCTATTTATGCATAAAGTGAATTATATGAAAAGCTCATGGGGCCTTTTTGAGTTTAAAGTGTATAATTTAATATGGTATTTTTAGCCAAGTGAAATATTTAAAACTCACTTACACTAATTATTTGGTGTCATATGGCCACAAACTATAAAGTTTTACTTTATTCTATCAGACTCATTCTATAAGCAGACACAGTTCCTAAAAGGGATCTCCAATTCTTTTGAAGTTAGCATTTTTGTTTGTCTTTATTTAATGGCACACAGTGTAAACTACATTCTCTCCTGATTTGGTATGGTGGGTTTCAGTTTTACCTAGTTAGTGAAAATGGATTTGTCTTTTTAACATACCTTAATCTGTACATTAAAATAAAGTTTCCTAATTTGACTAACAGCAAATGTTTGCTTGTTTGTTTCTAGTACAGCCTAAGGTGGTTAAGATTATAAAATAGCAAATGTTTATTTACAGTGAGATAATTGATTTAGAAATATAAGCAGTAGAAAATAAAACATTCATACAGTCAACTGTATATAACTAGCAGTGTTTATGAGGGACAAAAACATAAGCGCTGAATTCTATGTAAAGCAAATATAAGTACTGTAAATTGTGTAAAAAGATGAATTTATTTCTTGTAAGACCAGATGTATCCATTTAAGGCAACCTTCAAGAGCAGAAGAATCATTTAACAAGGCAAAGTCTGGTGTCAGAGAAAGAATACTGGCCAAAAGCCCATAACCTGTGATTTACTCTAAATTGTATTTATTCACTATTTTATATATATATAGTTTTAATCCTCACCAGAGGATATTTTTTCCATTGCTTTTCAGAGAGAGTAGGAGAGAGAGAAAAAAACATCGATGTGAGAGAGACACATCAGTTGGTTGCCTCCTGCAGGCACCCTGACCAGGGCCAGGGATCAAACCTGCAACCGGGACCCTTCAGTCCAAGGGCTGATGCTCTAACCACTGAGCCAAACCGGCTAGGGTCTTAGACACTATTGTAAATCAAGTTGTCCTAGAACTGACCTTGAGACAAGGATTGCTCTCAGTTTTCTAACAATGCCCATTAATAGAGAACACAGACACAGGGGCCAAATGACTTGTAAGGGAAGTGTTCCCAGCAGAAACTAGAAAAGGGACTGGGGGTAGCAGGGCTGGCAAGGAGGACCTGGGCGAGTAGGAAGCAAAGTGAGGCACTCACTCAGGTGGCCACGAATCTCGATAATCAAGATAAATTATATTTTAATGCAATACTTCATATAAATAAAAATTAATACAAGAAAAGCCATGAAGAACAAAATGTCAATTTAAAAAGAAAGACAGGCTGCTATGCTGTTCTGTTTGGTGCTGAACCCTGTGCTACTGTGCAACAAGCACAGCATGTCAAGCAGCACCGGGTCCCCAGCCCTCCTGCAAGCAGGCTTGTGACAGTTGACAATAGTGTGCAAAGAGATCGAACAGCACAGGACTAAATAGTGTCATTTTTTAAATATAAAGCTTATACTAGCTTCTTCTACTTGGTTTAAACTCTGGAAAAATATTTTGGTAAGGATGTATATAGGTACACGTTTTTTATTTGCCTCAGGCCCCAATATGGGTCAGCATGGTACAACAAGGAAAGACATGAAGCATGACATTTTAGGTGAAGTCTCGGATGCAGCCCAATCCCTTGAGAAAAACTGGAATATAAATTACACATTTAAAGTTTGTCCATCTTGAGATAAAGGAAGCGAGGTTTTTATCCACTCTTACCAGATAAGCATTGACAATGGGGGACCTCCAGAAGAAGGTGGGACAAAGACCCCCAGGCCTTTCAGGTTTTCCATCCAGACGCCCACGGACAATTGTCTCAAGAGATGGCAGATGCAAGTTTTAGCAGCAAAACACACAGGCATGTGGAACAGAAGGATCTGGCCAGGGCAACAATAAAATTTGTTTTACTTTTCCACTAAACGAGTCTGGTGACCATCAGCAAGCAACTTAAACTCCCTAAAGATAATTCTTATTTTGATCATTTTACAGGTTTGGTATAAATTTAAAAAGATAAATTAACTCACCAACCTCAAATTCAATTATCTATCAATGTCCATTAATAGAGAACACAGGCATAGGAGCAACAAATGAGCCTAAAAGGTTCTGAGTAGTGAAATAATTGTATAAATTACTCTCGTTGAAATTCACACACTATTCACAGTAGTGGTTCTCATTTATTCTCTGATATCCTATTTCTTATTACATTGAATTGATATTACAGAATTTAGTTGTGTGGATTCCAAGCTCCTGTATAATTAGAATAAATAAATAAGGAGGTGGGAGTTAGACTGTTCCAGATAGATCTGCAGACAATGAGACAGCTTGAATGGAGGGAAATGAGGAGTGACCATCTGCCAGAAAAGTGTGAATTATAGAAATGGTAAAAATCATATAAATGGCCCAGTTATCAAATCAATTTGTATTCATTTAATATAAAGATACACAACATGTATGTGTTCATTACCTGCCTCTTCCCCCACCCCAGTCACCACACTGTTGTTCATGTCCATGAGTTCTCTCTCTCTTTTTTTTCTTTTTTTGCTCAATCCCTCCCCCCCCAACAACAACCTCCACCCCAAGCTGTCTGCTTGCTCCCTGTCTTCGAGTCTGTCTATATTTTGCTTGGTAGTTCATTTTGTTCATTAAATTCCACATATGAGTGAAATCATATGGTACTTGTCTTTCTCTGACTGGCTTAGGAGAACATTATGCTAAGTGAAAAAAATCTTAAACTCAAAGAGAGAACTCTTCAAATCTTAGTTTTATTTACATATTGATTGATTGATTGATTTGTCATCTTGGCCTTGTCGGCATTAGAGGACTGTTACTATTGTGGGGGTAAGCAATAGAAATCAATTCTGGGTAGCAGATACAAAATGAAAATCATTACAGAGCTCTAGAGGTACTGGGGTCACTCATGAAATTTAAAAAAGTAGAATAGAAAATTGAAGTACCAGGTAAATAAAAAATTCCATGTAGTAGGAATTAATTTACAACCTTGTTTGGTTTTCACCACTGCTAGAAATTAGTTCTAATCATTTTTCAGAATTTGTGAGGCTGTTCAAGATTTAAAGACTCTCAAGTAAATCTCAATGAACAAAGCTAGGTCTGTGCCCATGTATGTCTAGGGATCTTCAGGAAACCCTGACAGACAGCTCTGTAAAGATTACGGGCAAGAAGAGAGGTAAGAACTAGTAAGGACATCAAAGTGCGATTACCAATTAAAAAAGAAAAAAAAAAAAGAAAGTCATGGACATCGGTGTGATGACTGTGGGGGGAAGGAGGGTGGGCGGAGGTGGAAGATGGGATAGTTAGGATGAATGGTGACGGGGGAAGTCAAATAACATTTACCTTATAATTACAAATAAAAGAGAAAAGAAAAGTTGAGATTATATGGTACAAATAGAAAAACAAAAGCAAAACCCATCAAAAAATTTTAAAAATATTGTTTAAAATGAGTCTCTCGAAAGCTGTGAAGAGCTCGTTGGTTAGACAGGAGCCATCCGCGGGCTGGCGCAGTTTCTGAATATTACCCGATGACATCATGTCAGAATCAGGAACGCAGTGAGAGGGAAAGACAAACGGTGATGAGAGTTGAGCTGCAATTTGAATTCAATCTTCTTGTCAACCAAAGCAGAAGAGTCACATCAGAGACCCATATTCCGCTGTATTATAAATTGATGTTAATACCTACTATTTGAGTCCTTAAAACAATTGCTTTAAATATCGAATGCATGTGCTGCATTTTTGAACAATATTTTGAATGACACTTAAACAATTATGCCCTCATATATTTGAAGAATTCTGTGATTCAAAAAGTTTTCCCCATAGTTATGAATAGCTGAGAAAAATAATTGTACCATTGCTTTGATATATGTATGATACTGAAAAATTGCCATGTTAAAATTGCACACATGATCTATAAAAACATTAAGGGTTGATAGAGCTATGCAACTACACACTTAAAAGTGATGTATAAAGGTCAGTGATATTTCAGCACCCTACATTCATTAATTTTCTAATAAATTAATACATTGAAATATTTCCAACTGATGTAAATGCCCATAGCTTTTGATTGCATACCACTTCTGAATTAAAAATGGATTTGCTCCGCAAAGGAAAAAGGAAAGTTTGCAGGTGCATTAAATGCTTTTTGTGTGCTATGTATATGAAAATGATCAACTTTAGAATTCTTCTGCATGCAAGGTTTATAAGAATAGCAAAATAACTGATGCAAAACTGTTTGTCTGAGCAGAAGCATAATTTACTTATAAACAACTTAACATGCTCTTTCCTGCTAGGGCTCTTTCCTGCCCTAGCTCTCCCAGGGTCTCTGTGTATGTTAGCTGATTAGTATTATTTTCAGATATTATAACAGCATCTCAAGAATCCAATTATATAATTATATAATTTGTATTGAGGAAAATCATATATATATATATGAGACACAGTTAAATTAATTGCAATAGCAGGTGTGTGTTTTCTTGTGTTTAATATTTGTTACACCTGTTTTCCATTCATTAAATAGCCCTTGGCACCCAAAAGCTTGCTTGGGTAAACCTGGGTGGGGTTGGGAGACGTCTATTCTCTCCCCTGGTAAAAGTGACCCATGTGAAATTCAGCATCCTCTTTTAACCTCTGCTATAAGGGGCATGTTAAAAATGCAGGGGGCTTGCTCCCATCCCTTTTGATACAGTAGGTTGTCAAGTCATCTTGATGTGCACCAAAATCTGAAAAATTCACCTATGGGTGGCACAGAAATATCCAATTTTACTTCCAGAGAGAAAGCCTTTCAACATTATCAGAATTTGACTAATACAAAATCATGTTCTGCCAGAAAAAGCGGTATGTCATAACATCTCTCTCTAGTATTTTGCAGAATGACCAGCAAGCATCTCAAGGTGCCATAAATAGGTTCTCAAGGTGACCCCCACAAGAGCAGAAAACTTGCTGTATTTTCCTGCACATTTTCTCAGGACATGTACTATCTTCTTAAATGCCCTGAATAGACACTTACACAATGCATTGGTCCCACGAAGCCTCCCATAGTTTTTCCTGCATTTTAGCAGGATGCGCTGAGCATAATATATCTTATTGATGCCGGATCAGACAAATGTCAGAGTAAAGGAAAAGCCAACCGATTGCCTCAGTGCAGAGTAGCAAGTAAAGAGAACCAATCAGCATGGATTCTGTCAATACCAAACTAAATTTAGACCTAAGCAGCCCAAGTGACTCCCTTGGTTGCCCTTATTTCCATTGATTAAAGGTATTTAAAACCTTTAATCAATTAGGGTCAAATTCCTTGAAGATAATTTTAAAACAAAATGAGAAACAAATATGTCTTTAATATGTGTTTTTGTGTCTCATACCAAATTAAAATAACCTTCTTGCCTTCATTTATAAGGGAACCTCTATTTATTCACTATGAATTTCATTCTTTCCTGTCAAGTTCACTAAAGAACTAGTCGTTTAATCATTCATTCATCCATTAAATAACTTATCAAATGTCCAATATTGCAGGGTGCTGGACTAGTATTTGAAGCTTTGGAGGAAAAAAAATACACTATTAGGACCACAAACATTAGTACAAAAACTAAACAGGCAAAAATGACAATATGTTACGATAAATTTCTACAGAAACATAAAGGAAGTTCATTTTGTTCAAACCCAGGATAATAAGAAATGGGTACTGAGGGAAAAAAGTCACCTGAATTTTGGTTTGAAGTATATTCTGAGGTTTTCCAGGCAAAGTGGGAACAGAAATGGAGTAAGTGTCAGGGGAGAGGAGCAGCAATGACTGGTAGAAATGCGCAAAGTTTTCAAATGTAGTTCCTCAGTAGACAGTGCATTGAGATGGTCTGTGGTGTGAGGTGCTGTGGGTCTGCACAAAGTCACTGACATGCGATTATGAAAGAGGGGAGGGCCCTGGCCAGTTTGGCCCAGTGGTTAGAGCATCGGCCCTCGGACTGAAGGGTCCCGGGTTCGATTCTGTACCTTGGTTGCAGGCTTGATCCCCAGCCCAGGCTGGGGCATATGCAGGAGGCAACCAATGGATGTGTCTCTCTCACATCAATGTTTCTCCCCCCCCCTTCCACTCTCTCTGAGAAGCAATGGAAAAAATATCCTCTGTTGAAGATGAGAGAGAGAGAGAGACAGAGAGAGAGAGAGAGAGAGAGAGAAAGAAAAGAAGGTGGTGGGGGTAAGAGAGGAATTAGGAATAAATTCTCAGTTTCTCTGCTTTTGTCTGCAGGCTAGGCAATTAGGATTCAAAAGTTCTAGGCTTTAATTGTGAAATAAATAAGAAAATAAGTTAAAGAAATATAATAAAAATATAAGAACTATTTCAAATAATAGTATCATTACAATACATAATCTTAAGAAACTGTTCCACCTGACTACCTAAAATCGACGTCGGTTTTAGTTCAAAACCCAACCTGGTCATCAGTAAGGCTAGGTAGATGCTCAGCAATATTGACAAATCAGAATACCACCGTCTGCTACTAATGTGAGAACCAGCAATACGTCCACCAGGACCCCATTACTAAGACCCCGATAGATCCTCCTCACCCTCCATAAATGAGTTATGAATAAAAAAACCAAAGGCTGTTTAAGAGATAACAAGAATTAAAGAATTTGCAGCAGATGGTACCAGCTGTGCGCATTTAATTCCAGCTCAAACAATCTGCCAAACAGACAGAACTGCTTCAGCATGGGAAATTGGAGAGTCTCAGAGCCAAGCAAGGAATCAGAGTAGGCTTTCTGGCATTAGTTATCAAACCTTTTATTACAGTTAATGTTAGTGGACTCGAAACTTTCCTTTCACTGCTTTCTTTGCATGAAGTGTTCTCTCTCTCTCTTTCCCCAACCCCCATAAGCATATACACACCAATGTTTCCATCAATTAAAAAAAGAATAACCTCAAAGAGTTAAATTGTCAAAATGTCATATACTAGGCATTCAGTAACTGTATATTCATTGTAAAGTATAAAAAGGAGGTTATTGAAGACATTTTAAAGATACATGTTAAAATAAGTCCTAAAAAAAAAAAAAGTCCTAACATATTTCAATATATTTATAAGGACAATAACTGTAAATAACAAAACATAAGTTAAGCAAGGTAGTATAAATGTCACAAGATCATCTATAAACATATATAAAAAAAAGATATGCTTCAAGTCCATTGAAATGGACAAACACCACACACCTGGAGAAAATAAGACCTGAATTCAGAGTTGAAATATGAAATTTGGAGAGGCTAGTAAAATATACACTAAAGACCAAGAGAGCAGTATCAGCAAAGGCCGGAATGCAGAAAGCAGACGTGTTCAGTGTGTGCATCGACCAGAACGTACTCAGGAGAGGGAGGAGTGGGCTTGACTGTGAGCTTTAAGACCATCAGTCCCTCCCTAAGATAATGAAGAGGCCTGAGGTGGTTTGAGAAGGTAGGAGCCCTGATGAAACGGTTATATTTAGTACTGACACAGTGGAGTAGGAGCCGCAAGCCTGAGGACAGTCTGGTAGCTGGGAGGTCCTTGCATTAGCATGTGCCTGAGATCATTATTTCCCAGCTCAGGTGAAGGCAGAAGAATTGATGAAAAGAGACAGAGTGGAGTCTAACATAAAGGAGACATTTTCAGATACAAGTGTTCGACTCTGCTGCAAACCTAAGGAGGAGAGAGGTATTGAAATGAGGTTTTGACTCAGTAGTTGGGATGAAAAGGGCAGTGATCACAGGGAAGCTGAACCAGAGGAAGCAAATTTGGTGGAGAGTCCATGAGGAGCTCGCACACAGGTTGCCTACGCCACGTCTGAGATGCTGGGCAGGGGCCTGAAGGGGCGCCCAAGGCTCCCGCCGGGGCTTCAGAATTCTGGGTCAGAATCAGACATTTATGTCAAACTCATTCTAAAATACGCAAGAGTCATAGAAATGCATAACTATTTTGAAATGAAGGAATATTAATAAATAACTTCTGAGGTCTTAAAATAGTCCAATGAAAAATGCTCCAAATTTAGGGAGGTAGAAAGAGCCCATAATGAAATTGAAATCCAGCAGCCATGTCCATAATACTGTAGTTTTCTAGGGCTGTCATAACAAATTGCTATAAACTTGGTGCCCTCAAACAACAGAAATGCATTGCCTCCCAGCTTGAAGTCAAGATGTTGGCAGGATGGGTTCCTGCTCCAGGCTCCGAGGGAGAATTTGTTCCTTGCCTCCTGGGGTCTGCAGGCATTCTTTGGTGTTTCTTGGCTCTTCGACTCAATTTCCATTTTTTCTCCTTTCTTCCCCATTGACTCCTCTTCTGTGTTTCTAGTCTCAAGTCTCTCTTTTTTAAGGACACATCATCAGGTTTAGGGGCCACTGCAAATCCAGGATGAGCTCATCTCAAGTTTCTTATTTTACTTATATTAGTTACATCTGCAAAGATGCTTTTAAAAAACAAACAATAAATAAGGCCACATTCACAGGTTCCCGGGGTTAGGATGTGGAAATACTATTTTGGGAGGCTATGCTATTCAACCAATTAGAGGTACTAGGAAAAGGTAGGGAGTGATAAGGTAGTTTCTTAAGCTATCACACCTGTTGAGAAAATTACTAATGACTCTATGAAGTAAGCAGTTATTCCCATTTTACAGATGAAAAATTAAGGCTCATTCTGTTATTAAAAAGTGATAGCTTTCTTACCCTAAAGGCATTTTCAATCCTAGTATTTTTATCTTGAAGACATTAATGCATATTGACCCAGACTCGGGGAAGCGTTTATTTTCTTGCTTTTCCTTGGGAAGGGAGCATTTGCCTTCCTCTGCCACATTCCTTCTCTTCCCTACCTTCCATCACTCTGGTGAGCAAGCTGTCTCATCAGGAGTAGAGTTGTTTGTCCCGTCATTGTTGTTCTTGCTGATTGGGTTTTGCTTGCTTCTTTGTTTTTATTAAGAAAAAGGCAAAGCTAATTAGGAGAAATAAAGAGCAAGATTCCTTTTGTCCCAGGAGAAACAGCCTCTAAACAATTAAAATGAACTAATTGAGTTGTCATATTGTAATTATTGGATAGCTTAACCTCCTAAGAGATGCTATTACTATTATATCCGGAAATATTATGTAATGCCTTCAATTCATGGTCCATTCCGGCCTACCCTAAACAGGTGAAAGCTCCCCAAATTCAGATTGGTATTAATATCCTGGATAACGAGGTGAATTATGTATGCATTTGCAAAGATGGCATTTGTTCATAGTGTTACTATAAATAAAGAGACAAAAATATTTTAGATCTAATAAGTGATTTATATTATATATTAATATTATATGTTGCATAGTTTGTTACTTGTTATATATTACATTTATATTAAGTTACATCATTTAAAAATTATTGAATCTTATTTAGTGTGTTTATAATAAATGCCTGAGGACTTCAATCAACTGAAAGGCTAAATTGATTCTTTCCATAAACCACAGCAATACAAAATACCAAAACAAATTGATTTGCTTAATTCGATGAAACAATCCATTGATTGAGCCCTTTAAAAAAAAAAAAAGTGCCACTAGAGGTTTCCTTGAACTGGCCTATCATTATGGTCTACTAAAGAAAAAAACAATGTAGGAGTTATTGGCAAGGAATCATTATTTCCCAGGTCACACTTCTGGCCTCATTTCCCATATCTTTTCTAAAAGTATTACTTAACCTAATTGACTAAATCCTAAATACATTTATAGCATATAAACTTCTAATACTTCTGGAGGACAACCTCCCTCCAAGTTTTTGGGTTTGTTTCCTGTCAAACAAACCTAGATGATTCTAGATGGCTCAAAGGCATGTCCCTTCCTTGACTTTCCTTCCAATTTCCTCAGCTATAATCTCCCACCGTCTTAGCATTTCACAGGTATTTCTCCTCGAGTGGCTATATTGTATTGACATTCACTATTGTTACTTGAGAATATATTCTATCCCTTCTATTACACTGCAAGCTCCCTTAGGATAATGTGTGATTCTTGTTTATGTTTCCTTGCAATAGGAGGTCAAATGATTTCTCAAATAAATGAATGAACACACAGATGAAAATGATACCTGCTACATGAAGAGTAAAGATGAAATTGAATCCTGTCCCCGTGGGACAGATATTTGTACTTACAGCCCAAATTGGATTATGTGCAGCTAAACCCAAATCGGCTGCATTGATTTTCTTTCCTTGGGTGGCCCCAGTGCTCCTTCCGAGGGAAGGTAAACATTCCCTCCCTCTGAAGGAAGGGTGCTTATATTGTTTGGCTTCCTGCACTCTGATTCTGGGAAACATTTCAATATTTATTAATTGCAGATAAATTTGGAAAGCCAATGAGTTAACAGAGTTGTTTGTGATCATTTGGAAATTTTAAACATTTGGTCAAATTATACAGTAATGATTAGTCATTCTTTTAATAGGGTTCAGACACAAGCGTATATGTACACACATGAACGGATTATAGGCTTCAGATTTGTGAGATTTTGATCAACTTCTGAAATTATAATCAGCTATAATTGGAAAACAAATGCTTTCAACTTTCCAGAGCTAACTTTCAGCTGTAAAATCGCTTACTGCTAGCATTTAGACTCCTCAGCAAAACTTCGTAAAACTTATGCTTAAGTAGACAAGTGAAAAAAAGCATAAACAGATCTCACACATGCCACCTAATCTATGCTAGACTAGAAAGCTGCAAAAGAAGATGTATTAGGGGCTTTACTGTATTCTGAATATTTGAAAATACACATTTATCTCAAGAGTTTATCATCAATTTTGAAGGTTAACAGAGAATATGGGAATGAGAATAAAGTCAGAGTATTAATTTTTAGGAGATAACCATGAGTTTATTAGTAGATAAATTCAGGGCATGAAATCACATATGCATTGCATTTTGATAGTAATTTTGTTAGGTTTGGTATCTTTTGAAATCCACTCTTTTGATTTATGCCCTCTAAATATTTACATATTCTCAAGTGCATGAAGCTGCTACCACATAACTATATTAGAGTTAAAGATGGTGATAAAAAGATCTGCTACACTGAGAATTGAGATTTCTTCAGATCATCAGCCAAACAACTTTACTACTTATGGAGAGACTTGGGTCATCCTGATTGTTCATTGCAGCTACCATTTGCTTAGCTTTTTATTTCCATTCCTCTACACAGAGACAAGTGGTACACGGCCTAGTGAACAGGAGAGGGAAATACACCACAAGACAAACAGAAATGTCCTTAAACATTTTCTCAGTTCTTACCTCTTTTCTTTTAGGATCATTACCCACGTGTCCCAACTGCTCACCATGTTTCTCTTCTTTCAGGAAAATGTGCTCATATAACTGATAGCAAACTATCTATATATTATATAGTATATTGTCTATATTTTAAAAGGCACTAGTTAATAAAATTTGAATGTTAATGTACTAAATTTATTATGTATGATGCTCATGTCAAAAATAAGTTGGTTTATTTTGGAGGTGTGTGTCAAAGTTTGATTTAATTATATGGGTCTAGCAATAGATACTGTCTTCAGTTTTACTTTTTTTCTGTTCCCCCATTTTTACATTATTACCCTTATGTAACATAGAACATTTATTCTCTGATTTTTTTAATGTTGTTAAAACTTTAAAAGTCTGAATGCCTTCTAAGCCTCACTATTAATGAAGTGCAGAGGAGCCAGGACGCCTAGGAAGGCACACTCAGCGACACTTCCAAGAGGCTGTCTCCAACTTTCAACAATGCTTCCTGATTAACAACAGGGCACATGCTCTTATCTGCCTCCATAATGTATCTTCTTAAATATGATTGTTTTAAAAAAGTTTCTTTATTATGAATATTCGACCTCTTTCTTTTCTCTTCAACCAGATAGGAACCATTGCAAATCGAGGAGCTTATAGCCTTGAATTAGAATTCCCTCACGATTCAACATTTACATTCAAAAATTTTATTTCCCAGGAGTTGGAGAGGTCAAGCGAGACAGTTCCGAGGATGGAAATTTATAGGAAAACGGGGACATAAGTCCCTCTTTTTCTCCTACTCTCCCTGCAACAAATTCTGTGTAAAAAATTCAAGCAAACTGGAAAAAGCCTGCTTGATTATTTGTAGATCATGAACATTTTTATTTTACTCGAACTAAATTTTCCCCACAGACTCACAGGTTTGAATTTGAGCTTTTTAATTAAAATGTGTATCTGCAGTCATTGGACATTGAGCTCCAAAAGGCAGGAACAGTTCGATCACAAAATAAATACTGCATTTAGACAATAATACTCATGTAAACCTGTATCTCCATGGCATTCGCTAAGAAAAAAACACTTTCTGAGTTCTGCACTCTGCCAAATGGATGGATACTTCTTTTAAAAATTAAAAGTAACCTCTTTTCAAGTCTTTGTTGCTTTCCCCTCAGTGTTCTCATTCTGCCTTGGCCCCTTTTCTGTGATGTGGCCCCTGCGATGCTGAACCTTAGCAAATGCATAGGGAGGATCTGGTTTGATGCAGCAGTTTTTGAAAAGGTGCTTATTTCCTCCCTTTTAAGTGCCCTCTGAGCCCTGTGTAAAGATCATGCTTAATGATGCTACATACATATTTCGGGGAACACTGAAGAGGAATGGAAATCTGGCACTTTCGGCTTACAAATCCTGTCCCTTTCTGATCTAGACTCTGTTTAAAAGCTATCAGGGGTACTCAATCGTTGCGATTGACTTAATGATTCTTGCCAAGTCACTTTTTTCCTTGACCTGTACGTGAGAAGATCAATAGGTGGCAAGAAGCAGCAGCTAAAGAAAGGGGGAAGGTGGTGGTAGTAACTGACAAATATAAAATAAAAGTTTTCTCTTTATATGTCTACACGCATATTTTAGAACTTGGTCACCTTCAGATACGGATATGTTCACTGTAAGTTATATTTTTTATTAGACTATTTTAGAGCAAGCGTCTTTGGGAGCTAGCAGAGTAGAGCACAGTGCGCCAGCATATTGAGGTAGAAATCGGACAACAGCCGTTCAGATTTCTTCTTAGATAGGTCGCCTTGGCAAAGCAAGGTAGCTCATGTCTGCGTGTCTCAATGTCTTCACCTCTACAATGGGGATAATTGCAGTGCTCGTCTCAGCAAGTTGTACTGAGATTGAATAAAATATGCCGTGTAAACCTAACACAATGTGGGGCACACAGGGAGCACTTCAGGTTTGCTGTTCCGTCAGCTATTTTTTATCTTGTCTTTCTAAAAGTCTTAACTAAATCTGTGTACCGCTGAGCTGTTTTCCTAAGATCAGCTGAGAGAGATGATATCCGCCTCCCAAATGTCAACACTGTATTTTTCCTTCTGGAGAAGTAGAGGGATTTCTCATGCAGGATGTTGGCAGATAATGCGATGTTTCTGGAATACCTTTGGAAATGCTCCCTTGAAGGGGAGGCTGTTTTGCTTAAAAGACAAGAATGTGACCCAGCACTAAGTGTGTTGGACTAAATGTCCATGCTCCTGACGATGACCTTGGGTAAACATTTGATTTCTCTATACCTTAACTTTTCCCATCTGTAAAATATGATTTTCCATTTGGTCTCAGGAGCTGGAAGATGCAGGTGAAAATGGTTCATGATTTATTATAAGCTACAGAAACTAGAAACTCTAGTATTGTGCAATGTGTTATGAACTACCGGATAAATCGTTTAACAACTTCACGTTGAAATGATAGGCAGGATTCATTTAGGCAAGATAACTGGACTACAGAATTAGCACGTTTGAAAATAAATATCAGCAATTGGTATCTTAGTAGTAGTCATGATGGTCCCATCGTCAAAGTTTATTTTTTAGGGGACAATAATTCCTGTTAAAATATTCCTGACTTTTGAGAAATAAAGTTGTTTTTTGTTTGTCTGTTTAAAGTCTTCCTCTCTTTAAATAACCATGTGTTGGAGTGGATGACACACGCCCAAGAGTTTTGTTTTCTTTTGGTGAACGGTGAATTCAGTGGAGGTGACTAACGTCTGCCCACCTGGCCGGGAGGGCTTTGTCCAGTGTCCTCACTAAGCCCAAGGACCTGTTTGCAGCTAACTGTAGTCGGGTCCAGCAAAAGCAAGAGCAGCAGCGACGCGCCCTGACACCCTGACTGAGATCAACGCCAGGGCTGCCACCAAGGTGGCTGACGGGGCGAATGACCCTCCCGGGCGCCAGGCCCAGCCCAGCTGCCCACTCCCCTGGAGATCTGCGTGTGCGGAGGTCCGGGAGCGTTACCGGAGGCGCCGCGCCCCGCCACTGCGCCCTCGGTCCGGGTGCCTCCCGGTGTTTAGGGAGGTCAGTTGGGCGCCTGCAGCTTTTGCCTCTTGGTGAGGCTCTACCCAGGAGAGAAATCCTTCGCGGGCGCGCGCGCACACACACACACACACACACACACACACACACACACACACACACGAGAACACACCTGCATGCACTCGCATGTATATTGCACACATACACACACGAGAACACACCTGCATGCACTCGCATGTATATTGCACACATACACACACGAGAACACACCTGCATGCACTCGCATGTATATAGCACACACACACACGAGAACACACCTGCATGCACACGCATGTATATAGCACACACACACGAGAACACACCTGCATGCACACCCGTGTACATTGCACACACGCATGTATATTGCACACACACGAGAACACACCTGCATGCACTCGCATGTATATTGCACACACACACACTTGGGAAAACATCCATGCTTAGAAAAATCACATCTTCCATCATCGTCCATAAACACGCACTCTCACCCTTCACTACAGCACTAAGCGCGCGTGCACACGCGCGCACACACACGCGCGCGCACACACGCGCACACACACGCACATGCACGCGCACACGCACTCTCCCTGGGAGAATCACAAAACGCCAGGTACCCGGGAGCTCAGAATCCTTCCCATGCTGCAGATCGAACCCCTCACCACCGAGCCTTGTAGGCGGCTCGCTCGCTCGCAGTGCGCCCTCTTCCCAGAGCCGACCCCCCACAGATGCAGCCGCCTTGGTGCCCCCCGCCCCCGAGCTGGCAGCTCCGCCTTGGAGCCCAGGGACGAAAGGGGCCAGGCTCTTCGTGTGGTGTGCGGGACGGGAGCCATCATGTGCAGGCGGCGCGGGGAGCTGCGGGCTGAAACTGGACCGTGCCCTATCCTGTAACGAGACGCCCGTCTCCCTGGCTGCCTCCAGCTTGCAAATGGAGCCAGAAGCCCCAGCAACCACTACCCCAGAGCCACTCCTACGATGGGGTCAGGTGCCCTAAAAGGTCGCATCACCCATCAGGCGCCTAGCCTAAGCAACTTGTTGGTTGTAAGATCTAGGACAGGACCAGCTGGGGGCGGGGGGAGATTAGGAAATGGACACCCAGCAGCAAACTCGCCGGGCTCGGGCTCGGGACGCAGCGCGCTCCGCCGGGAGGAGGGAAATCGGTCCCCTGGAGACGCGAGGGAGCCGGCCGCCGACCTCGGCCGGTAGGTGGCGCTAGAGCCCTTCCTTCGCGCGGCTTAACCCGTGCGCGGCGCGGGGCCGCCGAGCCCACCGCACACACGCGCGTCGCCCGCTTTGGGAGAAGCCTCCCCGCTGCAGACTCGCGGCCGGTTCCGAAGGAGCACGAACGGGCCTGCGCCGCGTTACCGTCGCAGGCGAGGGGGTTCCCCCGCGGCACACAGCAGCCGGAAAGGGGGTGCGGGCCCCGACAGGGCGAACTGTTGGGGGGAAATGACTCCGACTCCCTCCCCACCCCACCGCACCCCCGCCCTGGTCTCGGGTGGAACCGGCTTTCCCGAATCAAAAAAAAAGAAAAATTAAAAATTAAAAAAACCCGGTTCCCGGTTTGCACGTAGGCATTTGAACGTACAAACGCATGTGCGCGAATAACACCTTCCCCGCGCTCTCCGTTCCCGATTAAACCACTCGGGCACGACCGCGAGGCGCCTGCCTGCGGTTCACCCCGCAACTACTGTAGTAGCACATGTCCGGGTGCCACGGCGCGGCCGCCGCGGGGGGGCGGGTTCGCTCGGGCGCCCCCCCGACGCCGCGCGGGTCCCCGGCCGCCACCCCCCGGCGCGCGGCCGCCTCGCGGGGGGCTCGCTAACGTGGTATTTCTGGGGCTGCTTTTACAGGCACATCGATCCATTGGGGGAGAGAGAAAAAAAAAAAAAAAAAAACCAAAAAAAAAAAACCCGCCCCGAGCCCCTGGATTCCAGACGCTGCGGGGAGTTGGTCGGAGCCGCGCGCGGCGGCCGGAGGCTCGCTCGCGGTTCCCGTCGGGCGCTGGGACTGAGGTCGATTTGGGCGGAGGGAAAAAAAACCGAAAAAAAAAAAAGCCCTACCAGCGAAGGCGGGCTCGGGCGCGGGAGCCGGTGCCCCCGCCGGAGAGATGGTTGAGTCCGCGTCAAGGTTGCCGCGCTCTCCCCGCGCCGCCATTCACTCGGCGCCGTGACCGCGCCGGCAGCAGCGGCGGCTCCGCGCAGGGCGGCGACTGCGAGCTCGCCAGCGGCATGCGGGGGCCCCGCGGCCCCCAGAGCCCCGCCGCGCCGCCCGCGCCCCCGCAGCCCCGCCGCGCGCGCTGCGCCACATGCGGCCGCCCGCACTTCGCCCTCGGGAAGAAAATGGGCACGCAAAGTGGATTTACGTTCTGGAACCTCGTCTTTTTATTGACGGTGTCTTGCGCCAGAGGTAGGTCTGCCTTATATTTTTCTATTTTTATTTTATTTTGGGGGAGGGGGGGTTCCCCTCTGCTTTGCGTGGAGGCGAGCGGACTTGCGGCCGAGGGAGGCCGGGGGCTCACTTTGTGGTTTGCACGGACGCCCCGAGCACGGTGATGCTGAAGGAGTTGATTCACGGCCCCCCCGCTCAGCTAGGCAACGCGTTCCGCCTGCCAGAGTCGGCGTTCAATGCGGTGATTGAGCCCGGGCTCAATAAATATTCTTGCGGTTTGCTCCGGCGAGTACGTGAGCGGGTTCTCAGCCTCCCTGACGAGCGGGCGCCCGGCAGAATTCCTCCGCCAGACTTTTCGGGGCGCCGGGGGTTACCCCGATTTCGGATCGAGCCGGCCGGGCTGGGCGCCTTGGTGGGAATATTTATATGAAAGACACTCCTGTGAATGCTTTTTTTTTTTTTTTTTAAACCCGTTTCAGGTAGGAAAGTTATCGACAGGCTAGGGATGTGGTGGTTTTAAATGCATGAGGGCACAGGGGGTCCCCCAATACCCCCCCCCACACACACACCAGCACCTACATAAATGAGTGAAAGAAATTCTGTGGGCTCGGACCCATCGCTAAGTGCCGAGGGAGCTTCCCTGCGTCCTGGGCTACGGGTCTGGCTTAGAGCGAGGCTTTCAAACCGTCGGAGACACCTTGAGGTGTAAAGAGCCACCCCTGGGGATGAAGGGAGGTGGGAGGAAAGTCATTAGCTGACGACCAGAAAGAGCCCCCCCCCCCAGCAAGTCTCGGGGTCCAGGCAGGTAGAGCGCGTGCCACATGCCCGGGCGCGGGGAGGTGGGGGCGAGACGTAGAATGGATCCCTGGGCAGGAAGGCAAGGGGCAGCGGGATCCTCGGAAGGGGGACTGTCCTCGGGAGAGAAACCGATCCCCGGCTCTCTTCCACAACTTATCCTGCACCCCGCTGCCCATGAATTGCTGCAAGGAATATTCAGGAGGTGCTTATGACTCCTGCCGTCGTTTCTCAGCAATCACCTCCCCACACTCATGTCGGCTCCAGCGGACACGATGGCTCTCGCTTTCAGTGATGCTAGTTTCAAATCCTGGTCGCCTGGGTGCCAGGGGAGGCGGGGTGTGTGTGTGGGGAGCAGGGGGGTGGGGGGCCTTGGCCCGGGCGCGCCAAGGCTGTCAACACAAACTGGACGCTTCATCCTTTGTGAAGGGGCGCCTCTCTGAACCGCAATCGGCCCGCGTCTCTATGAAACAGTTTATTGTCCAGCTTGCAGCTGGCTGTCCCCCCACCGAAGGCAGCCCATTTGCATTCAGTGGAAATGATAATTCATGTTTTGGGTGGAGGAAGCTGGAGGGCTTACCTCTCCCTCTATTAGGACCAACGATAGCGGGGGAGGGGGGCATGTCTCGAATTTTAATTTACATCTCTAAATGCCAAGTAGTCACCCTGGTCTCTTGAGCAGCAACAGCTCTGCAAATCTCGACCGGCTCCTTAAGGCTGGATCCCCCCCCCCCCCCGAACCTCCGCGCATCTCTGAGCCAAGCCGTGTGCTGTAAGCTGCAGAACTGCACCCACTCGTGCGCAAAAACGCGCCTCGGGTTGCTTACGAGGGGTATCGTCGCCGGCCCGCGCTCAGTTCGCCTGCCCCTGGGAGTCCCCGGGTAATGGGTGGCCCTGGGGCTGCCTGCCAGACGCGCGCGGGGCGCGGGGGGGCGCGGGGAGGTCTCAGGAAGCCTGTCGGGGCGGCTCCTGCTAGAGGGTGACCCGGGGTTAAGCGCGAGTTTCCAAGTGATACCTGTTGAGCCGAAACACATTCGGGGGCAGGTGGGGGAGAGGGAGTCTCCGAGGCAGACAGACTCGCCGGCCTCCCAGACGCGGGGCCCCGCCGCCGGCGGTGCCAGCCCCGCGGCCCGCACCTACCGTATTTCCCCGATAAGGCGCGCCTAGAAAGGAAGGGCGCCTTAATTTGCTCTTAAATGGCCCGGGACACGGGACCCCTGTCCTCTGCTCACAACCTGCGGGCTTTGCGCTAAGATAACCGGTCTCCACTGAGTATATTCCAGTTTGGGGGACATTGGGAGGAAGGAGTGTGCCACACTCGCTTTGGTCCGGTCCAAAACCAATGTTCTACGGAGGACCGTTTAAAAAAAAAAAACAAAAAAAACCCGCTTTCAATGGTAATAAGGTTCTTTATTGTCACCTGTCTGCCGCTTGGGAGACCTCGCCTGTTTCTTACAACTTGGAACGCTGTCCTCAGATTCTGAGAAACAAACTTGGGCCATGTGCGCCAACCTGCTGCCTGTGGTCTGGTGGTGCCAGTTGTGACGGCACCTCTCGTCTCTTTATTTTATTTCCATTTCACCCTAGTCGCAAGGCTTCCCCTAAACATGGCACTGCTGAAACGGCACACGTTTCCCCTGGTGCCGATGCCCGCTTTCGTCTCCCACGCGGTTTCTTCTGGACTCTCAGGCCCACGGGAAGGCTCCCGGTGGGAGCCGCTGGAAGCGCTTTGCAGGTCGGGGTCCAGCCAGCTGGGGCTCAGGAGGTCCGGGGACGCGGTCCTCCAAGTGAGCATCTCCCTGCGCCTGGAGGTTTCCCCCTTGCGTGCACTTTCCGCCCCCCCGTCCCCCGCGGCTGCCTGCAACAGCAATGACAAAGAGGCTCGGGGAGCAAACACCTCGCGTGCAAGACACAGTGGCCGTGGGTAGTAGGCCTGAGCCTCCAGAGTGGGGCGTTTTATCTCCACTGTCATCATCTGAAATAAAAGGCGGTGCAGGGCAGCAAATTGGGGGGGGGGAGGGGGCAGGGCAGGGGCTGCTTAGACCTGCTGCTGGCCAGTTGTTTCCACCTGGAGCCCACACGCACACACATGCACACACGCACATGCACACACATGCACACCCATGCACACACGCACACGCACACGCAGGCAGGGGTTTCTAGTGCAGCCCGCAGCTGCGGGGTGTCAGCTGAGGTCTCCCTCAGACAGAAACTGTGCATCTCCAAGTCCTGCTTAAACGTCCCGCCCACGTAAACAGACACTCGGGGTGCCTTCCCATATCCCTCCTCCTGGGATCGCGGGGAGCGCACACCCCCAGCAGGGAAGGTATAGAGTACACTGACCTCGGTCAACAGCAGGTGGGAGCCAGTGTGCTGGTCCCGGACCTTGCGCCAGGCCGCGCTTCTGGGGCGTCTCTTAGGGCTCCCGACTTCCAGAAGGATCCACGTTCCCGCGTGCCCTGGAATCCAAGGAGGTCTTACTCCCATCCCCAGGCTCTTCTGCAAACTGGGGCTCGCGCCCTCTCCGCAGTTAGTTACCACTGGGAAGGGTCTTGTCCCCAGTGTGCACGTGGTGGGAGCTGCTCCGCCTCGCACCTCTCAAGGAGCCTGGGAATGGCCCAGCCTGGAGTCCAGGTCTCCGGACAGATACCTTCACCCCCCCCCCCCCCAGAGACAGCCTGACCTGGCAGGTCAGGAAAACGGAGCTTTTCAAAGCGGAGCGGGGTGGGTTAATGCCTCGACCAAACAGTAACAGCAACCCCCCCCCCCCATCATCACCACCCGAAGCCCTCGCGTGAGGTTTGAGACTGAGACACCAGCTGGGAGGTGACGCCTCTGCGTGAGTTCAGGGATCCCCCCAGGCCGCAGCTCCGACGGCCTGTCTGTGTCCCCTGGGAGCACTCCTTACTGTCCTTCAGAGGCCCGGCTCCCGGAAATTCCCAGGCCCCGCGGGGGCTGGAACCGGGTGCCTGACTTGGACCTGGGAGCCAGCCTGCGTTCCTGTGTGTGTGTGTGTGAGTGTGTGCGCGTGGGGGTGTGTGCGCGTGCATGTGTGTGCGCGCGCGCGGGGGGGGTGTGCGCGTGTGTGTGTGCGGGTGCATGCGTGTGTGCGGGTGTGTGTATGTGTGCGTGTGTGTGCGTGTGCGTGTGTGCGGGTGTGTTGCGGGGAGGAGGCGGTCCCCAGGGATTGGCACGGAGGCCTCTGGGAGGCTCGAGAGTGAGGGGGAGGGGAGTCCGAGGAGGAAACGCGTGGCGGTGACGGTTGGTGCGTGTCCCCGGGACTCTGCACGGCCCCGCGGTCGCGCGGAGGCACCGGGAAGCTCCTCTGGCCCGCGGACCGCGGCGCTGCGCGCTCTCAGCCTCAACTCTGGCGGGCGCGGGGAGCGGGGGCCTCCCGGGGAACGGGCGGGGGGGCTCCTGCGGCTCTGCGACCACCCGCATCCCCACCGGGCCCGGGCGCCGGAGGCAAGCGGGGGGCGGGGCCCGGGGTTCGAGCGCCGCAGCGGCCCCGCGGGACCCTGGAGGAGCCGCAGGAGACAGGCCGGGGCGCGGGGGCGGCGGGATCGCCGGGCGGTCCCCTCCGGGGGGGCTGGGGCGGCCAGCCCAGGGTGAGAGCGGGGCGCCCCGGGGACTGCAGCGCCCCGCAGAACAGCCCGGAGCGGGGCGCCCAAGGAAGGTCCCCAAAGGCAGGCGGGAGGCCCCAGGAGGCTGTGCCCCGCCCAGTGGCCAAGCGCACCCAAGGCGCCCCCCGGAGGGGCTGGAACCGCACCCAGGATCCCGAGCCGGACTTGCCCTGGACAGCTACCTTGTTGAAATGGTTCTGAAATGTCATTTTGCATCAGTGTGTTTTCCCGGAATCTTCTGGTGTGGACGCGTTGGGGAGGGGACACACACACACACACACACACACACACACGCACACACTCGCCGCTGGGTGTAGCAAAAGTGTGTGAGCAGAAACAGTTCAGGAGCAGGTTTCAGCCTCTTGGGAGCCTGATACCAGCTCCTTCGAGATCCTTCCGGGAGAAAGGGGGTGCAGTGACTCAACCTGTGAAGTACCCCAGGAGCATCGACTCCGTTACAGGAGTCATCACTGTTCACGGTATTAACTAGAGTCACTCTTTGTGGGGTCGTTGAATATATTTGGGGCATGCATGTCTTTTCCCTGAACACACAATTTGGTGTCTACAGAAACAGCGAAGGAATAAAATGAAGCAGTAGCTGGTGGCGTCTATACATGGTTCGAAATACAGTAAAAGTGAAACTCTATTATAAGTGAGATCTGAGAAAACAAAAGCGTGAGAGCCGTCGGACTTTAATAGTGTCCTTGTACTTATGTGGAAACAAACTCTGATGTTCAATGCTTGTCTAAGATCTCAAATCTTAGGGCCTAAACCTTGGTTCCTTAGGCTCCAAATGTACTTCTTCCCATGTCCCAAGAGGTGAAGTCCTTCTATTTATTCATCAGGATATCCAGAAAGTGCTTCAGGATATCAAATACTTGCAGTGCTTGTCCAATTTGTAAAGTAACTTAGAAGCAACCAATAATATGTCTGGCAAGGAACCTATTACTTTAGGCAACATGACTGTTTGAGAAAATATTCCATCTTGTATTTTGAATTCCGTTGTCTGGGATATTAGAAGTAAAATGCTTGCAAATGAAGAGATTAGGGAACAAAAAAGTGTGAGATGCAAATAAAACATAAGGCCATTTTATTTTTATCTAGAGATACATTAAAACATAACTCCTTTCTTCCATTCCCTCTACTCACAATTCAAAGGGGTCTATAGTTTAGGGATACAATGTCAGTTCTGATTTTGGATTTTGCATGAGGTCCGGTAAGGATGATACAACAGACAACTCTTACCAAATTCATCTTTTCTCTCAGGATGAGCAGGCGGGCGATTCATGTTACGTTCCAGGGAGATTGATCTCCATGTCTGCAAGATTTTCTCAGAATTAGGTCCCTTGTGAGGCTCTCATTCTCATCAGGAATATCACTTTTATCAAAGCCACTGAGAAAAATCAATTTGTTGAATGCCATCCCGTATTCATGGTCTCAGTAGTGATAGTCGCCTTTCTCTCAAGCCTCCAATCTTACGGTCATCAAATGTGCATCAGGCTCTTAGTTAAGCTATTTCTTGCTGCTGGTAGCGAAGTCATAAGGATTACTATTTTCTATGTAATGATGGCTTGTTACCCACAACCCAATTTGAAATCTCCTCTAAAAAACACCTAAATTTACAGCATTACCATAAGGATCACATACTTTGTAACTGGATAACAGGAATATCAGTGATCATCGCGTGGCACTGGACATCACAATATTATTCGATTGGCTCTTAAGTGGTTGCACTACAGTGATTTTTAAAGTGTTCCTGAACAAGTAGCATCAGCATCCTCTGGAAATATGTTAGAAATAAGAATTCTCAGATCCCCACCACAGGCCTATTGAATCAGATGCCCTGGTAGTTGGGCACAGGCATTGGTATTTTTAACAAGTCATCCAAGAAATTCTCATGCACTCTACAATTTGAGAACCATTGGAGTAAAGTGGAAAGAGCAAGGGCTCTGGAGCCACCAAGACCTGATGTCAAATAATGATTCTATTATCAACTCAGCTTTCCTTAGCTTCAGTTTCATTATCTATTTTTTTAAAGGAGTTTAGAACATCAGTAGGCCTATAAGGAGATTATAGATGTAACCTATACAGTGCCTGGCACTCGCAGTCATCAGTATTATCAAAATACCCTTCCATGTGCAAGGCTAGTACGGGCTCTCATGTACTTTATCCCTTACACAAGCAGCCCTAACTTTTCCATACCAGTAAATGAAAAATGTACCATCTTCTCACTAGCTATTATTGCACTTTGGCTAAGTTCCCAGGCTGTTATCCATTTGAGAAACACTCTGAAATTTCCCCTTATCACCGTTACTCAGTTACTTCAGGTGCTGGCTCCATGAATCAGGGCCAGACCCAGAGCTTTAAAATGTTACCCCTGCTCCTGGGCTCATTTCATCTGTTGCATTTCAATATTGATTTATTTTAATATTGATCAATTAATGAAATTACATGAATTTGTGTATTCATCTTGTACAAAAAATCGTGGTGTTTACAGGGCTGGAAGGATTCTTAAATATCAGCTAATTCAGTGCTAATTTTTTATACAATAAATGCATATGCCTAGAAAGGATAAGTGATTTTTACTAAACCTAGTAAAAATGTTCCAGATTATAAAGGCCTTCCTCCTCTCTTTCCTGCATGTTAGTTAATTTTAAAGAAATAGTCATGATTATGTATATTACAGTGATTGTGAGAATTTTAAAAAATATTACATTTAAAAATATGGATGGATACCACTTTGAAAGGAAATTTATAAGTGCAAATAGATTCTGCAGAAGTGGACTTACTAAGTTTTGATAACTTTGAAAAAGCAGGGTTCCTGCCATAGTTTTCCATCACACAACAAGTTCATCTGGTTGACTCCAGAATGTTCAGATACTTCAGATGTAGAGAGGATATATGGCATTATTATGTTTTGGGAAATGGTATCAGGAGATAATTCTTTATGTCTCTCTTTTTTTTTAAGTGGGAAGCTCTGTGCTAAGCCCGTTATATTGTGTGTCATTTACATCTTAAACAGTGGCTTTCTCATTTCCCCACTTAGAATCCTATCAAGCGTCTTGTGAGATAGCTGTTATCACTTATGTACAGATTGTTATCTCCATTTACAAATTATTCACAGTTTCTTGAGGCCAGAGAAAAAGTAGTATTTTCTACTTTTTAAAGGAATAGTAAGTGAATTAAATGTACAATAACACATCAGTTAAACATGCCAATAAAATACATAAAACTCTTTAGTTCATTAAGTGCAAAAAAACCCAATTCTGTTATAACTCTTAGATTCTAACCCATGTCTTGAGTAAAATTTACAATTTATGAATGCAGATTAACTTATGGATTTCACATATAAAATAATATGTGGACATAAAAATTGTTTGCCAATTGTATTTTGATCCTTGGAAAATAAATTTGTTCCTTTTGGTACCTTAATCTTCCATCTGATCGTATAGAATTTTAAGGCTGGGAAAGCTCTTATAACCATTTTTACTGTCTGGTCTAGTGTCGACTAGCCAGGGAATGTACGTTAGATTTATTTGTGGGCCAGGGGAAGGTACTTAAAAAATATCTGTATCCACGTTCCATCTGCACAGTGTACTTCACTGCGTGCGTGCGCCCTGGTCAAACGCACAGGGGCAGCCGCCTGTCTTCACATGAGAGGAGGCAGGTGAGAGGAAGGCGGCGCCTCGCCAGGCCCGAGTGCAAACAGCCTCTCCGTTTCCGTCCAGGGCACACATCTCTTTATCGGGTGCTGCTTTAAGAGCCTCCTTATGTTGCTCCTAATTGGTTTATGGGCGTGGAGATGAAAGAACGCTGTGCCTACCCCCAAATCTTGACCAGACTTAAAGCAGTATTTCCTGAAACAGTCGTGTCAGGAGACACACATACATGTATGTAATAATATTGGTAAATGAGACACTTAATATGCAATTTAAAGATTAACCTAAAAATTAAATGGGAGCATTGAAGCATACATTGTCATCTACAAAAGAAAAATACATACATTAAATAGCATTACATTTTCTTGTGAACGTAACCAAATTTATTTTCGTATGTAACAAAAGCACTGTACTTTTGTCCTTTCTGAACTTCCGACTCTTCCACAATCAACTAGCTTTTTTCTTCTTGCATTATTAAAATATTATGTTTCGTTGGTATATATTTTAGATTTGTTATTTTTGCCGACGTTTTTAATTTTAAAGCTCAGATATGCTGATACCTTCCTATACACTGTTCGTAGAACATTCTTATTACATTGCACACTTTTTTATGGGACATCCTTATTTTAAGTAGTTTTGCATCTTACAACAGCTAGATGTAGATTTCTCTAAGGTTGGCAAAAGTCAGGGATAAAGGCACATCTACAATCTGTCTCCAAGTCTATTTCCTGCAACTATGAATTTCAAAATTTTGTTTAATGTTGAAAATTGATTGTCAGTCAAGTTCTCTATTTTAAAATTGACTCTTATTTTTATAATAATTCACTTTATTTTATTGAAATTTTAAATCAGAAATTGCCTTGACATTTTTTAAAAATCTTTTTTATTGTTGAGAGTATTACAGACATCCCCCATTTTCTCCCCTTTACCCCCTCCCCCATTTCCCACCCCTCCCCAATTCCACATTTTGTTTTGATGATTTTGGTGGTGAGAAGGAAAAGCGAATTGCTAATTAAAATACCTTTTTATAAGCTTGTTCACATTCCCATTAACCACTTGTTTTCCCATTCAGAGTTACTTAATAAAATTATCAGCTGTGCTTTATTATTTGATATTATTTTAATTTCTCAAATACCTATTTTAGTTTTTTATAGGGACATATCTTTTATATTTTTGTTTGTTTACACTATGAGGGTTGTCTGGTTTGAAATTCTGAAGAAAAAATGTTAATTTTATTTTCTCTTATAATACCACATAATGGGTACCTGCAGTATATTAACTGGATAATTTAAAAAGATAAGTTTAAGCTGTATTTTATTATGAGTATTTTAATATAGAGACGTTAATATGAATCTACTTTGTTGTATTCTATTAAAATATAATACGATACTGTTAATTTCAGGTAATTTGTAATTGTTTGAAATGACTTTGCTTTCAGTCTTTAAATGACATTTTCATGTACAGAAATGTCTCTTCAGAATCTGTTATTGGATGTGTAATTTGAATTTCTCCCAAATGTTGGTAGTGAATTTATGCTGATCTACCTGCATGTTCTATCCAGCATTGAGCTCTGTGTTGCTAAAAGCTGCATTTTCAAGATAAGGGATCAAAGTTAGGAGAACAGGCAGAATAAATACAACTGAATCTCCTGGAGATGAAACGCTGGCTACCTGGCATGTACTGGCTCTGTGCTCTAAGCAACGGAACTATGTAGCCTAGACAGAATATTCCCTCAGTGTTCACACATAGAGAGAAACCTCGAGTTAAGGGGTTTTGGCTAATGTCTAAATCAAAACAGCCGAACCAATTCAAATTTTTATGTAAACAAATTTGCATTTAGGCTGCTAATTTGTTTCCCAACTTCCAGCTTCATAACTTCTAAAGATGAAAGAGATGATAAAGTCTCTTAAATGAGGTTTGCAATAGAAATGCTGACAGGCCCATGCTTACTTGTATTTAATTCATGTTCAAAGCTCTCTGTTCATGGCTTAAAAAAAACTTCCATCTGAAAATCCTACTGGTACTTGAGTGGTTTTTCATCTCAAATCTTTTTAAAAGAGGTCAAATAGTAACTCTTAAAATCAATTTTCTAGCAAAGTGCCAAGAAATCTTTAATATCTATGTTAGCTCGGAAGTATTCATTAACATATTAATAGATGAATATCAGAAATGACATTTTGAACTTAATCTTTAAATATTACCAATGTGTAAGACTTTAGAAATCAGCCATTTTTCAAGAATTTGAAGATAACAACTTATTTTTACCTGTCATTGCATAGATTATTGAAATCTCTATTTTATAAACACTGCTTTCTAATTGAGTTAATTCTTTCAAAAGCAAAATCCTCAAAGGTCTTGAAAGAAATTGGAAGATGTTAGCGATACTGGGTTACATCTTGTGCTAGTTCATGTAAATATGATATTAGTTGTTTCTATCATTTTCTTCTGGTTAAAGTCAAGTTTGGGTTATTATGTCTTTTATTAAAATAGTATTATCTTGAATTGAAAATTGTAGCTTTGACACATTTTAAGTCAGGAGTTGTGAAAGGTATAGTGATCAGTAGATTTTATGACTACAGGAAGAACCAGGGGTTTATTTGATCAGTTCTGAGACTCATCAACACATTCCTTCAGCCATCAGTCATGTATGGAGGACCACTGTGTCTGTAAAGCCCTTGCCTGGACTTTGAGAATGTAGATCCCTGGCCAGTGTGGCTCAGTTGGTGGGGTGTCTTCCTGTGCACCGAAGGGTTGCCCCTTGATCCCGACCTTGATCGGGGCACAGGCTGGATCCCAGGTGGGGAGCATGAAGGACGCAGCTGACAATACTTCACTCTCCCCTGGTTTGCTCTCACGTGGATGGTTCTCTGTCTCTTTTTCCCTTCCTCTCTCTCTAAAAGAAAAAAAAAAGAAAAAAAGAAAAGAAAATAGCGATGGATATCTAGCCACTACCCTAAAAGAATGCAGAGTCTTTATTTTGAAGCAGGCTTTCTGTGAACACAATACCAAGGCAATTTGGTTATTGTGAAATTGTTTAGTTCTTTAATGGGATTTTTTATCATCCAATATCGGTGATATACCACCTTTATTTACATGTTTCATATAGTAAGTCTTTATCTTATCATAGGTAAGTATTAACATTCTACAATGTTTGGAACTTTCCAAAGAAATGCATCATTTTGTGACTTAATCTAATTTAATTTCCCTTGTAATTTTCAATTAAAATGTTTATTGACTTCCATCTGTTCAGCCAACTGATATTAACTAGTTTATCCAGTATTAATGACCATCCCACATGTATTTCTGTAACAGTGTTTGTACAGTTATATAATAGTTTGTGATCAGCAAATTGTGCTTCTTACCCGTTTTATTTTTCCATGTTAGTTTCTGCTTCAGAACTCCTCACTGGCTTGCTAATGCTTTCAGATTTAGGTTTAAATTTCTGCTCCTTCATTTAGTGACTCATGAAATGAGCCTTGAGCAAACTTAACCAAGGTCAACACATGTAAAGGGCCAAACAAATAAGTAAGTATAAAATATAACTTTATGTTATGATTTTCTATACCTTATTTTTGGCTTTATTAGAGACTTAAAATAAGTAGATTATATTTCATTTTGCTTTATTTTTAATCTGAAATATAAAGAGCAATAGAAGGATTTATGAATGGGTGTAGGATGAAACACTGGCATTAGATTATTTAACCAATTTTGGTCCATAGGAGTCAACTAGAATGGTCTATCTTTACAAGGGTAGGGCATTCACCAAATTTGATGTAGTATTTTATATTTATTTCATTCTCCCCACACTGATTACTTGGATGATTCATGTTATTTTACTGTATGCACCAACATCCTACTTAATTTCCATCTCCCTAGCCCCTTTCACATTCCATAAGGCTCACTTCTTCATTATTTAATGACAATTTAGTAAGAAACCAGATTTAATGTTTATTAATGCAACAAATGTCGAGAGGCTTTTCAGTTTCTAAGTCTCAAAATCTTGACTATTAATGTAAGATTAAAACCAAACACTCCTATTATCTATGTAAATTGCTATCTTCCCCACTTCCATTACTTCAGCAGGGGAGGAAAGTAAATTTAGAAGCTTGAGATAAAAGCTTTGGATTGTTTTACTTAATGTGGTACAACTAAAGAGAGGAATTTCCTCGTGCACCAAGGTGAGTTTCCAACACTTTCCACAATACATAGGATTAGCTCCATTTATTGAAACCCCAAACTAAGGCATGGGAGACAATCAGCAGGACATGCTGACTTGTTCCTGCAGTGTTTCAAAACCAATGTCTGTTTCTTTTCTTTGACATAACAAAGAAAGTGGCCCCTTTACCTTTCACAAAGCTTTATTACACAAATAACCAACTCTGCTCTGCTTTTCCATTCGTTCTGTCTTTTGTTCTCAACTTCTAGCTCTCTTTTCCATTCAACGTATTCCTAACCATTTACATATAATGTCAGTATTATAACCGGGACTGCTTGCTTAAAATGAAGTGGAGCGGTTCTCAAGCTGGCTCTTTGGTTGTTAATACATAAGAGAATCTCAGGAGTCACCTATAAGATGTGCGGCCGGCCTTCATGGAAATTAGAAGGGGTCGTAGATTGGCGGTGTCTGCCTGCTCAGCTAGTTCTAAGAAGGGTGTTTGGCTAAAAGAGGCAACTCTGCTACACACGCTTCAAGTACTGTTTAAACTCCAAAATTAAATGCAGTCAATAATAATCACAATGTCTAATAAGTATGTACATTCTTACTAATTGTATATTTAAGCACAAAATTAAGGCGTCCCAAAAAATGTATACACACTTTAACAGCTGATAACTCACTTAATTTCCACTCCTTTTCAGGTTTAACTGATTTGAAATAATGGGTGAAACCAGACTATGCATTGAACAAAGAAAATTTACCCTAAAGTGCCACTAGACTTTTTTATGGGGGTATGTAAAAGATAAAGTTTATGGTACAAAACTGGCAGCAGTCAATGAATTAAGGGCGCACAAGTACTGAACAAAATGATTCTTGATATTTGCGATTCCATCGCCTCAGGTTATCAGCAGTGACTGGACCAGAACGGTCATCAGTTTGAAAACAGGCATTGACAAAAAAAATATTCATTTCTGTAGATTCTTTTAAATTTTGAAAATGAACTGTAAATAAACACTGACTTTATAATCATTCAAAGTGTGTATCCATTCTTTGGGGATGCCCTGTATTCACACTTTATAAATTCTGTCTCCTATACTTTTACTTAAATTTTTAAAATAGTCAATTTTTCTCTAACGTACTCGTGAAAACATTTTTTTTCTCAGTAATATAAGTCTTTAGGCATTTCTACTTCTTCGGAATCTTCATTTATTTTCTCATCTTCATGGCAGGAAAAGAAAATGATTTTCTCTGACCACTGCTGTGGACGGTGAGTGCCTCTCATTTAGGCGTCTCAATTTTGCATGAGAGAGAGAGACTTAGCTCCTTCTTAAATCTGAGGAAATTATTTAGAAAAAGGAAATTAGCTAACAAGTGGAGAAAATAGAGTTCAAATCCAGCTTACCCAACTCAAAACCTTTGCTCTTTTTATCACATTGAACAGGGTTTCATTGACTTTGAGGGGAAAAACATTCCAGAAATTGAGATGAATTCTTAATTTGTTCACATGTATAAGGTTATTTCCTTTTCGGAGTATTTCTGAACTTAGAACAATTTATTTTATATGCTGCAGAGATGAAAGGAAGGCTATAGAAACAGGAGAATTCAGAAAAGTCAGACTGGTTATGTTACCAGAGGGACAAGCCTCATGTTAGTGCTGGGATATGCTTTGCTGAATCCTTTATTAAGTTACAGTTTGCTGTTAAAAAATATATATCACCTGTATACATATAAATATATAGTGTTATATTATTATAGTTAGGTATTGTATTTAATGCTACCTAATACTGTATTTTTTCTTTTTACAAATTAAAATAGAAAGAAAACCATAACTATAATGTATGTATAAGGTCTCATTTCATATTTACTTATATTCTTCCTATTTTCAATAACCCAGACTTCATGGAAAACTTTCTATGAATTCATTGCTTAGAAATGTAAAATAAATAAAACACGTTTCCTTAATTTATAACTCTACTGAGTAAAAGGAAGTATGTCAAAGATCTTAAATCACCTAGCATGGGATCTCTATACCTAACTTAGTACCTTATAAACAGAGTAGGAACTCATTAAATATTAGGAGAATTGAATTGGATTACAGTTCATTGAATTCATTAATTTAGTTTAAGTCCAAACTGCACTCAGAAAAATCAATATATATTGCCCCAATCTTTCAGCTGTTATACACTTCAAATGTTTCTAACTCCATTAATAGCAGTTACTGATATCTGTTTGGGTATCTATTGTTTTCTATGAAATAGAAGTGTTATCGGAGAATCAAATTCCTCCCTTGCTCATGGGAATGGGGTTGATGTTCTTGGAGTACAGGTGAAATAAGTATTTTCGGAAGCCACTGGAGAATGAGGTGTGGTAAAAGGCTTTATTTGCGTGGAGTTACAGTCCTCAGCTTGCAAAGTCCCATCCCCCTTAAGCCAGCCCTGAAAAAGGTGCTCTTGGGGTTCCAGCAGTGCCAGAAGGGGGCCAGTGTCCAGAGCTTTTGTTCCACGTTGCAGCCAGATGTAGTTCAGCATCCAAGTTGATTAAAAGTCCATTAGTCCTTTGTGTGGGCCCCACGTGGCTGTGGGCCACATGGATGCAGGGAGCACAGCCCGTGCCACAGGAGAGCCAGGGGGCCATAGGGCCCAAGGCCAAGAGCAAAGAGTCCGGGCATGAGAAAGTGAGCAAAAACCAGGAGCAGGTGCTATCTTTGTTTGGAAGTTTAAATATTCAGGTTTCCCACTTGCAGTGGCCACTCCTATTCTGGCCACTGACTTACTCCCAGGTGTGACTGACAGACAGATAGGCACCTTCCCACATCCCTCAGACCTTACTGGGCATGATCCAAACTGCCTTTGTCCAGTCCCTTCCCCCATCGATCAGCAGGGAACAGACTTGGAGAGTGCTAAATTAGCAAAGCTGTATAAATGTCATGCCTATATTATCTAGTCTTCCCTTTACTCCTTTCCTGTTAAGTAATAACCAGATTATTGCAATGATATCAAAATAATTCATCAAAATTTTGTATATCTATTCAGCATGTAAAGGTATGCATCACCTTTGCTACTTTCACTTTTGAATATGTAATCCAGGTTCTTTTACTTGAACTCTCTGTATTAAACCTCGATTATCATCAGAGTAAGAACCCAAAGAAATACTGAACCCTGATAAATTTCCCTTGTATCAAAAATAATTGTTCATTGTGAGAGCACATTTTCCAATAATAATGTATCATAAAGAAAATTAAGTTGGAAACATTTATTATGATTACCCTCCACCTCTGAGCTAACAGAGTAGAATGTAGGTTCTAGGAACAGTTACATCCTACTGGCCAGGTGACCCTAAGTGCCCAGTTTCTTTTAGGCTTAGGTTCCTCATCTTTTACATTCTTTGTAAACTTCACATAATCCTGATAGAACAGGGCCCAGTATGAGAAAGTACTTTATGAAGCATGCATTGTCACTAATAATGACTATTGCAACTAAATAACTACTGGACTATTTATTTGAAAGTACCTAAACACACTTCAATTTATTCAGTAACATATTAACTTAGAATGAGATGCCTTTCTCAAAAATTTAATGAGATAATTCAGGTTTTAAATCATCTTTTGTATACATTAGAATAACATGCTAATGCTATTTAAGCTAAGCCTTGAGGTAGGTGCTTTTTTCTGTAAATCAGCAGGCTCCTTGATAAAATGAGTAATCATATCCTAACCCCCAAATAATTGGTTTTGTAAATCAACACTAGCTATATTTTGGCATTGCTTAAAGGTAAACCCTTTGCAACAAAGAAGTTAAAAGATGATCTCTGTACCTTTCACAAGTTGTAATTAAAGAATAAATATTAAACTTTATCATTTTCTTGGATATATGTTCCTAATTATACATTTTCAAACTACTTTTCTCTGTTAAAATGATAAGATATATTAACAAATTCCTGTGGATGGTGACCAGCCTTGCAATCTTGGGATGAACCCTGCATGACCCTAGTCAACAATTCTTTTCACATGTGATTGTATTTTCAATATTTGGTTCATTTTCTCTCTGGGTTTATTAATAAACTTTTTGTTCTTAGAAATTTGGACTATAAAATGCAATGCATATTTTATATTATTTTATATGTTTTCTCTGTGTTTTTTCCCACTAATCATATTCTGTACCAGTTTGAGCATTTTATAATGCTATTTGTATTTATTCCTGTGAATAATATTCATCCAAATGATTTGATAATGTTCACACAAGTTATCATTATACCATTATTTATAGTCCTGATTTTATTTTCAACACCTCTTTCTTTTATTGTGGTTTGAAACCATAGTTCAAGAATTTTGTTAATATTTTTTAAGAATATAATTGAAAACAAATACTAAGATTTTTCCCAACATTATTTCTATTTTTAGTTTTATTACCTCAATTTTTGTTTTTCTGGTTTCTGAACTTTTAGCAAGGAAGAGACATTTTATTGTGTTTCTATGTTCCTTTATGTCTTACTATGACACATAAAACATTTTTTTAAGTAGTCCTTTGAAAACATTACTATTAATCTATGTTAAAAGATTAGTTTTTAAAGTTTTAATTTTTGGTTCGGAATCACCTTTCTCATTTAGTCAGTACACATGAAAATTTATATTATTTTACAAATATATACTTTTTATTATTTGTAATTTTAAAATATATTGTGTTAAGTTTGATATGTGATGTATAACAAAGATTTTTAATTACTATGTGTATCTATACCACTCAGTATATAAACAATTTTTTGAAAACATTTATGTAAAATTAAGATACATTTTAATACAGCCTCTTTTGTTGCCTAACTCTTTAGGATGTCATTATTACTTTTTTATATGCATCATAATATTATCTTAGGTCTCCAACTTATACTATATTTCTTAATCCTAGTCTTCTTACTAGATTTTAAAGTATTTCCTTAGGACGTTATCTGAAATATAAAAGTATAAATTTTAAGTTTTATGGACATGTTTTGACATTTCCACTTTAATAAGCTTGCACTGAGCTCCTGTTTTCTAATTCCAGTCAGAATGGCGGATTTGAAAGGTGAGAACAACTTGAATAATGGTGTCTCCACACCACCAAAGACTCTGCAATTCATTCTAATGGGAAAGAGAAGCTCAGAACTGAGTCACCTTAGTATATGTTAACACACACCATTTAAAGGGCCATCAAAGCTTCTGGGAGTCAAGAGGGCAGAACAGTGAACCGGCCTGAGAAAGAAGAGGGACACTGTGGGGCAGATCCCTGGTTTGAGCCTTGTGGGGGGTTTTGCGATCCGGAGGCATGGGAGACAGTGGCCCCGCATACTCAAGGCCTCTAGTGTACATTACCTTTTTTTTTTTTTTTAAGCCTCCCCTGAGGATATGTTTATTGATTTTTAGAGAGAGAAGGGAGGAGAGAAACACTGACATGAGAGGGAAACACGGCTCTGTTGCCTCCTGAATATGCCCTGACCAGGATCGGAAGGCCCTGACCGGGAACCGAGCCTGCAAACTATTGGTGTACTGGACGACTCTACAACCAGCTGAGCCACCCGGCCTGGGCTGTGCGTCATCTTTTCATCTGTAAATCTGCCCCTATCACCAAGGAGAAATTTTGTGCAGGGCAGTCCCTTAGCAGATCACCAAAGGATGTTGCTAGTGACTACGTCTTATACCTCCATGCAGTAAACATTTTAAATGCATTTCTTTGGCTTTCACAATGAAATACACTTAAACTTGACTGCATGACAAGACTATTTTTAAATCGTCCACGTATATAAGATTTTAGATCATGTTTACTCTTTAATACAGTACTCCCTTATTCTCGGTTTTACTCTCGGTGGTCTTAGGCAACTGTGGTCCAAAAAAATTACATGGAAAATTCCAGAAATAACAATTTATGTTTCAAATTGTGCACCTTTCCTAGTAGTGTGATGAAATCTGCCGTTCTGCTGCATCCCAGCGGGGGTGTGAATAATCAGTCCCTTATCCACATCCCTTGGTAACCACCTAAGTGCGGGTTGTCAGATAGACTGTCCTGCTGTATCTATCGCAATGCTAGCGATCAAGTAACCCTCAATTTGCTTCATAACGGCCCCAAAGCAAAGAGCAGTGATGCCGGCAATTTGGGTATGCCCACTCTATCACAGGGATGTATGTGTAGGAAAAACATAGCGTATATAGGGTTTGGAACTATCTGCCGTTTCAGGCATCCGCTGGGGGGGGCATTGTATGAGGAAATCACATTTTACCTCCCTAACAACACAGTATTTTTTAAGAGGGCCCCGAACATTTAGCAGACACAGTGCTTATGGTGCTAATGTGATTCGCTGTAATTCTCTAACTGGTCGTTTTTAGCCAAATTTCTGTATAAAAGCTCCAAATACACCAACCATGGTTTTCATCTAAATCATTGCCATTCTTCTTTGACCATTGATGTATTTCTGCCTCCTGTTTAATTTCCTGATATTGTTCTTGAAACAAAATTAAATCTGTTAACAACCTGTTGCGGCCGACCCCAGTCTCCCGAGGAAAATGTTTTCTATAACACAGTCTTAGACTTCTTAGTGGTTCAGAAGTATGGGGAGCACTTGGAGGAACCTGCCACCCTGAACAGAATAAAATTCAATTCGTTTACACTAAGGGTGTAACAGGTAGAATTTAATGCTCTGCGCCTCCTCTAGGTGACCATGGCTCTTTATTACAGTTGTCTTTCGTGAGCATATTTATTTTGCTTTCTCATTCTATATGTGGTATTTCTGGAGCAGATTTTAAATTACTTTGTTTTACACAAAACAGACCTGTTCCCTGGCTTAGAATATATCCTCTACTTTATTGAGATATCATCTCTCCTGCTCAGGTTCATTTCTCTGGTGCTCTCGAGTTGAAATTAAACTCTTCTTTCCTCACATCAGCCCTAAATTTTATTTGTATCAGAATTACAGCTGTTACCACAGTCTGCCTTGTATTTAGTAATTTATGCATATTCTAAGTCCCTCATGTAATAAGAAATATGGGAGGTCAATGGCTGTGTACTTAGCAGTCCTATTTCTCCAAGGAATCTTGCACAGCGCTCTAGAGGTGGAACCTTAATAAATGCCGGTTGCTTTACAGCACACGGAAACACAAGAGAACATTAAGTGGCCTACCATTTTCTGACATTTTAGATATCACTCTGTATAATATTTAATAATTAATAAGTAATGTATTAATATTTATTGTTTTCTACCTCCTATCTTTTGTGATAATATATTAGGTTTCAGTCCTTCATTATTTTCTGTAATTTGCCATTAGTCTTAATTTTGTGCCATTCAACCTGCCCTTTGTTAATGTTTTAATTTTCTTTTGCTTGTCTGTTTTACTTGTTTTAGAATTTGAAATGACTCTTGAAACATTACTTATATTTCAGAATATTTATGGACATATTGTTTCTAGTTTCTTATTTTATAAAAGAAAATAATTGAGATAGCTTAGTACTTATATTATATCTATTTCTCTTAGATATTCCCACCTCTTTACATCAATTCATTCATAAAATCTCATCTTTATGAGCTTCCACTTTTCTTGAGGTATGAAGCAATGATAGGGCTCAAGATATCTCTGAATTTTACTTACGAAACATGAGAGTGTTTCGTATTTCTATTGACATTACCTTTCAGATCATAAAAGACTATTTTCCAACCATTGTTTCCACATTGTTTTTATTTTACCTGAGTCTTTATTTTATTATATTTAACTTGTGGGAGTTGGAACAGATATTTAAAATCCCATCCATTTTGAAAACTTTGCACCTCTGTGGTACCGTTTCACTCATCAAACGGTTCCTTTCTTTTTTTGTTACAATTTTTATTTTGCAAATTATTTTCCTCAACTTTAAACATTTAAATATGATTTTTATATTACGTGTTTAAATCTTCTTTACTGGGCATGATAATTTTTTGGAAGAAAGTGGTGTTGACAGGCTTTGCTCAGAGAGACACCATTTCCTATTACTAATCTACATAAAGTTGCTTCACAAAAACCTTTTTAAAAAACCTTTAAAAAAGTTTTTAAATATGTTTTATTGATTTCAGAGGGAGAGAGAGATAGAAACATCAATGATGAGAGAGAATCACCGATTGGCTGCCTCCCTCATGCCTTCTGCTGGGGATCGAGCCCACAACCCAGGGATGTGCCCTGACCCAGAAGGGAACCGAACTCTCACCTCCAGGTTTATAGGTTGACGCTCAACCACTGAGCCACACCTGCCAGGACACAAATAGCTTTTTATTTCCTTTTTGTCTCTAGGAAGCCAGTTATATTATTATAATTATCAAAGCTGTTTATCATTCTACAATGTGTTTTTATATTAGCATGTTGTACCTATATTTCTAAAGAGCCAATTGTTTTTAAAAACTGTCTTACTGCCTTCCTGACAGAAGGTGTACAGTAGACATCACTTTCTGTCCATTTGATACTTACGCCATTTTATGATTGTTGGCTTATCTCTTGATTCAGAAAATAATAAAGAAATCAACCGAAAGCATATGAATTCAGATTTATTTAACTTGACTAAATATTTTTAGTAAAAATGATATGACCTCTACCAGGTGAATGGTTACAATAGGCCCATCACATAGCTGAAAAATGCTTTGATATTCAGTTGGGGGTTTGGCCGTCAATGTCCTGTTTTAACTTACGTTTTGGTTAAGCGGGAAGGAAGCAGAAAGTGTGAGAGTGGCTCACTCCAGCAACGTAACTGTACTCCTGCTGCTTCAAATGCACAGGGGAGCTTAGGATTCTAGAACCACCTTTCAGTGCTTGGCGGGATGTAACAGATGAGTGATTATTTGCAAAGCTGACATAGTTTATAGACATAAAATTATAATAGCCTTCCACAGCATGAATGAGTCTGACATTTGTTTTAGGGATGCAGTAATTTCCAATGCCAAGTTTTTGACTTTAAAAGTTTAATAGATTATATAGGACTACCTAGTGAAAACGGCTGTTACAATGTAATGTTATTGGCAAGCAGGGTACAATAGCTGTAAAAAAATATGACATGTAGGTAGCAAAATTTTGTACACTCTTGTAGCACAACCAACAAAATCCAACAAAATCTAAAACAGAACATTTTCGGATGGTATGGTAAGCTTTACATTGAATTTTCCCCCAGTTTTTAAATTTGATCATTCACTGAAAATTAATTGTGGTAAGATTTATTTAAACCATAAAAAGTAAAATATTCTGATAAGTTAATTTACATATCCACTTAACATTCCAGTATAACATAAACAATGTAGGACATAGTAAAAAGAGAAATAAAGTATTTGAACATATCCTAAATATCTATGCTCCACATTCCTTTCTGTCTTCTTTTTGTATTTTATTATTTAATTTATAGTAATATGAATATTTGCCATGTTACAAGACTTAGAGTTTTGGGAGTATGGGGACTATTAATTTTTTTTTATTTTGAGGGTTTCCCATCAGACCTGGTACAAAGTAGTTGCACAGTGAAGCTTAGTTAACTGTTTAACTATAGATTTTAAATATCTAGACTTATTTTGTGCTGCAGATGAGAAAAATTTGCAGTTACAATAAAATAATGAAAGATTTTCCTTCATTAGACTTTAAAACCAGTGTCATTTGAAAAGTCATTTGTATAGAATGCTGTCATTTTCTGTGAGGTATAATGTTAAATGAAACCAATTAAAAATAGAATCTAATAAAATAAAACTGATTTAGATTCCATTCACCTTATAAAATAATTTCGGTTATCAATGGGTTATATAGCTTTATAAAGCTATATTTAAAATTATATATTTTTAGTTTCTAACCTTGCTATGTGATAGAAAGTTAATTTCAATATTATTAGGAAGTAATACATCTAAAACCAATCAAAGACCTGTTTGCAATTAAGCCAAAATTTGAGAGCAATTTGAATAAATATAATTTCAAAGCAGCTATGGATGATTTCTATGGAGGTGGTTAATGTATCATGTCCTGTTAATTATACATTATTTATATATTATTGTTACGTATTAATTATATACTGTTGCTTCTTCACCTCTGTTTGTGAGTACCCTGGTCCCCAAGCTGTGATTATGAGCATATATGCGAGATAAACTGACTAGGGATTTTTATTTTCAGACACTTGAGTATGAAAGTTAAAATATGAACTTTCATTATTAGCTGGCCTCCCCTTGAGCTTGGATGTTTCAGTTTCTAAAATAGCAAGCAAGTCCAGTGTAACCATAGATTAACAGTTTCAAGTAAAGAATATATTTTATTTCATGAAAAGGAAACCGGCCTATGGGTTGTTGTTCTTGGAGAAATTCAGTTAACCTTGGTCTTCTCAACTTCTTGACTCTCCAAGTCCACCCAGTTCAACTCAGTTCCATCTGGTGAAGAGAAGGTGAAACTGCAGACACAGACCCCTTGAGAAATAAACCCATCTCCTCTATGGATACTGCCCTAAAATTTCAATGCCTGAGTTTATTCTTGTAGAAGATTAAAGTTGGCTCAATGTTGTGTTTCCTAAACTCTTCCTGGCTAATGAAACATGCACAGAGATTGACTTAATAAAAACATTTTGTGCAAAGTGATACTTCCTCTCATGTGTAATAGCAATAATAACATCAAATACTCTACAGGGTTTACTTCTGTGAGCTCAATTTAATCATAACAGCAACATTGTGGTATATGTATTATAATCACACTTTGTAAATATTAATAACTTGCCTGAGCCCACAGCTCATAAATGGTTGAAACGGGATTTTAACCCATACATTTTGACTTCTGAGGTCCATAGTCCTAACCATTACGCTGCAGACAAGGAACTTTTGCGGTAGTTAGAATTCAAAAAGGAATTTTTTCAACATAAAACTGACCTAACACACTGAGAGGATCTTGCTCTGAAGCCAGTTCCATGCACGTGTTGCCAATGAGGGATTAGTTCAACAGCTCAATTAATATTTAAATTAATATGATTAATTTGGAAATACGTGTTCAGTATTTCTTTTTTGTCTAGCATGCTATAAAGTCTAGAAGCACGGGGAATGAATCATTAGCTTTAGGCTTTTACATATTTAAGGAAGCATTGTGTCCTAATTTTGCGAAAAGCTAGCTCAGCCGATTCAGTCTCACAAACTAAATTACTTACAGAAGTTTGTGGCTTTAAAATTAGAATCCTGTAATAACCCAGAATTCATACGTGCAATGACATATATATTTTTCTTCATTGAGTTCCAGGAATATACATTTTCTTTTTGAACAAGGGTATTTTATTTTTAAAGAAGACAATCCAGTTATTTGATACGGGGCACAGGTCAGGAAAGACTAAGCAGCACAGAAAATTTAGAGGTGCCACCCAAGCCCTAACTTCACGGTTTCCTATCTGAGGTTACTTCGGCCTTCATGTCTCTTATGGTTGAGTCTTCAGCAGGACATCAGTTGACTCCAGGTATGTGGAGTGGCAGCCACAAGCCATGCTTTCCTGCTTGACGATCAGCAATCTCATAAGCTAAGAATGATTTTTTTTTCTGACACAATGTCTTCCAGTGAAATACCTGTATGGATCACTGCCTCTTTGTGAGAGGTTGGCAAGTGGCTCACTTCCCACTTCACAGGCTTCTATTTTTACGTTTTACACATTCAAAACGGTCTTTCCCATGATAAAGGTCTAAAGAACACCAGATAATAGGTGCTCACCTGATTCTGCCTTAACCAGCTGTGTGGACATCAGGGATCCTTAAACTCTTGGAGCCTCGTTTGCTTTCTCTACAAAATGAAGAGGTTGGGCTGGATTGTTCCCTGTGCGATGGGACATATTCTATACTTGACTTAATACAACCTTACACTCTTCATAGATTAAAACTTTTAGGAAGAAAGAGAATTGCCTGTGGAAAATTAGTTTTAAAATGGTAATAACAGTGTAATCAGAAGAAGGAACTGGTTACGAGGGAGAGGGGAACTAGATTTTTAAAAGATAGAGTCTGAGATATTAGTAAAACATTTTATTTACTAATTACATTAAAACAGTGACATCCAGTAAATGATAGAAAAAGTGTGTTTAGATTTTTCCCGAAAATATAATAGATACCATCTATTGAATGTGTGCTAGGTGCTTCAGAGCTCTTTAAGCATATTGGTTTACTTAATCCTCACAGCAGCCCAGCCTCTGGGAGACTTCTTGGGTGGCGATTATTTTGAATGCCCCTGAGCTGAGGAGTGTAAAGTGTGCAGAAAGAAGAGAGTAAAATGCCGATGCTAGAACTGTGGAGACCGCTCATTTCTAAACGTAGAAATTAGATACTGACCTAATGAAAGAGACAGAAGGACAATTGCTGGACGTTGGCATATAACGGTGAGGGCTCACCGGTAGGAAACGTAAGGGTATACAAGAAGGCAGGGAAGATGTGCTACACCCAAGGCACTAAATATTAAAGGGGGGGAAAACTAGGAAGGTTAATTGGATTTGGCCATTGATAAATAACCTTTGACTGAGTTGTCTCGGTAGAGTGGCAGGGGCATAAATCAGTCTGCAATGAATTAAGGAGATAGTAGGCGATGATAAAATGTAGACACACGTACGCAGCTTTCCTAGTGAACCTATGAGGTGGGCTATTGGGGGGGCGAATGGGACAGCATTTCCCCGAGCCCTGCTCATTAGGATTAAGTACATGAGGCCTATTACAGACCAGGACACAAAACAAACAATAAGAATCCTCGAGTATCAGTAGTATCATGTTTGTGTGCGAGAATCTGTTGCCCCGCATAGACTATGGAGGCCCTGCGGGTACCTGTGATGGCGGATATGAGGCAACGAATAAATAGAGGAAGAGCCAGGTCAGGTTACTCACCTGTGTGAAGATGAAACTGATGCCAAACCCGCTCTTGAAAGCCAATAATCAAGAGACGGGGCTGGTGGGAGGGAAGTACAGCGGGGCCTCGGTTTCCCAACGTCTCCGATGACGACCATTTCGGTTGACCAACGCCTTGAACCCGGAAGGAAATGCTTCGGTTTTCGAACCCGCCCCGGAAGTGGAACATGCCCCCGGCTTCCGCTGAGGGCGAGATCCTGAGGCGCAGCTGTGGCCTGGGGATCCCTGGGTTTTCCAACGTTTCAGAACTCGAACGGGCTTCCGGAACGGACTACATTCGAAAACCGAGGGCCACTGTAGGGTTCTTCAAGAGCGGAGAGCTTGAGATGATGGCGGACCCATGTCCCAAGGGCCCGCTTAACATCTCAGCGCAGGCAGAGGTCTGTACAGGGCGGGAGGGGGCCAACAGAGCAGGGCCCGGGGCGGAAAAGTTCCCCAGACCAGCGCAGGCTGTTCTGGTAAGGACCTCAGAGCCGGCGACCGATGGCCTGGTGGGCGGCATCCTGGTCTTAGCCAACCTGGTCTTACATCATCCTGGTCTTACGTCATCCTGGTCTTACGCCATCCTGGTCTTACATTCGTCATCCTGGTTTTACGGTTGAAGGTCAGCAAATCCCCAAGAGCTGGATTGTCTGAAGGTCAGAGTCAGCATCTTTGGAGGTTAGTTTCTAGACTTCTTAAACAAACGTGCTGTTCATCTGCGAGTTACATATTAGAGTGAGCATTTAAAGAATGTCGAAAGAATGGTAAAGCGTAGTGAAGTGCGTCATAAAACACTTTGGTCATTTTAATTAGAAAAGCTGGCTGTGCCTTCTAAGAGATAAGGAGGGCTGTGCTTGGCCCTCTACTTTCAGGCTAGAGATTTCCCCCCTCCTTTTGGTATGCAAAGGAGATCAATTGGCTTTTAGTAACTAAATGTCATCAAGATTAACACTGACAAGAGAGTTCCAGTCTATTAATTCTCACTGAGAATGAGGAGTGTCATGAGGATAAAAATCCCTGCTATCTCTGTGATCATCCCTTGATTAAAAAATGTATAAGTGTTTATTATTTGCCGGGAGCTGTGCTGTGCATAAATATGTGATGCTGACCAAGGTATACTCTTGGGGGATTTCCAGTGCCTCTCTTTTTTGCAGTCAGGCTTCATGACAAACCAGTACTTACTTTAATGAAAATGCAGAGGATCTAAAAATGTTCAGATAATGTAACACAATGTCTCATTCAGGGATATTTTTCAGAAAATCACTGTTGGTTCTCCACCTAGAAACATTCGAAATCTTGTTGCAATTATTCTCTCTACATCATGTGGAAATGGGTTCATGCTTCTTTACTCCTTTATTTAATTATCATTTATTATTATTATCGTCATTATTATTGTTATGTCAATACCTTATTTTCTCTTTAGATCAGAAATGCCCTTGTTTATGCAAAAATTATAGAATATAGCTCCACTTGTTTAGAATTACATCTATATTGCCTAATTGAAAGAGATTCTTGAGTCTCCTCTTTTATTTTACTATTTTAACCTCTAACCCTGTGGGGTCAGCCGACTTCTTTTACTGAATGTTGGCAACTTCATTTATTTAATTTTCAAGTTCATGAGAAAGGTCTTACCACTACCCTCAACTACAAAAACAATTTCCTGTTTGTGGGTTGTTTTTAATTTATGTTTAATTATTTGTAACTATAACATTGTAACGCTGTGCATATAGAATGATAGAAAAATGTCATCAATTAGCATTTTTTCATGCCTGTGCATTAAACTCAATTGAAGAACTATCTAAAATTATGTTGCCCATATTTTGATATACTGAAATTTGAAAACTTGAGTTAGAGAATTCATTTTCTTGCATATTGTAGAATATTCCTATAGCATTCCTGAAGACAGGTGGCTAATTTCATGTTTGTTTAAAATTTTTTCACTATTTTACAAAATAGCTTTGGTTAGCTGTTTAAAAACAGATTATTTTCTATAACTTTAAATATTTGTCCTAGGTATGGCCCAAAGAGCTGCTTAGAACAAATCGAATCCTTTGTCAATGCGAGACTATTGTAGCTATTTAGAAATTGCTAATATTTTACTTATTTTCTAGGCTAGCTACTAATATATTCTCAATCATTTCTCACCATCTCAGACTTATTAATTCAGTAGAGTCTATAGGTATCTGTACATTGTGTTTGGTGGGATTATTTAGTGTTAAATTTGTTAGATAATATATGTTTCTTTCTGTAAAATTCCAACTACTTTCTTAACATTTCATAAAAAATATTTCCTGTATAAATACTATTATCACTTTTCTAGATAAAATTAGTGTTATTTTTACATGCTTCTTAGTTAGCATTTGTATACAAATCTGTCACAGCCCTTATCACACGTCCGCTTTCCCAGGATCCTGGTACACCAAGAGTATACATTTTATGTTATTTTTTCAGTACCAGACTTGAACACAACATTTTAAAAGAGTAAGTGCCTAGTAGATATTTGCAGACTAGAATTAATATTTCTGTTCTAGACTGTGCTGCTGTTTTGGGTCAAACTCTTCTTCTTATGTTTCTGAAATCTGCTTTCTCCCTTCCTTTGAAGCTAGGCTGTTCTACCAAATACAGCTTCTAACGCCACTTTCTGTCTTTGCGATTTATTAGGTGATGACAATGGTTGAAAGATCATATCGGCAAGTTGTTATATTATCCAGGGACATAATTCAACATAACTCATTTAAAACAGCTTGCTGTCCTCTAAATAATCCTTTCTCCCGTGCTGACCTTCAAGCCACTCTGAATCATGCGCTTCTGTACTCTCTCTGAGAGAAAGAGAGAAGAGAAAAAGCGTGCGTCCAATTTATACTCGATGCCTCGGGTCGGAAGCTGATACTTTCCCCACTCATTCATCAGTTTTGAAGAGAACCTTTTAAAAGATTTTTTGTTGCTGTTGCCCTGATGTTGGTCATACAGGTTGTGCCGTCTTCATTCATTTTGACCTTGGACGTTGTTACCTCCCTGCCCACCCCGCCTCCCCGATGTGCACATAACTTTTTATGTGAAGCTTCCTCTGAAACTGATTCAGCTTTCTCTTTCCTAATCATTGCGATGATTTATTATGATGATCTCCAGATTTATTTTTATTTTTATAGGACTTAATCCCCTTACTTCATCTTTTCAATTAATAAAAAATGATAGTACACATAATTTTGCAGTTTATAAGGACTTTCGTACGCCATTTAGGCTGATAGAAATTATGATTCACATTTTATTCATGAGAAAGTAAGACATATTAAGAAATTTGCTCAAGTACCTATATCACTCAAATGGCAGAAATGCAATTTACATCCATACCTTCTCATATGAAAACTCATGAATTTCCTAATAGGTAATGCTACCTCTGGTTTCAGGTTTTGGAAGCATATCATTTTTTAGCATTAATTGTATGGAAATAACTTTTCTAATAGTAAGGGTATTTGCATATAGATGTGTGTATGTGTATATATCCGTATCCATCTTTATACTGATAGAGATACTTGTGAAAATTACAATAACAACCCTCATTCTTTTCATGGTTGTTGGCATTAAATATAAAGAAAGCTCCTTTTCGTGCTTTATGAGATTGCTGAGAGCGCATTTGCAGTAACGTATTAAGTGATGTTCATGGGCTCAGATTGAAAATCTAGGTGATTTATATTCACCATTAGCAACAGACACTTCCTTAGGGCAGGGGTTTATTTTGTATTTTATATAATAAGGACCTAACTTCATATCTTGCACATAACACTTTCATAGCACACACATAAACATACATGTTTTATATACTTTACATACAATTTTATCTAATTTATGCATATATAATTTTTTTAAGGAAACAAATGTTTGCCAGCTGGTTTCTTTGGTTTTTAACCTGCAATAGGAATATGTATTCCTAATTCTGGCAACAATTTAGAATTATAATATAGTTTGTTTCCCTTTTATAATGTGAAATTTCTTAATACATAACACAAGATAGGTATTGAAAACTTGTTAAATCCCAGTCACTAAATTAAGTTCTAGATAGAAAAGAGAAAGAAAAAGACATGTCTCGCCTGCCAGGAATTTAAATCTAAATTATCTTGTTATTGAATGAAACTTCTATAGTTTAACATTATGAATAAATATGTTAATTCATGCTTTTAAATTTTTATGTTAGTAAATATGTTTATTCATTGCATGTTTATTAAGGTGTTTTAAACAGCTTGGAGCATGACTAAATTATCAGTGGTTGCTATGTATCAAGCCATGGTAATAGTAACACATTATTTTGTATCATATTATGTATTTTATTTATTATAAATAATGGCATTCATTGACATTCATTATTGTTATTCATGGAGCACATGAAAATATGGTCATAGATTTTTAAAATATAGAGCATATTTTTTAACCCATTCTTTTAAATTTTGGAAGAAATATGTTGTATGGTAAAAACATTTTAGAAAATCCACAGTACACATTTTAATTAAGAAATTATTCCAATGTAACATTTCAAGAAAGTAGTTATTAATGTTTCAAGTCTATATAATTACTTCATTGAGTTGGCTTTGGAAATGCTTTTGGTGGTTGAGTTTTTCCAGTCTTGTTTGCTTGAAATGAAAACTCTTCATTTGACTAGATCAGAAGGCATTACTGTGTCATGCGTGAAACTTCAACCACTACAGTAGTGACCACTGGTTCACTTTTCTGTATGGGGCCAATGAAATTTTTTCTATCATTCAGGGATGAAAAAATCCCTATTTTCAACCAAACACAAGTGTCTGTAATCAGGAAATATGGTTTGATGGATGAGATGAAACTTATCATTGCAGTTTCAAAAGAAGTATTTACTTATACAATTGTTATGGGTGAATTTAAAACAGCTGTTCAGGGTTTTTCAGAAGAATTTTTTGCTGTATTAATGCAAAAAATTGCTTTTCCTTTAGAAGTTCATGATCATAGTAAGCAATAATGTTTTATTATTTCTTCCCCCCCTTCTATGTCCTCTGAAAAGAAGAAGAGGGGAGAATGGGAAGTTTCCAAGTCTCAGCCTGGTGCTTTTGCCAGATTTTCTATGTATAGTTTCCTTTTTTCCCCTGGATTCTTTATTTATTTGAAGTAATTTTTTTAGACCAGAGACTCTTTTTAGTCAGATCCAAAAATACATCCATAAATGGTACCATAGAAACCGAAAGTAAATATAATTTGAAATATTAGATTCTGCATTAAAAATCCTTGGTTTTTCTTTTACACAAATGTTCTCTGTTGCTCTAGTGATATTATCTTTTCAAGAAGACTTTCAGAAATAGAGCTGTCAAAATTAGTTTCTGGTTGTTTAATTATTCATCGTATTTGTAATACAAACAGTTTCTCATTAGTTAAAATTTTTAAAATTGTGATGAATCCTAGTGAGAAAGCAGTGCTAAAATGGACGCAGCTGTGGGTTTATTAAATCCAATTCAGTCCTAATTTAGTAAGAACTCCCACTGATTCTAAAGATAGTTTTGCCTGGGTATGGACTGAAACATTGGTCTTTATATTCAGAGGGTGCGATTGTATTTAATGCTTCTCTAGTTATCCTATTGTCTTAATGTCAATAGTGCACCTGGTTTATAACTTAATGTTCAGAACCAAAACATGTTCCTGAAAACTGTAAGCTGTAAAACGGGAATCAGCTACTTTAGAGACATACTTTTGACGATGGCACATTGTTGTTTGTTTTATAACAAAACATGTACTAGCTAAATAACATGTTTTACTCAGTACTAATATCGTAGAGTTCCTTTCTATATTTAGTTACTTATATTTGAATATCAGTAACGGATGTATTTATTTAAGGGCTGTCATATGTTTTTAGAGTTAAGATGAAAAACTCTGGCTTTGAAGAAAACTCTGGGATTTCCTCCAAGCTCCACTCTCAGAAAGCATGAGGAAGATGACTGGAGCCATGTATAAGGTTAGGCAGATGTTTCAGCTTGCGTTAATACAGGTCCTCACTAGATTATTAAATGGTGGGACATTATGTCCTCACAGTCTAACCTGCAGTGTTCCTAGAAGGTACGGCCCAGACAGTGTTGCTCAGTGGTTGAGTTGAACCATGAACCAGGAGATCGAGGTTCGGTTCCCGGTCAGGGCACCTGCCCGGGTTGCGGGCTCCATCCCCAGTCGGCAGGAGGCAGCCGATCAATGACTCTCTCATCATTGATGTTCCTCTCTCTCTCTCTCTCTCTCCTCTCCTGTCCTCTCTCTGAAATCAATAGAGACATATTTAAAAAACCAAGAAGGTATACAGCTATTCTATTGAGAAGTTTTGAGCTACTTCTCCTGGTACTTAAACCTTGGCCTTACAGCAACCCATGTTTTAAAGAAAATAGAAATCCAGAAATTGTATGTATTTATGTATGTATTAAATTTCTTTTACCTTGAAGTATAATATTGGTATTTTGGCAAGGGATTCTAGTTGCTTTCGTGACTGTTTGCTCCATTCCCAAGAGCGTCAGATGTAAATTAATGTCCTCTTACTATACTATGATGGCTAATTTTATTATGATGTGTTAACTTTGGTGATAAGAATTACTAATCCTTAGTCGTGAAGAAAGCTGTCAAATCAGAAAATTAAGGAAACACTGGTTGCCACTCAAAAGATGTTATGAAATGACAAAGCCATTAAGAACTATCTGCCTGAAGCAAAGATGGTCAACTTTTCCAATGGTCTGCAGTGTGCTAGTGAAAACACCCTGCTGTAAAGGCATTAAGATATATAACATATTTTTTCCCTTAATGCTGCCTTTACTAACTTTAACCAAATTTTAAAAATCTATTTAAAGCATTTTCTTCCTTCTTCCTTTTTTGTAAAAATCTTTGTACTTCATTTGAAAGCAATGATTACTTGAAGGACTCAGATGCCCTTTATCTGCTCCCTTATATAGTTTATGGATAATCCTGCATCTTGCATTTTTGTCTACTGATTTTTAGTTCCAAACATAGTGCTTCTCTCACTTTTATTGACCCATTTCCCTTGATTTCAGACATTATTAGATACCTTAAAAGCCAGCTTTATCATTGCACCCATGATGTCTCCATCTCTGTGGAACAGTGTCCACATAGCCCAGGCATTCACCACTCTACAAGGCCTTGAACCTGCATTTTCACCATCTCTTTCAACTCCTCCGAGTGGAAACTCCCTTTCAGAGACAGTGGGCACCTCACCTTCTAAAATTAGCTGTGCACTTTGCTTTGCTCACTTAATTCACCCTAGAATTCTTCCCTTCTTGCTCACCCATTCATATTTTTCAAGGTTTCTGCTTGTATCACATATTCCACCTTCTTGGATGATGACTTCTGAAATTGACCTCTTTCCACAGAAATAAATATCAGAAAAACCAATTATTGTCCAAGCCCTGTGACTGCTATTTGAATGACCTCAGCAAAATAATGAATCTGATATTCTCCATCTGTGAAATTCATCCAAATGAGTGCCCGTTGAGCTTCTTCCAGCTTAAAATTCAGCATATGCCAGTACTCTAAACACCCCTCCGAAGAGCCCTAGGGACATATGCCTAGAACCCTGAGCAAGCAGTAGGGAATATTCAAACAACATTCTCTCTCCTTCCTGTTTACTAAATATCATATGTGAAATATTAATAATCATAATCCATTGAAATGCCACCAAAGGCGACCATTTCCTGATACCTCCTACATGTCAGGCATTGGACCAAGAACTTTACACTCATTTTTTTTCTAAGCTCCACCCCAATTTTGAAAATATTAGAGCCTTTTGAAAAAACAGTAAAAAAAAAAAAAAACAATGAGAGAGAGGTTATATCACATACTAAGAGTTCCAAACAATTCACTTTGGAGTCTGGTAACAAATCCAGTTCTGTGGACTTCAAAGCATATGTTCTCCATGTTATCGAACACTCAAGTTTTCTATTGTGTAACAACTACCTCAACTACAAATCATTTTCCTTCTGTTGTTATTATTATTATTTCTTCTTTATTTGACAGAATTGAGAATTAGAGAATTTAATTTTTCTAAGTACTATTGGTACAGAAAAACACATTTTCTGCTTGGATCGGATGTCTTGCTTCTAGCTTGTGTACTACAGTGATTGTGTTCTGCCCAGGAGCTCATATTTGCCTCCGTCTAGGACTCATGTACCAAACATTTTCTTTTTTTCCCTTCTGGAAGTGGAAAAGCTATGAATTAGTACACTTGTGGATTAGGAGACTTAGGTACAAAACAAAACAAGATACATTTTCCAAACGGGCCGCGAATGGTTTTTCTGCTGCGTGTTTTGTGGCTGATTTCCTAACCTCCCCTGAAAGGCAGTGTCCATGTTTTTTAAACAATACAATGGTGTCTGACAGGATTAAATGAGAAGATACAAGTGCAAATGTTTTGCCAAATGAGATACAAAATAAATTTTTAATTTCCCTTTTCTGAGGAATGATTTTCTGGATTATCTTATACAAACTGGCAAGATTTCTAGATCAATTGATCTTACTGAATTACTCACCATATGAGAATGAGACTGAGGTTTATTTCCATTTTTACCCTTTGCTTTTGTGAATCTACCCCCTATTTATGTCATTTTTTTTCTTTTTTTTTAAATATATTTTTACTGATTTCAGAGAGAGGAAGGGAGAGGGAGAGAGAGAAACATCAATGATGAGAGTCATTGATCGGTTGCCTCCTGCACGCCCCCTGCTGGGGATCGAGCCCGAAACCCGGGCCTGGGCCCTGACCGGGAATCAAACCTTGATCTCCTTGATCCTAGGTTGCTGCTCAACCGCTGAGCCACACCGGCTGGGCTTATGCCATTTTTTCTTCTTTTTTATTTTGGTTTTACTTGCTTTGGTGTATGCGTGCATGTGCATGCATGTCTGAGTGTGTGTGTGTGTGTGTGTGTGTGTGTGTGTGTGTGTGTGCGTGTGCTACTTCTGGGCCAGAGCATTTAATAGGCTGGCGTGAGGGAGAATAACTCTGTTTCCTATCCTGGAGGAGTTATCGTCCCTGTTCAAATCGGCAGCTGGGTCCTGAGTATCTGTGAGGGAGGGAATCTCATGATGGATGTTGAACATACGAGAAACATATCTGTGTTGTAAGCCACTGGTACTTGGGGATTGTGTGTTATAGAATAACCCAGAATACACTATCTGATAAACATGTTCCCTTTCCAATTTTACGACCACCCTACTATTTCAGGTTCATATTTTCCCTTCTGCTATACCTGGAAAAAAAACCACTTCCCAAACCTTTAGCTTGATGAATTCACCTCTGCTTCCTCACCACTGGCAATTTTTATGCTAGAATTGTCTTCTGTAAATATTTCCTCCAAAATATTGATGTTTAAGTTGATTTTACTCACCAATTGTATAAGAATTAATGAGAAAACTATATGATGTTGGGTTTTTGTTTTTGTTTTTTTATTCTCACCGGAGGATATGTATTAGTGTTTGTGAGATTATGACATTAAAATAATGTAATATATACAGTTTTGATGCTGCATTTTGTATTTAGGGCCAGGCACTAACAACCTATGTGTTGAGAATAAAATAGAAAAGAAGACAAGAGCTCTCTTATCACTTTATATTTACATAAGAGAGATAGGCAATGAAAAGCAATAAAATAAATAAATAATTTATTCTTTAGTATTAAGTCTTACAAAAAACAAACTGTGATTTGATAGGAGGTGACTGAACTCCTTTTGTTTTATGTATCAGACAGTTTTATGTGTTAGAAAATGGATGCTACTGTTACAAAGGGCTTCGTTGGTGCTATTTTAAAGAAAGACTATTCCTATTAATATTCTAATTTGGTATCAGTTTGCCAGCTGATTCAAAATGTATTCAGAAAGACATTAGGCTGTAGCCATATAAAGATACCAAAATTTTTAGCACTTGAAGATCTTGCAGTCTATTTGAAAAAATAAAAAATACTGAAGAATTTATTCACTAATCAAGTTTATAGATGTCCAGTGATGAGACTGTGCTAAATAAGTGGATTGTACCTACATTAACTTCCTGTGTACTGCATGGAAGTCAAAAAGTCAGAAGTAATTTTAAACTCAAATCTGCATGAGGTAGTCCTGGTAACTTAGCAACTGATGTGTGGTTCTCTCGTGCAATGCTTTATTGCAACTTGCAGATTGCTCCCGAACACTTCCTAATGGTACCTGTGTGACCCATAGTTCTCTTTAGAATCAGGGTCCTCTGGGTCACCTAAGAGCGCCGTGGTGTCGCACCGAGTAATCACTTTCTAAATGATTCCCAATGGGAATCTTGTTTTACTACCAGGTCTGAGCACTCTGAGGTGCATTTAAAGCACAATTAAGTCTTTTTCCCAAGTCATCCCTGAGACAGTTATTTAAAAAAGAAATACAGCCTTCTTAATTTAATTAACTATGACATGGTTAGTGGAGTGGACATCGATTGTCACTTGGAGTTCCTCTCCTCACCGATTTTAATTTAGGAAGAAGAAAATCAATTGCTCTTGTTGGCAGGAGGGACCTGATACCCAAGCTGGCTTCTCTTCCAGGATCCAGATACCACTAAAGCTGAGTAGAGATTTAAGTAGGAAGAAGCTCCTTCACAGTACAGGAAATTTCTTAACAGAAAGTATTACTAATGAAAGGTAGCTTTGAGTAAAATATCAGGAAGTAAAACTTTATTCAGCAAAGGTACAAGACCAGGGAATGATAATGCTAAAGTAGGGCTCAGTAAGTAGGTTACCTTAAATACTAGGTAATCTAATGTCTGTAAGAACCACATAGAAATAGTTTTTATAATCATACACTTTGTTTAATGCTTCATGCAAATGTTTGATTTTTAAGATAAGGCAGTCAAATTAGTCGTTGATACAAGCAATCGCTGAGTCTCATTAAAGCCGTTTATTACAAATATGGGGACAGAAAGGTTAATAAATTAAATGGATTGTGTGTTTTTTTAATTCATTGATTTCAGAGAGAGGATGGGAGAAGGAGAGAGGGAGAGAGAGAAACATCAATGTTGAGAGAAAGTCATTGATCGGGTGCCTCCTGCACACCCCCTGCTGGGGACCGAGCCTGCAACCTGGGCATGTGCCCCGACCGGGAATCAAACCTCGATCTCCTGGATCCTAGGCCGACGCTCAGCCACTGAGCCATGTAGCTGGGCTGGGCTGCTTCTTAAAATTAACTTTTTATGGTATTTATATGTGATGTCAAATTTTGTTAGTTTCTTTGCAAAGGCCATAATGATTTCAGAAAACAATTAGGCACTAACATAGTATCACATTGAATATATTCAAAGGGAACACACATGGTCACTCGGTCATTGCTGGCATTTCTTGAACATATACCATGCCACTTCATGCCTCCATGGTTTTACTCTGTATAATATACCACTTGGTCCCTTCTTAGTTTTCAATTACATGTCATCTATTATGGCCAAACCCAGTCCCATCTCAGGCAAAGCCTCCCGAGACTTCTCCAGTCAATTCTTTATTCCGGTTTTGTTGGCACCTTGTTAACACCTGAACTACACTTCTTAATATATTTAATTCGGTTTTTGTTGGTTTCTTTCAATATACTCAATTCCTTGAAGACAGAGTTTATGCCTTTCATCTATATATTGATATTATCTAGCGATTTTTTTTCACTTGGTAGGCAAGCAAATGTTCATTGACTTGAAGGGCCCAAAGGTGGTTAAGATTGTAGCTTAGTAAATAAGGTTATAAAATATAGCTTGCAGTTTTCCTTTGCTACACTAAAGTGGAAAATGCTTTGGAATCCTGTGTTATTTAGAATTCTAAGGATGTTTCCTCTCTAGCCTACACTTCCATTTCAGAGATATAAATTCAATCCGGATGGATTAAATGACCAATTTAGTGTTTCCTGGTTTTGTCCCCGGGAACATAAACTTAATCGGTGTTCAATGAATAAGGACCTCATACGACAGATTTGTTTTAGATACACTCAATACAATAGTCTTCTTATATTTGGAAATTCACACTGCACATTTGTACATAAAAGATTCTGAATATTTTTGCAAGCGATAATCTTGTTTAACTTGAACTCAGCATTTTCCTGACGCGGTTGACCATGAAACCTTGTATTGTGTGTGTGTGAGATTCATTAAACAATAGTGTTCCTTAGTATCCACTTATAAAAATGCTAGGACATATTTAACATTGCCAGCAAGACATCTGGGGACAAAGTCATCTCTGGAATACATATTCCATACATCCTAAGTGTATTTTAAAACTGCAAAAACCTTTCTTTATAAAATAAAGCATGTAAGTGCTTTACAAAATGCTTAAGACTCTATTATCTCATTTGCTGTTACAAATGTGGGTCTGGGGGCTGCTTTATTTTTCAGACAGATGCAGAGACAAAGGGCTCCCCAAAATTAAAGGTTTATGTTGGATGATTTTTACCAAAATAAAATCGAGGAACAGAACAATCGTTCTCTTGACCTTGAAAGAATCTCCAAGCAGGAGTTCTCCCTGTTGTCCGCATGTAAGGGAGCTAACAGAAATCCATCTAACAGCTTTTGTTACTTACTGTAATGTGCCCGTGATTTCAAGTTCTGTTTGTTATCCTCAGAGCGAAATGAAACTGTACCAACTGTGAAAGTGCCTCGCAGCTGTCTCTTTTCTTTTCACTAACAACTTAACAAAAGTTGGTAATCCATAAGCAGTAGTGTTTGTGCACTCTGACCTTGGGAAGACTGCATTCTAATTTCTTCTCCGTATATTGGAGTGGAGATGGTAGGTGCCTGATCGTGAAACGTTTATCATGCCTTCTCCCGCTTCCCCCTGCTTTCCAGGTTCACTACCTCTGTCACTGTAAGGGTGAGGTGAATTTCTTTTAAAGCTTATTTGTTTTCATCTGACCATTTTTATGTCTTGTGTGTACGTCTTTATGACTTTTTCCGTGAAAATTCCACGCACCTCCGTCATTTCTTGAGTGTGGCGTGATAGAAAGTAGGATCTAAAGGTCGCGTCGGCTAAGCTTTCAGAAGCTGCTTAACAACAGCCTCAGACTGTCCACAGTATTCATCAAACACTGGAGTGTTCAGAAATAAGGTGCAAGACATGCTTTTTGTTCTCAACCGAGAGAGAGGTAAGATGCACAGTTTCAAAGCATGCCCATATGACACGTGGTAACATTGAACATTCTTACACCAAAGTTAATTGTATAACAAGTTGGAAAACGTAGCCTGGTAACATATATAAACTAAGGGCAAAGAAGGGAGGGAGGAAAAGTGTGCCATTAAAAAACTGGTTATTATCTGTGCTTTTTTTAGATCACATTTATTGGGGGACATTGGTTAATAAAATTACACAGGCTTCAAGCGTACAAGCCTTTACTGCGTCATCTGGTATAGTGCGTTGTGTGATCACCGAGTATTTGGCCCCCTTCACCCTTTCCTGCTGTCGTCTGCCCCCCATTTCTCTCTGGTGACCACCATGCTGTGTCTGTGTCTGAGTTTTTGTTTATTTTATTTGTTCATTTGTTCCTTTCAGGTTTATATCCCATATGAGTGAAATCATAGGTTCTTGATTTTTCCCCATCTGATTTATTTTGCTTAACATGATATTCTCAAGATCCATCT